>NW_027040943.1:1322000-1983000 GCF_037179485.1 Ochlerotatus camptorhynchus
GCGTGGTGAAAGACACACATTTCCCAACGACGAAGACGACGACGACGGCGACATTCCGGAAGTGGCCGCAAGCTATCTTCGCTCGTTTTGCTCAGAAAGTGTTTATCCTACCTACTCGAACTGGGAGATTCGTCCCGGCATTTTCAAGTGGGTACTCTCAGCCAAGTGCAGCTTAAAATATTCAAATTTTGCACACTTTTAAGACCATAAAGATAAACAACATTTAAGTCTGCAATGACTGTGGACGACGACGACGACGACAATGGCACCGGCTAGAAGATTGTTTAAACAAGGAAGTGGATTCTTTTTGCTGCTTCGCCTTGTGCTCTCAAACCCGCTTCCCAAGCGTCGGGTTGAATCCTGGAGTCTGCTGGGTGGAAGAGTCACACTAAGTTCAGCTAATTGATGTGGTCATGTCATGCCAATGCCGTCCAACCAGCCAACGCAACGGTACACAGTTCCGGAAAGAAGCCTGGACTCGGAGCTGCGGAGAGCGAAGGTGCATCTTCTAGATTGCATGCTTGAAAACGAGATGGTTTGGAAGGTGACTCGGTCGTTATTGTCGAAGGCTTCGTCATCATCATCGTCATCATCGTTCTGGGGAGGATGATGCTTCCAATTAAAGCTGCTAGACTGAAAAGTTTCACTGTGATCGTATATGCTCAGAATTTTGAATGTATTGGTTTCAACCTGTGATAAATGCCATTCAAGCCAAAGAGTGCAAGGTGAGCATTATTTAATATAGCTACTGCTCTGTGTCCTGGTGCATAGCTACTTTTTTGATTGAAGGAGTGTAGCGATAGGTAACAGAAGAAATTTCATCTATCTTTAAGACTCCTGGTGGTCTTCGATTCCACCGGAGGCCTGAAGAATAGCTGTCCTTAGAAATATATCCACAATTTATAAAAAAAAAAAGATCCTTCGAAATATGCATGGAGTTGGAACTGTATTCAAATTGGAGTGGAATTGGAATGGAATTGGAATGGAATTGGAATGGAATTGGAATGGAATTGGAATGGAATTGGAATGGAATTGGAATGGAATTGGAATGGAATTGGAATGGAATTGGAATGGAATTGGAATGGAATTGGAATGGAATTGGAATGGAATTGGAATGGAATTGGAATGGAATTGGAATGGAATTGGAATGGAATTGGAATGGAATTGGAATGGAATTGGAATGGAATTGGAATGGAATTGGAATGGAATTGGAATGGAATTGGAATGGAATTGGAATGGAATTGGAATGGAATTGGAATGGAATTGGAATGGAATTGGAATGGAATTGGAATGGAATTGGAATGGAATTGGAATGGAATTGGAATGGAATTGGAATGGAATTGGAATGGAATTGGAATGGAATTGGAATGGAATTGGAATGGAATTGGAATGGAATTGGAATGGAATTGGAATGGAATTGGAATGGAATTGGAATGGAATTGGAATGGAATTGGAATGGAATTGGAATGGAATTGGAATGGAATTGGAATGGAATTCAGATAGAATTTGAATATAATTGGAATTGAATTGGAATGGAATTGAAATGGAATTGGAATGGAATTGGAATGGAATTGGAATGGAATTGGAATGGAATTGGAATGGAATTGGAATGGAATTGGAATGGAATTGGAATGGAATTGGAATGGAATTGGAATGGAATTGGAATGGAATTGGAATGGAATTGGAATGGAATTGGAATGGAATTGGAATGGAATTGGAATGGAATTGGAATGGAATTGGAATGGAATTGGAATGGAATTGGAATGGAATTGGAATGGAATTGGAATGGAATTGGAATGGAATTGGAATGGAATTGGAATGGAATTGGAATGGAATTGGAATGGAATTGGAATGGAATTGGAATGGAATTGGAATGGAATTGGAATGGAATTGGAATGGAATTGGAATGGAATTGGAATGGAATTGGAATGGAATTGGAATGGAATTGGAATGGAATTGGAATGGAATTGGAATGGAATTGGAATGGAATTGGAATGGAATTGGAATGGAATTGGAATGGAATTGGAATGGAATTGGAATGGAATTGGAATGGAATTGGAATGGAATTGGAATGGAATTGAAATGGAATTGGAATGGAATTGGAATGGAATTTGAATGGAATTGGAATGGAATTGGAATGGAATTGGAATGGAATTGGAATGGAATTGGAATGGAATTGGAATGGACTTGGAATGGACTTGGAATGTAATTGGAATGGAATTGGAATGGACTTGGAATTGAATTGGAATGGAATTGGAATGGAATTGGAATGGAGTTGGAATGGAATTGGAATAGAATTGGAATGAAATTGGAATGGAATTGGAATGGATTTGGAATGGAATTGGAATGGAATTGGAATGGAATTGGAATGGAATTCAGATAGAATTTGAATATAATTGGAATTGAATTGGAATGGAATTGGAATGGAATTGGAATGGAATTTGAATGGAATTGGAATGGAATTGGAATGGAATTTGAATGGAATTTGAATGAAATTTGAATGTTATTTGAATGGAATTTGAATGGAATTTGAATGTAATATAAATAGAATAGAAATGAAATTTGAATGGAATTTGAATGGAATTTGAATGTAATATAAATAGAATAGAAATGAAATTTGAATGAAATTTGAATAGATTTAGAATGGAATTTGAATAGAATTAGATAGAATTTGAATGGAATTTGAATAGAATTTGAATGGAATTTGAATAGATTTTAATGGAATTTGAAAGGAATTGGAATGGAATTGGAATGGAATTGGAATGGAATTGGAATGGAATTGGAATGGAATTGGAATGGAATTGGAATGGAATTGGAATGGAATTGGAATGGAATTGGAATGGAATTGGAATGGAATTGGAATGGAATTGGAATGGAATTGGAATGGAATTGGAATGGAATTGGAATGGAATTGGAATGGAATTGGAATGGAATTGGAATGGAATTGGAATGGAATTGGAATGGAATTGGAATGGAATTGGAATGGAATTGGAATGGAATTGGAATGGAATTGGAATGGAATTGGAATGGAATTGGAATGGAATTGGAATGGAATTGGAATGGAATTGGAATGGAATTGGAATGGAATTGGAATGGAATTGGAATGGAATTGGAATGGAATTGGAATGGAATTGGAATGGAATTGGAATGGAATTGGAATGGAATTGGAATGGAATTGGAATGGAATTGGAATGGAATTGGAATGGAATTGGAATGGAATTGGAATGGAATTGGAATGGAATTGGAATGGAATTGGAATGGAATTGGAATGGAATTCAGATAGAATTTGAATATAATTGGAATTGAATTGGAATGGAATTGGAATGGAATTGGAATGGAATTGGAATGGAATTGGAATGGAATTGGAATGGAATTGGAATGGAATTGGAATGGAATTGGAATGGAATTGGAATGGAATTGGAATGGAATTGGAATGGAATTGGAATGGAATTGGAATGGAATTGGAATGGAATTGGAATGGAATTGGAATGGAATTGGAATGGAATTGGAATGGAATTGGAATGGAATTGGAATGGAATTGGAATGGAATTGGAATGGAATTGGAATGGAATTGGAATGGAATTGGAATGGAATTGGAATGGAATTGGAATGGAATTGGAATGGAATTGGAATGGAATTGGAATGGAATTGGAATGGAATTGGAATGGAATTGGAATGGAATTGGAATGGAATTGGAATGGAATTGGAATGGAATTGGAATGGAATTGGAATGGAATTGAAATGGAATTGGAATGGAATTGGAATGGAATTTGAATGGAATTGGAATGGAATTGGAATGGAATTGGAATGGAATTGGAATGGAATTGGAATGGAATTGGAATGGAATTGGAATGGACTTGGAATGGACTTGGAATGTAATTGGAATGTAATTGGAATGGAATTGGAATGGACTTGGAATTGAATTGGAATGGAATTGGAATGGAATTGGAATGGAGTTGGAATGGAATTGGAATAGAATTGGAATGAAATTGGAATGGAATTGGAATGGATTTGGAATGGAATTGGAATGGAATTGGAATGGAATTGGAATGGAATTTGAATGGAATTGGAATGGAATTGGAATGGAATTTGAATGGAATTTGAATGAAATTTGAATGTTATTTGAATGGAATTTGAATGGAATTTGAATGTAATATAAATAGAATGGAAATGAAATTTGAATGGAATTTGAATGGAATTTGAATGTAATATAAATAGAATAGAAATGAAATTTGAATGAAATTTGAATAGATTTAGAATGGAATTTGAATAGAATTAGATAGAATTTGAATGGAATTTGAATAGAATTTGAATGGAATTTGAATAGATTTTAATGGAATTTGAAAGGAATTTGAATGGAATTTGAATGGAATTTGAATGGAATTTGAATTGAATTTTAGTGGAATTTAAATAGAAATGGAATGGACTAGGAATGGGATTTGAATGGAATTTGAATGGGATTTGAATGGGATTTGAAAAGAATTTGAATGGAATTGGAATGGAATTGGAATGGAATTGGAATGGAATTGGAATGGAATTGGAATGGAATTGGAATGGAATTGGAATGGAATTGGAATGGAATTGGAATGGAATTGGAATGGAATTGGAATGGAATTGGAATGGAATTGGAATGGAATTGGAATGGAATTGGAATGGAATTGGAATGGAATTGGAATGGAATTGGAATGGAATTGGAATGGAATTGGAATGGAATTGGAATGGAATTGGAATGGAATTGGAATGGAATTGGAATGGAATTGGAATGGAATTGGAATGGAATTGGAATGGAATTGGAATGGAATTGGAATGGAATTGGAATGGAATTGGAATGGAATTGGAATGGAATTGGAATGGAATTGGAATGGAATTGGAATGGAATTGGAATGGACTTGGAATTGAATTGGAATGGAATTGGAATGGAATTGGAATGGAATTGGAATGGAATTGGAATGGAATTGGAATGGAATTGGAATGGAATTGGAATGGAATTGGAATGGAATTGGAATGGAATTGGAATGGAATTGGAATGGAATTGGAATGGAATTGGAATGGAATTGGAATGGAATTGGAATGAAATTGGAATGGAATTGGAATGGATTTGGAATGGAATTGGAATGGAATAGGAATGGAATTGGAATGGAATTGGAATGGAATTGGAATGGAATTGGAATGGAATTGGAATGGAATTGGAATGGAATTGGAATGGAATTGGAATGGAATTGGAATGGAATTTGAATGGTATTCAATAGAATTGTAATGGTATTCGAATGGAAATGGCGTTTGAATAGAATTTTATTTGAATTTGAATAAAATTTCAGTGGAATTTAAAAAGAATTGGAATGGAATTTGAATGGAATTTGAAAGGAATTTGAGTAGTATATGAATGAAATTTGAATGTTATTTGAATGAAATTTGCAAAGAATTTAAATGTTATATAAATAGAATTGAAATGAAATTTGAATGGATTTGAATGAAATTTTAATAGAATTTGAATGGAATTTGAATATAATTTGAATGGAATTTAATTAGAATTGGAATGGAATTTGAATGGAATTGGAATGGGTTGGAAATGAAATCGGTATGGGTTTTAAGTGCAATTACAATTCAAATTAAATGGAAAACACATGACGAATTATCAATATGATTAAAATTAATCCGAGTGTTCTGTGAAAACGATTTGGGAATCAACCATCACCACACGCGTTCCCATTTCCACTTTCACTGAACAAATCCCAACGCACAAACCACAAGCAGATCAGAGGTTTGTAGGCATTGCACCTTATCTGCTCGGCAATAAATTTGAGCCATGGGAAAATGCTCAGCAAAAATCAACTCCACGCTCCGCAAGAGCTCACTCCAAATCCATAAAATTCCCAACGGAACAACTGTTCCCGCTCAGTCTTAAAGTGCGCCGCCGAACTGCTGCTGGTGCGATTGCGATTGGCTGTGTGCGATATGCAAATTCTTGCCGCAAAAGTTGCTCGCTACGTTCTTTGCTGCAAACCGTTCGACTGGACGACGACGACGATGACGGCGACGGTAGCACACCAGATAGTTCCGATCCGATCGGGGCTCGAATGGAATGTGCTTCTCCCGGTCCTCGTCGGTACTTGGTTTCTTGACGGACCCCCGTAGATAAAGAAAAGAGCAAACTTGCAAGCATTGCACAAGCTATGTGTGAGCCAGTGCAGCGAATGTGCCGTCGTTGGTTGTGGGCAAATAGGCCACCCTCACCATACTCCTCAATGGGAAGAGCCCCAGAAAACGGGACGAGGGCAAGTAAGGTAGTTGCTTGTTTTATGGGGTCGTCACGCGCAGCAAAAAGAAGAAGATATGCTGCACACATATGCGGAAGAACTGGGGGGGGGCCGGCAAATGCTTACGTAAGCATTAAAGAAAATTGCAATGTTTTGAAGGTCTTTTGGTTCTCCGTTCGTGTTGCACGGGAGGGGAGAAGAAAGTACACGTATACGATGCAGTGTGCATAGTTTTGTGGAAGTCGAACTGCGGTAAAGAGTGTTGCAAAGTGAAAGTGGATAAGGAGGGATCCCACCGCAGCACCGACCACTGGTCGGGTATTCATTGGGTTCCTAGAGGATAATAAAATCGATCGCATTATGTTGATAGCTGCCATCGTTTTGATTGGAAAAGGGCAAAAAGGTGTGGGTGCTTAACCGAGATTGTGGATTTCTGGGTCACCCGGATGGATGCATTTCCATTAACCCATTATTGTGGTTGGGACGGCGGTGACGGGTGTCTGCATTCCGAAGGGGGATTGGGGTTATAACACGATGGTTTGGTCAATAATGTGGTATGTTGTTTGTTTCAAACAAAGTCAATACAAATAAACCATTTCTGATTCCTTTGAAGAAGGCTGGCAAAAACAGTCGAAACGTTGAGCAGTTAAAAACCTATCGTTTGAACTCGCTAGGATACATGACTGATACTCTGGTTAATATATCATCAACCATCAGTCGGACAATCAAGCATAGTCTCTTAATGAGCTGTCTATCTGTGTTTATATCTAGCTATCTATTGCAGTTTTCTTTTTAGTGGTTTAGCACTCCGAAAGTATAAGCACCAAAAAGCGTGAGTCATTAAAGCTCAACATAATTTGATTTGAGAATGATGACTTTATATCTACACCCAATATTATTTCGGTGTAAGGCGGTGCAGTTCTGGTGTAGCTACACCGCAAATACGAAAATGACATATGAATCATTTTTACAAGAATCATAACGCTTACATTTTTTAGCATTTAAAATATTTACAACGAATTTTTGATGATTATTCCAAGAATTCGCTACCCGAGTAGGAAAAAATAGTTTATTAATACAAAATTCAAGCTTGAAAATAGCATAACTGGCAACTTAAATATGGTGAAGTAAAAAAATTGGGTTGTTGGCGGAATGCTAAATAAAACAGCAAAAAAGGTTATCTTCCATTTAATTCCACTTAATTAATTATGGTATCCATGACAGATACGTATTTCGACTACAATGTGCACTCTTCGTCAGTGTCATTCCCATTAAGCCGACAAGTTTTAAATATGGTATCAGTGAGGCTGACATAAGAGGTACAATACGTAAAATAAAACCTCAAAAATATTCTGCGAATAAAGAACTAATTAATAATTGAGTTATTACAATAACAAACGGATAACTGACGCTTTTTGAGATGCCAGAATACCATAGTTTGTTATTTTGAAGGTCTTCTAATACCAATTCAATAACTCTTTAGGTGTTTGTAGCGTTATAGTTCAGTTTCATGCAATGTTATCGCTAACAGTGAAAAAAATAGTTAGTAAGGCAACTAGTCTAGATACTAAAAGCGAGATATAGAT
Organism: Ochlerotatus camptorhynchus; assembly: GCF_037179485.1. Lineage (NCBI taxonomy): Eukaryota > Metazoa > Arthropoda > Insecta > Diptera > Culicidae > Ochlerotatus > Ochlerotatus camptorhynchus. The sequence goes on from NW_027040943.1 coordinate 1,329,844, forward strand.
GTCGCCTCACACACTGCCGCTACATCACTCCTCGCACAGTCTTGAGCGCAACCCTGCTATGCGAAGCGAGAAACGCAAAAGCGGATCGCACACTACCACACACACACGACGGGGTCTGGATCTTCCGCCCAGGCGAAGAAAAGAAAAAAACGAGTGCTTTGGTGACTGCGAACGGAGAGCAACGACAAATACTTCGTCCTCCGTAGGAAATTCGTGTCGTCGGAGATTGGCTAAAACTTACAAAGTGCATGTGAACAAAACAAATTACGCAAGTTCAAGGACGAGACATTCCGCAAATAAGGGACGGCAGACGCGAAAAGCTACGGGCTGGTGGTCCACCGATGTCGGCTGCAGACAGATTCGCAGTTCATATCAGGTAAAACACACGACATTTCCCTAATCCCACGTGAATCTCATGCTCGATTCGTACTTCAGGCAAACAAAAGTACGGAGTTGGAAGACGGAGATAAGCACGATTCGATCGCTCGCAGCACGGTAAAATATCTACCACAAAGGACGCTGCAGGTCATTTTGAATAACCTCATTGTGGAAGCGGCAATTGATGTGGATTATTTTGTTAGGTGTGGCGACTGACCAGAACGCCATCATTTCGATCAATCGTACGGAAAGAAGCGAAAAGGGGTCGACCAAGTCGTAAGTTGACCTGATCCGCAAATGAAATTGATCCAAAACTCACAACATTTCCCGCATACAGGATCCCTTTTTTTTTGTGTGGTTTCCGGGCCAAGTCGCCTCATCGAGGCCGGTGCGCAACATCGACGGCGTTGGCAGTTCAGTGAATGCATTGACGAGCGACCGTAGGTCAATTCGAGCTTCGTTGTGTGTGTTAGAGGACGTCGACGTGGTCCGTCCGGCGCAGTGTGGCGTATCCGTACTCAAGCACAGCAGCGTTAGGAATTTCGTACCGAGCAGTCTCGTTGGAGTATGAGTGAGAGGACGTTGACGTAGTCCGTCTGGGTAATCGAACGCAGCGAAATTCAGGAGCGTAGTGAGTAGGATGTAAATTTAGCCTTAAGACAACAAAAGAAAGACTAGGTAAAGTCAGACAGACATGGAGAGGGAGAGTTTGCCACTAGCTTAAGCGCGCGCGGAAGGCCGCAATACATGAGCAGGTATAATAAAATGTGTCGATGAATGAAAGTAATTCGGCTCCGATTATTACGATTTGGGAAGAGCATTACATGTTGTCTAAAAACTGAAAGATCACATTTTGTTATTTTGGTTTTCATTTGATATTAGACAAAATATTTCGAAAACTGAATAATATTAAAACAAGGTTTTATACCACAAGCATACTAAAATCGGGTATCATACCACATTAAAATATTCATTTGTTATCGATTAGCAACCCGAGCAGGAACCGATAGCTAATCGATAACAAATTAATATCTTAATGTGGTATGTTACCATATTTGGGTAATGTCTTAAACAAATCAAAGAACAAAAAAGTTAAGACCAAATCGATAGTTGAAGGATTTCTTGCTGAAGAAAAGCATGCTGGGATGTTTGGATATCGAATAGTGTAATAACCTGCAGAACAATCATCAAACAGAATTTTACCATTAGAATTGCTTTGTGCATTATTCCATGAGCGGTGTTTTGCATTAAAATCACCAATAATGAAGAATTTACACCTACGGTCACCCTTGAGAAAATTCTTGTGCTGGCCTACGCATTGGAATGGATAAACTACCTCCCATGTTTATTCGTCGATGTGGTGAAGTGCTCGGACCACCAGTATCGCAAACTGTTTTCCTAGACACGTGGAAGTTGTCTGCGCTTACACCCAAAGACGCTCGGGCTTTTGATTCATTTGATGCTACTATACTCATAATTTATCAATAACAGAACGACTTTGTGAATAATCGTTCTACCACTTCGAATCTGATGGCATACGCTAACACGCTAAACTCCAGATTGGAAAAGCACTGCCAAGTTGGTAGTATTTACGAGGACTTTCCAAAGCGCTTGAAAAAGTGCCTCAAATATTTACTCTGAGAAAACTCGTAAGCTTGGGATTTACTAAGTGGTTAATAAGGTGGTTACGGTCATACCTACAAGAAAGATCCACCTACGTGAAACTCAGATCCACCTCGTTTTGCAAAACAATTTGCCGCAGGACAGCCACCTCGGGCCCTTGATTTTAACGAGTTGAGCCTCCGAGCTAACTCACATCGCCTTATGGACGCCGACGATCTTAATATTTATACAATCATCGATTTGTTGGTGGATTGTGTTGCTTTAAAGCGTAAATTCAATTATCCGTAATTAATCCAGTGAACTTCAACCAACTTGAAGAAACGAAGAAATTTTGTTACTGGCCTCTGACTGACTTGAAAATATCGGTTTGAAAAGCACCCGGTCAGTGTTGGCTAATATCAAAATCAGAAAATCAAAATAAGCTTTCTTACAAGATCAATGTCACAGTTGTGATTTTCGATTCCCAAAATCAACCAGCATCAATATCAACCAAGATCAAAATCATCGAAAATCATAGGACTAGAAGATATGTTAAATTATAGAGTCTGAGACATTCCGAAATTCAAGTCAGTATTCCGGATAAAATTAAAATGGTGGACTTCAACCCTAGATGGCTCCCATAAATCCAAGATGGCTAACCAAAATCCAATATGGCGGCCCCTGGACAAGGAATATGCATCTAAACCCATGCAATATGGGTATCTACGGAATGGTCTTGATGAGTAGAAGCGGAAAATCAACATCCGCCGTCATTTTGGAATTCAAGGTGGCAGACCAACATCCAATATGGTGGCCTCCGGTCAACGTATATGCATATAAATCCATGCTGTATGGGTATCTACGGGTTTAGATGCATATACGCTGTCCGGAGGCTGCCATATTGAATTTTGATCCGCCATCTTTGATTCCAAGGCCGCGGAAAGCCACCGAAAGTCCGCCGTCTAGGGTCACAAAATGGCGGCAGATGTCGATTTTCCACTTATACTCATCGAGCCCATTCCGTAGATACCCATATTGCATGGGTTTAGATGCATATACGCTGTCCGGAGGGCACCATATTGGATTTTGGTTCGCCATATTGGGTCCAAAAATGGCGGTGGACCTCCATTTCTTTCTTTAACTGCAATACCAAGGTATTGATTTTCCGTTTGGTGATTTTGCTTTCAGCCTTGATTTTCTGCTATGTGATTTTGCTACTCTCAAGATCAGCTAAGATAAAATAAGCCGTGATTTACTGTTTGTGATTTTACTTATCAGCAGTGATTTTTGGCCGTTCTTGATTTTGAATTTTTTTGATTTTTCCCATCACTGCACCCTGTAGAGCAAGTCGAAAAAAAGAATGGCCTTAATACTATATAGTTCGCCTTGCCGACTACTCTGTAACTCTTCACTACTATGGTAAAATCTCATAAGCAAACGTGAGTTGGAACGTGAAACATGATGAACATTTCCTTACCTTTTCACTCCTATGAAAATCCCACAAGATACTGTCAATATTTTCGTAAAGAACCAGCGACTAACTGATATCAAGGTGGAGTGAAGAGTTAAGATTTGATGCACCGGTTGACAGATGCTTAAAGGATTTTACCATTGGAGTAAAGAGTTACAGAGTCGCCGTTAACGTCAATATTCACTAAGCATGCAATAGGCTTTTTCAATGCACCACCGATGTAGAGTGTGCCAGACGAGTTCAAGAGGAAACTTCTACCGAACCGTTTGTTTACATGATAATAAGGATTTTTCACAACGCAAATTAAAGCTTTTGACGTAGGACTACGTCTTTAATTTCTATACTGGGGGTCGCATTAAAAGAAAAATCAAAATTCAGACATGCAATACAAAATTCCAAACACGGACGTAACGATAGAACGCAAATTGAACACACGGCCCCTTGCGCATACTCACATAAGCGAGCTTACCGCTCGGTTGACGGCTCACCATTTCATCAATGAATGGAAGGGAGGAGAGAAGCAGCGGTAATAAAAACGCTTGCCAAATCGTTTTCTTCGTCATTTACTTTCAAGTAACGGACGGATAAGTGTCGGACACGACGTAAGAGTGGAACAGCACGCATCGCACCAATACGAAGACAACGACGAATGCACCCACATCGACCGGAGGAAAGTCTTCCCGCAATAAGCAGCATGACTGAGCCGCCGTCATCCGGTCGTCATCGACTTGCACTGGTGTAAAAGAGTCAAGTAGCGCTAGTTGTTCTTTCACAACAATCCAATTCAATGCTGGTCGGAGCCTGGGACGGGACTTGACAATCGGGTAGCGATTTCGAGCCAATTTGCTGTCAAATCCGAGCCAGTTTCTGATTGGTCGATTTGACAATAGCAATCGTGGAATAAAAAGAACAGAGGGATAGCATCAATCTGGCTGGCAATGATGCCGGAATCAATGTTGACGTCAATGGCGTTGATAATTGATTATATTTGCGAAAGGAAAGTTGAAAAATTGAGTGCACTGCCTGTTTTAAGCGATGGATATTGTTGTTTGTTTATGGTTGTTTTCATTGTGCTGAGCAAAAATGATGTACAAGCTGCCAAACTGCGGAAGAAACTCCAAATAACATCCAAATTAAAAAAGAAAAAATATTTTACATTCCTGGCAACATTGGTCAACTCCGTCAAACACCACGCACAACTTTCCGAAGGGCATTCTTCAAAAACATTAAGAAGAGTGAGAAGCTCGATTGTCAAGTCCCGTCCCAGGTCGGAGCACATCTTGGTCTGGTGTGAATGTTGCCATATACTTGCAACTAGGAACGCTCTGACGAAAAATACTCCAAAAGGGAGGGGCTTAATTAGCTATGCTGCAAGTATAAAACAGACTGTAATTCAGTGAACGTGATCAGTTGCAATTCCATTAGCTGTGGGGTCACAACTAATTTGAAAGACCCAGAAAGTAGACGCGGACATTGGAATGAGAAGCATTACTAACGGAAACGACATCCTTCGAACGTTACACAGCTGAGTTTGACTACAATGATCACCTGCGTAATGCTGCTGCCAGGAAAGCCAACTGAGCACGCTGTCTCTGGAGATACCCAAGTACACCAGTTTGTTCACTTCGATCCAAAATGGCAGTTTCATTTGCGACGGTGATGGTCACCACAAATTTGGTAGAACCTTGAAGTAGGCGGACATCGGAGGCTCTCTGAGTAGCGTCACCATCTTTCGGACGTTCCACTGCAGTCGTTCCGTTAGGCTGCCTACAACATTGATCACCTGCAAAATTTCAACCACTGTGCAATGGTGTAAGCACCCCCCCCCCCCCCCCCCATTTTTCAGGGCCACTATATTTCTACGCTATAGAATTTATTTTAAGATCTCTAGATGGTGGGTAAAATAGGTTCACAAAATTGAAATATTTTTGAACCACGGAGTGAAATAACAGTAAAGAATCATCAATCGATGCCAATAGCAGTGTTCGGAAAATCACTATCAGCTTTGGGTCATTGAGTCTCCGTGAGAGAATAAACTTGCGTAAATCATTCAACTCTAAACCTTCCCGCAGACGTCAATTGGTAGCACGTTTATGCATTTCGTGTTAGTTCTCCATCCACTGAAGCAAATAAAACAGCGCCAACAAATAGCACCAAAATAAAAGGAGCGCCAAAAGGCAACAGTGTGATTAAAACCTATTCGTTCCGTACCCTCCAACTCCAACAACCCTTTCGATGGACACCAAGAAGAAACAACAAACGGTCCTTTTCAGGGCCACCATTTGAAAAACAAAAAGCTCTTTCCAGGGCCATCAATTCAAATACAGAAGAAGTTAAGCTAATAGATTTCCGAATAATTGAAAGAACTAAGAGCAAACACGTTTGTTCCGACCTCTCAGGGCCTTTGCGCTACATATTCCAGATCTTAGACGTAAAGTATTCATCATCTATTTCTCTTACCATTGGCCAATACTTCCTGATATAGGTAAGTTGTGATATCTTAATTCAGAATTTAATGTCACAAACAAACTTTTAGAATTACAGGTATCAATGATATTTATACCGTATCAATAATCACTATTTTTCATCAGTTATACGGTAGCCGTCCTAAACGATCAAAATGACACTTGAAAAAACAAATAACGCCACAAATAAGGGCCACCATTCGAAAAGCAACCGGCCTTCTGGGCCACCAATTAAAAAACGGAAAGAGTTAAGATAATAGATTATCGATCAATGAAAAGAACTAAAAGAACTTTTCCTATGACTTTGACAGATAATCGATTTTATCAATTTTGACAAGTCGTCTCTTTATAAATTCAGGCTCTTTCGGCTCAACATATTTGTTTCGTCCACTGGCGGTTCTACGTCAAGCTTCCATTCGTGCCCCTAGGCACAGACCCTTCTACTTTTTTCATTAAACATCTTGCCAATTTACAATTGTAATTGTCTTATTTTACGAATTTCCACAGATCTGAACTGATTTGTTTCTCAAATTTTCACACACAATAAATCCAGAAGATCATAGCCACCAAGGCATAATAAAAAAAAAAAAAAAAAAAAATCAACAGCAATATTGCAGCACATCAGCAAAAACGATACAGAATTAAATGTTTCAACTGTAGATCAAGTTTTGGGGCATTTCATATAAATCAATTTATCAGGAAAAGTGAAAAAGTGTTCCGCTTCCTATGTCTCACGGTAAAATGCCAGCTCAAAAAACTCTTTTTGACGTTCTCCTATACACCACCAGAGGTGAAATCGATCGCAAAGTTTCTGTTGAAAAGGCGTATATAGGGGAATGGTTCTAATGTTCGCCTATGAATCTAAGATTGAGCCCATCGCTAAAAATCTGCTATTTATAAATGTTATCTAGATGAACGCCTAATTGGGATGGTACTTATGGATATTTTTGGTCACTATTGAAAATCTAGTCGATTGCTGAATTTATGTATGGGCCCAAATTAGGGACATTTAGGCTGACATTACATTCATTTCCCCTATGTATCTGCTTTTCTTTCGTAAAGGCCAATGTCACAAACGTAAACAATGACTTTTCGGCGAATTTCTCGTGAACGAGTCGGTATTTACATAAATTGTTCACTCCTACGTGCAATATTTCTAAAGCAACAGTGATTTCAAGGTGTCCGGATTAATGTGATTACATATCTTACGATAAATTCAGCTTTTTTAATATTAATTGAAGATTTGATTAAAAAAATTCCGGCTCCGTGAAGTTTTATCAAGACGGTTGAGCCTTACCAATTAAACGAATTGGCAAACGAACTGCTAACACACTTAAAAAATCATTTTTGTCAGGAAAAGTATTCATCAAACCAGCAAGATTCTTACGATTTAAATACAGAATTTACTTAACAAACTCTTTAGTGGATGACAATCTGGAGTAACTTATTTGTAATTTATTGAAAAATTGATGGAATTCAACTTTGAAATCTGTGTTAGGCAAGTCGTTTTTCGCAAGCAATCGGTGAAAATTTTAATTATCATATAAACAGTTGCACATTCGTGCAATTGTCTATAGTGACATTTTGAAAAATGATAAAGTCTTAAATTTAACAGATGCGTAGAAATATTTCTGATCGATTGGTAGTAAAATTATTGAAATTGGTCGAGAGGCAGCTGAGTTATTAACGTTCAAAATCTTTCATAATTATGTTACATGCTCCATTTTCAGTTTTTACAAAGTGTACCCCCATATAGAAATCACAGACGTAGTGCTACGTCAAAATCCCTAAATTTATATTAAAATGCATTTGGTCTATTGGTGTTTGGCAGTTAGTTATTCGGTCTAATTTATGGTGTGACCTTAAAAGAGTCTTACATGGATCGAGTCATAAATTGTAAATGCAATGATTGATAATCACTAAACAAAATAATTGAAGAAAACTTTATCCATGATTGCTTCTTTGTTAAGATTTGCACAAATTTAAGACCTTCAAGAAGTGGAAGCCGTTTTTTAGTATCCGAAGAATCGTTCGCCAATCTAAACATTTACACTGTTAAACAAACAGAACAAGTTTCCTCCAGCGTAACATGTATCTTACTGCTCACAACTTTCCCGCTCAAAGATAAACAGAAAATCCCTCACACCTAGCTCAGATGCCGCCTGATCCGACACGTCTCCTTACTCAATACGAAATCTTCAAGTAAATGAAGGGGATAACATAGTTCCGAATCCCACCCTGTCTGTTCGCCCTTTTCCGTGAGACTTGCCTTAAAAGTTTCCTCGGAAAATACTCTTCAACAATGGAACATCATTGGCCTTAACTCCGAGAAGAATTATTACACCTCCTCACCTTTGATAATTATCTCCTATTCAAGCACCTAATGCCCCTCCCGTGCCATTTGTGCGAACTTTTGTAATATTGCTCCTCCTCACACTTAGGCATAAATCACGACACGCTCCTCACTTCGCGCATTAACTTCCGCAAGCAAACGGTGGCCGTACAAAGCGCACCATATTAATTTGCTGGAATGCTTTCCTTCCTGCCGAGCAGGAGTGAAGTGTGACAGTAATTTAGTGGCCATCGAAATTGACCTAAATATATTCATTATATTTCCTCACTTTTCTGTGCCACTTTGAAGGTACTCAGGCAGCGCATTTAGACGGGAAAACAAAGTTCTTACATAGACTCATCACCATCATCATCATCAGCGTCGTTTTCATCGTCATCGTCGTCGTCGTCGTCGTCATTATTCAGTGGGTGGTAGTTCATTTTAACATCATCTATGTCTAGCACGGAGAAAGACGATGAGGTGTCGCGGTCGTAAATAACAATTTGTCATTTTTTCTCGCCTCAGACCACCACCGGCACCGAGACTGGGTGGTGTTTCCCTTCTTTCCTGCATTGAGGAAAATAAGTGAAGAGACTATGGTCATTGCATTCTACTCGGTCTGGGGTATTTTTACGACTTCAACGGTCAAGCCCTGATGCCTGCGGTGGCGTGCCTGAAAGTGAATCCACTTGCTCGATGTAATTTTACAGTGAATTTCACTTAAGGGCGAATGTCTGTTCTTGTCAATGTGTCAGCATTTCGATGACCTCATCAACGTGTCATTACGCTCCAAATGAAGTTATATCGAAATTTGTAGATTTTTTCATGCCGAAAGGTACCTCCATATCTTTAAACCTCAAGTCTTTCAGTTGCAATAACCATCGTTCATCAACTTTCAGAAAAAATGCTTCCAGGTTGCTTCACAACACATGTGAAAGATGACGAAGGACAAAAAATATACATCAGATCCTGAGTCAAAAGCGATTCCCGCGAACCGAAGATGAAAAGCGTAAATGGCAAAAAGCAGCCGTGAGAAGAAAAATCATCCGAAATTAAGGTCACCTCCAGTGGGAATGTGTCTTGTGGCAACTTTCTACCGATGCACTTGGAAAACCAGAGACAACTCGTTGCAGCTCGTTCAGGTGGGAATGCGACTCATGACACTTCAATTACGGTGAGCGGATTCAGTCCATTCCGTGCGGGTAAACTTTAATTCCGTTCCATCGTAATTTGACCTCCCGTGTTGGGGACGGGCACGAAACTGAGACTCATCCTTACGTTATTTCTTCCTTTTCCTTAGTTGAGCAGTACCTAATGATAATCGTACAACTCGAGGCAGTAGCATCTCAATTAATGTTATTTTCCATTGGGGGGGGGGGGGTTCTGGGGAAGGGTATCGTGTTTCGTTGTTTTTTTTGTGCACTACACCAAGATCATGACCACCAGATTGGAGTCAAAGAAGAAGCAAGAAAATTCATCTTCCTCAGCGGAATTGGTGCCCTTCTCGGTAGCAACAGAAGTGACGCCAAAGTCATCAGCCACCAGATGGAGAGATGGGGTGAAAGATTACAATCGTCGGGACATTAATCATCGTCCTTTGGTTGCTTCTGACGGTTGTACAGACCGTCATGGTGGTAACAATTGAGGAATTGTTTGACGTTTGTGTTGTGGTTGATGACCAACTTTTGAATGAACTTATCTGATGAGTGCTGAATGGTTGTGTTGAAAAGGGGTTGTTTTTAAAATTTGAGATGCGCTTACTTACGAGAGCTGTCCAGAATTTTGAAATCTACCTGTTTTGAAACTGTTTTTCAATCTGTAAAATGTATCTTTAATGAGAACCTGTCTCTAGCTCAGCTAGCCAGCGTTGCTAGTTCGCTGATCGTGTGCTTACGTGACGGTTCCAACAGTATTTGCGTGATTTTACCTTGCTGATGGCATTGCAGATGCCTTAATCTCGACACATTCCGTCGACGACATTCATTCTCCACGTTGCGTATCCTGACCGATGTAGATAGTGCGTGAAGCAACCATGAAAATATATTAATTGCGTCAGGAGAATGTTCACCTATCCATTAGACTGATGCAAAATTTGAAATTTTCGCTCCACGGTTTCTGCAGAATACAGTGTTGCCCACAATACAGTTGCCTAATTTTGCCATAAGATTATCAATCTCTTAAACAATTAATAACTATTTAATTTGACGTTTGGCTGAAAAACGATTTTCTGCAAAGTTGTAGGTGATGCAAATTCCTACAAGAATAGTAATAGAATTTGTTTACAGTACAATTTGTAAAAAAAAAAGCTAGAAGATAATGAACAAAAAGTTTTGTTTTCCCATTGTAATTTACATATAAACTTCAAATGGTTTGTGCCAAGTCAGTGTCTCACTAAATGAGTTCAAATTTTGGGAGGCTAATCAGGGCCCAATTTGGAACCGTTTGAGCACTGTGGAGCGAAAATTTCAAATTTTGCATCAGTCTACTATCCATGCTTTCTGTTAACTCAGGTTGCAAGAATCTACGACCCCACATTAGGCATAAATATGTTGAGCATACGTATGTTAGGAATAAAATACGGTTGGTTTAATGGACGTTAGGTATAATGTATTCATCAAGAATGAACGTTAGGCATAATTTGTTAAGGACTAGACAATAAACCAAGCTTGAGTATTGTATGTAAAGTTTGTACCCACAAAATAATTTATCAACAATATGTTTCACTCTTGCCCAGCAACGCCTGGTAGACTACCTTTTCGTGGTGCGTTACTGGTATTAAGATCTGCAACCGAACCCTAGTCCGAACTACCTAAAACTAGGGGAACAGTATAGTTTTTATAATCAAAGGAATACATCTTACTCTTTTTTACTTTTTATGTCACTATCAAGACACAGCTCGGCTTTGTCCACCGAGGATGATCTAGCAACAAAAAAATCATGAGTATGGTGGTTATTTCTCATCAACGTGATTCCTAAACTTTTATTCACTGTTCTATAGTTTGAAGACGTTACGATTAGGGGTGTAACGACGGACCCCCGTCGCAGCGGCGCCGTGCGCACGGAACGCTGAATGAACCATCGCACTTCACTTCACATATCTTGATGACAGCGCACGTCCATGATTGTCATCGCTGTAGAGTACACGATATTGCAAAACTACCCAAGTTTGGGTAGGATCCATCCAGATCAGTCAAAACTGAACCTACCCAAAAATGGGTAAAGAGTGATAAGTTTTTAAATGAAAAACATTGACATGGATCTGATCGACGTTGTTCATTTGTTAACTTGTCACTCCCAACATAGTTTATCCATTTTTGGGTATTCCACAACAAACGTAAAACGGGGAAATCACTCTATCTCTAACAACAAACATCAGATTGGCCTGAAATTTTTTCTACAAATAAAAATCATTACCAACTGCCTTCTGTGAAAATTAGGTTCAGTTTTGACCTATCTGGGTAGATTCTACCCAAATTTGGACAGTTTTGAAATAACGTGTATGGAAAAAAAAACAAAAACAATCGGTAGAGAGAACGATTTACAACGTGAACAACAGTAATTTTAAATGTATTTATTATGTTTACTTACAAGTATTTGTACTTAAACGAGTGAATTACTACCCAATTTCCAACCTAATAAGCACAACCCGCACGTAATAGTTCTTAATCTAGCGCAGTTTAGCACCAAACGGAATGTTATTATTACTGATGGCTTCCAAATTTATTTACCTTTCCGTACGTACCGTAATATTTGACCAATCAACCGTTGAGATATTACCAAAAGTCTAACACTGCTTCTTGACGCCAAACTCGGTTTACAGATTCTAAATTCAGCCTAACGCATTGAAATGCCATTCAAACCCCTTTGAATTCACTTCGGCTTATCAGATGAAGATACAAATTGATTCGGTCGGAGCGCTTCTATTGTTTTTGAGTAACATGGGTGCAAACCTTCATACCAAGCGTTCTCATTGACTTCGTTCGGTTGCTTATTAACTAAAGTATCGTACCAAACGCATAAGTGGCTTGTTAACTCTGAAATCATGGATTTATTTGAAGTGTTCTGCTAGATAGGCCCAAAATGGGCGAGTAGGCCAAAGAAGTTCTCTACCCTATTTATCCTACAATACTAAAAGTAAGTTTGTTTGCTTGAAATATAGCTTAAAATTAGTGAACTAATAATATCTTAACTTAAATTCAGCTTAAAACTACAACGTACGAATCCGACGACTCACTTCTCGAACTATTGTCGGTTTACCAAAATTGTAAGTTAAAATGGGAACAATTTGTACGTTAGTCTAAAGTAAATATACTTTTTCTAGCTTGAAGCTAACAGCACAACAAAAACAGGGTTTGTTCTCGGGAGTTGGAAAACTCGTCAAGTCTTCAACCGTACATTTTCTTCAAGAATTTTGTCGGGATGTTGTACCGAAGTGATGAAGTGGTGAAAGATCGTCTTGAGATCACGTTGGATGCGGTGGATTCGAACATGGTAGAATCAACCAGTGGAAACTAACGATTTTAATTTGACTCATTACTTGACTAGCCTGTTTGTCCCAAGTAAATCTATAAGCGTACCCCATTCTAGTTGAAATTCTAGTACTACACTATGTTTGTTTTGATTCACTTTGAAAGTTTGACAGATAAAATGAGGGGTTCGTGGATTTTCCAATGTTTCGAGGGGTGCATCGATTAGCTTGGGACCGAAAAAGATTAGCACGTTTCTTCGGGACGCTCTGGTATTAGAGTTACCTCTATGGTAGCAGATCGCCCTATTTGAAGCACACGGGCTAGTTCGAAAACGAGCCAACAAGATCCGATAACGGCGGCAAATGGTACGTCGAGCGTTTGTGCGGCAGTCTGGGGGCCCAGCTGAAGAATGCGGAAGAGGAACTACGACGACGGGAACACGATTTGATGGAGCATGCCGAAATAAAGAAGAGGGAACTGGAAGAATCGGATCTTCAGCTGAAGGATAAGAAAAAGTTAGTCTACGTGAAAGAAAATTGAAGGAGGAAAAGGAATTGAATGCCATGCAGTCGCAGTTGAGGAAGGAATCCATGGAAAAGCGGCATAAAATCATTCGGCATGCAGCTTTGAATAGCAGTAGAGGTGGGTCCATTCTGGATTCTATCCGGACTGGGAAGAGCACACGGGTGCTGGAGGATTAGAGGGAAATCCGGTGGAAGACAATAACGGCAATCCCCATTTAACAAGTAACCCAGCACAGCAAGTTGGGGGACGAAATCCGTCAATAGGTGGAAATTCATCTCGACAACCAGCAGCTTTACACCCTCAACCAATAACCCATTCAACTCCACTCACCAATTCCTGCACCTCAGAAACATCCGAAACGGAGCCCGGTTGGTTTCAACCTGAACGATTAACGACCCAGACAGGTAGCTGATGATAACCAAAGGTCGATTTAGAATCCTGTCGTGCTTGCACAGCAACACATTGCTGCACGGCAAGTACTGGGCAAAGAGTTGCCAGAATTTAGCGGTAATCATGAAGGTTGGTCTATATTTATAAGCAGTTTCGACCAGTCCACGATCGCTTGTGGATATACTGATGCGGAGAACCTCATCCGCCTTCAGAGGTGTCTCCGTGGTCGTGCTCTAGAAACGGTCAAGAGTCGTTTACTCCTACCAACAGGGGTTTGGCAAGTGATACAAACCCTGCGGACGCTCTATGGTCGACCAAAACTTCTTATTCGTTCGCTGATCGATAAGATTCATCAAGTGACCGCCTGGTCAAAAAGACCACCTCTCGAATCCAGTCTTGATGCGAGAATTAGTAGAAAAGCTCCCGGGATCAATAAGGTTAGACTGGGTTGCCTTCAAAACCCGTTCTCAAACAGATAACCTGGGAACATTCGGCAATTTTATTTCCAGGCTAGTGAACGCAGCGAGTGAAGCCACTTTAGATCTGCCAGGATCCACCAGTACTTCCAGGGTAGAAAAGCGGAAGCCGGAACGAAAAGAGCTGCGATCTACATACTTCTGGGTCATCCGATCCACTACCGGTAGGTAATTCCACTACAATTTCAAAACAACCGGCCAAACCTTGTGTGTCATGTGGCCGTGAGGGTCATAGAGTGGCGGATTGTCCACAGATCAAGGCTGCTAACTCTGACGAGCGGTGGAAATGAGTCGACCAAAAGGGGCTCTGCAGAACGTGTCTCAACAGCCATGATAAGTGGCCACCCAAGTAACAATTCTGCAATCATTTGGCATCTACTCTGATTTATGATGGTTTTATAACGGCAATGAATAATCCATTTATTTTAAATACAGCATTTTACAGTGTAAAACGTACCTGTTTAGTAGTTCACGTTTACACTGTTTTAAAAACCTTTTACAGTCTGACGAGAAGTCAAAAACTGTCTTGTTTTAAAATTAAATTTAAAGTAGTTCTCAATCCCACCATAGAACTGTTCCATAAATCAATTATAAACTTCATTAGCAATTTTTTATTAATGTCTTGATAAAATACTCTATAAAGCTGTTCTATCATTATATAAGCAATCATTAAACCATTAGGTTTTAAATGAGAGCAAATGGCATATATTGTTGCCTTTTAGGCTTTTAAAAGTGTATCATAAAATCTCCTTTGTTTACAAATTGTTAAAGTTCAATTCAGTTATGAGGATGGATCCTCATAGTGAATAAAAAACAAATTTATGACAAGGATATCTCGAAGGATTAACGAAATTGGAGGAAAAATTCAAACGATGCTAACTGGAAGTTGATTTCAGTAAAACTTAGTTCTTTCGAAGAACCAGCACGTCCGGCGGAACGGGTACCATCAACGACTGAGCATCTGGTGGAGAATAGTGAAGTGAGCGTGGTCCTCAAATTCATAAAACAGTGTCAAAACAGTCTGAAAACAGACCAGCCTTCTCCAGACCTTGCGAATAGATGAAGATCGGAATAACTTGCGTCAGTACTGACAGCAAAACACTGAAACTGTCAGTTAGCGGACACTAGTTGGTTTCCGATCCATAGCTGCGGTTTTATTCGGCGAAAAGGTCATCACTTGAAAAAAAAAATCATTCAACCATACATTCCTGCATCGTTTGATGGTGCACTTCCAGAACCATCCGGAAGAAGAGGATCTTTTCGGGAATGATCCAGGTTACAGCTGTGCAAAATGCGAAATGTTGTGAACACTTTCTGAGTAACTGCTTCCAAGCCATCGGGAGAGAATCGCC
The DNA here is from genome assembly GCF_037179485.1 of Ochlerotatus camptorhynchus. Classification (NCBI taxonomy): domain Eukaryota; kingdom Metazoa; phylum Arthropoda; class Insecta; order Diptera; family Culicidae; genus Ochlerotatus; species Ochlerotatus camptorhynchus. The sequence continues at coordinate 1,345,304 of NW_027040943.1, forward strand.
TGGAAGAACACTGATTCGCACAGCGCAACTATCGAAAGATAAACAAACTTTGACGTTTAACATTTTGTAGGCAACATTACCGCCATAAATGCTGCCATAAATCTGAACGGATTGGGATCAAGCAAAATGGCTTTAGATAAATACAATACAGTCTACAAGTTTTCTTCATAAAAGCCAATTCAAAACCTTATGAATTTGTTAAGGATTTCTTGAAAGCAAAATAGCTTTGTCCGAAATGGCCCATGAAAATCAACTTTTATACCTCCGCCATATTACAATTATTTTGTTTGTAAAAATCTCGGCTAAACTAAATGATTGATCTGAAGAATATATTTTATTTTCTTAATGTAAAATAATTAGTAAAATCGATATTTCCGTGTGCGGACTCAAGTTTTTCGATGTTTTCACGTACATTTCACATCAAATTTTATATGGCACCTAAAACTAGGCCACTTCATGAGAACTATTTTATAATTTTGGAAATTCGGCAGGATTTTTATAGGATCAGTTTTTATTGTAATTATTTTGATAAGATCGGATGGTATTTATGAATCCTTTTTTATCTTGAAGATTGTTGTTTTTCTAGTGAACTTAGCAAGTGGTTAAGGTAAATGGCTCGGATAATGCTTTTAATTGTTTTAGTTGAAGATGCTAATTTCAAATGGTAATTTTTATACGATAGATGGAGTAGATGAAAGCATAGAGTTGATAGTTCCGTTAGAGTACGGCAGTGTGAAGATTGCATATAGATATTAGAATAGCGAGCTAGGACAACTTTTAAGGAAGGTACAAATCGGTTTTTTCATCTCTCTTTACCAAACTCCCCCTTTGGAGAGGGATGGTGAGGGGTATCCCCCCCCCCACCATTGTTGCCAAATAGCTTTTATTGTAGCTTAAATACGGCTTTGAAATGGATTTCAATGCATTTATCGTACAACCAGAGCGGAGCAAGTACGTAACCAGATAGCTGACTACCCCAAGTAACACAAATTCATAGAAATATGTTGAGTAAACTGCTTTGCAACCAAAACCAGTCATATAAAGGTTTTTTTTTTTTCCTTTGGTTTGTTTTTTCCGTCGATCTTTTTTTCCGTGCTGAGCACCAATGCTACCGACGTGCCAGGAAGGCAGCTCCCACACCTGGACCCTACCTATCGACCCATCAACTCATGAACCGGGGACCAACGGCTTAACTTCCCATCCGAAGGAAGGCGTGATCAGAGATGTTATGCCTCAGAACATCCCGGTGGCGCCGACTGGGATTGAACCCAGGCCTGCTGGGGTGAGAGGTAATCACGCTTACCACTACACCACCGGCGCCGTTTCATATAAAGGTTATATAAACTGCTATAGAACATGTGTATTGCTTGGGACGAGCGTAAAGGCTATGCGCACAAGGCCTCTCTTACTGAGCTGACGTTCATACCGGTAAACCGGGTCTGGTACCTACTTCCAGGAGTCATAACCAGTCCGAAGAAACCTGACAAGATCAGATTAATCTGGAATGCAGCAGCTAAAATAGGTGAAGCATCTAAAAGGGTCGGACCTGTTAACGCCACTTCCAATGGTTCTATGCCAATTCCGGCAGTTTCCAGTGGCAGTGTCTGGAGACCTGATGGAGATGTTCCATTAATTAGAAATCCGGTATCCGGACTGCTTATCTCAGCGATTTGTGCTCCGCGGTAGACCTTCCGACTACCCGCAAGTCTATATCATGGTCGAGGCCACGTTTGGATTGACTTGTTCTCCAGCGTCGGCCAAATATGTGAAGAATCTGAATGCCCAAGAATTCTCCAATAAATTTTCCCGTGCTGCTGAAGCCATAAACAATAAACACTACGTGGACGATTATCTAGATAGCTTTCGAACAGTCCAAGAAGCGATAGAGGATCCTATGGATCGCGTTAATCTAGAAGTGGACAACAATTCCTCGGATTCAGATCGAAACAAATTACCCTATTTTGTTACTGTTGGATTCTAAAAGCCCTTGGTTTGGGCTACTAGCAGAATACTCAACACTCTAACCAGCCCTACATGATACAACGTTTCCGATGTATCTGTTCCTCAAAACGCGGCACAATGGCCAAGTTCTCCAACCGAATGAAAATAAACTCTGCACACTGTGCCGAAACACAGCATGGCACACTTTTCGGTACAATAGGACACACTTTGACGCAAACAATATAATTTAATACCGCATCGCTGATGAGTCTTGACGTTCCGCTATTACTCAAAAATCTTTCAACCATTTAAGCTGATTTTTTGTATGTGATTAGGGCCAACCACAAACTTGACACTCAAAAAAAGTCAGCTTAATTGGTTGAAAGACTTATGAGAAATGCCGGTGGGTAGATGGCACCGTCCTCCGCGCAAATCTGGGTATCCTGTATTATTTTCTTACAGCAACTTACAGAAAAAGCCAAAAATCAAGTACGGTAAGAAACCTTTTCGTTCAACTGCATCTCTTTCTCCTTCTTCCTTACATGACCGATGAGATGAACTAAAAAATGAGTGGTTTATCACACAAAATCGCAAACCGAAAATTACTCCTGGTCTCTGAAAAAAATCTCCGCTTTTCCTTAAAAATCTGCAGTCTTGGCAAGACTGAGTGATATCTCTTTCGATTCTCCTCATATATGAAAAAAAAACCTGGATAATCAGCCAAATTTTACGCAGTCAATGTATAACTTTCGTTTTTGCAAATTTGAAAGAACGAATCTCAAATTTGAGTTGGTTTAGTTGGCCGTGTGGCAACATCTCCATCTTTAGCTTATCGTTCTTACGATTTTGGATAGAGAATGATAAAAAATGCAAAACAATTTAAATTAATACTGCACAATATATCGTGAATTACTATCCCCAAAACTGGATCAATTAGAAAAAAAAACTCGATTGCAGAATGCAAACATCACGGGGGGATTGAGAAGGAAAAAGTATGTCCTGTTGTGAAACTAAAATCACGAAAGAAAGGATCTGAATTCAGATTTTTAAAAAGGGCCTCTTCAATTAGCATAATCTTATAGTAAGGCTGACTAAAAGTTAATTGGTACGCCCCTCGCACGCCGCTGGTACGCCTCTAGTGTTGGGAATCGAAAATATTTGACAGTGGTTTGTTTACACTTCTATAGAGAACAACTGGTGAAAGTTTGATCAAAGTAGTCGATTGCGTTAAGAAATAACGTCAAATGGAACTCGAAAGAAGAAAAAATATTGTGCACAAACACCTGAAAAATCTGGTTCCAAACTGCTGAAGATGCCGAAAACAACAGTTTGTCGAGTGCTCAAAACCTACAAGGAAACCCTGAGTGTGGAAAGGAATCAGCGGACCTACGAAAAAAATTGGAACCAGGGATCGTCAGCTGCGCAGCAAGGTGTTGAGGTGCGTAAAAGCCAACCCCGGTCTTTCGATCCGTACAACGGTACAACGCCAACTTTCAAATGGTGCGGAACATCCTTGCGTCAAACTCGATTTTAAACAGCTTCCCGGTCAAAAGTTTTACATCGCGACTGGACGTGGGGATGTGCCGGGAAGATTCAAGTTCGTGTTTGCCGTCAAGTTCGTGGAGAAGGCCATGATTTGGCAAGCGATTTGCAGTTGTGGCCTGAAAACGGAACCATTCGTCCCATCCTCGACGATGACATCCCAAGTTTACATCAAAGAATGCTTGAAAAAGCGTGTATTGCCGTTCATACGCAAGCATAGGGGCAAAGTCATCTTTTGGCCCGATTTGGCCAGCTGACACTACTCCAAGGTGGTTCTGGAGTGGTATGCTGCCAACAAGATCGATGTTTTCCCCAAGCTAATGAATCCGCTGATTGCTCGACCAATCGAAATATACTGGGCAATTTCAAAGCAGCTACTTCGACGAAGCGGTGGGGTAGTCAAGGACATCCAGCAAATGCGGGAAAAGTGGAAGAAATGCGCTGATTCCGTGTCCGTTTACACTGCGCAGGCGCTGATGGGCTCCATCAAGAGGAAAACCTGTAAACTGTACACCAATCCGATCAACAAACTGATCGATTCCTTCTAAATTCACAAATGCATCCATTTCCAAACGCAAGCAACCAATCAAGACGTGGTTGCATTAGCGTATCGCTAAACATTGTTGCTATCTACTGCGAAGAAAGAGTCGTAAATAGTACCGGTTTCAAATCTTAACGATTTCCACCTCATTGAACTCTAAGAGTCGGAAAGGGGGATGGGTTCGGGGCGCCATGCTCATCTCTACTAACGACTTTGGTCTCATTCTTACTCCTAAACATTCCGAAAAGCCATTACTTCATGTGATTCTCACGATCCGCCCGGCTACTGCTGCTGTTGGGTTCAGAAAGTATGATGGTGACGAGGGAGACCTATCAGTGCGAGTTATGTGGGACAAATCGATTTCCATTCCTTCTTGCTAGCCAGGGGGGTTCTTGGTTAAGCGCGTGATGGAATGACTGTCGGAGGAGTGGGAGATCTGTGGAAAGCAGGATGTTTCCCTCGCGGAAGAGACAGTTTGTAACATTATCGATACCGAGAGCACGGTTAGTCCGTTGCTAATGAGCGAAGGCATTTCGGATAACATCGAAGACCGATGGGGTGGCGTGGGAAATGTGGGTTGTATATGGGTGCATTCTTCTTGTTCTGGAGATTGCTGGTGAAGTTAGATGACTTGAGAAAATGTCAGTGCCGTATATGTCAAAGCAATTATATGATATGGACACTGTTAATCGTCGTGCTTCGAAAGAGTAGACTCACATCCCACGACAATAAAAAAAAGGTTCTCTGCAATACAATGGTTGCTCATATGCCAAGAGGCCAAGTACAAACAAACCCCCAATGCCTCAATCCCTCGGGCGAATGGAATGGACGAGGAAGGCCGCAAAAGCCATCCGAATCACCTCATCAGTGTCGGTAGTAAAAATTTTCATCTTTTTTCCTTCATTTACCCGACTCCATCACGTCGACGAGGGCGGTACGGTGGTGTGCATGCTTCCAAGCTAACGAGTGTTCAGCACTGCACTGCACTGCACACCTCATCGAAACCACTTCAAAGCCTCTTAAATGAGGTACGTACGGGGTTGGAATTGTCACCATCAACCGACACGATATGCTTGGATCTTGGATATGCCAACGTGCATTCCGACCATAAATCAAGTGGCTTCCAGGACTAAAAGTGTAAATCCCTCTCCACTCTAACCCAAACTCCTCGAGCAAACAAAACGGCGCTTAAGTCTCTTCTGCAAATACCAACGCTAACAAGAAGATCCTCAAGTCGACATGTGTTCAACATGGCTCATCCCTTCTCCCGCTGAAATTCCGTACGATGAAACCCTAAACCCAGCGAAGACCGCATCTTCCTTCTTTTCAGCGGACACACATTTTTCCTCGTCCTCCATCAGCCCAGGTGAACGGTTGGTTGGTACGATGTGCCGTGTATTTTTAATGCACAACCAACAGTTTAATTAAAGTAGACGCCATAAAGTCTATTTTCTTATGCTTCACTACCTGTGCTTTCCCGGCGGAGTTTCTCTTTCTCCGTTTAGTTGGTCTCTACATACAAACAAAAGTCTGATCCTCGCGCGCCTTGTTGGTAGCTACTACGTACGGCTCTAATGCAGTCACGTGAGGTTTATCCTCTCTGCAGTCCTTCTCATTCGAGTTCACCCATTTGGTAAATCCGGGCAAACATTCTCCACCTCGCCCACCTGCACCCTGTGGTGTTCTCCTTGCAACAATAACAACGACGACGGCGACGTCGAAAGCTGCCAACCAGTATCATTATTGATGGCACTATACTGCTGCTGCTGCTGCATATCTACTCTGACGTGGAAAATCTAGATTTCCCGACTGGTCCTGATGCTGGTGATGACGATGATGATGATGATGATGATGATGATGATGATGACGTTGATGAGGACTTAGTCCGACTCCGTATGCATATTATGTACATGCACACACCTGGAGAAAGAGAGATTTTTTTTTGTCTAAATGGGACCCCAACACCGCCCGTTGTGCTAGGTAAGGGTAAGGTACATATTCTGAAACAAGGCTGAATCTACGCCACTGATGACGTTGCAGTGTGCCTCCATAATCTGCACCGTCGACTGTATTGTACCACCGCAATAGTTGTATGCATGTGTTGGAGTGGATGCAATCATACAAACAACGACTTATTTTTAACCAGAGCATTAAAGGCGTTGCGACGTTTTCTGCTTGGTTTGCAAATAAGGTGTCTGACAAAATTCATGGGAAATAAACCAACATTCTCAACTGTATGCCATTCATTATGTACATTGGAACAAAAGCCTAGATGTGTCACAGATGATGCTATAAGACACTCTTTTCCTCTCGTTCATTCCCACTGTAACCATCATTTAGCTCTGAATGTTTGGTTTATAAAAGACTTATTGATCCAAATAAAAGCAGCTTACGTTTCAATAAATAACATCCAAGTGCCAGGAGGAATGTGAATCAATTCAATTTTTGACGTAGGACTACGTCTGTGATTTCCTTATGAGGGTATACTCTGTGAAAACCAAAAATGGAACATGTAACGAAATTATGAAATATTTTGCACACTCATTGCCATATTCAGAACCACACGCCCTCAACGACCACACAAAATGCTCTCCAGAGTTGTAATCTTGTATCCAAACTTGGAAGGAGGGATGCAAGTGATTTTGATCGATTCTCTTCATAGACTTTCTTTTTCGTTAATAAATCGACGGCGAACATATTCATTGATACTTTTGTTGTTCTAGGCGATAGAAGAGCATAGCGGAAATAGTGCGAAATAGGTCAATGAAGCCATGGTCATCAAAAGAGGAAATCGATGAAGAGAATAGACTTTCACCCTTCTGCTTCTAAGACCCGTAATTCAGTCGTCGTCATAGCAATAAAAACTAGCATCGCACCGCTTTTGGTGCTTGGGTTACACTTGCTGGTTGCAATTCTTGTGTTTGACATTTTCGAAGGACCACAAAAAACATGAAAGTTTACTATTTTCTACGGATGTCTAAAAGTCCAATTATTAATAATAGCGATTAATCGTAAAGATTTTTCCAGTTTTTCTATTAAATATTTATCTATTTTTCATCAACGAGCGAGTAACTTACATTTACAACTTAAATAAAAGTACTAATTTATTTGAACAGGCATAGAGAAGAACCATGACGTGGAACAGAATCATGAATACGCAAAAAAAAAAAAAAGTGTTAAGCGTCTTTCTGCTAAAAGCTAAGATTTACCAACTTTTTGAGAAAAGGAGTTTAACGAGAAAAACTAAGAAGGGGAGGAGCTTTAACTGGGTGGACACTGATATTCTGCGGCCTTCAAACTAGACCTGTGCGCCGATCAAAATAGTTTCGGCGGCGGCGTGATATGTTGTTTTCTGCCGGCGGCGGTGGCGTAGCGGCGTCACGCCGGTTGCTTTCGGCGGCGGCGGCGTGGCGGCGTTGGTCGGCGTGAGTTTACTTTTAATGATTTAGAAAAAAATACTTTCCAAACCAATCGCACATGGACAAAAAAGCTACCCAGACCCACATTTGAGTTCAGAATACTCAAAATCGCTCAAACGTAGGTCATTCATAGTATGAGACAATTTTTCGACACTTTCCCGGGGAAAACTTCTCGAAAATTTAAGAAAATTATACACAGGTTAGAAGTGTGCTAGTGGAGCGACTAAAAACACAATCAGTTTTCCTCATATTCGAGAAGTTTTCCTCGGAAAGCGTCAAAAAATTGTCTCATACTATGAGTGACCTACGTTTTCGCGAATTTGAGTAACCTGAACTCAAATATGAGTAACTCTTACGAAATTTTGAGTGTTTTCATTGGCCGTGCATGTGGAATTTGTTTAGAAAAGTATGTCAAGTGCTAGTTAAAATTGCAGGGGATGGAATCATATGGCAAAGTGTTACAACCAAGGGACTGCACGCAGCCATCTTTTCGTAGGCAGCATAAAAAAGTTAAAACAAAGCAATCAAAGCTAGGCCCAAGCGTAGGCCCACGGTTATGCTCGCTACGGCTACTTGTTATTAGTAGAGATAGGGGTGCCACTTCCCTGGTTACAACCCTTTTATTAAGTGTAAGAAAAGTACGTTATGTAGGGGTGGATAGTAGACCTTTTCATTTAAACGAAATGTTCGGAATGTAATGGTCAACCGTGATTACTGTTCGTCATGTTAATTTGAATTTCTGTGCAAATTTTCAGCAAAATCGATGATGATTTATCTCGAGATTGAAACAACGAAAACTGTTGTAACAACTTTCATAACAAAGCTTAATGTGTTATAAATCAACTTTGTAACCAAAGGTTGACTATTCAAAGTGATTTAATTGAAGTTTGACTTAGTTTCATGCTCGGAGATATCTTAAAAGTGAAGAATTTTAAAGTATTTGTTTTAAGAATTTTCCACCCATATGATATAAAAATTTGTAGTCTACGGCATAATCATATTGTTCTAGAAATTTCGTTCAAACATAGTTTTCGTGTATATTTCATAGGCTGAGAGATAAAAATCAAAAAAGAGGCCGTTATAGCTAAAATTCACAAGACAACAGAGCCAATAAAAGTTCAATTAGATTTACAGAACATAGTTGCATTGCTTTTCAATGATGACCGATGACTGTTTCATTGATATATCTGGATCAACAATAGAAAAGGGCCCATCAGCATTTGTAAACAAACCGTTCCAAAGCCCATTCCTCACAAATCGAAGGCCGCTCACACAAACCAACACCATCATCGTGTAGGTAGAAGTTTCCCCTATCCGATGATGGTGTTGGTTTACGTGAGTGGCCTTCGCTTTGTGAGTAAAGGGTTTTGGAACGGTTTGTTTACAAATGCTGATGGGCCCTTTCTTTTGTTGATCCAGATATGGTTTTTTCATAAATATGAATCCTCAGTAGACGTGTTTTTTATCAAAGGCAAGTGGCATTCGAGCCATAACAGCAATTAATTAAATAACGAACATTCGATGTTTTGTCGGATCGAGAGAAAGAAAGAGTCAGGAGATCGAAGTAGGTCGCGCTTGAAAGTTGACCCTTTTTACCCTTCTTACAAAGAAGGGTATAGATATCACTTGAAAAACCGACTCATATACCATTCGACTCAGCTCGACGAGATCGGAACATGTCTGTGTGTGTGTGTGTGTGTATGTGTGTATGTGTGTATGTGTGTATGTGTGTATGTGTGTGTGTATGTAACGAAATGAATGCGCTCACGTTTCTCGGCAACCAGTCAACCGATTTGGACAAATGATAGGTCTTGGGGTCCCATTGAACGCTTTTGAACGGTTTTGGAATCGGTGAACCGATTCCGGAGATATGGCCGGAATAAGATCCGGTGAATATGGGCCTTCACGCTGGATTTAACGGAAAACGTATCAAAACCATCATGCGACACATCAAATTACTACAGAATTCAAAAATAAGATCAATGCAAGTCGTGTTAAGTGTTCCAGACCACATTGGACACACTTGGACATGTTCCGGGTACCCCGGGGAAGTTGCTTGAGTATGAATTGAATTAAAACCCATTAAATCACATTAAAATACGATGATAAGGTGATTGGTAGCCTCACCAAATAGACTACACCCGGATATATTCCGGGTACCCCCAGGCAGTGGCGTAGCGTCACTGGATGACACGGGGGTGGGGGGCTTGGTCACTGATAATGACAATAAAATAAATAAACTTGAATAAGTAAGAAGGGTCTGATCACACCATAGGTGGATAAATTCGGGTTTTTAATTTTGCTGTTGATTTTAATTTGGTGATTTTAACCATTTCAATCATGTTAACAAACTTCCGATTGTTCAATTGTTCAAAATCGGACGGGATCGAAATAGATCAGATCCAGGAGCGGTGTTTGTTGGGAGTTGTCTTAGCTGATGGGCAACGAAGATCCCAAAATGATCACGATGGTGTGAATCCAGCAGGCTTATAGTTATACCGAGAGATGCTGGACTGTTGCATTTGATGCATCTCTTTCCGAGGGCTGGCAACGAGTAGCGGTTTTCCAAAATCAAGATCGAAGAAAATTTTGTGAACTTTAATCGGGAGCTTCAAAGATTATTTATTTATTTAGCTCGTCAAATTATGTTCCATATAAATTTCACTAATACAGTACTAAGAAAACAAATTGAGGAACTCGGCTAGCTGCTGGGTTTGCTTACTGTGCATAAAATCGTGGGTTTATTATCAAATTCCAAAAAAAAAAACAATCATATGCTTTTGGTTGTATCACCTTGTTGAGGCGTATCCTGACCCAATACCGTACCCCAACTCCGTAGTAGTTATGAGGGTGTCATTAATTCGGTGGCCTGTCGTTGAGTAAGTACTACATCAACATTTCCTTTCCTATTTCTAGCTGCGGTAAATATAGGCACACAAAAGAAAAAGTTCGCGAGTCATTGTGAGTTTTAGCGAACTTTTCCTGTAGATTGATTAGAGACCCGTTTTTTTAGTTTATACACATTTTCTTTTCAGAAAGCGAGTAATGGCGCTATAACCATAAGCCATATAGGACTAAGACAAGAGCTAGTGCTCATGTCCCAACAACTCGAGGAAAATGGAGCATCACTTAACTTTTTTAGATTTGATGCTCCCAACGACCAATCATTTATAACAACGGAACGTACGGTACGAGATATCCACGTTATTGGATTCTGAAGCATCGTGTTTAAATCTTGATTTAAACAGCCCCGATGTTTCTGAATCATCTTGCCCCTTAAATGCTGCACAGTAGGCCTGGCCTTTTTGATATATTTTGCGCATCTCTGATATATAAAATATATCAAATAGACAAGAAAAAGGATGGAGGTACATCTATCATTTTCCAGGATCAGTCGTGTAAGCGGTCACCGTAGTCGACATATTTTCTGTGATAATCGACTGCCTTTGCTTCCGACACTTGCAAAACAAGCTATCAAATTACAGTACTAAAATGTCATATGAAAGGCTCTGTCATACGACACTGTTGCCAAAGACCGTCACGAATGTATGTATTTTAGTTTTTCTCATAATAAGAGCTGCTGATGTTGTGCTTGTGTGAATTTTGAAAATAGCAAGCAACGATGTCCTGGTAATAATATTTCTGACCAGAAATGGTTTACTTCATACCAAATTGAGGAATAAGAACGAAATCACACATGTCATATGATAGTTATTTGAAAATTTACTTTCTGGTCGAATGTTGTTCTACCGTTTGTGTTGTGTAAGAGACACGACGGTAGAACATGAGAGTACGAATAAAAACAGACTGTCGCGCATGACAACGAAGCGAGTGTCGTAAAAAACGTCAACAGTTTCAACCCCTGTCCAGGATGCTTTCATGCACTGGCTGTGTTGGTGTTAGATTAGATTAGGATCGAGAGAAAGAAAGAGTCAGCTAGTTTCCTTCTGCCTCACCTATAGATCTCGCTCATCGAGACGAAACCACTAAACGGAGATTTTTTTACGTTTGATCAGCGCACCAAAAAATTATCTCGAAAAAGTGCGAACAGGAGGAAAAATAATGATTCATCCCTGTGTGCTACATAGAAAAAGCGCGTACAATCGTCAAAATACTAAGTCAAGAGCAAATTTTAATTACGTCGAATGTAACAAAGGTAAACAAAGTCGAGCTATCAGTGTCAATCGATTCTCCTGCTATTACACTATATACTGTCCGAATATAGGATCAAATCCCATTTTTAAATTTATTTACAAGTCAAATTGCTTTTTAACGTAATCACCTTCCAATCAAAATAGTTTTCGATGTTACTTAAGTCACCCAATTTCTATGGATATGCCGTTTGACTTAAGTAACAGCGCTGAGAAACCCGTGAAAAGTGTACTTTCGTCGTTTCGCTTTCTCATTATTAAAGTGAATAAATCGAATTGTTTGTTGCTAAGATGATTTCGGTGGTCCTAAAATGATGAATGGGCTGCACGTAAGGAGACGTAATTGATAATCCTCCCGAATATCCTGGTAAATACACTTTGACTTAAGTAACAATAGGGGCCACCAAACGACGTATGATAACTTTTGACTCAAAAACCAGTATTTCTTAGCATGAAAGCTAGCGATTTGCCTTTGTATGATTAAAACCCGGCTGAATATGTTAAACATTGCTATCACTATGAGATTATATGTGTTTAATTGGAAATAGGAATAACTTTTCGGTCATCAAAACAAAACTTTATTTTTCTCGGATCGGTGCGAATGTTACTTACGACATAATGAAAATTTGCTCTTGAAGTGACAATTGCAGTATCATACACGCTCATTTGAGGTTATGGGAATGAGTAAAAATAACTCATGTACAAATACCTAGCCGTTTTAGTCAAAATTCAGTTCTGGCTATGTTACTCAATTTAAAGGAGATCTGGTTAGAGTAGATCTGGTTTTAAATAAATTGAGTGGTTTGTCACTCAATTTTTAGTAGCCACAAACGAGCGTGCACACAAGTTTTTTTATATATTTATTTATTTAAGAGGTTTTCAGTCTAAAGGCTGGTTCGCCTCTGGTGGACACAAGTTCTAATTTCAACGCGTTCAAGATGCATTTAACTGAAAAGATGTTAGGGAATTTTCATCAGCGTGACATAAATTTATTCGGCGGCGTGAACCATTTTACTGCGGTGGCGCACCGGTTCAATTTCATCGGCGGCGGCGGCGTTTAAAAATCGTCGGTGGCAGCTACTTCAAACCTGTCGCAGACACCAGACAATGCGATCAAAACCTATATGCCTCCCCTTGTGTCGTGCCTTCGGCGCATATGATTACAGTACAACAAATTTGAACATGAAAGCTCCAGGGTTTGACGGTTGCGTGTTTTCCTGTTCGCTGATGATACCGCAATAGCCGTCAAACGAAGGATGCCCCAAGAAATAACGAACTACAGGGGTTGTGAGAAATATAGGGTACTAGCAAAATTTTGTCCAACTTTGGACTGTTCAAACTTCGTTGAATATTGTTCGATTTTTAATCTTCAAGAAACATTCGACTGGAAAACTAATCAAGTTTTATGGTAAGGCAATGGAAGTGACCATGGTTACCGGATACCGGAGATATTCCGGGTTTCTTGAGGGCATGTCTAAATTGCTAAATTTGTGATGAGTTTTTCTCAGAGTGTCCGTTACTAATCTGTGTTTTTTGTTCATACGCCAAAAATAGAACCATTTCCAAAGCAAATGACGTACCAAGAACTAAAATCGACTCAGAATCAACCGAGATATGGCCATTTCCCTGGAATCGGTCCTGAGGGAGGGTTCTGAGTGCGGTCAGTTCTTTCATTCACTCAAAACATGCCATGTGACACCTCTTTCTTCATGGTTTTTTACCAAAAGGCTTTCTATAGACTGTAAATGGAGCATTGACCACATTGGCCACTTCCGGAACCACCGAAGTACCCCCGAGAAACCTGAATTAGGGTACAATTTCATTTTTACAAAAATCATGCCGTGTGACACCTCTTTCTTCATGGTTTTTTACCAATAGACTTTTTATACACTTTAAATGGAGTATTGACCACATTGGCCACTTCCGGATCCACCGGAGTGCCCCCGGGGGAACCTGTAGTAGGGGACAAATTCATTTTTACACCAAAACATGCCGTGTGACACCTCTTTCTTCATGGTTTTTCATCAGTAGGATTTCTAAAGACTTTAAATGGATTATTGACTACACACTAAAAAAATCTGAATTTTACTGGTGATGTAAACATCCATGCATGCAAACATTCATGCATGTAAACTTCCTTTTCACGTAAACTAGCAGCTTGCAAGAAATGTTGCAAACAAAGGTGGAAAGTTGCATACAATATATGGAATATTGCATGACATGTCTCATAAATTTACACGATTTATAATGTAAATTTGTATGATTTATGACGCTCCATTTATGTGCATCATAGTAACGGAAATTTACACTACTTTTTTTTAGCTGTGTACATTGGCCACTTTCGGAACCACCGAAGTGCCCCCGGGGGAACCTGTAGTAGGGAACAAATTCATTTTTTCAATAATCGTGCCGTGTTACACCTCTTTCTTCATGGTTTTTCATCAGTAGGATTCCTAAAGACTTTAATTTCCGGAACCACCGAAGTACCCCCGGGGAACCTGCAGTAGGGTACAATTTCATTTTTACACCAAAACATGCCATGCGACACCTTTTTCTTCATGGTTTTGCATCGGTAGGCTTTCTATAGCATTGAATGGATCACAACAACTGGAAAACAGGTTATCAGCTGATTTTCGAAATACTAATACAGATGCAAGTCAACATCAAGGCTATGCTATGATTATCTTGGTCGCAATGTTCATTGTTTACATTTTTCATAACGAATCGCAAAGAATGAATATGCATTTTGTCTTTTTCTCTTTTTCAATCTGATCTTACTACATACTCGCAGCGTGTGAGTATAGTCACATGAACACAGACAAAAGCAAAATTTGAATATTATGTAAGGATGAACTAAAATGCACCCCTGGAGTAAAATGCGTTGTTTTTCGTTGCTTTCCCATTTGAGTGAGGAGCGTGTTCCCACTATCGACGTCTGTAAAAAAGTTGGAAAAACTTTTGATTGACGATTGGTATTAAATACCTTTTGAAACAATTCATAAACCGTACGATTCAATTCCCAGACGAGTCCAAGGCTAATCCTTGCTTCCGAAAAAATCTCTCTCAATGTTATTATTGAATTTTCATCGGTGTATACGAAACTTTTCATATCTTTGCATTCTTTTCATATCGTCACATCTTACATGTTGACAAAAAGTAATGAAAAAAGAGCTGTCATACGGCATGTATTGGTGTAAAAATATAATTGACCTCTGCTATAGGTTCTCCGGGGGCATCTCGATGGTTTCAAAACTGGCCAATATGGTCAATAATCCACTTCTACAGAAACCTTTTTGATGAAAAATCATGAAGAAAGAGCTGTTGCACGGCACATTTTGGTTCAAACATGTAATTTATTTATTTATTTATTTATTTATTTATTTCGTCAACCAACGTAGACTAGTACAACTAATACAGTTTTGTTTTCTTAAATATATATGAAAAACCGTGAAGATAGAGCTGCCATACGGAATGCTTTGGTGTAAAAATGCAATTGTCCCCTGCTACAGGTTTCCGTGGGGCCTCTTGGTGGTTCAGTGAGCGGGAAATGTGATCAATGATCCAATTAAAGTTTATAGAAAGCCTAATGATGAAAAACCATTTGAAAGAGCTATCGTATGTCACAGTTTAGCGTAAACATGCAATTGTCACCTACTGCAGGTTTTCCGGAGGGCATTTCGGTGGTTCCAAGGCGGCCAATGTAATTAATGATCCAATTCAACATTATAGAAAGCCTACTGATGCAAAACCATGGAGAACGAGCTGTCACACGGCATGTTTTGGTGTAAAAACGAAATTTTCCCCTACTTATGGTTTCCTGAGGGCATTCTGGTTGTTCCGATAGTGGTCAATGCGATCAATGATCCATTTAAAGTCTATAAAAAGCCTACTGATGCAAAACCATGAAGAAAGAGGTGTCGTACGGCATGTTTTGGTGTAATAACGGAATTGTCCCCTACTACAGGCTTCCCCGGGGGCACTCCAGTGGTTCTGGAAGTGGTCAATGTAGTCAATGATCCATTTAAAGTCCATAAAAGCCTACGGATAAAAAAACCACGAAGAAAGAGGTGTTGTACGGCATGTTTTGGTGTAATAATGCAATTGTCCTCTACTACAGGTTCCCCCGGGCGTAGTTCGGTGGTTCCGGAAGTGGCCAATGTGGTCAATGATCCATTCAAAGTCTATAGAAAGCCTACTGATGAAAAACCATGAAGAAAGAGGTGTCGCATGGCATGTTTTGGTGTAAAAATGAAATTGTACCCTACTTCAGGTTCCCCGGGGGTACTTCGGTGGTTTCAGAAGTGGCCAATGTGGTCAATAATTCATTTAAAGTCTTTAGAAATCCTACTGATGAAAAACCATGAAGAAAGAGGTGTCATACGGCATGATTTTTGTAAAAATGAATTTGTCCCCTACTACAGGTTCCCCCGAGGGCACTCCGGTGGTTCCGGAAGTGGCCAATGTAGTCAATGATCCATTCAAAGTCTATAGAAAGCCTATTGGTAAAAAACTATGAAGAAAGATGTGTCGCACGGCATGTTTTGAGTGCATGAAAGAACTGACCGCACTCAGAACCCTCCCTCAGGACCGATTCCAGGGAAATGGCCATATCTTTGTTGATTCTGAGCCGATTTCAGCTCTTGGTACGTCATTTGCTTTGGAAATGGTTCTTTTTTTGGCGTATGAACTAAAAACACAGATGAGTAACGGACACCCTGAGAAAAACTCATCACAAATTTAGCAATTTAGACATACCCTCAGGAAACCCGGAATATCTACGGTATCCGGTAGCCATGGTCACTTCCATTGCCCCATTATAAAACTTGATTAATTTTCTAGTCGAATGTTTTTTGAAGATTGAAAATCGAACAATATTTAACGAAGTTTCAACAGTCCAAAGTTGGACAAAATTTTGCTAGTACCCTATATTTCTCACAACCCCTGTATCTTGTACTGTAATCATGGATGGCACAAGGGTTGAGTGGTCTGCCGAAGTTACCTATCTCGGGTTGTTGTTCGATGAAAAACTCCTCTTCCGTTCGCATGTAGAGAAAACAGAAGTCAAGTGTTCTACTTTGGCCTTGGCGGTGTCTGCATCCGCTGATTTGCCGCAGGTCCCGCCTCTCAAGGGTGAACAAACTGGCTGTCTGCAAACAAATAATAGCACCTGCGATCCTCTACGCAGCTCCAGTGTGGGAATCATGTGCACAGGCTCACAGGAACAAAATTCAGGTCGCTCAGAATAGAGTACTGAGGATGGTACTTGATCGTTCTTTCGACACTAGAATAACAAATTTACACGAAGAGGCAGACATTCCCAAAATAGATTCCAGAATTAACGAAATTAAGACTAAATTTGCACAAAAATGTAATTTATCAGAACATGCTTTGATAAGCAATTTGTATATAGTACGTTAGGTGTTAGTTATAAGTAGTTTCCTTTTTCCAATTTAAAACAAACCAATCCCAGCAAGGTGGCCATTCTTAAAACAGGCCTGATAGGACTAGGAACTGTAATTAATAATTAAAATCTCAAATATACTAAAGTTGAAAAGACGCATATGTGTCACTTGAAAATTCATACATGTAAACCACACAAATTCAAGAAATATATATCATTTAAAGTCAAAAGTCGCAGACACCAATTCAACCCCTGTCCAGCAGCAGATGGCCGAGACTCTTGCGAGTGCCCAATCATTGAACCGAAGAATATGGGATTGTCCGGTCCGATTTACTGATCTAGCTGCCTACACGTCACCATCATCTTCCAAAGGCTTTAAGCCTGTACTACCATTGGCCCAATTCAGGGCCACCAAGATTTTCCAAAAGAGTTTAATTTTTGAACATGTCCCAACTTAAACTCATATCAATAGGATCTTTTCAGGGCAATCATAGTCATACTAAAGAGTATAAATAGAGAGAATCCCGGATTAATTCATATTCCTACAGAAAACACAAGCTCCTGCTGCAGTTAAAAAATTGCATTTTTTTTTCTAAATAAGACTACGTAGTCCTACGTAGTCCTACGTCAGCATTACGTACAACCCCATAGGGCTGTCCCTTGTAGTTTTTATATTTGAACATTGCGGGGTTGTCAACAAACTACGTAGCATTACGTCAGATTGATGAGGAAAAACGTTTTCTTTCAGTTGTATTAGCTGAAACTCATATTTTAGAAATTGAAGCTCTTGATCATTACATATAGTATTCCGGGGTATAATGTTGCTGCTTGTTTATCGCATTCCAGAAAAACTGACGGCGTTGCTATTTTTGGCAAAGAATCAGTTCAATTCAACCTTTGTACCAACGAAGTTATCGATGGCAACTGGTTCTTGGGAATTGCAGTTGTATGTGGCATGAAGGTGGGTAATAATGGTTTTTTTGTATCATTCTCCCAGTTCTAGTGACCAGAGTCTTGTTGAAGTTTTAGAAGACTGCACAGCAAAACTAAATGAAAATTTTTCGTCACTTGATGTGAGAACTAACTGAATAATTGCTAACGTGATACAATATCGCACACAATTTAACAAGTGTAAAGGCGTACAGAGCAAATACATTGCATTTAAAATAGTATTGGATCGCTTTCGATATAATTTTTAAGTGACTGGTTTAAATTAAATTGAAACACAATTTGATTTTACATGACAATTTTTCGGCATGCATTGTCGTTTATAAACAAAGCATCGCATCGGCCATGGTAGAAGACGGGTACATCAAAACAAATTTGCTCTTAATTGAATTCCGTACTAACAGAATTACTGTAATAGTTACGCACTGAAAGTCGTAACATAATCTAGAAATGTTATGGTAAGTACCCGGTTGAAAATATCAAATCTGAATCCGATGCGAACCGCTTGGAAATCAACGTGATGCAACGTTCCCCACAAGTAGCGATAAACTCACATTACTGTGATCCGGCAACCGGAAGAATGAAGAAGCCTCATCGCCCTCGTTTGGGAACAGCAGCTTTTCGTGAGATCTATCGCTAGGCGTAAATCGACTGGGTTTCTGATCCGAAAGTTACTGTTCCAGCGCTTGGAAAGTGTAGTTTCCCAGAAATTCAAACCCGGATCTTCGCTTCCAAATATCGGTGGTGGTGGTCCTGCAGAACTAGCGGGGCTTATTTAAATACCTCAATTTGCATGTTATCCACTCCAAGCATTTGTCGATTTATGTGTTACTGCAAATGTCTAGTACAAGAATTTTATTTCTTTGATTTAAAAAATCCACTCCAAGCGGGTCACAGAAGGGTGGAGTTTATTTTCCAAAATCGGAAGGGGACATGTTTTCCCATGTGGCAAATGATTATTGGGACTATTTTCGTTGACATTTAGACTTAGAGGTGGCGCAAGAGGTTTTAGTCCAAAATGGCGAATGATGAACTTTTTCAAATAAAACATATGCTTCTATAAGTAAACACGAGATACTGTAAGCCTAAATGGGCATTCTCAAGATATGCATAGGGTTGTTCCCGCATATGAACTTCCGCTTACATATTCAGGCGTAACATTTGATAACGGCACAAAAGCATTTGTAAACACACTTTCTAAGGGGGCGACCCCAGCGTAGCAGTTAGCATCCATACCTCTCACTCCAAAGTCACGAGTTCAAGTCTCACTCCCGGACAAGTCACGAATGACCCAAGAGCGATAAAGTGACTATAATAAAAAAAAAAAACTTTCTAAGGCCCTTTACACGCTAACCAAAGTACGCCCACGCAAACCAATACCACTTTCGAAAAGGTGAGAGTTGTCCTTATGCGATGATGTTGTTGGTTTGCGTGAGCGTACTTCGGTTCGCATGTAAAGGGCCTTAAAAAGTTTGTTTACAAAAGCTAAAATAGAAATTAATTTACCTCCGTAATTTTGCAATTTTGTACGGGAAATGTGGTTGAAGTAGCCTGGATTTCTACGGAGTTAGAAAGACTATCGTGTTAAAGAGAATAAGACTTGACTGTTTATGAAATGTGATCTTATTTCAACGAAAAATAATTACTGATTCATAAAATTAACTGCTTAAATTTTTTTTCCTTAACTTGTTTTCCGACGATCTTGTTTTCCGTGCTGAGCACCAATGCTACTGACGCCAGGGAGGCATCTCCCACACCTGGACCCTATCTATCGGCCCATCAACTCATGAACCGGAGACCAACGGTTTTACTTCCCTTCTGAAGGCAGGCGTGATCAGAGATGTTATGCCTCAGAACATCCCGGCGGCGCTGACTGGGATTGAACCCAGGCCTGCTGGGGTGAGAGATAATCACGCTTACCACTACACCACTGGCGCCGCTTACATTGGATAATTTAAAAGTACTTATAAGAGGAAGTACATGTTAATTCAGAAAAGAATTCCAAGGGGATTGGGGGAAAACTTCCAGAAAATTTTAAAAGAATCTCTGAGATGAACTCAAAGAGAATGCCAAAAACTATCCAAATCTCCACAACTCCTAGTAAATTATGACAAGAGTTCAAAAGCAATGCTAACAACAACATCTAAATAATTTTGACATATATCTTAAGAGAATTGTGATAAGGATTCTAAAGGAATCTGAATCTGAAGTTGATTCGATTCCAAAGGAATCCTCTTAACAATTTAATATTTTTGAAAGCGTCAAGAAAGCAGAAAGGCCGCAACCATTCGACCAATCGTCAGGAATGTAAAAATCCATTTCTACTCTAAGACTGAGCAAGCTCAATGCTTGGTTGACCGCTCGCTCTCCATTTCACCAATGAAAGGAAGGGAGGAGAAAAGCAGCGATAATAAAAACGCCTGCCAAATCGTTTTCGTCGTCTTAAATATCCGGTGGTGGCTGAACTGGGCTGCAACGTGGCTCCTGCTTCCATCCTGCGCAAGGACTACCATCGCGTAAACTGGGCCCAGTTTGGACGCGTCGTAGACAGGCACATCATCGACAACCCGCCGCTTGACACCGTGGAGGACATCGACCGAGCGTTGCAGGGACTCCGCCATAACCGTATTCCGTGTCCGACGAGTTCCTGTGAGGGGTAAGTTTATTGCCATTGATTCCCACACTCAACTTTTGATTCGCCTGAGAAATGTTCGTAGACGCCAGTTTCAGAGGACTGGAGATCTGGGCAAAACACGTCAAATGGCCGATCTGAACAGACAAATTGATTCCAGAATAAACTCACTCCGAAATGAAAGTTTCGGGCGTGTTGTCCAGAATCTGGAGGACCGCTCCAGACCATTCTGGAAGGTAGCCAAGGTCCTGAAAACTCATCTCAAACCCATTCCACCTCTCAGAGTCGAAAATGATGACGATCGGCTTTTAATCACCCCACAGCAGAAAGCAAATGCGATCGGCGAGCATGTCGCTTCATCGCATTTGCTTGACTCGAATATTCAAAGTCCGCTCGAAGATCAGGTTGCGCAATGCTTTCAAAACCTAGATGCCTCCCCTTGTGTCGTGCCTCCGGCGGATATGATTACAGTACAACAGATTTGCTCAGCACTGAAATGCACCAAGAACATGAAGGCTCCCGGGTTTGACGGTATATTCAACTTGATCTTGAAGAGACTCAGCATGAAAGTGCAGTCTTTTCTAACCGCTATCTTCAACAGATGCTTGAAACTGCACTACGTTCCAAGCATCTGGAAAGTAGCAAAAATCATACCAATTCGCAAACCCGGTAAGGATCCAACATTACCTTCAAGCTACAGACCAATCAGCCTGCTTTCAGCGCTGAGCAAATTGTTCGAGAAACTCATTCTCAATCGTTTGCACAAGTTTGTCGAGGAAAATAAAATTCTCCTACCGGAACAGTTTGAATTCAGAAAGGGGCACTCCACCAATCACCAGCTAGCACGGGTGATGAATAACATCCGAAGTAACAAAGCTGTATCCAAGTGCACAGCCATGGCCTTGTTAGACGTTGAAAAGGCGTTTGACAATGTTTGGCATGATGGACTTGTGTACAAGCTTTGTAACTTCAACTGTCCTTTACATCTGGTTAAAATCACCCGTAAGTACCTCCAGCAAAGGTCGTTTAAGGTATCGTTGAATGGTTGTATTTCAGACACGTTTTCCATCCCAGCAGGAGTCCCGCAAGGCAGTCTGCTGGGCCCCTTGCTTTACAGCATTTACATTTCCGACATTCCTCCCCTCGGAGATGGTTGCGTGTTTTTCCTGTTCACAGATGATACCGCAATAGCCGTCAAAGGAAGGATGCCTCGCGAAATAACGAACAAACTTCAACGATGCCTTAACGCCTTTGCTGATTATGCCACCACGTGGAAAATCAAATCAATGCTTCCAAAACACAAACAATCATGTTCCTCCATCGGCAATCACTCTAACTAAAACCGGCTCCCTCTTGTACTGTAATCATGGATGGCACAAGGGTTGAGTGGTCTACCGAAGTTACCTATCTCGGGATGTTGTTTGATGAAAAGCTCCTCTTCCGTTCGCATGTGGAGAAAACTGTAGTCAAGTGTTCTACCTTGGTTAGGTGTCTGTTTCCGCTGATTTGCCGCAGATCCCTCCTCTCAAGGGTGACCAAACTGGCCGTCTACAAACAAATCATAGCACCTGCGATCCTCTACGCAGCTCCGGTGTGGGAATCATGTGCACAGACTCACAGGAACAAAATCCAGGTCGCTCAGAATAGAGTGCTGAGGATGGTTCTTGATCGTCCTTTCGACACTAGAATAACAAATTTACATGAACAGTCAGGCATTGCCAAAATAGATTCAACAATTAACGAAATTAAGACTAAATTTGCACAAAAATGTAATTTATCAGAACATGCTTTGATAAGCAATTTGTATATAGTATTTTTTTTTTTATATCTTTATTAAGGAGACTTTCAGCCGTTGGCTGGCTCGTCTCCGCTTGTATATAGTAGGTTAGGTGTATATAGTAGTTGTAGGTTAGTTGTAGTTGTAAATAGTAGTTATAAGTAGTCTCCTTTTTCCAATTCAAATCAAACCAATCCCACCAAGGTGGTCATACTAAAACAGGCCTGATAGGACTAGGAACTGTAATTAATAATAATTGAAATTTCACAGGAACTAAAGTTGAAAAGACGCATCTGTGTCACTTGATAAGTTGTACATGTAAACCACACAAATTCAAGAAATATAGATCATTTAAGTAAAAAAGTAAAAGTACGCGATGCTTGATCAGTTGTTGCGTAAGTGGCGTTTTCCATTGAAATGTAGAAACATGTTATAAGGTACAGATTTATTGGTTTGGACTACTTTTACGATTTTATGCAATATAAGCACTAAAACCACTAATTAATTTTCCGGTTAGCAGTTCAGCTCGAGCCGTGTTTTGCGTGTGCATTTTGTCTTTCCTTTGTTTGTAGGTGCTGGCGTTCCGCCTCCAGGACGAATGTTGTCATCGTCGTGTTTTTGCGTTGAGCTCGTGTTTCAGAAATGTAATCGAAGTGTGTCGTGACCGCCAATAGACGCGTGGGTTTTCGGTCGCTGGAGTTTTAGGTTCTGATTTCGGCGTTGGTCGTGAGTTGATTCGGCCGGTGAGGAGCTGGCGGTGCGTCTTACATACAGTGTACTGGCGAACTGAAGCCGTTGTGTCACGAGTGATTGGTGATGGAAAGTGGATGCAGTCCTTTCTTTGCTGAGATCCCCCTAGTTGGAGCAGCTAGAGTGTGTTTCGTGGTTGATGGAGTTTTCGCTGCTGTGTGAGAACCGAAAGGCGACAGTGCTGTTTTTATTACCGGTTGAAGAAGTAGCGGCAGCATATCTATTGGAGCTCTTCGAAATCATCGTAATGTCATGGAATCCTTAGCAACATATCGGGTGAGATCCTTCCTTTATTTTTCTCGTAATCCCATTTTATTGTTAGTCATGTTAGTTATACATTACACTTTACACTTTACATTTACATCCTTACATTATCATTCCTCGTTCTGCTAGCGAATGAGCAACATCAGGGTCTGTTGTCTCGTCACAAGGCATAGCTTTGAAAGTGTTTTTTTCACCGCGAAACGTTATTTTCCGGAAAAAGCTTTTGTGCCTCAGGTGACTCGCGCATTTCTGGAGGAAGCAGCCGATCCTGGCGAAGCCTACGGTCGGACTGTCCACCTTTAAAACCCGCTTCGACGATATCGAAATTCGGCATACGGCAAAACACACGGACGGTGTGTACAACTGGAAACAATAACCAGCAGAAAGCAGTGAGCCACCGCACGGACGGTGTGTACGACCGGCATCTATTGTGGCAGAGCAGCAACAATAAAAGCAGTAGAAACGGTAAGGGCAAATAGTAGCACGTATCTGTTTTTTTTTGTATACCCATTCCTCTGACTGTTTGCTTGTGAATCGTCTGTCTCTCCCCCAGTAAACGATTCCACATAGGGTGGTTCGTAAATCAAAAAAAGTAAAAATAAAATTATTTACTTTCTAACGAAAGTTTTAAATTTCGTATGGATGATGCACAGGGGGGCGTCAAGCCTCCCAATGATAAAGTTAGAAAGCGTCATTACCAGGCGTCTTCTGCTTCGCCTTGGGTTGTCTACTTTCGGCAGAAAGAGAAAGCCCTAAACTTCTTAGGGATTAAAAGAACGTTGACGCGTCGTTTCCCGGGGACCGAATTTCATCAGGTCAATCGGAACAAACTGCGTATAACTGCACTCACATATAAAGTCGCAAATGACATTGCTGACGACGAGGGTTATAATGAAGAGTATTACGTCTACATCCCATCTCGAGATGTGGAGATAGACGGCGTGGTCTCTGCAGTGAGCCTGACGTGTGATGACGTCATGGAAGGTATGGGGCGCCTTCAAAATGCTGCAACATCTACCGTGGACGTTCTGGGTTGCAGGATATTGTATTCAGCGACCACGGTAGATGGTCAAAAGACTTATTCCCCTTCAGGCTCACTACAGGTGTCTTTCGCTGGATCGGTTCTCCCAAAGTTTTTAGAAATTGAAAATGTTTTTTTCCCGGTGCGACTTTTTGTACCAAGGGTATACAATTGTACCAACTGCAAAAAGTTGGGACACACAGCTGCTTTTTGTGACAACAAGCCCCGTTGTGGCAAATGTAGCCAAGACCACATGGAGGGTGCTTGCCAACAGGAAGCAACTAAATGTGCTTACTGTGGCAAAGAACCTCTTCATGCTTTGCAGGACTGCCCCGCGTACAAGAAGCGTACCAATAATGTGAAGCGTTCAATAAAAGAACGCTCCAAGCTGACGTTTGCAGAAATGGTTAAGTTGCAAAATGGAACCTCTGCTTCGTTGGCATCAGCCGCTCAAAATGAAAACACTTTTGAGATTTTGTCTTCCGATGAACTGAACTCTGACATAGCAGATGAGAGTGAGTCTCCGGAGGTACACGCCCCCGGTAAAAGGAAGCCGACTAGCTCCCCGGGAGTGCGCCGGAAAAAAAATAAAACCACTCTCAAAAGCATGCAAAAATCTGAAGGTAGCGGGGATTCATTGAAAAAGCCGAACAAATCGGTAATTGCTGCCCCATCTGATCCTTGCTGCAGCTTTTCCACCCCGCCGCTACCTAATAAAGGTAATCCTAAGAGATTACCAAAAATAAACACCAGGTCTACTCGCAATTCAAAGAAAACTCTCCCGTCCAAGCGAGGAAAGATTAAATTTAAGGACATTGTGGATAACATTTTGAATGCCCTCGGCTTTCTCGACGAATCGCCACTTCGAGGGCTTATTGACCTGCTTGTTCCTATAGTCGGAAACTACTTCAAGCAATTGACTGCATCATGGCCCCTCATTGGTGAATTCATATCTTTCGATGGATAATTCGTCGAGTGAGGATCAAGATATGATCACTTTATTACAATGGAACTGTCAGACTCGTTCAAGTATTTGATTCACAATTCTGATTGTGATATATTTGCACTCTGTGAAACTTGGCTTTCTTCTGAAGATGAACTAAACTTCCACGATTTTAACATTATCCGCCTGGACCGAGATGATTCATATGGTGGCGTACTTTTGGGGATCAAAAAGTGCTACTCCTTCTATAAAATCTCAATCCCAATAATTTCAGGCATTGAAATTGTCGCTTGCCAAATAAATGTGAAGAACAAAGATCTTTGCATAGCTTCTGTATATGTCCCCCCAAGGACTTCCATAAACCGCCGTCAGCTTTGGAGTTCAGTTAATATCCTTCCATCTCCAGTTCTAATACTGGGCGATATGAACTCACACGGTACTGGTTGGGGCGAATCATACGATGACAATAGAGCGGGTATTTTATATGATTTGTGCGACGATTTCAACTTGACTATCTTGAACACTGGTGAAGCAACACGTATAGCAAACCCTCCTGCTCGAGAGAGCCGTCTTGACATTTCTTTGTGCTCTAACTCACTATCATTAGATTGTCTGTGGAAGGTTATCAATGATCCCCATGGTAGTGATCACTTGCCAATTATTATTTCAATCAAAAGTGGTCTTCTAAAAACAGATCAGTCAATTCAAGTTCCTTTTGACCTCACGAGGAACATTGATTGGCAAAAATTTGTATCGGCGGTAACTCTTGGTATTGATTCTACCGATCCTCTACCACCACTGGAAGAGTATCGTTTCTTTACCGAGCTAATCTACAAAAGCGCATTAGAAGCTCAGAAACGACGTGTTCCAAGTGCATCCCTCAAAAGAAGACCCGCCACCCCTGGCTGGGATGACGAATGCACAAAGTTGTATCTTGAGAAATCCAATGCCTTTAAAGATTATCGTAGACATGAAAGATCTGAGCTTTTTGAAAAGTATCTAAAGCTTGAAAAAAAGCTTAAAAACTTACTAAAAGCAAAGAAACGAAACTACTGGCGTACTTTTATCGAGGGACTTTCTAGAGAAACCTCGATGACAACGCTTTGGAAAAAGGCTCGCTATATGCGAAACCGCTCATCTTCCAATGAGAGTGAAGAATACTCCTCCCAATGGATATTCGACTTCGCTAAAAAGGTTTGTCCAGATTCTGTTCCAGCACAACCAACTTTACGGGATACAGTCCGAAGTAACGGTTCTCTGGATGAACCATTCACAATACTGGAATTTTCAATGGCACTTCTTTCATCGAATAACTCTGCTCCGGGAAGCGATATGATCAAATTCGACCTTCTAAAAAACCTCCCCGATATCGCTAAAAGACGATTACTTAACCTATATAATTCATTTATGGAATTCAATATAGTTCCACCAGCATGGAGACAGGTTAAAGTAATAGCTATTCAAAAGCCTGGGAAACCAGCGTCTGATCACAATTCTTACCGTCCGATCTCTATGTTATCATGCCTGAGGAAATTATTAGAAAAAATGATCCTATTAAGACTTGACCATTGGGTTGAATCAAACAATCTACTTTCAAATACGCAATTTGGTTTCCGGAAGAGTAAAGGAACAAACGATTGTCTAGCGATGCTTTCATCTGATATTCAACTGGCCTTTGCGCACAAGGAGCAATTGGCTTCAGTCTTTTTGGATATTAAGGGCGCATTTGATTCGGTTTCCATAGACATACTGTCAGACAATTTGCACAGTAGTGGATTACCCGGTATTTTGAATAATTTTTTGTATAATTTGCTGTCAGAAAAACAAATGACCTTCAATCTAGGTCAACTGACAACTTCTAGAATTAGCTACATGGGCTTACCCCAAGGTTCATGTTTAAGTCCCTTACTTTATAATTTCTATGTCAAAGATATTGATAACTGCTTAGATAATCTATGCACGCTTAGACAGCTTGCAGACGATGCCGTGGTTTCCATGAGAGGTCCACGTGCGGAAATCTTGCAAAGACCATTGCAAAATTCCCTAAATAATCTGTCTCTCTGGGCAAGAAATTTAGGGATCGAGTTTTCACCGCAAAAAACTGAATTGGTAGTGTTTACAAGGAAGCGGTTTCCAGCCCAACTGCGTCTAAATCTTTTGGGCAGAGACATTACCCAATCTTTAACCTTCAAATACCTTGGAGTCTGGTTTGATTCAAAATGCACTTGGGGTACCCACATTACGTATTTGAAACAAAAGTGTCAACAAAGGATCAACTTTCTACGATCAATTTCCGGGACATGGTGGGGTGCTCACCCGGAAGACCTCATTAAACTATATAAAACGACTATTCTTTCAGTTCTTGAGTATGGCTCTTTTTGCTTCCTCTCGGCAAGAAAAACCCACCTAATTAAAATGGAACGCATTCAATATCGTTGTTTACGTATTGCCCTTGGCTGTATGCATTCAACACACAATATGAGCCTAGAGGTACTAGCGGGCGTAAAACCCCTGCAGAACCGTTTCTGGGAGCTCTCATTAAGAATATTGATTAAATGTAGTGTCAGTAACAACCTTGTGATTGAAAACTTCGAAGAAATGCTCGAATTGAGCATCCAGTCTAGATTCGTGCGAGTCTATCTTAATTATATGTCATCGGATATTAGCCTTCCTTGCTATAACCCCTCTCGTGTATGCTTTACTAACTACAGTTCCCCCATTGGCTATGATCTCTCCATGAAACAGGCTATTCAAGGAGTTCCAGATCAACTTCGACCTATCTCAATTCCCCGCATTTTTGCTGAAAAGTACCAACAAGTCAATTGCAATAGAAGATTTTTCACTGATGGATCACGCATTGATGGATCCACTGGCTTCGGCGTCTTCAATGAATACTCAACCGCCTTTCGGAAACTTCAGGAACCTTGTTCCGTTTATGTTGCTGAGCTAGCAGCAATCAACTTCGCATTGGGGATGATTTCCGATATGCCCATAGACCATTACTTCATCTTCTCGGATAGTCTCAGTTCGATTGAGGCTATTCGGTCGATGAAACAAGGTAGGCACTCATCTTATTTCCTTTCAAAGGTAAGGGAACAGATGAGTTTGCTGGTCGAAAGATCATATATGATTACCTTTGTATGGGTCCCCTCACATTGCTCAATCCCAGGCAATGAGAAGGCAGACTCTCTCGCAAAGGTGGGCGCACAACAAGGCGAGATTTATGATAGAAGAATTTCACACGATGAATTTTTCCCATTAGTACGTCAGAGTTCTCTTTTAAGTTGGCAAAACGATTGGACAAATAATTCTCTTGGGCGGTGGTTACATTCCATTATTCCAAATGTTTCTTCGAGAGCGTGGTTCAAAGGTCTGGATGTAAGTCGGGGATTCATTCGAGTGATGTCAAGACTTATGTCCAACCACTACTCGCTAGACGCACATCTCTATAGAATAAACCTCGTTGACAGCAATATATGTAGGTGCAGAACCGGTTATGATGACATCGATCACGCAGTTTGGTATTGCCCGGGTAATGACGCCTCCAGAGCACGACTATTGGATACCCTAGTGGCCCGAGGTAGACAACCCTTCCGTGAAGTAAGAGATGTATTGGGAACACGTGATCTTCCCTACATGCAAGCGATCTACGAATTCCTTTGTTTGTCTGATGTTAGAGTTTGATGTGACTATCCCCTCCTTTCCAAACAATTTCCCGCCATTGTGTCCCAGTCTTATTATCCTCCTGTTCCTGTGCTACTTGCCCCTGCCCAGCCAGGATTTGGTCAACCGTCCGAGAGTAGTATCTGAAGGAGGCTTCAGAAACCAGTTTCCTACCTAGATCCTTCCAATTGAAATTGTTACCTATTAACCTCGAGCCCGCCACGAGTAATTGGTACCCAACATTAACCTAGAAATACTGCTATTTAAAATGTAAATCAAACATTACTGATTTTGGCTCCGCAAAGTGTCACACACGACTGAGCCTAGTAAATAAACGAACTAGTTAAAAAAAAAAATCCTTACATTATTAGTAATTAGAGATAAACATATATATGTGCTCAATATAACCTTGAAATTTCAGTGTTACATCCACTTGATATTGTGAGCTGAGGAAACATCCCAACAAACAATTTTAGCTGCAGATTTGCTTACACAGCCAAAAATTGGCTTATACAGCTAATATTTGCCTGTATAAGCTAGTCTGTAGCTAAAATTGTTTGTTGGGATAGAGCTGCATCTTATTATATGTAAAATATTTTTTTTCATTGCAGAATATCAACTATTTAATCTATATAAATTTATATTCATTATTTCATATTTAATGTTCTGATATATTTCATTTCTCCACTACATATATTTTCATTTTATAAATCAATACTGGGTTGGGTGGGAGCATCAGGGTATCATTTGACCTGGGACTAGACGATGGAGTGGTATGACAACTGGAGTCTAGGAGGGAATAAACATTATCATTTTTTTTATCCTACCGATTCGATTGTGGTGGTGTGAATTCTACTTCAACAGTTTCAGTGAGATTGAAGCGCCCTTCTTTACAAATCATCCTGTAGGAAGCTTATTGAGTATTACGAATTGTGTTATTCGATTTGTTGGATCGTATCGTTGGAAGGAGATTCTTAAATTCTCGTGGATTTCGTGTAAGTGCCTCTGCTTACGGGTCCACCCCACCGTTTTTGGCCCTTCATATAGCGATATTGTGAATTCAGATCGGTAGCTCAAATTGATCTGGCTATTAAGTGGAGCTGCATACAAGACAAGATCATTGAATGGATGGTGGCTACCTTCCATACATACATACATACAAACAAAACCACTAATTAATTTTCCGGTGTTAAATTTGTGTCATAATTTCTATAATTTCAATGTGAGCTGAAGAGCTGTTCAAAAGAATCGACTCCCTTTAGTGAGCTGGATAGGTTTAATCCACTCAGCCAGACGAACTGTTTTGCCCACCTCTAGAGCGTACCTCCAAATCAACACTTCGGTACCAACTGAACAAGCGAAAGCTGACAAAAGGAGATCATGGAGAAGAGCAAAGAGCACATATAACAAAGCTGAATTGGTGTGACACGATGTCTAAAAAGTTTATCTAAATGTGTTTGCCTTATTTTCGCGTATATTTACATTTAAACCTAAATTTGTGTGCATTTAAACCTGAATTTGTTATCCTACACATGCAATGAGTTGAACTAATAACAGTTTTGTTTATTGAAGTGCTAATTAAAATGAAATTTATTATCCTAGAAATTGTTATAGGTTAAGTTGATTTGCAATCTGCCTCTAGCCGCCTCTAGGCAGAAAAGAAAACTATATCTTTTCTGCACAAACCGGTAAATCTGATAACTAAAAGTTTAATTTGAAGATTTCGTAAATTTGATTATTTTTTTTTCAGGATTCCAGCCTAGCGTGACATAGATTCCATTCCGGGCTAAACAATGAAAGAAGATAACAAAACGTAAGTTATAAGATGATAGTAAAAATTGTATTCAAGAACGCATATTTTTTTCAAGAAACCTTAACGCAACATATAATAAACACGTTTAAAATTTCGGAGCTGACGGAGCTCTATTAGTTGCATAAGCAACATACCTTATATCAGCCGTATTACGAGCTTTATATTGCAAAAAGGTCGATTAGCGGACTTTTTGGTTACATGGGTAGTAGACTGATACAACATTTGAAATTTTCGCTCCACGGTGCTCAAGAGTTTCCAAATAGGGTACTGATAAGCCTCCCAAAATTTTAACTAGTTTATTAAGAAACTGACTTGGCACAAAGCTTACGAAGTTTATATAGAAATAACATATGGGAAAACCAAATGTTTTGTTCATATCGCTCAAAAAATGCACAATGCTACTCTGCTTTAAAAAATAATAACTTTACTTGTAGAAAATTTTCTCAGCTACAACTTTGTCTAATACCACTTTTCGATCAAATGTAAGCAACAAAAGATATTCATGATTCAAGTCACTAATGTTTTATGATAATGCTCATTCAACTGTTCAGCAGGCAACATTGGTGTTTCTGTAGCGTAGAATAGAGCACAAAAATCATGGCTACTATGTCACACTGCACAATACAGTGTTAGCCGGCGCCGGTGGTGTAGTGGTAAGCGTGACTGATTTCTAACACCCCAATGGGTCTGGGTTCAATCCCAGTCGAGATCGGTGGGATTTTTCTGAGGCATACAAATCTCTGGTCACGTCTTCCTTCGGAAGGGAAGTAAAGCCGTTGGTCCCGGCCTATGTGTGTTGAATGGGTGCGATATCCTACGCAGGTGTGGAAGCTGCCTTCCTGCACATTCGATTGCCGTCAATGGATGGCAATCGATGTCCGTTGGTGATTGGCACTAGATTGCGGAACAGAGATCGACGTTAAATAAAGGAAAAGAACAATACAGTGTTGCATACAAAACAGTTGATCGCCATATGATCGTCAATCTCATAAACAATTAATCAATATTTAATTTGAAGAGTTGGTTGGAAATGCTAACATGAAGCTTTAGTGTGATGATTTATTAGCTAGAGAATGATCTTTAAAAGAGGGTAGGTGGATAGTTCCGTTAGAGTACGGCAGTATGAAAATTGAATAGAAGTTGAAAATGAGCGAAGGGCCATTAATGCGACAGTTTTTAAAGATAGACGCACATTTAAAAAAAAAAACTGTCGCATTAATGGCCCTTCGCTCATTTTCAACTTCTATTCAATTTTCATACTGCCGTACTCTAACGGAACTATCCACCTACCCTCTTCTAAAGATCATTCTCTAGCTAATAAATCATCACACTAAAAGCTTCAAGTTAGCATTTCCAACCAACTCTGAAAATCGTTAACATCGCGTATGAAGTAACATAAAAACACTTTGAATTTAATTCGAAGTTTGGCTGGAAAACGATCTTCTGCTAAGTTGTAGCTGAAAAAATTTCCCATAAGAATATCTGTAGAACATTTTGGCAGTGCAATATGGAAAAAGGCTAGAAGGCAATGAACACAAAATTTGATTTCCCCATAGTAATCTCCATATAAAGTTCAAATGGTTTGTGCCAAGTCAGTTTCTAGCCAAATGAGCTTAAATTTTGGGAAGTTAATCAGGACCCGATTTGGAACCGTTTGAGCACTGTGGAGCGAAAATTTCAAATTTTGCATCAGTCTTATGGATAGTGATGTCATGGATTTTCGCTTTGTCAAAACAACGATCGAGATTTTAATAATAATGAAGTAAGGTGTATCGTTCGACAGATTTGGGCTCCATGCCTGGGGCAACCGTGAAATGTCTGAAATGGTCAGAGTTAGAAAGAAACTAAAAGCAACTATTTGGAACACGATATCTGGATGGAACAAACAATGCCGATTAATTATAAAAAAATAAAATCAAAACGTTTATGTTTGCCCGGTTCAATTTTGACAACATTAAATTTTCAGGCTGGTTGTCTAAATCAAACGGACACTGTTTAAACATTTATATCTCAATACCCCCCAATTTTTCGATACTCATAAAATAGCCCAGCAATTGAATTGCAATCCATATTTAAAATGCTCCAAATACCCTCTTCTTCAAAACTACCTGTGCTAGGAAATACAATTCAAAATTCATCTTTGCAGTACAATCTACTATCGCAAATTTAAAAAAAAATTTAAATAATTTCAAAGCGGATCAGAGATTACATTTCACTCGAAGGATGGGAAATACGAGCTTCAATTTAACCCCACGAATACAAGACAATGTATCTACTCACCTGGTACTGGCCCGCACACGCGTGGGATGATTTCTAGGATGGCGGAACATGACGGATCCTCGAAACAGAGTTGTCTCGCTAATATACAATTTAATATAGCTATTGCAGTCTTAATATTCGGTCCTGAAAGTGAGACATAGAAAAACAGGCAAATGTTGTCATTAGTTCATTTTGTAGATGTCGACAGACGGTATTTATGAAGCATAACTTGATTCAAATATACGAATAGAATGTCGGTATTAAAAGTTTCCCTTTCTCTGTATAGTTTCCCATAGTTCACATTCAATATATACGTATCGCGCGCTGCACGAGGAATGTCAACTCATCGTCGCTGCATTTGTCAGAGCGAGTGCGCCCCGAGAACGGCTTTTCATAAAAGCAACAACTTCAACTGTTATGAAAAATAAATCAAAGCACGATTCTACAAATGCTATGAACGACATCCGTTGCTGCTAGATGAAAGCTGTTGCTCTTAGGAAGAGCAAAAAGGTTCTGTTATTTTTCAAAATGTTTTCTCGCCTTATTCCCGAACGAGTGCCTCAGCAGTGACAACCCGAAATGACTTCATGAAATTTTAATTAGATTCCATCAACACTCTTCACGCTTCCAACCCTCCTTCGTTCTAAATGTTCTAAAGGATCGAGGATGAGTTGGGTAAACTTTTTCGAGAGGCACTTGAGCTAGTTGCAGTTCCATACCGAGATTGAAGCAACTAGTTCTACCTTGTGCGCGCTTCAACGAGAGCTGTGACGTATCTACATAGCTCCACTGCACTGGAGCGAGGATGAGCAAGGAAGGAAAAAGTCAATTAGCGACTATGATGGGGCGATTCAATTGCGGGATTCATATACATACAACATGAAAGCACCCGCCAGTCGCCCCAAACCGCACGAAAGTCGAAAATTGAAATAAAAATTAAAATTCATCCTAATTTTCCCTCCGTTGGTCAGCGGAACTGGTAGAACTTGGCATTCATTCGTTTGAAAACCCCCCAAAAAAAAAGAGCACACAGAGAGAAGCTGAGTCCGGCAGGTGTGTGCTTTCCGGACTTGCTGGGACACGCGATTCCGGTGTGTCCCGCAAGGACGGTGCTGGGCACGCAACGCAAAGGCTTTGGGTGAAAAAAAAAATAATCAAAGACGAGTGGTTTTCCCATTTGCGTTAACAGGTAAAGCGAACTGACGAAGCCGCCATGGTCGTTGCTGACTGGGGGGCTAATTCACATATCGTTGGTCGTGGAAAGATTTGCTAAACCCCTGACGGCAACCACGGCGACGACGGTT
Organism: Ochlerotatus camptorhynchus; assembly: GCF_037179485.1. Classification (NCBI taxonomy): domain Eukaryota; kingdom Metazoa; phylum Arthropoda; class Insecta; order Diptera; family Culicidae; genus Ochlerotatus; species Ochlerotatus camptorhynchus. The sequence goes on from NW_027040943.1 coordinate 1,379,673, forward strand.
AGGATCGGTGACGGCTCACACGAAACGTCCATATCGCGAAAGCATTCACTCTGGAAGAAAGGCAATTAAATCGTGGGGTTTCGTTAATGTTGGTTGCTTTTCACTTGCCTTACTCGGTTCGGTTAAGGGACGTAGTCAGGGGTTCTAGCTTAGTTTATTTTATCGCCAGTAAATAGATTCTCTGCAAACAGTGATTTCTGTTTCGCTTCCAACCGATGAGAACAGTATTTAGAACGTTTGTAGAATCAACAGATTATTGTGTTTATAGTTTGTTTATTTGTCCAGGCTCATTCGCGAAAGCTTTATGGAGCCAAATTTCAATTAATGCTTAACAAGATAACATAAGGTTTGTATCCACAATAATCCGGACACATCAAAACTTTAGTAAAACACAAATTTTGCATTATATTTCAATTGTAGTTGTTTATTTCAGACTCATGGGATATGATTTTAAAATGCATGAAGTCAAAACATAGTTTGCATACAATTTTCGAACTTTAGGCTTAACTCCAGCCATTGGGGCTTGTACAGACTCCTCAGATACCGTGATGGCCGTCTTTCTCCAAATTTGTTGGAAAAGTTTGATATCGTTGATTCCTTGTTTCTTTCCAGACAGATTCCACTTCATCAGAGCCCAATATCTCTCGGTTGGACGTAACTATGGGCAATTAGGTGGATTTGCGGTTTTTGGTACAATATTCACTTGATTTGCTTCGTACCACTTCATGGCAGTTTTAACATAATGGCATGATGCCAAATCGAGCCAGAACAAAGGGTTTTCATTGGGGCTTTTGATGAAGAGTAGCAATCGCTTCTGCAGGTACTCTTTCTGGTAAATCTCCTTGTTGATTGTGCCTGTAGTGACGAAAGATTTACTCTTTCGGTCATACGTGCAAATTGCTTGCTAAGTAAGATATTTTTTGGGAAATTTCATCCTGAAATACTCAGCTGTAGCATTTTTGGCCATAGCAGCCCTGGAAGCTGCTTAAAATCCTCCAGGACATAGGTTTCATCGTCCATAACAACGCATGAAAACTTCGTCAAATATTGGCAGTACAAACGTCAAGCCCGTGATTTTGCTATCAAATTCTGTTTGCCGTTGCGATTTGGAACTGCTTTTACTGTATACGACTTCTGCCTCAAACGCTATTTTGATTTTTGGACAAAACCAGGTGACATTCCTATTTAACGAGCCACCGTTCTAACAGAGGGATTCATTATGACAGGATCAGCACGTTCAATATTTTAATCACTTCTCGGTTTCCTCTAGACCGTCAAACGTTCCTAAAATGATTTGAGCACACCGTGAACAGTGGATTTAGGTGAATCCAATTATTTTTTAGTTCCCCGTATTGACAAGTCAGGATTTGCATTACGTCCGTACGAAATTCGCTCGCGCACGTGTTTTTCATTCGTCGCCATCTTGAACACTAAACTATGTCGAACACTAAACTAAGAAGCGCTCGTAGCGAATCTACTTTTTTCTGCCTTCATCCTTAGGACGATGAAAACCTAATAGCGCTTCAATGCGTTAGGACGGAATTGAAACCCGTAGCACGAATTTAAAATCAGTAAGCAGTACTTTGACTATATGTTTAGTATTACTTCTGCGTAAAGTCAACGATGATTTACATAGTTTTCGTCGATCTTGTTTTCCGTGCTGAGCACCAATGCTACCGACGTGCCAGGAAGCCAGCTCCCACACCTGGACCCTACCTATCGACCCATCAACTCATGAACCGGGGACCAACGGCTTTACTTCCCATCCGAAGGAAGGCGTGATCAGAGATGTTATGCCTTAGAACATCCCGGCGGCGCCGACTGGTATTGAACACAGGCCTGCTGGGGTGAGAGGTAATCACGTTTTCCACTACACCACCGGCGCCGTTAATTTACATAGTTGAAGATGCTAATTTCAAATACCAGACTGTAGTGGTAATTCTTACACGGTAGATGGAGTAGATGAAAGTATAGAGTTAATAGTTCCGTTAGAGTACATCAGTGTGAAAATTGCATATAGATAGTAGAATAGCGAGCTAGGACAACTTTTAAGGAAGGTACAAATCAGTTTTTCATCTCAACAACCACACAACCATGTAACTAGCCATGTACTTTTAATAAGGTTGAACAGGATCTAGAAATACACAAACTGGAACTTATTTCACTTTAATCGGTTCAGTCATTGCCGAAAAAAGTGAGTGAGGAACCACACATACACACACACAAAGACACACACGCATACACACTCACACACACACACACACACACACACACACACACACACACACACACACACACACACACACACACACACACACACACACACACACACACACAAACACACACACAAACACACACACAAACACACACACAAACACACACACACACACACACACACACACACACACACACACACACACACACACACATACACACACACACACATACACACAAACACACACACACACACACACACACACACACACACACACACACACACACACACACACACACACACACACACACACACACACACACACAAACACACACACAAACACACACACACACACACACACACACACACACACACACACACACACACACACACACACACACACACACACACACACACACACACACACACACACACACAAACACACACACACACACACACACACACACACACACACACACACACACACACACACACACACCCAAATGGAGGTAACCCAAATAAACCCCAATCATTGCGACATTGCTCAGCAACTGTTGTGGCAGTCGACAACAGAAACAAAGTGCGACGTTGCAATCATTGCGGAACCGTATCGAGTCCCTCCCGATAACGGTAACTGAGTGGCGGATATAGCTGGGATGGCTGCTATACAAGTTATGGGCAGATACCCCATTCAAGAAGTGGTTGCGAGCTCATACGAAGCCTTCGTGATCGCCAAAATCAACAGAATCTTCATGTGTAGTTGTTACGCACCCCTCAGATGGACGATGGAGAAGTTCCACGAGATGCTTGATGGACTTACCGAAGAGCTGGTCGGACGACGACCGGTAGTCATCGGAGAAGGCTTCAATGCTTGGGCAGTGGAGTGGGGAAGCAGATGTTCCAATGCAAGAGGGCACAGTCTGCTGGAAGCTCTGGCAAAACTGGGAGTTATGCTGGCCAATAAAGGCACCAGCAGCACTTTTCGCAGAGATGGCCGAGAATCCATTATCGACGTTACTTTCTGCAGTCCGTCGCTGATGGCAAACATCGATTGGAGAGTGTGCGAAGGATATACCCATAGCGACCATCAGGCGATACGATATGGCATCGGCTTTTTTTCGCCACGAGCTGTCTTCGGGCGCGGACGCATTTGCATTTTGGTCCGCAAGTAATTTGTATATATATATATATTTTTTTTTTACACTTCGACAACGACGCGTGTGGGTCTCGCTGGCCATTTGTACCTTATATTATCGCGTCGAATATTTAAAACATAAGCAGTTATGCCGTGCGGTGTAATATCATGCAGCATCAACGACGACCGCTTTCTATGGAAGTGCGAATTTTGCAACAAAAAATACCATGCTGCCTGTGTCGGAGTACAGCGACAACGGGAGCATTTCATCACGGCATTCATGGTGCCTATGTGTGCTGACTGCCAGCACATTTTACGGAAGGAAGCCGACGTGAGGAAGCTGCTTCATCAACAGGAGCAACTTGTGGAAGCAATCCACTCTCAAACGGACGCGAACCACCGCATTGCTGCTGACCTAAAAAAATTCTGCTTAGTATCAGAATTATTCGACAGCATTGAGCACCTGCTAAATGACGTAAAAGAAACGTTGGCAGTAATAAATAAAAACAATAATAACATGTGCAGCGCGGTCGGCCAGCATATGAAAACGTGTGATTCACAAGCGCACGCGACAATAACCGGCATCAACGAATCAAATTCGTTGATGTCACAAAAAATTACAAAATTACTTGACGAACGGCTATCAAGCTTATCTAATGACAAGGCACTTTCAATAAAAGGGGCCGAATCATCACCTCATCATCATCATCCAGAGCCGAAACTTCTGGAAATTCTTGAGGAAGTGAAATTTGTATCTGGGGCTGTTTCTAGTCTTCAGATAAATGCTGCAGAACCTCATCAGAAGACCTTGGAGGAAGAGTTAGCTGAAAGTCCTCCAGTACACAAAAATACAATATCTCCAAAAACTGACCATTCATCTCCTGGATGGCGGTTTTTAGGCAACAAATGGCACTGGAAGCAGGACTGGTCTAAATTTGACGCAAAACAACGGACTCGCAGGTTGCAGGAAAAAGCTGCTGAAAAATCCAAACGCAGCAGAAAACGACGAAAACAACAACAAATCCACACCAGCAGTACCAAAAACATCATCCAAGGAAATGAATACAGCCGCGCCAAGGGATCGGACAAGCAACTACTGGCCACAGCGAAAGTACAATTTGCTGGTCCGCCATTGACCACCGACCACCCAATTGCAGCCCTCTCGGTCCCAAAATTCATCAACTTCAGGAAGGGTGAAACCATCAACCAATACCGGACAGAAAAGCAGGTACAACACAACAACAAGACTGAAACGCCGTCATCATTGCAATCAAATACAAATACATCAAATCAAACATCTGGATGGTCACTCGACCCTATGCGCCCACCCATCGTAAGCTTGACGCAGCAATCAGCTGATGGGGACGGGCGTTTCCTGAAAGCACGACTACGGGACACAAAAATAATGTACATCGTTCGCCTTTATTTGGCATATATGCATGACAAGGAGCCATCGTTTTGCCATGAAGGAATGACCACTACTAGCATCAAAATTAATTTGGCATCCGAAGGACTACCGACTTCAGCGGAGGAACTTCGGAAAATCTTTTTCGAGGTGCATGAAGAACATGGTGTACCAAAACAGGCGGCATCTGACGATTTGGAATCCTATCGGCGTCATCTTAACAACCAGAGGATCCAACACCTGCAGCGTATAAGGGAAAGCGCCGACAAATTTCACAACCCGAATTTTCGGAAGCAATGACTCCTTTCGACGAGAAAGAGGTAAATAATAATACCAATGAAAATATTTTATCAACCGACGTACTTCCAAAAGTCTCTTCACATAAACAGAATGCGACTGAAATTTTGATTTACTGTCAAAATTTCAATCGCATGAAAAGCCCAGCTAAAATGAAGGAAATCTATCAAAATTTATTATGCTCATATGCTCTCCGCGCTAGTTGTCTCAGAGCCAGAAGACGTGTTCAGAGAGCAAGAACGGAAGCAGACAGAGAGGAACGAAGAGAAGTGTTTCGAGCGGCCAGGGCCGCTTTTAAACGAATGATTAAGCAGAGCAAGTCGAACTGTTTTAAGGAGCTGTGTCGAGATGCTGATGCCAACCCCTGGGGCGACGCATACCGAGTCGTGATGGCGAAGATCAGAGGTCCAACGATGCCCGCTGAAATGTGCCCAGAGAAGCTGAAAGTCATCGTGGAAGGACTTTTCCCGAAGCACGACGCAACAACCTGGCCACCTACACCGTACGGAGAAGAAGAGGGAGATAAAGTCGAAGTCACCAACGAGGAACTCGTAGCAGTGGCGAAAGGATTGAAGGTGAAGAAAGCTCCCGGTTCGGATGGAATCCCCAACGTAGCGTTGAAAGCGGCGATCCAGTCATCCCCGGACATGTTCAGGATGGTGCTGCAGAAATGCCTGATCGAGGGTCACTTCCCTGACAGGTGGAAGATACAGAAGCTAGTGTTGCTGCCGAAACCAGGAAAACCGCCGGGGGATCCAGCATCATACAGGCCTATATGCCTGCTGGATACACTCGGAAAACTCTTGGAGAGGATCATCCTAAACAGGCTGACGAAATACACGGAGAGTGAGCACGGATTGTCGGAGAGGCAGTTCGGAGTCCGGAAAGGGAGATCGACGGTGGATGCAATTCGGACAGTGGTCGAGAGAGCTGAAAAGGCGTCCAAACAGAAGCGGAGAGGAGATCGATATTGCGCCGTGATAACGATCGACATCAAGAATGCGTTCAACAGCGCCAGCTGGGAGGCCATCACCGAAGCACTGCATAGAATGAGGGTCCCTGACTACCTGTGCAGGATCCTGAGGAGTTATTTCCAGAACCGGGTTCTGGTCTACGAGGCAGACATGGGACAGAGATCGATTAGGATCACAGCGGGAGTTCCACAAGGCTCCATCCTTGGTCCAACGCTCTGGAACGGGATGTACAACGGCGTGCTAACGCTGAAACTGCCCAAAGGAGTTGAGATCGTTGGCTTTGCGGACGACGTCGTCTTGACGGTAACAGGCGAGACGCTGGAAGAGGTGGAAGTGTTGTCAACCGAGGCAATCGACATGATTGGTAACTGGATGAAAGGAGCGAACCTGCAAATAGCCCACCACAAAACGGAAGTGTTATTGGTCAGTAACTGTAAAGCGGTACAGCGGGCAGAAATCACCGTCGGGGAGCACACCATAGCCTCGAAGCGTGTGTTAAAATACCTGGGAGTGATGATCGATGACCGGCTAAACTTCAACAGCCACGTCGAATATGCCTGTGAGAAGGCTTCGAAGGCCATCAAGAATTATGCCGAACAACGCTGGTCCCAGCAGTAGCAAGAGGCGTCTTCTGGCCAGCGTGTCATCATCGATACTGAGATATGGAGGTCCAGCCTGGGTTCCAGCGCTGGAAACGAAGCAGAACCAAAGGAAACTGAGCAGTACGTTCCGGCTCATGGCCATGCGAGTCGTGAGTGCGTACATAACCATCTCGTCGGAAGCAGTATGCGTTATCGCAGGTATGATCCCTATCGGCATCACCCTGGCGGAGGACAGCGAGTGCTACAGGTGGAGAGAAGCCGGAAGAGTACGGAGAGTGGAGTCATTGGCTAAGTGGCAACAGGAGTGGAACACGACGGAGAACGGTAGATGGACACATAGACTAATACCGATTCTTTCGACCTGGGTGAACAGAAAACACGGAGAAGTCAATTTCCACCTAACGCAGTTCCTGTCTGGCCACGGCTGCTTCAGGAAATACCTGCATCGGTTCGGACACGCAGCGTCACCCCTCTGTCCGGAGTGTGGCAACGTCGATGAAACGCTGGAGCATGTGGTCTTCGACTGTCCAAGGTTCGAGGCAGTGCGAACGGAGATGCCCGTCCTTAACGTGGAGAATGTCGTCGTTGAAATGTGTCGAGAGGAGGGCACTTGGAATGCCGTCAGCAGGGCAGTCACGCAGATTATGCAGCCATTGCCTGGACTCCTGAATTGTTGGAACTACAACTTCCGTGCCATTTTAGTTACGAATATGGGTTGTAATTAAGGTAAAGAGAGCTTTGAATTTAAGTATGCTTAGTTGAAGGATATCCCAAGTAACAATTTTGGTTTTATGAGGGTTCTGTATGCCATGATTTGGACTTGTAGAATGCTATAAAACCTCTATAAAGCTTGCAATGTTACTTAGGATATATGTAGTGTATCTGAAATATACTGATATCAAATATTCATGCATGCGTTCAATCGTTATGACATTTTTCTAAAGTGACAGTTACTCCAAATCACCCTGTATATTTTCATGGTCAAACTGCAGACATTTAGTGTCTTCAGCTATTTGTCGTAAGCATCAACCAGTTATCTTAAAAAATCAGAAAATTGGAATTTGTTTGTATAATACCACGTTGATGAAAATTCTGGTGAGAATTTAAAATCATTTTAAGTAACTCTTTACCTAGCCTCTAAAATGCCAAAAATGTGAACAAATGGCTTTGTTCGTCTTGTTTTACACTGTGCAACGACGTTACGATTTCAACAGATTATGCAAGAACTTTGTGTGGTATTGTAATTTTTCAATGAATCATATTTTCGGGACTATTAGGCCGATTTCTACCAGAGATTTTAATATAATGAAGCATTAAATTCCAGATTTTTTAAGCTTAACATATATACGGCCTAATTAGAATTGGTAGGCCGAATTTGGTTTATCACGGAGTTTAATGTGTGCCGATATTATCATGAAGTTCTGGAATAAATGCGCATAATTTTTCACGAGGGGCAATTGACCAAGTTTGTGCTTGAATACTCACAATAAATCGTAATAAATCGTAGTTCGAAAACGCCTGATCTTATCGAAATGACGTCTGAGACAAAGTTTTTGGAAACTGAATTGCCTGTACAGAAAAATAACAAACGCACACTCAAATAAAAATCAAAGGTTTTCATCAAAAAATTATAAAAACTGTAAAAACTTCAACAACGAAAATAAACCTAGGATTATTTTTTTTTTGCATTATTTTCCGTCGATCTCGTTTTCCGTGCTGAGCACCAATGCTACCGACGCCAGGAAGGCAGCTCCCACACCTGGACCCTACCTATCGACCCATCAACTCATGAACCGGGGGCCAACGGCTTTACTTCCCTTCCGAAGGAAGGCGTGATTAGAGATGTTATGCCTCAGAACATCCTGGCGGCGCCGACTGGGATTGAACCCTGGCCTGCTGGGGTGAGAGGCAATCACGCTTACCACTACACCACCGGCGCCGCTATCTTGTCTACAAGCATCTTTTTCCGTCTCTTTATAGATCACGAAGGACAAGATTGGTGGAAGTCATCCACTTCGAATTTTCACAGCACTAGTCTCAAAATTCAAAACCTGTGCAAATCAGAAAATTAAGTCCGGATCTATTTGTTTTTTGCTAAAGAAAGTGTTACTGTTACCCAAAGCTAGAACAGATTCAAACAGCACTTTTCTGTGCTCAAAATTACCTACAAATTTTATCCTTGCTCGACTCTTATTCCTCTTCGATTCTTATTTGGACAATACCCGTGGTAATTGTGCTTTGATATCGATATGGAAAATTCGATCCTTTGGATTCCTATAGCAATCTGCTCGGAAGCCGATTTGGAGAAACATTTTACTGTCGCCATGGCACCTTAATGCAAAAGAAAATGGAAATCTCTTGAACCCCCTTCCGATGAAATTCAATTGAGCAATCAATTTCATATGCTCTAGAATGCTGAGAATGATCCATCATCCAGACAAAATTAAAATTAACTATCCCGGCAAAACAATTAGTGTAAAAATTCACACAATGCGTTGCAATAGGTTTTGTGTTGTCATTTATGAACTAACCCATAGGGTAACATCAAATATATCATATTAACAATTTGATCCATTCATGCCTTTTCCAAATGTTGCAATGGCGACCCGCAAAATATTGCTTCACGCACTATCTAGCGTTGAAAAAGGTCAGCAACAATCATTCAATTACAAATCGAGGGGTGCGAATATAGCACTTATTATGAAAGTAAGAGTCAAATTATTTTCATTAATTACATTGTGTATATTACTTTAAAATTTGTCTGACATGTCACTGTTGTCATCAAATAAAATAAAATGCTGGAATACATTCATTTGAAATATTAAACAAATTTTCGTTTGGTTTACCCCTCGTGACGATAAACAAATACATTGGTAGCCTTTTTGGTCACAGAGGTGCTTTCATCGCAAAAAATTTGGTTCGCCAGCTAAGCGAAAGAGTGGATCATATTGTTAATATAATATATTTGGTAACATGTATTATTTATTTGTGCACGGTGAAATCATGATCTTATCGATGTTTTCTGCTCGATAGAAATAGCGCTCTACTCTACCTACATTCGCACTAAAAATGCCTACGAATCTAAACAGACGAGTATCCAAAACAAATGGTGACTTACTTGATCAAACACTCATCAGCACTCTAACTACCCCTTGATACGTCCATGACTACACCGGAGCGCCGCATTAAAATTCACAAAAACCCTATTGTTCACTAACTGTGAACTCTCGCATGAGAAAACCCCCTTGAGAAACAACCCGCGTGATTGCTTGTGTGTAAATTATTACAAGATTATGACCACCTTTTTCCGTGGCACATTGGACAGCGCGTTCGTGCACACACTCACACACACAGTCACCGCACCAGGAACGCTACATTTTTGTGCTATAATTGCCCGACTAAATGGAACCGAAGAGGCTTTCCCTTCTGCACTCGGATCCGTTTGCCGCCGCTGCCGTGCGGTCCGAGTAGAGCAACCTTTGATCGACTTGCGACAACAGGACGTGAAAATTATGTGGTTATTAATGAATACTCTGGCTTCACCTTTTGACCCCCATTGCCCTTCCTCCCAATGTGCGGGCATCTCACTGGCTACAGTTTTTTTTTTTGAGCCTTGTAGTACTTGAAAGTTGTGTCACACAATTACGTGGTGCTCGTGACGGTTAGAAATGGGTCGCGTGATATATGTTTTACGATGGTGGTGGTGGTGTTAAGAGAAATGAGGATTTTTCACAGGAATTGTGACTAATGGTATAGTACCGAGTGCGGTTGTGTGTTTGAAGAAAGTTTGTGGAACACAGTGATTTTACGAAGTCAACAGTCAATTGAATCATAGTTACAGGTATTCGATGAAAAAATATACCTAGAACTTTACAAGCATAATGTAAAATTACACGTCAGATCCATTGCAACAAGTTCGAAAATCGATTTCTACGCAACCATGTTGTGTAAAAACCGCAAAACAAAATTAACGTTAAATTCAATCAGCTGATGTCCGGCCAGGGACCCTTACAATAACGTATCGAATTGATTGAAACGGAAACCCGTTGCGCCGAACCGATAACAGAGAGAGAGAGACAGACGGTTCGAAAACGGCAGCTATCCACAAATATTGTTCCAGGCCTGGCATAAAAACACACACCAAGAACCGACCCGATGATGATGAGCAAAAAAAAATGAAACGCAAAGAGCCCATACAATCTACTAAACCCAGCGACATCACCATCGATTCGAAAACGGCCGATGTGACTAGAATATAACGAAATCTGTCATACTTTTCCTACCACATAGCAGGGCTCTCGAATTGGATGGACCTGAACCGATAATAACTGTGATATGCCTCGTGTATCCTGCTTCAGAGCACATCCTTCGAGGTGGAATTCGAAACGGGCAAAACAACCACAGAGCATGATGGTGAATTCTACCTGGCGAACCGGATCTCGGTCAACCGTTGGCAACGATGATGACGATGATGATGATGATGATGATGATGGTAATGGTGGCAGTGTGCGTAGCCAACGGATAGGAAATGGAATCATTTTCTGTCCGTTGGGAAAGATTTCTCGTATTCGTTGGAACGGTGACGTGCTCAGAGTCTGTTTACAGATTACGTAACGCAAAACTGGAAGTTGTAAACTTCCCCTCCCGCTATGTAACCAAACATGACACATTTAACAATACCCTTGCCCCGTCCACCAGGTGTAAGCCAAAATAATGATATTTTTCTCGAGTAAACGAAGGCATACATCGCATTTGTAGGTGCCAGAGATGCCAGATTAACAGACATGTCTGTGAATATAAAGGTTATTTTTTTCATTAAGGCTTGTACTCGAAAATAAATTATTTTAAGTCGGATTTTCTTGAAACTTTCAGGAAATGAACTAATAAATATGGATTATGTTTCGGCATAATTACTTTATTCAATTTCCTTTCCATCGCTGAAAGCCCGCACCTTTCCCTTAAGACCCCTCATTACATTTTGTGCAATGGTGGAGCCGACCTTTTTGGTCACTTTCATCCATTCTTTCTTCAACTCCAGCTCGTTCCTAAACACCTTGGACAATTTTCGAACTTTGACCTTCAATATGGTCCAAAATCTTTCCACCGGACGAATCTCTGGTGAATTTGGGGGGTTGGCGGTTTTTGGTACAAAAACAACGTTATTGTCTCTGTACCAATCCAACGTCGATCGCGCGTAATGGCATGATGCCAGGTCCGGCCAAAATAATGTCTCGCCTCCGTGGGACCGCAGGAAGGGCAACAGACGTTTCTGGAGGCACTCGGTGCGGTAAATTTCGCTGTTGATGGTACCCATTGTGATGTACGGTTTACTCAGTTTACCACATTGGCATATGGCATGCCAGAGCAAGTCTTTTTTGGCGAATTTGTCCACTTTCTTCTTCCTTATGTCTTCCGGAACATCAAACCGTGATTTGGCAACGTAGAACTCCAGTCCCGGTATCTGTTTTGCGTCTGCCTTGATGTAGGTTTCGTCATCCATAACCACACACATCGGTTTCGTTAACCACTCTCAATACAGCTTCCTTGCGTTCAGAGCCGCGTCGCGAATCGAAAGGTTCGGATTACGCTTGAAATAATCCAACACCTTCCGGGCCTTCACAGGGTCAGCTGTCTTCGATTTTCTTCCACTTCCAGCCCCCGATCGGTCGTTTGGTACTCCTTAAACGATTTTACCACCCGAGACACAGTCGTATGGGTGATTCCCAGTTGTCTTCCGATCCATCTCATGGTCGCAGTCGGATTTTCCATGACGGCGAGCAAAATTCTCCGGCGATTTTCTTCTTGTTTCGATGACATCTCAATAACCACTGAACGGATTGTTATGAAATTTTGCACATGTAAAAAATTCACTCCAAACTAGTTATACCCAGATTTTCATCAATTTTTACCCACGGATAAAAAAGTTACGCACGGATAAAAATGGTGCATTTTTTTCGAGTACAAGTGTTTTTACAGATATTTACAGACTTTTCTAATGAAAGAAAAATTTTAAAATTTATTTACTTACATTGTTTTACATCTTCAATCAAATTATACGAGCGATGCATTTTGCAACACGAATTAGAAATTCGCGCGTTTTCAAATCCACCACACGAACGAGCTATCACTGTTTTACATGGTAGAATCCACACAGATCGGTCAAAAGTGAACCTACCAAAAAATGGGTAAACTGTGTTGGGAATTACAAGCTGACAAATGAACAGCATCGACATGAATCCGATCGACGTTGTTAATTTATCAACTTGTCACTCCCAACATAATTTACGCATTTTTGGGTAAGCTCAGTTTTGACAGGTCTGTGTGGATTGTACCCAAATTTGGGTAGTTTTGGAATAACGTGTAGACGGTCATAGCTATAGGCCTGTCAATGTGCTGCCATGTGGTATCCAAAACGAACATTTTCCATACGATTTGACGGTTTGTTTGCACACGGCAACTTACGTTGGTCGATCTATAACATGACTGTCTCTAGTCATTGTCTCTGAAAAAGTGAATGAAACGGACAGTGTGTTTCCATCCTACTCCATCTTTTTATTCGAAAACACCCACCCCGGATGCGGTTTTTTTTTTTTTTTTTTTTTCCTTTGGTTTGTTTTTTTTCCGTCGATCTTGTTTTCCGTACTGAGCACCAATGCTACCGATGTGCCAGGAAGGCAGCTCCCACACCTGGACCCTACCTATCGACCCATCAACTCATGAACCAGGGACCAACGGCTTTACTTCCCATCCGAAGGAAGGCGTGATCAGAGATGTTATGCCTCAGAACATCCCGGCGGCACCGACTGGAATTGAACCCAGGCCTGCTGGGGTGAGAGGTAATCACGCTTACCACTACACCACCACACAGTGGTTGAAAAGTCCATTTTGACGCTCTTAATTAATAGCTCCATGGAGAGCGGATTTAGAGTAAGGACGTCTTCAGCAAAGTTGATGAGTATGACATGCTTCAAATATTGAAGGCATGGGTTTTGTGATTAATCCCACTAAAAGTGAAATGAAAAATTTATTTCTTCACAATGTCGAGATAAATGGTTGGCGTCTTCAGCAAAGTTGTAGCAAAAATTGTTACAAACAACTTTGTTGTAGACATAAAAGTTCTAAATTTCACTCAAATCGAGATAAAGAGCGTTGTTTGAGGACGGACCCCGAAAAACACGTTTTTCATCAAAACACATATTTTCTTTAATTTTAGGTCTTCATTATGTTCAACAAAGTTGATTGATATACTATAATACACATCTTTCTAAAACATACTATACCTGCATCATTTTAATAGGATGAGTTATTGATAAATTTTCTTCTATTTTCCTCATATTTTGGACTTGCGTATCTTTCTTAGGTGCAAGAAGGTGCAAATGAAATTAAATGCATCTAAAACTACATTAAAAGAGCTTTCAAATGGTGGTAAACTTGTCCGTCCACGACCGTTTGCTGGGGAGTTGTGATCAAAACAAACACCCTTGGATAGGCTTTATAGAAGTCATGTCAACAACAATGGGATACTGTGTTTTATACCGCGTAATAAATTCGTTTCGATAGTAACCGGTACAATAAACAAATTTCCCACTTCTCAGATCTTATCAAATTGAAGAACGGCACATTTTCTTTTCAAAAGTTTCCCAGAAGGCAAAACTGAACATCAAGAACGAGAAAAAAACTGTCAAATTCAGTTAAACTTGTGACTCGATAAGTGTCATCAGTCTTCACTGTTTTTCATCAAGCGTGAAGCAATTCTAGATAAACATTTCAAAAGCTCCTATCTGCATTGATCGATTCTCTTAATCGACTTTCTCTTCCGTTAATAACTCAGCTGCAAAACCTTTCCCTATTGTATTTGACGTTTTGGATGCTAGATAAGAATCTCCTTTATCAAACTATGTTGTAAAATTAGCGCGAAATCTGTTTGCATAGCAGTGGTTATCAAAAAAGAAAGTCGCTGAAGATAATCGATCAAAACAGATAGGACCATTTGAAATGTTCATCGAGAATTGTGAAAGTAAAGGGTGATACGGTCAAAATTTGGTCAATATCAACTTGACGTATTTCTTTCAATTTTGCATTTAAAAAACCTGAACACCCCTCATTTTGAAGGTGTGTGTGTGTAGAATGTTGCTCCTATTTTGATTTTGGAATTCACTCTTCAGTTGTCAAAATGCCGTCCAAGCAAGAAGAGCAGCGTATCAAAATTTTGCTCGCGCATCGCGAAAATCCGAGCTACTCGCACGCAAAGTTGGCAAAATCGCTAAAAGTTGCCAAATCAACCGTTACAAATGTAATTAAAGTGTTTGGGGAACGTTTGTCGACAGCCAGGAAGTCTGGATCGGGGGGAAATCGAAAACCGGAAGCCGCTGAGACGACAAAGAGAGTTGCCGGTAGTTTCAAGCGAAACCCTAACCACTCTCTCCGAGATGCCGCAAATAAGCTGGGTGTATCGTCTACAACCGTGCATCGAGCCAAAAAACGAGCCGGACTATCGACTTACAAGAAGGTAGTGACTCCAAATCGCGATGATAAACAAAATACGACGGCCAAAGCGCGATCCCGGAGGCTGTACACAACGATGCTGACGAAGTTTGACTGCGTGGTAATGGACGACGAAACCTACGTCAAAGCCGACTACAAGCAGCTTCCGGGACAGGAGTTTTATACGGCAAAAGGAAGGGGAAAGGTAGCAGATGTTTTCAAGCACATGAAACTGTCAAAGTTCGCAAAGAAATATCTGGTTTGGCAAGCCATCTGTACCTGTGGCTTGAAAAGCAGCATTTTCATAGCTTCCGGGACTGTCAACCAAGAAATTTACGTGAAAGAGTGTTTGAATAAACGTCTGCTGCCTTTCCTGAAGAAACACGGTTGTTCCGTACTGTTTTGGCCGGATTTGGCATCTTGCCATTACGGTAAAAAGGCCATGGAGTGGTACGCCGCCAACAACGTGCAGGTGGTTCCCAAGGACAAGAACCCTCCCAACACGCCAGAGCTCCGCCCAATTGAGAAATACTGGGCTATTGTCAAGCGGAACCTAAAGAAGACCAAAAAACTGCTAAGGGCGAGCAGCAGTTCAAGGCAAACTGGCTTTCTGCGGCGAAGAAGGTGGACAAGGTGGCTGTACAAAATCTGATGGCAGGGGTCAAGCGTAAGGCCCGGCAATTCGGATTTGGAAAAGCGGAAGCCTAACTGAATATTTTTCCTGAATTTTATACTAATTGAACTTGAAAAAGAAATTTAATTTGATTTTTTAAATAAACGATTTCACCGATTTACACGCGTTTTCCCTTGACCAAATTTTGACCGTATCACCCTTTATATGAAAGAATGTAAGATAGAAGAACTGCGGAAGCCAAGCGAAGGAGAGAGAGAGAGAATAATTTTGCCAAAGAAACCGGCAGCAGAGGAAGCTACAAGAGCAGGGCTTTGAAGTAAAATGGCATCATCTGGTAGGGCTGAATTTCTTTTAAATTTTTCAATTCATCGTTTATAAGTACTCCAGTGTTATGCCATAAATGTGAATATTATGCCGGATGTGGAAACCCGTGAAAATGATGCGCGACTTTTTTGAAAAGCTCTGGACCAAACATGCTCGTGCATGGTTGTCAAGTGTCACGCCGAGTATTTCAGTAAGCCTGAACGGCTTCCTGAAAACGGTTTAAACTTGCTTCCGTCTACTTCTGAAAATACAAAAAAGTGAGGCAGGACGGAAGGTTGTTCCTTTCGAAGAATGTTGTGAAACAACGTAGAGGAAGAAAACTGCAGAGGTTCGGAATAGCTACCATCTTAATGAGCTAGCATTTGTGACACAAATGAATATGAGAGAATCAGGTGAGAAAGAGGTGGCAGTTATCCTGAAAAACGTTTCTCACGCAAGTCCTGCAGATAAAAATAAGTTGGTTCATTCTTTGAAGAAGTCCTTGAGCAACCTTATACCCGAATATACAGATCTACAAGCTTTGGCTTTGATAATCAACACCAACCTATCGAACCTGGTATTACTTGCCAGCTAGTATTCATAAAGTATTGATACATGGATCAGCCGTGCTTCAACATTTCCTTGTTCTAATCGGTCAGCTTTCTGAGCAAGCACAGGAGCCAAGGAACAAGGATTGGAAAAGATACATGTATTTAACCAAAATAACAACGAATAAATTAATAAAACTTTTATTTAACAGATACCAAGAGTTCAATACCCGCAAGCACTCAAGATCGCTTACAAATCGTGATCTATTGAACTGGCTCCTAGAGTTATCAGAACCATTGATTACTAGCATTCGTGGATGGCTTAAAAAGCACGAGAAGCCATTGTCGAGCGATGCTAAACAGCTGCTAGCAGAAGAAGCTGAAGGAAACGATAACGATAAGAACACAATCATTTGATTATATTAATGGTTATGGTTGTGATAATAATTATGATAATTGAATGCAATACAAAATATTGACAACAGAAATGCAAAACCAATCGAACAAAAAGAATTTAATCAAGCAAAATAAGTGGATATACTGAAATTTATTATCTTTTTTATACTGATTATATCATAAAACAGAGTAAAGATATGGATACTTGTTTTGATCACAACTCCCCCAGCAGACCGTCGTGGACGGACAAGTTTACCACCATTTGAAAGCTCTTTTGATGTAGTTTTAGATGCATTTAATTTCATCTGCACTTTCTTGCACCTAAGAAAGATACGCAAGTCCAAAATATGAGGAAAATAGAAGAAAATTTATCAATAACTCATCCTATTAAAATGATGCAGGTATAGTATGTTCTAAAAAGATGTGTATTTTAGTATATCAATCAACTTTGTTGAACATAATGAAGACCTAAAATTAAAGAAAATATGTGTTTTGATGAAAAACGTGTTTTTGGGGGTCCGTCCTCAAACAACGCTCTTTATCTCGATTTGAGTGAAATTTAGGACATTTATGTTTTCAACAAAGTTGTTTGTAACCATTTTTGCTGAAGACGTCAACCATTTATCTCAACATTGTGAAAAAATAAATTTTTCATTTCACTTTTAGGAGGATTAATCACAAAACCCATGCCTTCAAAATATGAAACATGTCATACTCATCAACTTTGCCCAAGACGTCCTTACTCTAAATCCGCTCTCCATGGAGCTATTAATTAAGAGCGTCAAAATGGACTTTTCAACCACTGTGCACCGGCGCCGTTCGGATGCAGTTGTAGCAACCGGTGGAAATTAACGATTTTAAATTGATTCATTACTTGACTGGCCTATTGGTCCCAAGTACATCTGTAAGCGTACCCCATTCTAGACGAAATTCTAGTACTACACTATGAAGTAATGAAATTGGGTTGTTAGCGGAATGCTAAATAAAACAGCAAAAAAGGTTATCTTCCATTTAATTCCACTTAATTAATTTTGGTATCCATGACAGATACGTATTTCGACTACAATGTGCAGTCTTCATCAGTGTCATTCCCACTAAAGAACTTATCAAAATCTAACCCCCTTAAGTACTCATCCCCTAGGTAAAAAAAAAAAGTCAAGATCATAGGTATAAAAATGAAACTACAATGTGTTGAATCGGAACCTACCTAACTAATAAAAACCAAAGATTTAAGTAAGCTAAAGGAGAAAAATCTATACAACTCTCTAATAAGGAAAATTCCCAAAGGCTTGGTAGCCATCATAATGAAGTAATGAAATTGGGTTGTTAGCGGAATGCTAAATAAAACAGCAAAAAAGGTTATCTTCCATTTAATTCCACTTAATTAATTTTGGTATCCATGACAGATACGTATTTCGACTACAATGTGCAGTCTTCATCAGTGTCATTCCCACTAAAGAACTTATCAAAATCTAACCCCGTTAAGTACTCATCCCCTAGGTATCCCCTATGATCTTGACTTTTTTTTTACCTAGGGGATGAGTACTTAAGGGGGTTAGATTTTGATAAGTTCTTTAGTGGGAATGACACTGATGAAGACTGCACATTGTAGTCGAAATACGTATCTGTCATCGATACCAAAATTAATTAAATGGAATTAAATGGAAGATAACCTTTTTTGCTGTTTTATTTTACTACACTATGTTTGTTTTGATTCGCTATGAAAGTTTGACAGATAAAATGTGGGGTTCTATACCAACTAGGCAATACCAGCGCCCGAACACAGGTCATGAAAGGTGTGGGTAGGAATGTGTTGACGTGATACTCGCTTTGATGGAAGCCGAGGAGTCCTCTACACTTCCAGGAGGAATCACTGGGATGTTGGGTAAGAGGGTAGGGTTTGCAGTAGGGTACGTTTTGGTAAACGATAAGCTAAATTGATGTCCTAACGATCAAATAACGCAAAGAAGCTTGGGATTGAACCCACAGTCTTCTGCTCATTAAGCAAAAACGTTTGTCATTAAGCAAGTGAGCTCCGTTTTAATCAACGAGTTGCTGTTATTACCATTAAGTAATATTAACAAATAAAACGATTGACGAATCTTGAAAGTGGATTGGCCTGATATTAGACTAATGATGTTTTCCTCAGTAAGCAAAAATGGTCGCTCTAAGGCCATCGAGCACGTCAATCACACCATACCGTTATTCAAACCCGGCACCATCGACGACGACAAGTTCTGCAAAATACATGTTTTTTCATAGTTTGTCTATTT
Source organism: Ochlerotatus camptorhynchus (assembly GCF_037179485.1). Lineage (NCBI taxonomy): Eukaryota > Metazoa > Arthropoda > Insecta > Diptera > Culicidae > Ochlerotatus > Ochlerotatus camptorhynchus. Next base: position 1,398,939 of record NW_027040943.1, read on the forward strand.
GGAAGGCTCAATCGCATTAGCTTTGCGGAGCCGATAGTTGATTGTTCTTTGTTTGCAAAAAAAATTCACTAAATTCTATGCCTAGTAGGTGTTGGGCCAAATACTCGCGGTTTACTCGAGGTTAGAGAGGTACATTGTCGAAGAGTAGGATCAGGGGAGGAGCTTAGGGGCAAGGTGTCATTGTGTCATAAGAGCGTTGTCGCCGCACTACCGTTCGGCTCTAGTTTCATCTGGAGTTCGATCGGCTATGGTGACCAGCAAAATACACGATAAACAAGTGGTTTGGCCATTAATTTCTTTAATATGATAGGACCTGGAACCGCATTTTTCTGATCAGGAAGCACGCCACTGCAACCGATGATCTTTCAAATCTGAAAACTAAAAGCTACGAAAAAACACTTAGGCCTTCATTATAATCCACTTTCATGCGACGTTCGGGCTATCATAACAAGCTATACGCATTGTTCAGGCTACCATAAAAAGCTATGACCGACGTGACGATCACGCGCGATCGAGATTATCCCTTCAGGAAATAAACGGACTGTTATTAACTCTTTGAATAAAAACACATAAACAGCGAAATGATCTGCTTGCATCAAATTAATGAAACAACTTTTTTTTCTTCACGGACCCATTTTTGTTCCTCTGTTTGGGACATAACACCACTGCGACCAGTAATTTGATCTATTTTAGTATATCCCGTGTCCTTAGTTTAGTGCATGTCGTATTACTCCATCACTATTGAGAAATGATGAAGTATTCGGTTTTGATACAGTTGTCATTCTTGCCTTCATCGCAAGGAATCGATTCTAACTGAAAGGTTCCACTATTTCCACACCCTCCAAAGGCGCGCCCCTTTGTCAGTCAAAATTGGATTCCTTAACAACAAAAACAAGCTATGACACCGATACTGACCATGCATCAGAACCCTAGTCTTAACCACTTCAAACTAGGGAACAACGATTAGAAGATTAGGAATCACATAGATGAAGACTAACTAACTCATTTTTTCCATTGTTTCAAGATCATCCTCGGTCCAGGCAACCCGAGGACTTATCACTATCAACAAGGCATAAAAAGTAACAAGGACTAAGATGTGTTCCTTTGATTACTGAAAAATCCTGTTCCCCTAGTTTGAAGAAGTTAGGACTAGGAATCGGTGGTAGATCTTACATCCCGTAACGTACCACGAAAAGGTGATCTACCCACGTTACGGGGCACGGACCCATACATAGCATTTTAAAAATACGATTAGGCACAAGTCCATTCTATACGCAACTTCCCAAGTAACAATTTTGGTTTTATAAAGGTTCTGAAGACCATGATTTAGACTTGTAGCATGCTTTAAAACCTCGATAAAACTTGCAATGTTACTTGGGTTATCACCGAGTTCATTAATAAATATCAGCTAAAATTACTTTTACATTGCACTGTAGTAGATGAGTGCTGAACAATTTACTCACTGAAGCTTATCCAAAAATACCTCTTCTTTCAAAATTGTTTCATTTATATTTTAAGTTTAATTCAAATTTACTTCACAGTTCAACAACAGCATTTTGACAACACCCAACCGGGGGATGTAAGATTTGCTTACAATTATGTGGGATTCATCATCGCAGGATGTTAGTGGAGATCGCATAAACGGAGAATGAGATAAAGGGTGTCCCTCATAAAAATTGCATCACGGATAAAACGCTGTAGAAAATTACCCATTGGGTATTTTCTCTTAAAAATATGGGTAGAAGTAGTTTGGAGTGTTTTGTTTACACTGTACACGGTAAAAAGTTATCACATCTAATCCAAATGCTATTGCACTTGACTCAGTCTGTAATGCGGCACTACGAATCGAAGTGATTTATCATTGATTTTCAAGTTATTTGCGTTTTGAAACAAAGTGATTTGTCTTTGAAAAATATGTACTGTACAACACATTTAAATCAAAATGATTATCATTTGAATCGGCATGACTGTTTTCATCCGTTGAATATGATTAGTGTTGCTTTGGGAAGCAAATGTCAAAAAATCACATGACATACATTACTCGCGAAGATGAAGTCAAGCGAGGGAAGCGATAATTCACCATCTGCACCCGAAAAAATTTGCCTTTTGGAACGAGAGTAATACGAAATTGTTGCTGTATTCAATAATTGTGTGTTATTTAGATAAGTTCGATTACAAAACATTTTCAAACTTATCAAATTTATTGCTCAATGTCTCGTTTTGCTCCTACTAAAAGCCTTGCGATGTTGTTCCAAATCAATTGGAAATATGTGATCTGGGTAGTAATATGATATGGTCATATTCTGAATAACAAATAACATGGCTTGCAGTATGAACAAGGCTTTATATTTATTTAAACCCATTTTCAGCAAAAATAAAGTCCAAGGATAAATTATTTAAGCTTAAAGTGATAGATTGTAAATATCAATATGGTTACATGTGCAATCCAATCTCAAATAAAGTGATTTGCTGTTGATTTCATCGTGCTTCGATGTGATCTCTTCCAAGGGATTTGCACATCGAATTGCAATTTTTGGGAAGTAGTGCAAATTCAACAGCAACTCACTTTACATGAACATGAATTTTTGACCGTGTATTTTCATCGCTGTCCGTTTTTCGAAAGGTGGAAAAAATGGCATCAAATGAAAAGCAACGTCGCGAATTGATTTTGTGCAAGCACCTGGAAAATCCTCAACTCTCTCATCGGGACATCGGAAAACAACTCCGAATCGTGCAGTCAACGGTGAGTCTTGTGATTAAACGTTATTACGAAACTCAAGTTTGATGTTCCGGAGGAAGTAAGGAAGCAGAAACTTTCAAAGTTTGTCAAGAAATACATGATTTGGCAAGCGATCTGCTCATGTGGCAAACGGAATGTGCTTTTCGTGACTACCGGGACTGTAAACGGGGAGAACTACCTCAAGGAGTGTCTGAAGAAGCGTCTACTTCCTCTGTTGAAGCATCACGAGGGCCCTACGATCATCTGGCTGGATCTAGCTTCATGCCACTATTCAAATGTTGTGGAGTGGTACGAAGCCAACAGGGTCACTTTCGTACCCAAGGTCATGAACTAAGGGCCATCGAAAATACTTGTCTATTCTGAAGCAGGCACTACGGAAGCATCCCAAGGAGGTCAAATCTGAGGAAGACATGAAGAAAAAGTGGGTTTCCGTACAGAAGAAATTTTCCACAGCGTTTTTTCCGTGATGCAATTTGATGTAGGACACCCTTTATTCCGAGCTGCGGTTCAATGCAAGAAAATTGGAGACCGACCAATGTAGTGTCTTATAGATAAATTCAAGCACATCATAATCGATGAACCATTTTTACAAAATCATCAATCAATGCTCGCTTCTTTCTAGTGTTCAGTGGATCATCACAAATTCTGTACCAATACAAATAAAACCCAATTTGTGACCATAACCCGTTTGCTCTCTCTGCATATCAAACGTAATTGCTCTTCAAAGCCATTTGGAGGACGAAAAAAAAATATCACAATTTTCCTCCGGAAAGATTCAAAACCCAGCTGGAACGTGCCTACTGCATCCGTGTGTGCTTCTGTGTAACAACCATGCGTGTTGTACGCCCTTCTCCCCTCTCCTAGCCCCCTAAAAAGCAGCTCGACCAGATATCCACGCTCATAACACAGACACACTCACTCATCGCATTATCGTCACGTCCGAAGCATAGATCTATGGGCAGCATCGAACCGAACGGACTCACCAGCTGCTATCCCTGAGCACTGAGGAGCACTCTAATGCACAACTGCTGAACATTCGAACAAAGCGGCGGAGGCTCTTATCGATGCCATACGGGCCGCTCTCCAGCACAACCGGTGGACCATGAGGAAGCCACCGTGAACCATGATTGACCCCTTTCGCCGAATGCATTACAGCGACATAAGTACACGCCAACAACGGGACGTCCTCTTCGACAACGGACGGTGCATGCAGAAGCACCACGAAAATGTGCGGTCAACTTTCAGGTTATTTTACGTTTTCATACTGACCACGGAGTCTACGGAGTGGCCACTCAGTTTGTGTAGTCCGATGGATGGCACTTTTGGGGTTATGTGCGAATGCATTTCAAAGCTCTCCACCGCTCATGCTCTTCTAGAGAGGGCGACGGGGGGGGGGGGGGCGGCATCAGGTCAGATTGAATGATTTTATCGGGACCGCTTATTATTTTAGTACCTTGTTACTACAATGACCCGCAGCAGCCTATACAGGGAGGGCAGCAACAATATCATCGAAAAAGTGAAGCCCGTATCCGCAGAGAACCATGAAGCATGGATACAGATTTTGGGCAAACGAGTTGCACGGGTTGAGATTGTTTTTGGTTTCAGAGGAGATGAGTTTTTTGAGTGTGTGTGTGTGTTTGTGATTATGCTGATATGTTTAAATTGTCAACAGTAAAGATTCTATCTGGTGGATTTTAACTCAAGGGCTTAATTGCTTTTGCAAACAATGACTATTTTGAACTGCTTTTGAAGGATTTTATAATCGGGGTGTAAGCCACCCCGTAAGGTAAGGTTTAAAAAAAAATCAATCATTATGCACAACCCAAGTAACAATTTGGGTTTTATAAGGGTTCTGTAGATCATTATTTAAACTTGTAGAATAATTTAAACCTTGATAAATCTCACAATGTTACTTGGGAATGATCGTTATCTTTAGTAATCTAATATAAAGCATTTCCAGGTCAAATAAGAAAACAAATGAAATTCAAATTCGAGCTTTTTAGACTTACATGAAACTTTGCATAAATGTGTGTTATGGTGAATCATTCACGGTTTTGCTAAAATTCGGTCATTTTGAATCTCACAAAAGGCAAATGGCGTTTGCGCGGTTTTTCAATAAATCATAGCTCGGGAACGTCACTTCCAATCAGAAGTGGAAACGGTTAACGTTTCTTGCTACACTCGGTTCGTTGTCGTGCGCGAAAGTCTGATTATATTCGTACACTCATGCTCTACCGTTCGTCTCTCTAACAACAGAAACGGTAAAACAACATTCGGACATTTAGTGAAGCCGGTGGTGTAGTGGTAAGTGTGATTGCCTCTCAACCCCTAAGGCTTGGGTTAAATCCTAGTCGGTGCCTCTGGGATTTTCTTAGGCTTAAAATCGGTAGGGAAGTAAAGCCTTTGGTCCCCGGTCCACGAGTTGATGGGAATCAAAAATGGTGACTTCCAGTTTTCCAACATCCAAGATAACGACTTTCGTTAGTGGAAAACTGTCAAATACACAACAATATGAGTACTTTAGAGCGGAAGCGACGTGTAGAGGCCGGAAATCGATGTTTGATGCCATTTTAGAATCCAAGATGGCGACTTTCAGTTTACCAAATCCAAGGTAACTGTCAAATGTCCAATAATTTGGTTAATTTCGGAAGGAGGACAACGAGTAGAGGCCGGAAACCGATTTCACTTCCAATCAGAAGTTAAACAAAACCATTTTTTGATTCAAGATGGTAACTTCCGGTTTATAAAAACTGTCAAATACCCAATAATATGGGTATTTTTGAGCATCCACCATTCTGGAATTCAAGATGGCGACTTCTGGTTTGTGTATAACTATCAAATACTCTACAATAAGGGTATTTTTGGAGCGGAGACGATGAGTAGAGCGAGTAAATCGATGTGTGACGTTTCTTTGGAGTTCTTCTTATAAATCCTTGAAATTTCATTAGAACATTTCTCCATTTTCTAACTCTTCACCATACCTTCTTTCTCTATCTTTTGCTTTCTTACAAAGACTTTCAGCAATGAGCTGGTTTGTCTCTTGCCTCAGAATAGTTGAATCAGAGTTACCCACAAATTCTACTCAAAACTACTACTCCTTCTCAAGAAATTCTCTTCAACGTTCTCTTAGTAAAAACCCTTTTGAATGCTTGAAACACAAGATGTATAAGTTCCTTAAACTTACAAACATTTTCAATACTAGGCATTCTCAGGATAAAGCCAAACAAAACAAATTTTAACAATGTTTGATGCCATTCTGCAATCCAAGATGGCGACTTTCAGTTTGTGTAAAACTGTTAATTATTCTCCAATATGAGTAGTTTTGGGACGGAAACGACGTGTAAAGGCTAAAAATCAGTGTTTGATGCCGTTGTCAAAACCAAGTTAGCAACATCCGCTGTAAAAACCCAACCCAACAATATACGTATTTTATTGGAATCCAAGATTACGACTTCTGGTTATAAAAAAATGTTAAATACCCATAAATATACCTATTTTTGTAATAGGGATGACGTGCAGAGACTAATAAATCCTTTTTTATTAATCCAAAATGTCGACTTTCGGTTTTCTGAAGTCCGAGATGACTACTTCCATGTTTTATAACTGAAAATACGGATATTTTTTTTAACCCCAAATTTAGGATTTATCTGAATCGGGGACGATGTGTAGGGTCCGGAAATTGATGTTTGACTTCCGGCTCTGGAAACCTGTAAAGTACCCTAAAATATGGGTATTTTCGGATCTGGGATGACATGTAGGGATCGGAAATCGAATCTGGAATCCATTTTGAAATACAATAATGTGACATCCAGTTCTAGCGAAACGTTCAAACATGAAATGTCCAGAAGCTTGACGGAAATACAGGGAAGCTCCGAGAACTTTAATGAAGTACCGAGAATTTCTGGGTCGTTCTGAAAATTTTAAATAAGTTCTGAAAACTATAGGGAAACAAGAAATACCGAAAACTTCATTGAAATTTAGAATACTTAAAAGACTAAGAATTTCAGGAACCTTAAGGCGAGGCTTTAGCGGAGTTTCGAAAACCTCAGTAAAATTTTGAAATTGCAGGTTAGCATTTCACCAAATACAATTACACGATGCCTCCATTTAAATGTGTAACGGAAAACTAGCGATGTTTGAAAAATCGTAGCTCAGTCATTTATTGAAGAATTTCAAATCTTTCAGAGTTGGTTGAAAATGCTATCTAATATCAACATGCAGCTTTAGTCTTATTCTTCTTCTTTTTCGCATTTCAAGCTAATTGCATATCGCATATTAGCTTATTGCGTGCTCTCAACTTAGTGTTCTAGATGCACTTCTACAGTTATTAATTGAGAGCTTTCGATGGCTGTACCATTTCTGCATTACTATAATTGTGTGGCAAGTACAATCATACTCTATGCCCAGGAAAGTCGAGAAATTTTCCAACCCGAAAAATTCCTAGACCGGACCGGGAATCGAACCCAGCCACCTCCAGCATGGTCTTGCTTTGTAGCTGCGCCTTTACCGACTGAGCTAAGGGAGGCTCCAGCCAGCTTTAGTGTGATAATTAATAAGCATGAGAAAGGTCTGAAGAGGGTAGGTAGATTGTTCCGCTAGAGTACGGCAGTATGAAAATTGAAAGGAAGTTGAAAATGAGCGAAGGGCCATTATTTCCACAGTACAGTTCAAACGCAGATTACTTTACCTAGCTTATACATTAATGGATGAGGGGTTTTGAGGTTTTTCCTCCTCCCTACATTTCCGAAAGCATTTTCACTCGATGGTGCCATTTGAATCTGCATACTTTTAAGATTTATTCGGTTTCACTAGATTTAAAAAAAAGATTGATACATTGCAGAACAATAATTTTTCAAACGTTGTCAATTTTCCGTTACACATTTAATCATAGGCATCGTGTTCGGAGTGTTAATTTTGTGAGAACTTCCCTAAGTTTCCGTTAATTTACAGAAGTATTCGAAGCTCTCTAGAAAACATCGTTTCAGTTCTTTGAAAATCTTGGTTGTAGGGGAAATGGCTCTAACGCTGGCCTATAGATTTAAGATTGGGCCCATCGCTAAAAAGCTAATATTTATCAATTTTATCTAGATGACTACGTCATTGGGACGGTACTAATGGATATTTTGCTGATTTTTTGTATGTGCCCAAATTAGGGGCATTTAGACGACATTATGTCCATTTCCCCTATTAGAATACTTTAGGAGTTCTTTGAACGTCCCTGAAGTTTTAGGAAATTTTCACTGAAGTCTCCGTAATTTTGAGGTAAGTTTCCAGTTTACTTTTCAAATATATGGAACTTCTCTGAAGCTCATGGAACTTTTCTTTTTTTCGAAACTTTCCTATAGTTCCAGGCACAAAAAGGAAGAGAACTTCCCACAAATTCTTGAATTTCCAAGCTATTCTGAAAATTTTCCGAATATTCCTAAAATCCCAGAATTTTCGTAAGCTTCCCAGAATTACCAAGAGATTCAACGATTTCCGAGAACTTATCTAAGGAGCCGCCCACATTAAATCCGTTTGCATTGCGTTGACGTAAATGTGACAGTTAGACAATAGATTTAGCTGTCACTTTGCTGCAACGTGTCAGATCCGGATCAAATGTGGGTGACCCTTAAAAATCCCAGAACTTGCCAAAAAATCCGAGAACTGCTCAAAAATTCCAAAAATATTAGAAAACTTTCCAAAAGTTCCGGCAACTTGTCAAACATTCTGGTAACTGCACAGAAGTACCTAAAAATTAAACTTCACGGAAGATCCCGGAGTCCCAGAAATTCTATGTACTTCTCAAAAAATTCGATTACTAATACAACTTGATCTTGTAGATCTCGGAACGTTCCAGAAATGATGAGAGTTTCCCAGAAATTCGTAGAACTTTAAAATCGAGAATTTCTCCGCAGATCTCAGAAAGGTTCCCGGTCAGTTAGCCGAATGCCAAACAACAAAACTCCAAAGATCTGCTCATGTTTGAAAGAAGGAAGCACCTCTTTAAATTATAAAATAATTTTAATTAAAGTTAAGACCAAGCTGCGTTTACTGTGCAAAAAAATAATAAGATCATTCAAACTGCAAAGAACTCCTCATGTCATGTGTGGCTAAAAAAACCAATTATTTGACTTAGCTTATCTTTACAAGAATAATGAGTCCGTCGACAAAAGAAAACTTAAATTTAATACAATATACAATTTAACAAAAAATCCCATATTTATAACGTCAAAAAATTAGAATTTTGGAAAGTAAAACAAAGTCATCAAGGCTGCCATTTATGAATCTAGTAGTGTTCAAAAATTGGAAATCTCTTTTCAAGAATTCGGCCAACCGGCATTTGACCAACCGACCCATTCGACCAAAAAGCCGAACACCCGCAGAACTTCTTAGAAATTATAAAAACTTTCCATAAGTTCCGAGATTTCCATAAGTTCCGAGAATTCCTCAGAAAATCTGGATACTTCCTAGCAAAAATCCGAGCATTTTCAACCAATTTTGATCCATAAACTAGAGGATTGAAGAACTTCCTCGAAATTCCAGGAACTAAACAGATTTTCCAAAAACTTCCCCAGAAGACGCGAGAACTTCCCAAAAAGTTCTGATGCTTCCTATCATACTAAATTTCCAAAATTATGCCCGAAATTCTGAGAACCTCTTAGAACAGCGTTTCTCAATCTTTCGAGCTTTTAATATTGAATACAGATGTTTTTTCCTTGATTTGCTTTCCATCGATCTTGTTTTTCGTGCTGAGTACCATTGCTACCGACGCCATGGAGGCAGCTCTCACACCTGGATCCTACCTATAGATCCATCAACTCATGAACCGGGGACCAACGGTTTTACTTCCCTTATGATCAGAGAATGTATGCCTCAGAACATTCCGGCGGCGCCCACTGGGGTTGAACCCAGGCCTGCTGGGGTGAGAGGTAATCACGCTGGCTGACCACTACGGAATACAGATGTTCTATACGTATATATATGATGCTGTATGTGTATACATATGATTACCTGAAACTTAAAAACAGATTAACATTGAATAGGCTTGAAAAACATAAAATTCCCACGGTGGGTCGCTACCCATAGATTGAGAAAAGAGTCGAGAATTTCCCAGAAGATCAGAAAACTTACTAGAAATTCTGAGGTCTTCCTAAAATTATGAAAATTGCCCAGAATTCCCGACAAATTCTCACAAGATGCATTCAATAACATCCGATAACTACGCACAATTACTGTGAGCTTCCTAGAAGTTCTTTTGATGATTTGTTTAGAAGTTCCTATAATTTTTCAGGAATTTCGAGAATTTTCTAGAAGTATTTAAAACTTCGTAGATGATCTGCATTTTTTCCAGGCGTTCCAGAAATTTCTAAATCATCCCAGAAGATGCGAGAACTTCTCAGAAGTTTCGGGAATCTCCCAGAATGTATGATACTAGCAAATTCCGAAAAAACCTCAAAAATATTCCGAGAAGTTACCAAATATTCTGAGATATTTCCAAATTTTCTTAGCTTTTCCTAGATTTTTTTAGCAAAACGTTCAAACATGAAATGTCCAGAAGCTTGGAAATACAGAGAAAATTTTAAACAAGTTCCGGAAACTATAGGGAAATAAGAAATACCGAAAACTTCATTGAAATTTAGAATACTTAAAAGACTCCCAGGATGTAAGAAACAAGCAAATTCCGAAAAAACCTCACAAATATTCCGAGAAGTTATCAAATATTTTGAGATCTTTCCACATTTTCTTGGTTTTTCCCAGCATTTCCAAGAACTTCCCACAAGATCCCAGTACCTTCTTCTTAAAAATTGTGAGAACTTCCTAGAATTTGCATGGCTTTTCTAAAAATCCTTAAAACTTCCTAGGAGATCCTAAAACTTCCCAGGACCTTCTCGGAATTTTCAAGGGAGAATTTTTTAGAAAATTTCAATCCTATCCTGCCATCTGATGCATTTATTTATAATGTAAACAACGGGACAGACGCGTCATTCTTTCTAGCAATCATGTAACTTCGACGCAACTTACGAGCTGCGTCTGTCAGCTCGAACGACTCGTCTATCGACAAACATGTATGGGAACGACGCAACTTGTGTCGTTGGTGAAATTACATGATTTGTACCGGGAGTAGCTACGCAGTAAAGGCACAATTTTCCAAAGTGTATGGATCAATATTAACACAGTAGTGTCCAAAACATGAAAAATATGAATCTATAAATAAAAGGTCGAAAGGACAAAAAGTATAAAGGACAAAAGGTCTAAAAAAAAGGACGCAAGATCGAAAGGACCAAAGGTGGAAAGGACAAAAGGTCGAAAGGACAAAAGTTCAAAAAGACAAAAGGTCGAAAGGACAAAAGGTCTAAAGGACAAAAGGTCGAAAGGTCAAAAGTTCTAATGGACAAAAGGTCGAAAGCACAAAAGTTCTAATGGACAAAAGGTCTAATTGAAAAAAGGTCAAAGGTACAAAAGGTCGAAGTCAAAAAATTGATTGTAATGAGTAATGTAATAAGCGTGTTGGGAATCATCTTGAACCCCTTGCACTATAACCCTGTAATGGTCATCATCTCTGCATACAGTCCACTATTCCTTGTGTCGTTGGCTACAACTTATCTATATCCAGAACAGATAGGCAGGAGCTAACACACATAGGCATTGGCGTAGCTAAAAAATTTATCTGGAGGGGCCCGAAGAGGGGCCTGCTGCACTTTTTTTAATTTTGCAAAACTACGGTTTATTAAAAACTCACTCAAATTGCGTCCAAGGCAATTTATTTTTGGGTACATTTTTTTTCTGTGACCAATAATATGACATTGAGGCTTATTATTTTAATGGTGAAACAATAAAAATATAATCATTATTCCATAACAGCGATTGGGACCTCGATTGGGAGAGCCTTAAACGCTTGCTGATTTTGAACAAACAATGATCGTTTTTTTCATGTTTTTTGTAATAAAATCACAGTCCAGATCTTGAAGAAAATTCCCAGGGTTAGATAATTTAATGAATTTTGTAACTAGATTTTTTTGTTTTGAATATATCACCATCAGTCAAATCTCAGACATAGGAACCAAAATTAAACTCTAGGAGTTTGAATTTTATAATTTTATAAATTTCAGGCAGTTTCAAGGTAAAGTGCACACAGAATAAATTTAATACGTTTAGGACGTAGGAAAATGTTCAAGATGCACAATTTTTTGACGTAGGACTACGTCAGTGATTTCTATATGGGGGTAAACTTTGTGAAAACTGAAAATGGAACATGTAACGAAATTATGAAAGATTTTGAACGTTAATAGCTAAGCTGCTCCTGGACCAATTTCAATAATTTTATCACCAATCGATCAGAAATATTTCCACGCATTGATAGCAATGCTGTTGATTTTCAACAGTAAATTATTTAAAAAATGGGAAATGTCAAGCATTGCTAAAAACGTCAAAATAACTAACAAATCCACTAATTACGTACTTGCATATGCTGCAGATTGTTAATGTTAAAATAGAATTAGTTTTGTGATCTCAAACCCATATGTTTTCAAGATTTTTAACTAATAAAATAGGATATCTCTGATACAGATTGTAAGCATAAATTTTTCGAATACAAATGTTAATAAAAGTCAACGAATTTCGATCAATTATAAGACTAAGATAAAATTGCAATATCCTTCCTGGATTAATCCAATAAATCAAGATTCATCATTCAAGATTCCATATGATTCCATTAGCTGGAAAACTTTTGAATACTTTCTGATCAACCTACAACCTACAAAATATCCAGTGAATTTTACTAATATCTTGGACTAAATGGAAATCTTTGGAAGGTTTCCTGATGTCTAGGAAGTATGTTTGAAAGAATATCCTGTAACTTATGCAACGTTTCCTGAACATCTACAAAACTTAGGTTTTACAAAATTTCCTCAACTGCTACGAAGTTCCCTGAATTTATTGCAAATTCCATATTTTTTTCAATTTCTTTATATTCTACAAAGATCTCTGAACATTTTTGCACTTCTGGAAAGCCACCTGAGACATCTACAAATATTCTTGAACACCTAGAATTTAGCGAAGTTCCCAAAACCTCCAAGAAGTTCATGGAGCTTTTTTGGAGAAAGATCTCTGAAAAACTGCAACGAAGTTCCCTAAGCTGAAGCGAATATCCCTGAAGTTCTTAGAAGTTTATTGACCTGTTTTTAGATCTCTTAAAAAATTCCCTGAACTTTTCCAAAATTCCTTACACTTATATGAAGTTTTACGCAGCTCCTCAAAATGCTACGAAATTCGAAAATCTTCTACAAAGTTTGCTGTTGAATCTCCACAACTATTCCAAGTCCATGAGGCTAAAAAACTTAAATTATGTAGAGGTTCCCGAGCAATAATGAGCTTCCCTAAAATAAAATAATATTCCTTTAACTTCTACGAAGCACCTCAAATTTAAACGAATTCTCTACTTGTACACAGTTTTCACAACTTTTCCAAGTTCCTTTTTTCTACGAATTTTTCTGAAGGTCTTTGAATTTCCCAGAATTTCTACCAAGTTTACTTAATTTCTACGATCTCCCTGAACTTCTATTTGAAGTTTTACGAAGTTTCCACAAGTTAAAGAAAAATTCCTGGGCTCATGGATAATTTTTAGAGCCTGAAGACGTCTTATTGCCATTAATTTGATATAATATAATTTCTCAAAATTGTTTCTTCTAGTCCAGAACATAACAAAAGTAATCAACATAAAGGACTTTAAAAAATCTTTGTTGGTGGTCCAATTTTATCACTGTTAAATAGTAGCATTGAACTTAACAAGCTTGACAAAATACCGGTGATTTAAAAACAAACACCAAACATTCTGGAGGGGGCCTAGATAATTCTGGAGGGGGCCTGGCCCCCCTGACACCCCCATTAGTTACGCCAATGCACATAGGCTATGTGGTGGTGAGTTACGATCGGCCTGCGGGAGAGGATAATCGGCCGTTATCTCTTATTGAGATCATGGCCGAGAGATCGATCTGTTCATCGGAGCTGGATGGAACTTGCGAACCGCAAATTTATCGCACGTCAGCTCTACCTGATCGTTTTCGAAGATTTTTCAAGAAAAAGGCGCTTTTAGCTCATTTTTTAATAAACGCTGCCAAATAAGCCCAACACTGTACCAATAATTGATAAATTTATGATGATTCACCAGTCAGAAATTCAGAAACGTATCGGTTTAAAATTTACTTTTAGAGCTGTTTTTTTTCTTCTAAAATTTAAGGACATCTTTGAAACTGGAAGTGTGTGTATGTAATACTAATATCCAATTGATAGAGGTAATGCAAACATGCGGGGCTTATTATAAGTAAAAGTAACCTCGGAATGGGCGTGACTCTCCAGACATTCTTAGATGGGTTGCTGGATCTGCAATAGAGCTATCAACTTCCAACTCCCGGACTAAAGCTGTCTACAATGACCATAAATGCGACATTGTAGAGAGAGTTCTCCCATAATATCACTGCCGGCCAGTGGGGGTTAGATTGAATACACACATAGGGAAAGATCGAGTTTTGGAGAGTTGACTGTAGTGAAAACTCCTATTAACATCGTAAGTCTTATCGAGGACTTAAAGCATTGTATAAGTCTACAATTGTCATAGCAACCACATTGCAGCATTTGAACTACTACACTGAGGCAAATAAACTTTAAAATTTCATAAGACTCGACTTATGAACGACACATATTTTTTTTTCATATGCTCAATTTTGTGATACACTGTATGCCTTATTTATGAATCATACTTATGTGTTTTAGTTTGCGAACTTGATTTTCTATGGATTCTAAACTAATCAAAATGATCCATAGAAAATCATGTGTACACAGTTAATAAAAATAGGTATGATCCATAAATTGGACACTTTTATGTTTATTGGTTTTTCGTAAAATTTCGATGTTCAACCATTAGAAATTAAGCGGTACATTTTTAGAATTGTGTTGCTGAATTTTACGTATAATATGGATCATATAGATATTGTTTATCGATCATTCACACTTTTTATCGTGACCGTTTGGGCGTTATATAAGGAGCGTTTTCCAATGCTTTATGGAACATTTATAAGTTGCAAAAGTATGTTTGCCATCATCAACTGTTTCTCGTAATTACATCTTATTTCACTGTAACCAGATCCCACCTTTCAGCCCAATAATCGTTCCATTAAAAGTTTTTCAAACGTTTCTAATCGCAATCAGGAAATGATCCGGCAAAGTTCTTTCAATCCTAAGCATCCAGCAGCACTTTCTTCCTACCAGACAGCGTCTAATGACTTTGGGCTCAATTACCCCCATGTCTACCCACGGATCCTGCCAACCCGTACCACACCCATATACCTGAAAGTCATCCCACCTCAATCCTTTCGCATCGGAATCACGTTTCTACCATCATCGCATACCGGTAGTAAGACTCGTGGAAATGTCTTCTTTTATTCTGGGCTACTTCTTCCTCCACCCGAGACAAAACTCGACACCTGACATGCAAATGCTTTTCTTCTAATTCCACAACGGGGAGATCCGGACGACCACAAAGTGTGTCGTCCTGCTGCTGCTAGTCGTTGTGTAAAAGACAGAGAAGGAAGGTGTGAAATCAGCAGCAGAAGCACAAGACAGTGCACAATTAGACACGTCCTCGCTAGCTTCGGCATCGCCCGGTTGACTGAGGCTGCTAAACCGACGCACGATCTCCGGGTCTGGTAAAAAGAAAAGTATACGGGGTACCCTTTTCCGATGCTTCGAGCGAGGAAAACTTTTCCCCTTTTCATAATTACGGTCTGACATGTGAACCGAGTTTTGCACTCCTTTCGGGTTCGTGGGCTCTGGCCACGGATGGGAGTTTTGGGATTTCGGTGCGACTTGTTGAAGTAAGATTGCGAATGGATGTTTTCATCTTCAGAAATTTGACAGGCTTTTCTGAAAAGCTCATTCAAAGCAAAAAACTGCAGGTATTTATTTCACCAAACTCAACGCAAACTGACTTCATGATGATAAAACAAACAGCAGTAATCGTTAATGGCGAAGTAAAACAAACACGGTAATTTGTTTGAAAATAGTTTACAAACTCTTCCTGTTCAGTGTTCCCGTTCATGGTCCCGCGTACAGACACATTCAGAAAAATGTTTTTTTTTCGTGGCTGCTACTTTCAGTTGTATTACGAAACGAGTCGAGAATCAAACAGGCAACCAAGGTGTGTAGCAACAACTACGGCTTGTAATTGTGTTTTAATGAAAGTTGAATGAGTCTCTCGTGTGAGTGCCATTACCGAGACTCACCAGCCGCATGGAAAGAGGAGAAAAAATGTTACGTAATTATGTTAGCATGGCCTTTTTATATGTTGAGCAATGAATTGAAGTGGATTTCTCGATTCACCCACCATGTTGTGAATGATTTGAATTATGTGCTCTAACAGGCTCTAACTATCGGAGCTTATTGCAATTGTGATAATTTTCACCCAACCGGAGGGCCAACGATATGTGTTTGGTGGGGGTCCGTATCTTTGATTGATACCTAAATGTATCATGAGCCACATTAATTTGGTTTTATTGAGTGCTCAGGGCATTAGTTCCACATTCAGAAATGTTCCAGATGCTCCCAGATAAGTGATAAAAAATCAATCTAGAAACAACACCCGTTGTGTGGTAGATAAAATTGCATTTGATTTGATCATTAGTGATTACATTTATGGAACTGCATACACAACTGGAATTTTTCCGGGCGTCCTTGGGGACAATGGCCAAAAATCAATCATGAACCAGAACCTTTCAAAAGAAGAATTAAGTTTCAAGGATAGGGCACTACTTTCCACCATCAAATTCCACAGATGTCGCCCTGCCGGTGGTGGATAATTTTTGGAAAATCGTTGATTTCTCTACAAATATTGCTTCTTTTTCGTTGTTGCAACAGTCTTCTACTTTAATTTTTCCATTTCGTCAAGCCAGTGTAGACTACATACAATGATTATTACAATATTTACTTACATACTATGCATTAATTCTATTCTGTTTTAGCTTAGTTTTTATTTGCTGCTTGGACATAGTGATGTCAATAGTTCCGCAATGCAAATTATACAGGCGCATCATTCGATTGATTGGGCTATTTTTTGCATAGTTTGTTCTGTACGATGTTTCTGAAAATAAATTCCGTGTTCTAAGATATCGACAAGGGTTGTAACAGTTTAATTGTGCGAGAATTTCTGCCGAATCTATGAGCATTGAAATAATGTCGTTGATGAAGAAAAGCATTGCAAATTGGCGGCGCTCCTTAAGTGTTTGTATATTGATGAGCATGCAGTGCGCTTCATAAGATGGTAATGGAAATGCTGTCCAATTCAATTTACGTAAAGCATATGAAAGGAATTGTTTTTGGACAGATTCTATGCGTTCTTCGTGTATGCAAATGTATGGATTCCATACTAGGTGGCAGTATTCCAGAATTGGCCTTACATATGTGGTATATGAACAAATTTCTACATTCTGTTCTTTGAAGTAATAGCGATATTATGTAAAAATAATGTTATGTACAAGCTGCATAGTTACGGTTTTAATTTAAAAGTGAATTTCGCCATTCATTCTTAGCTCGGTTTTCCACCAGCCAATACGATTGAAGGCGGCTCGTCCTCTGGTGGTGAGTGCTGTCAGAAGCAGTACAAAGCACCCCATTGTAAGGTTCTATTGCGTGTTTTTGTTCATAAAGGTTGGACGCTCAAAAATTGGTCGAGTCAAATTTGGCGAATTTTTGTTTAATCGTGCATTTAAAAAAAAAACTAGAACACCCCCCATTTTGTAGGTCTGTACGTACGGAATGTTGCCTTTTTTTTTTCTTTTTCCATTCAGTTGTCAAAATGGCGTCGAAGCAAGAGGAACAGCAGATCAAAATTTTGCTCGCGTACAAGCGAAGTCCAAATTATTCCCACGCAGATTGATTGCGACAGAAATTGGGGGAGAGGTAGCTCATCGATTCTTCCGGTTCGCCTCCTAGCATCGTGCTTTAAGGTACCAGGCGATAACCAGGGTAGTTGATCGATAGCTCGATGACGTCATTTCGTTGACGTCTGCAATGGGAAATTCTCATAGCAGGCGTTGACGATGGGACGTTGTCGAGTTGTTGAATAGCAACTATCGAGTTGTTGAATAGCAACTAGGAACTCACCGATTACCTGTCGATCTGCCAAATTTGGAAAGACGTCTGCATTGAATTGTCTCATATAATAATATTCCGCCCACTATATCACAAGAAATTGCGAGTAGCTGAATGGAATGGAGATAAGCATTAAGCATTGGGTACAGGACCAAGTCTCCCCTGGGTGGTGCCAGAAGATGAGCGCAATAGAATCATCAAGTTGCCATAAGGCACGGAATGAGACTATTGCATGGCTGGGTAGTCAAAGTCTTCCATTCGTTAGTCATTTCAGGTGGATTAGAACAGGTTTAGGTTTAGGGTGGGCGTTGGCCAGATTTGAATTTTTCAGATGTAATCCTGGATAGGACCCTGTCATTGAACGTCGCGTGAAAGTGGAACTTAATGAAGGCCTAAGTACTTTTTCGTAGTTTTTAGTTTTCGGATTTGAAAGATCGTCGGTTACAGTGGCCTGCTTACTGAGCAGAAAAACGCGGTCCCAGGTCCTTATATATCAAAGAGATTTATGGTAAAATCGCTTGTGTATCGTGTATTTTGCGAAACTCGTTGTTGTCGTTGGTTCCGGGTTTGAATGGATACACAAATTTGAGCAACGGTATTATGTGATATGAGGGGCTCGGTGGCCTTAGAGCAACCGTTTTTGCTTACTGAGCAGAACATCATGAGTCTAATTTCAGGCCCATCCACATTCAAGATTCGTCAATCGTTTTATTTGTTAATATGACTACATGGTAATAACAGCAACTCGGTGATTAAAAAGGTGCTCGTCTGCCTAGTGGCAAACGTTTTTGCTTGAGCAGAAGACCGTGGGTTTAGCCCTAAGCTCCTTCGCGTTATATGATCGTTAGGACATCAATTCAGCTTATCGTTTACCAAAACGAACACTGCTGCAAACCCAACCCTCTTATCCAACATATCAGTGATTCCTCGTAGAAGTGCAGAGGTGTTCTTGGCTTCCATCAAAGCGAGTGTCATGTCAAAACAATCCTTCCCATTCCTTTCTTGACCTGTGTTCAGGTGCGGCCGGCGCTGATATTGCCTAATTTAAGATCACCAGTTTTTACACATTGAGGATGATTGCTAGTCCCAAGCATCGTCTATTGGTTCTCTGTGTAATTACAGCTGATCTGGCAGTAACAGAGTAGCAACCGTGGGCGGTCAATCAAGCTCAAGCTCAAGCGCAGATTGATTGCGTCAGAAATTGTATTGCGTTATAATTAACGATGAAATATACGTCAAAGCGGATTTCAAGTAGCTTCCAGGTCAAAAGTTTACGTGGCTACCGGAAAAGGAAAGGTTCAAGATAAGCTTAAGCAGAAAAAGTTGTCAAAGTTCCCAAAAAAAAACCTGGTTTGGCAGGCGATTTGCACCTGTGGGATAAAAGCGAAATTTTCGTAACAGCTGGAATTTTCAACCAAGATATTTATGAAGAAAAATGTTTGCAAAACGATTGTTGCCTTTTTTGATGAAACACAGTTGTTCCGTGCTGTTTTGGCCAGACCTCGCTTCCTGTCACTACGGGAAAATGTTTCAGAAATGGTATACCGCCGCAACGTGCAAGTCGTACTCAAGGAGAAAAACCCCCCTAACTCACCGAAGCTGCACCCAATTGAAAAATATTGGACAATCTTTATGCGGACCTACAAGAAAACTCAGAAAACAGTTGGAAATTTGAAATATTTCAAAGCAAATTGACATTCAGCATCAAATAAGGTTGATGCAACAGCGGTACAACATCTGATGGAAGGTGTGAAACGTAAAGCCCGACAGTTCGCATTTGAAAAACCTGAAGCCTAATGAAATAATTTTTATGTATTTTGTAGTAGTTGGACTTCAAAAGATAAGAAGTTTCATCATTTCTACAATAACATAATAAGTGTGCACTTAATCATGACTGACCATTTTTTTGACCGTTCCACCCTTTATTCGATTAAAATCAAGAATTAAGTACTCAGATTTTCCGTAAATGGATTCTTGAACCATGTTTCAGATTCATAGGAGAAAATGAAGACAACCTTAACAGATAAACCAGCTGCCGGCGCCGGTGGTGTAGTGGTAAGCGTGATTGGTTTCTCACCCCAATGGGTCTGGGTTAAATCCCAGCCGAGGTTGGTGGGATTTTTCTGAGGCATAAAAATCTCTGGTCACGTCTTCCTTCGGAAGGGAAGTAAAGCCGTTGGTGCCGGCGCATGTGTGTTTGAATGGGTGCGATATCCTACGCATCCGTCAATGGATGGCAATCGATGTCAGTCGGTGATTGGCACTAGATTGCGGAACAGAGACCGACGTTAAATAAAGGAAAAAAAAATAAATAAATAAAAAGCTACCCGCATGTATTTGAATTTTGACATAACAACATTCTTTTGATCAAAGCAGCCTCTGAGCTTCGAGGTCAACGTTTGGCAAATCAAAGTTGGCTTCCGTGGAGAATGGAAGAACTATTTGTTTTAATGAAAAATTCAACTGACAATTCTTGTCTAAATGAATAAAACTTAAACTAAATAGTTACGGTCAACGGTATGGAAGCGGCCAAGTAGCAGATGATGAAACACGTCAAACAGCGGTGCCGGTGGTGTACTGGTAAGCGTGATTACCTCTCACCCCAGCAGGCCTGGGTTCAATCCCAGTCGGCGCCGCCGGGATGTTCTGAGGCATAACATATCTGATCACGTCTTCCTTCGGAAGGGAAGTAAAGCCGTTGGTTCCCGGTTCATGAGTTGATGGGTCGAAAGGTACCCAACAAACATTGAGCGCTAAATAAGAGCTTATTCAAGCAAAAATATGCTTTTTCAGCTAATTAATAGCTTATTCAGTTTTTAATCAACTCAAATTGTTTGTTGGGTAGGATCCAGGTGTTATAAATCACCGCTCAACGGCATCAAACCTAATGTGTTATGTGTCAGTGATATCATGTGATTTAGCATCAACACAGCAAAGGAATTCGGTTTACGTTGATTTGGTTGATTACGTTGAGCCACGGTTTGGCTCAACTCGTACCTGTCTGACCGAAATGCTTTCATCGTGGTGAATTCCGTACGCTCCAGGACCTTTAACACTCCATCTGGCATACCACAAGGCAGTGTTCTCGGTCCTCTTATTTTTATCATCTATGTGAATGACTTGAGTGAGCTGCTCTCGTCGTCCAAACTGTCTTATGCTGATGAGCTATATTTTTTCGGGTGATTGTTTCTCCTGCCGACTGTGTTGAAGTACAAGAAGATATAAATCGTTTGCTAGTCTGGTGTGGCGTATTGGAACCCAGTCACACCAACAACACATATCACAGAACACACAACGGGAAGGAGTAAGGATGAAGGTGGGTGTTGGAAACAGGAGAAGGATATGGACAAGAGGGTGGTGGAAAAGTGGGAGGGAGGTCGAAATGGGCTTAGGTCATGGGGGAAGCTACTGGGTCAAGCTGAACTAAAGATTCAGCGATCTACCAAGTTTTCTATAAGTTTGAAAAGAAGTGAAGTATTCGGAGTCGCCAACAAATACCGGCAAGCACTGCATAAATACGGAGTTAGGTAGGACTCAATTAAAACTTAGTAGCGAAATTCCCAGCCCTAAGACCACCTCTCATATTCCAGTCAGGACACATTAATTACGGGCTAAACAACGAGGGCGTCCGTTAACAAGCTAGCACCCGTGACCACTGATAGACCACCGTCAATCACCCGATTGAACACCAGTGCAACATCCGCCGCCGAAAACCCCACCCACTGCAGAATCCCATCATCGCTGGCCAGCAAATCACGGTTTGATGTTCCGGAAGACATAAGGAAGAAGAAAGTGGACAAATTCGCCAAAAAATACTTGCTCTGGCAGGCCATATGCCAATGCGGTAAATTGAGTAAACCGTACATCACAATGGGTACCATCAACAGCGAATTTTACCACACCGAGTGCCTCCAGAAGCGTCTGTTGCCCTTCCTGCGGTCCCACGGAGGCGAGACATTATTTTGGCCGGACCTGGCATCATGCCATTACGCGCGATCGACATTGGATTGGTACAGAGACAATAACGTTGTTTTTGTACCAAAAACCGCCAACCCCCCCCCCCCCCCCCCAAATTCACCAGAGATTCGTCCGGTGGAAAGATTTTGGGCCGTAATGAAGGCCAAAGTTCGAAAATTGTCCAAGGTGTTTAAGAACGAGCTGGAGTTGAAGAAAGAATGGATGAAAGTGACCGCAAAGGTCGGCTCCACCATTGCACAAAATGTAATGAGGGGTCTAAAGGGAAAGGTGCGGGCTTTCAGCGGTGGAAAGGAAATTGAATAAAGTAATTATGCCGAAACATAATCCATATGTATTAGTTCATTTCCTGAAAGTTTCAAGAAAATCCGACTTAAAATAAATTTTTGGCAAACACTTTTGTCTGGTGCATTTTTTTTTTCAAGTACAGGCCTTAGGTGTTTTGTGTTTCTGATTAGTATCGACAGGAGCTGACCTTGAAACTCTAGGGTTTCGAGCTCGATCTAGCTACGAAAAGAGGCGAGTGTAGCCCACCCCAGACGATCTCCGTGGCTAGACCTGAGGTTAGGGGAATCCCTTTAAACTAGCCCATCTGGTTAGCCATTAACACAATAGCGTTACTCTTCATACATACTGCATGGGAACGGATTCCCTAGAACGTGTAAACTCAATCTGCGATCTAGGCGTTACGATCGATTCCAGATTAACGTTTTGTGGACATATAGGCATCATAACTACCAAAGCATTCACTGTGCTTGGTTCCATTAGTCGTCATGCTTCTGGTTTCACCGATGTCTATTGCCTCAAGATACTATTCTACTTGCTGGTTCGTAGTATGTTAGAATATGCTTCTCCAGTGTGGTCTCCATTTTACACTACGCATACTCTCATGAGGTTTGCTTTATCTCGGCTCCCATGGAATGATCCAGTAATTCTTCCTAGCTATCCAGACCGATGCATGCTGATTGATTTGGAATCTCTCTCAGCAAGGCGTATCAAATTGCAACGACTGTCCATATTCGACCTAATTGTATGCAATGTGGACTGTCCGGAACTCCTAAAAAGTTTGGGCAGGCTTGCTCTAGGTTTTTTTTTAAATTTTATGATGCATATTTTTTTTTTTCAAAGCTTCTAGGGACTATCTCTTTGTGTTTGAAATTTGTGAACAATTTACAATTTAAAGTACACCGGTCATGTTAGCCAAAGTGTTGACGACACGCATAATTCGATTTTTACCGAAAAATTCTGTGGCATCTGTGCTGAAGCTAATGAGTACCGTGAGATCAAAAATTCGGATCTCGGATGTTCTAACTGTAAGAGAATACTATTGATAATATGAGAGAAAGAAAACATGATTCATCATGTTTGCAAGCAACAGAAGATTTGACGCTTTCTGCGTTATTTGAATATTTATCCCGGTCTAGAAATTTGTGGCATCGCGAGCGATAATTTTAATTGCCCACCGATTCCTTTTTTTGCCGTTCGACGACGATGGGTGTGCTTTCGCGAGAGTGTCGTTTATTTGATCCGTTTCTTTGCACGGGTGTGTTTTTTTGTAACTAGCGTAAGTGTGCCTGCGATTTGCATTGAGTGTCGGAGATTGTAAGTAATCTAAAAAGTAATGGTGGCCATGAACGGTTCCTGGGGAAAGCACTAGATGCGACCCTCCTCCCAGATGACCATGGCAATACAGGAAGTATCACAACAAAGGTAATTGCTATTAGATATTTTGCAAACTGTGACAGATAGCGGACATGAAGCTCAAGTGGAGGTGCCGGGCAAAGGTGTTTATCCTAGACAAATGGTAAGTTACATATTCGCTGTTGTCGTTGTCGTAGGTGCCGTCGTAGTCGCAGGCAGTACCGTTAGTATACTTAAAATTAACCACCAACCGCTGAAAATATGAATTATCGCGTATTTCTGTTGTTCATTACATGCCACGTGAAATTCAAGAACGTAATTTCATTTGAATAGCTTGTTTAACCAGGTCTTAAACAATCGTCACGTCGGTCATAGCTTGTTATGATTGCCTGAACCATGCGTAAAGAGAAAATCGAAACATTTAACGTCGCGTGAAAGTGGATCTTAATGAAGGCTTCTTTCGTAGTTTTTAGTTGAAGGATTTCAAAGATCGTCAGTTGCTTACTGAGTAGAAAAACGCGGTCCCAGGTCCTTTCATATTAAAAATGTATGGTTAGATCGCTTGTTTATCGTGTATTTTGTAAAACTTTTCGTTGTCGTCGGTGCCGGGTTTGAAAAGTTATGAAAACTTGAGTAACGCCATAATGTGATATCAGGGGCTCGGTGGCCTTAGAACAACCGGTTTTGCTTACTGAGCAGAACATCATGAGTCTAATCTCAAGCCCATCCACATTCAAGATTCGTCAATCGTGTTATTTGTTAACATGACTACATGATAATAACAGCAACTCGGTGATTAAAAAGGAGCTCGTCTGCCTAGTGGCAAACGTTTTTGCTTACTGAGCAGAAGACCGTGGGTTCAATCCCAAGCTCCTTCGCGTTATTTGATTGTTAGGCATCAATTCAGCTTATAGTTTACCAAAACGAACCCTGCTGCAAACCCAACCCTATTACCCAATATCCCAGTGATTCCTCGTAGAAGTGCAGAGGTGTTCTCGGCTTCTATCAAAGCGAGTGTCACGTCAACACATTCCAACCCCTTTGTTTCTTGACCTGTGTTCGGGCGTAGCTGGCGCTGGTATTGCCTTGTTTGAGACCACCAGTTTTTACACAATGTATTGAGAATGATTGCTAGTCCCAAGCATCGTCTTTTGGTTATCTGTATAATAACAGCTGCTCTGGCAATAACAGAGTAGCAACCGTGGGCGGTCAATCATGCTCATGCTCATGCTGTAAGAGAATACTATAGAGAACATGAATTCGAAATAAAAACAGAATTTGCTGTAAACAGAGCAAGGTTATTCTGAGACACCCTATATACCATCAAACTTTATATTTAAAACATTGTAGAACGACGCACACACTTGCTTCGATTCTCTCCAATTCATGTTCAGCAGAAAAAGCTTGCGATACTATGACTGCTTCTTACTCGCTTTAAGGCTATTCATGTTCCAACGTATGGAGAGAGCAGTGGTGGAAGCACAGGTCTGATACTCACGCAATGTTCATGGTTCGAGTCCACTCGGCACCCTTTTGATGAATTTCTTTTTTTTTTATAATGCGTTTATTTTTCCAGGCTCATTTCCTGTAACTTTGTGGAGCCGATATTCATGTTTTGGATTACAAAATTACTTAAAACTAACGGGCCGATTACTCGCGGCTATCTCGAGGTTAGGGGCAACAGATTCTAACAAATGGATGGCAGGGTAGGGATTGTGAACACAAGGTTTGGAGAGCAATGTGCTTTTGATCTCGAACTAAGCGACACTCTGATGAAAAAGACAAACATGGGGTTACACCGATGGGCTGCTAACTACTTGGGAGAACACAAGATGACATTAATTACTAAATCCACAGATCCATCCGTCTTAAAAACACATACATTAAATTCAAATAGTCGAGATCTAGGCTCGCCAAGACATCTCTAACGGGTATCGCGGGTTGTTTTCCTCGGGTCCTGAGGGATGTGGATAACTCAGATCTGGCAACACGGTGTAAGGTACATGACCAAACAATATGCTCGATATCGTGATAACCACTGCCACATGCACATAGATTGCTGCCTGAGAGCCCAATTCGATAGAAGTGCGAGTCTAACGAGCAGTGATTGGACATAAGCCTTGATATAACGCGTATAAAGTCGCGGCACATGTACAACCCTTTGAACCATGGTTTGCTCGACACCTGTGGGAGAATAGAATGTAACCATCTTCCCAATTCACCATCATTCCATTTTTGTTGCCAACTGATGAGGACTTGCTGACGAGCAATGGAGATAAATTCGTTGAAGGCGATTTTTCGCTCAAAATTATCGCCTTCCAACGAGTCTGCTTTCTCATTACCCGGAATTGAGCAATGAGATGGGACCCAAACTAAGGTGATGGTATAGGAGCAGCTAGACAAAGTACTCAATTTTGCTCGGATTTCGGTCAGGAAATACGACGAGTGCTTCATCGGCTCATTGAACGAATAGCCTCCAATGAGCTAAGACTATCCGTAAAAATGAAATAATGGTCAATTCGCTCTACTGCGTAAAATATAGCTGCGAGTTTCGCAACGTATACGGAGCATGGTTTTTGCAGTTTATAAGAGGCGCTATGAAATTAATTAAATGCACCAAATCCAGTGGAAGCATTTATGGTTGACCCATCTGTGAAAAATCTTTTATCGTTACTTACATGGTGGTACTTGATTGCAAAAATTGGGACCATGGACCATCGGTATTCCATGGATTTCTTGCATCATGGCCAGATCAAAATTCATAGAGGAGCTATAGAAGGCTTGAAAGCAATCACGATTGGAGAATAATGAAGGACCAACCTCCAGCGTCATGTACTCATAGTACAAACTCATGAATCTTGTTTGAGGATTTCGGTCGAGCAGCTTCGCAAAGTGTTCTATTACCAAAGAATTTTTGTTGTTTTTAGTCGTAATTAATTTTTCTCGCACTCCTCAGTTTTTGGTCTCCTATTTTCTTGCATTGAACCGCAGCTGCGAATATCTCATCCTCCGTTCATGCGGTCTCCACCAACATCATGCGATGATGAATCCCACATAATTGTAAGCAAATCTTACATCCCCCGGTTGGGTACAATCCTGATTCAAAACTGTTATTGATCCGAACATTTAGATTTGAGCTGATTTAAAAGCCCGCTCTCCAGCTTTTTAAAAATTGTTTTAGACCAGATGCTGATGCAAATTTTTGCATCTTGCCAAAAAACTGATCCAAATGTTGTATGGTTTGGGTCAGATTTTGCCTTGATCTAATTATTTTTGAGGTGCAGGGAAAACTTCCAGAGATGTAACAACTTTTCCAGTTTTCTAATCTGTCAACCAGCAAACAAGAAATTTCCTGTTTGACATGAGTGTGTGGGTCGGGACATTTCTAAAGCCTTGGATTCCTGACGGAGATGCCAGACATTCCAGGCGAAGATTTCAGACATTTCCTGTGGGCAAATTAGAGATTTATATCGAAGATTCCAAACGATTACAATGGGGAATCGAAGTTAACGGCGCCGGTGGTGTAGTGGTAAGCATGATTACCTCTCACCCCAGCAGGCCTAGGTTCAATACCAGTCGGCGCCGCCGGGATATTCTGAGGCATAACATCTCTGATCACGCCTTCCTTCGGATGGGAAGTAAAGCCGTTGGTCCCCGGTTCATGAGTTGATGGGTCGATAGGTAGGGTCCAGGTGTGGGAGCTGCCTTCCTGGCACGTCGGTAGCATTGGTGCTCAGCACGGAAAACAAGATCGACGGAAAAAACAAACCAAAGGAAAAAAAAAATGGGGAATCGAAGGCTTTCGGCAATGTTTACACGCGCTCTCGGCAAACAATACTCTTGGCATGGGTTTGCGACTATCTCTATAGTGATACGGTATACGGTGGTACCAAACGCTCTCAAAGCAGACTACCAACGAAGATCCAACATGTCCGTGACAGAATGCAGACGTTTCTACCGGAGACAGCAAAACATTTCTGATGTACGTTTACAACGGAAGTGACCAAATCAAAAGCCTGACAACCCGGAGAAGACACACATCTCTATACAATAAACCTCGTTGACAGCAATATATGTAGGTGCAGAACCGGTTATGATGACATCGATCACGCAGTTTGGTATTGCCCGGGTAATGACGCCTCCAGAGCACGACTATTGGATACCCTAGCGGCCCGAGGTAGACAACCCTTCCGTGAAGTAAGAGATGTATTGGGAACACGTGATCTTCCCTACATGCAAGCGATCTACGAATTCCTTTGTTTGTCTGATGTTAGAGTTTGATGTGACTATCCCCTCCTTTCCAAACAATTTCCAGCCATTGTGTCCAAGTCTTATTATCCTCCTGTTCCTGTGCTACTTGCCCCTGCCCAGCCAGGATTTGGTCAACCGTCCGAGAGTAGGATCTGAAGGAGGCCTCAGAAACCAGTTTCCTACCTAGATCCTTCCAATCGAAATTGTTACCCATTAACCTCGAGCCCGCCACGAGTAATTGGTACCCAATACTAACCTAGAAAAACTGCTATTTAAAATGTAATTCAAACATTACTGATTTTGGCTCCACAAAGTGTCACACACGACTGAACCTAGTAAATAAACGAACTAGTTACTAGAATACTTATTATCATGTAAAATCAACTCAAACTGCTGATCCAGCCTGGATGTCGGAATGGAGAACGGAAAAGTGGAAGCAGCTGAAAAAAATTCCTATGTGATGACGGGGCAGGAGATTTGCGAACAGGCACAGCAGATAGACCAAAGAATCACGATTCATTCTGCTTGTACTGTGATCACTCTTAAACATCCGGAAGAAACTGATGGTGGATTTTGTAGTTGCTACAAGAATTGAAATCAATTAAAATTTTGAGTGCAGAAAATCACTGTCATTTTAACCTATTTCAGCTGGAATTATTTCTATCGAACAACAGTTTGGAGATTCTGAATTATTTTGAATTGATTGTGAAAACCGGGATGCCAAGGATCTATTTTTTTTTTTCGTGGGTTTATTCCTTATCGATCAGCGGAGTGGTGTTCACCATTTTGATCTAAAATGAGAAGATCTAAATTTTAGAACCTGAAATTTTGACGCAGGATTTCTATATGGGGGTTAACTTTGTGAATACCGAAAATGGAACATGTAACGAAATTATGAAAGATTTTGAACGTTAATAACTCAGCTGCCCCTGGAGCAATTTCAATAATTTTATCACCAATCGATCAGAAATATTTCGACTGTTGATTTTCATCAAGAAACTATTGAGCGTCGAAATAACTAACAAATCCACCTATTACGTACATGCATATGCTGCTTCCCCAACCAGTGCTGCAAAATCTCGACAGTACACGGTGATATTGACAATTCTGCTTTGGTCACTCATTTTAGCTAACAGTTATAGTCAAGGCAAACCATGTCAATTGTCAATGACAATGGTGTCAGTGACGAACATGTGCAGATTTGTTTATTAGCTAAATTTGTAGCAAAATTAAATGACTTGAGCAAAACAATTACATGGATCCATTTTAGTGAACAAGTATCTACGTCAGGGGGTGCGACACATCTAAATCTCAATTTTAGATGGTCGGAATATCTCACGTTATCAAATCAATCTACGAAAAATTTTTTTTCATCTCTTGCATCTATATCCATCTACTTGCATCGCCCTCCAACTTTTTGCAGGAAATCTTAAAAATCTTCATCAATCTTCTTTTTATCTACTAAGTGTGTACGCATCTCACAACAGCAAAGCGAAATTTTTCCTGCATCGTAGATAGAGTCGCCCCCTCGATCTACGTCCTGAGCTACTTGGATAACAATAAT
The DNA here is from genome assembly GCF_037179485.1 of Ochlerotatus camptorhynchus. Classification (NCBI taxonomy): domain Eukaryota; kingdom Metazoa; phylum Arthropoda; class Insecta; order Diptera; family Culicidae; genus Ochlerotatus; species Ochlerotatus camptorhynchus. The sequence continues at coordinate 1,428,233 of NW_027040943.1, forward strand.
GTGACACAGAATGTACTAAATTACACTTTTTGTTACCAGGTGAATCTTTGTCATTGACGAAAAAATTAATGAGTTTTTGACGAAAGTTTTTTTGAGGATCAAGTCTGTCAGTAACTATGTGACGAACAATTTTGTCAATATCGCGCGAAAGTCTGTCAATGACAATGACAAATCTCAGCACTGTCCCCAACACTGTCGTCAGAGAATCATTTCTAGACGAAACATGTCGATGTAGCATTGCTGCTTCCCCAACACAGTCATCAGATAATCGTTAGTAGACGAAACAAGTCGAAGTGGCATTCGCCTCCAATCTTCGGGCGTGTGCGAAGAGGGAGAATGGAATTGCGTAACATTTTGCACACTTCCCAACTAACAATTTAAAGTCACAAATAAGCATACACATTGAATAAATGCTGTATAACAGTGTACAATGCTGAATAAAACAGGATGTCGAATTATGTGCTGAAAAAAGCTCATTGAGATCGATAGATGCGCTTTTATTCCGCCGTTTGGTCTGATATGATTCATTTCCTTTTTAAAAGCTTTATAAACGTTGACTGTTTTCCTTATTCAGAACCAGAAGGTTGATCTAATAACAAACTGAATAAGTGTAATTTGCACATACATTGTCGCTTTTATTCGACTGTTTTCAATTGATTGAATAAAATGCTTTATTAAACGTCTTATAAATGTTTTCTAGCTCCATTATTAGATTTCATTGCATTGTTTTACAATATTGCTGTATAAAGGTGAATACACTCAGCAAAATAGCTCTTATACCACCCAAAAAACAATTCAAAGTCACAAATAAGCATATATATTGAATAAATGCTGTATAACAGTGTACAATGCTGAATAAAAAGAGTTGTCGAATTATGTGCTGAAAAAGCTCATTGTTCCACTCTGATCTGATTAATTTACTTATTAAAAGCTGTAAAAGTGTTGAATGTCTTCCCAATTCAACGCCAGAAGTTCGATCTAATAACAATCTGAATAAGTGTAATTTGTACATACATTAACACTTTAATTCGACTGTTTTCAATTGATTTAATAACATGCTTTAATAGACGTCTAATAAATGTTCTCCAGCTCCTTTATTAGATTTCATTGCATTATTTTAAAATATTGCTGAATAAAGGTGAATACAGTCAGCATAATAGCTCTTATACCACTATGCGTCCATGTTGTAATCACATGATTTGTAAATGCTTTATAAACGACGTATTAGATTCATTATTCGACAACACTGATTCAATCTTACAACAAGGCGAAATCAGTAGAGTAGTAATTACCGTTTCCGCTTTCCAATTAGAAGGTCGTGAGTTCAATCCCAAGTTCAACCTTTTTTTTTTATTTGTGTAGAACATAATAAATTTAAATAGTAATATCGATCACATGACTCACGATAATGAATGCATTGATCTAGTTTAAAATATAACCGAGCATCCTTTCTTTCGACTTGGAGATGTGAAGAGGCAACATTGGTCTCATTTAAAACAACGATGAATGAATTAATCATTCCCACAGGGCCTTGAAGGAGCTAGAGTTGCGATCGGGAGTGCTGATAGGTATTTACTTTCATGCAAGCTTTTATAGATTATTGAGTTGCCCATATGATGAATTCTAGGAGAGCTCAGATGACAAGGCAAGCGGCTGGTGATTGGAAGGTACATGGTTCGATTCCCATACAACGGCATGTATAAGTATTTAATACATTTTCTAATATCTGTATGGTGCGAGCCCCACGTTAGAAATATTGAAATTCAATACACTTAAGAAACACACACCCCTCCCTGTCCCTGTCCCCCTGTCCTCTTATTTTTGGGTTAATTTTCCCACAGTTGAATAATCGTTTAATAAATGTATAATAAAGTCTAATTAAACGTTACTTCACATGTAGTATACAGCTTCAATCAAGCGTATACAGAGCATCACAGTTTTAAGGAAGCAGTGATGTCTAATAAACGCTGAATAATCAAAAATGTTATCGTATAAACTCTGTTACAACTCATATAAGTCGAATAAAAGCTTCTCGACATACCTCATACAACACCAGTAGTTCAATGTTGAGGTTGAATACATTCTCCAGATTTGTGTGAACAAAGCCTGAACAGAAGTTATTATTAAAAATAGTACAAGTACTATTAAGCATGCAGTTGAATAAAATGGCCAAGAAGTCGTTTCTTCAATAGACGATTGTTTGTTGGGTTATCTCCTTATTCAGAAACACACGCCCCCAACGACCACACAAAATGCTCTCCAGAGTTGTAATCTTGTAACCAAACTTGGAAGCAGGGGTGCAAGTGATTTTGATCGATTCTTTTCATCGACTTTATGTTTCGTTAATAACTCGACGGCAAACACATTCAATTGACACGTTTGTTGTTCTGGATGATATAAGAGCATAGTGCGAAATAGGTTAGTGAAGCCATGATCGACTATCACCTCTCTGCTTCTAAGCACTTTAATTCAGTCGTCTTCATAGTAAGAAAAACTATCATCGCACCGCTTTTGGTTCTTGGGTTACACTTGCTGGTTGCAATTCTGCTGTTCGACATTTTCAAAGGACCACCAAAAAACATGAAATTATATTATATTCTAGGGATGCCTAAAATTCCAATTATTCGATTAACGGTTAATCGTAAATATTTTTCCAGCTATTCGATTAAATATTGCTAAAGGCTAAGATTTACCATGAGAGAAGGAGTTTAACGAGAAAAACTAAAAAGGGGAAGAGCTTTAGCTAGGTGGACACTGATATTCTGCGGCCTTCCAACCTGTCGCAGACACCAGTTCAACCCCTGTCCAGCAGCAGACGGGCCGAGACTCTTGCGAGTGCCCAATCATTGCACCGAAGAATATGGGATTGCCCGGTCCAATTTGCTGATCCAGCTGCCTACACATCATCATCATCTTTCAAAGGCTTTAAGCCTGTACCACCATCGGCCCTTTTCAAAAATTTTCAAAAGAGTTAAAATTCTGAACATGTATCAACTAAAATTCATGTCACCACCGAGCTCGGCAATCTATTTTGCTGGATCTCAGTGAAAAATTTGCCGAGATTCAGTTAACAAACCGGAATTTTGCCGAGATCTCGGCTAACAAACATAAATTTTGCTGAGATCTCAGTAAAAATAAATGCCAAGCCTGCTTGGTGGTGAAAATCTCGGCAAAAAAATCTATGTGTGCAGATTATCATCAAACGAAGATAGTCATCATTACGGCCACAGTAGCTACTGCTCAGTATGTCCTTATCATTTGAAGTGTGCAAAGAGGCTTTACTGTCCATTACTTTGATTTCTGGATTAGTTTATTACTTCAACTGATTTCTCCTTCAGTTAAAGTGCGACACCAAAGTCAAACTTTTCTCCTAAATTTCTCGCAGATGGATTCGTGCTAGCAAAGAAGCTTCTTTCCCTACCCCTGAAACCTACATCCAAAACACTTAGCGAAAACTTTGCATTCAATGTTTTATTTTTTTTCTGAAACTCACTCCCTCAGATCCGATCCCTTGCCAGCAAAAGCTCCAACGCCAACAACCCGGGATATTGATTTTTCTCGTGACTTTAGTCCTGCCTTCCTAGCCAAACTAGCAACCTGCTTGCGCTCAGACTTCCAACGCTCGGGCGCTCGACCTTGTTATATGCTCATTACATTTTCATTTCAAACCAAACTGGCACTGCCTGGGCTGACTGGGTAGTATTTCATGGGTGGCCAGAGTCTTGCCCATTCCACCGGATTCCAGAGTGGGGAGTTTTTTTTTCAGCTTTGGCAAAAAAAACTGGTTTGAGGTAAAAAGTTGCTCTTCATTCCGTTTGGTAGGAAAATGCGAAAAATCAGCCCAACTCGAATAAAATTTATTCCCCATTTTTTACTTGGACTGGCAGAAACTTAGACATTTCTTTTCGGTGCCACACACATACACACCATAGGTATTTTTTTTCTTCTCGATTTCGCAACTTTGGCCGGCTGATTGAGGTGATCTGAAAGTCGTACTTTATTCGGGACTACGCTTCACTTTGATAGTTCATCTGAACATGCTGCCAACACGAACTAACTCACGCTACGTTGATCGAGCTCAAAGGTCCTGAACAAGCTACTTGTCCTTTTCAACGTCGTCGAAAAGAACCCATCAAAACCAAACACGTGAAAGTTAAACATCACCTCCATACCGGCGGCCTTGCATCGAACAGGCAGTGGCAGGATTCGGGTTCGGGTTATGATTTTGTTGATAGACAAACTTTTCGTCGCCACACATACAGCGAAAACTGAATCCTGAAAGTATCCCAACTCGGGGGTACATGGTCTTAACTTTTCGCTCCCATCATCCAGCAGTGCCATCATCCCTGTCCCATCTGCGGGGATGCCGTTTTGCGAGATGAAACTTTACAACAGGTAAACCCGAACGTTCCGTGACACGAGTTGAAGCGAAGTCGTAGAGAAAAGTGAGCGCCGGTTGTAATAATATATTCAAGTGCGTTTTAATATTCATAACGCGCTACGAGAGGAGGCATTTTTCAACCGGGTTCCGTTACATGGCCTTTCAGTCGGTAAATATCGGACGACGACGACCTAGGTGCCTTAGTGCAGGTGCCGCAGAAGGAAGGAGTATTAGTTTATTTACTGAAATGAGCTATGACGATTGTATATGGTAAGTTTTGCTATTATCAAAGCTCCTGTGGTGTTTATTCAAGAAATTCACATCAAAGATTGATCACTTGCGTAGGAAATAAATCTGGCATTTGTCACCAGCCGGTCGTATGAAACAGGTCCTAATATGCCCAAATCTGCCCGTAAATGTGTTTGTTTTGGCACTGTTTATGGCAAAATAGTGAATATTTCATGAGCATTGACGGCAAATAACTCACCAACACTAGCGGAACGTGAATACTATGCTACCTATACATCTATCCATCTTGGACGACGACGACGACCTTTGTTGACTTTTACACACTCAAAAGTGCAACCGGGCTGAACGAAGGGGTTTCACACTTTGTCAACAAGGAGGGCTTTTTATGATGGTTTTAAGCACAGTGAGTGATAGAGGTTATAAATAAACTTTCAAGGGTTAAGATTAAACGTAAATTATTTTGATCTGTTTAGATTGTTAGATTAAGGAAAATTAAGCTCGCTTCTTAGCTCAGGAGTCGTTAAAGCAGAATGCTGTATGCATTCTGGAGATACAATTTTGTTCCTTCAATCCTTTCAGGATAGATGGGTCATATATGTCAACCTCCTATGATTGGCTTCATAGCATCACAAGTGATCGTTACACCCTATCTTTCTTCTGCACAGTTGTAATTTCAGATTTACAGTAAAAATATGAAAGCACATGTTTATAACCAAAGTTGATGGGCTAGATATCCAAAACCTTATGAAGATTTTATGCTTGAGAACATGGACTTGAACCTGGATAGGGACGATACCCAAGCAACACAGAAAACATCGTAATTTTGACGTAGAACTACGTCTTTGTCGACTATACTTTGGTGCAAATCAAAAAAATATGTGTAATGAAATAGTGTTAGGTTTTGAACACTTGTAACTTTGTCATTTAAAGATGAAATTAAAATCCACATACGCCAATCGATAGGATATTACTTTACGTATCTCCTTAAATAAATTATTAATACAGTATTTTCGCCCATGGTGAAAATAGGCCATCTTTTGAAAATTTGGATACCTGCCGGTAATCAACCTCTTTACTATAATTACCATAACAAAAACAAAATTAAAATATTTAAATTAAAAAAAAAACCTTCAAATTGACGTTCTAAGATCACGAATAGCTTATTGGGTTGTGAAGTAATCTCTTCGGAGAGGTGAAATTTTTTAAAATTTCGAAAATCCAGGGTTGTAGCCCAAAAAGGATCTAGGCACTTTAGAACAAAATCAAAAAAGGCATTTGTTCAGAATTCCAACATAAGCGTTTTGGCCAAGTTTGGCTCAAATCGATGACATCGACCACAGGTGGTGGTGAGCTGGAATGACGCACGTGCAATATTTTAAAAGTAACAGTGATTAGAAGGTGTCCGGATTAATGTGGATACAGACCTTACTCCCAAAATTGGGGGATTTGAATCACGGCGGGACTTCCACAAGGCTCCATCTCTGATCCAACACTCTGGAACGGGATGTACAACGGCGTGATAACGCTGAAGCTGCCGAAAGGAGATGAGATCGTTGGCTCGTCGTTCTGACGGTTACAGACGAGACGCTGGAAGAGGTGGAAATGTTGGCGATCGAGGCAATTGACACGGTTTCCAACTGGATGCAAGGAGCAAAGCTGCAGATAGCCCACCACAAAATGGAAGTTCTATTGGTCAGTAACTGCAAAGTGGTGCAGTGGGCAGAAATCACCGTCGGGGAGCAAGCTAGAATCTTGCCGAACAACTCTGGTCCAAGCAGCAAGAGGCATCTTCTGGGCAGTATTTCATTGTCGAGACTGAGGTACGGAGGTCCAGTCTGGGTTGCAGCGCTGGAAACAATGCAGAACCAAAAGAAACTGAGCAGTACGTTTCGGCTCCTGGCCATGCGAGTCGTTAGTGCGTATAGAACCATTTCGGCGGAAGCAGTATTTGTTTTCACCGGAAAGATCACCCTGGTGGAGGACAGCGAGTGCTACAGGCGAAGTACTTAAATTGGTGAGAGTGGAGTTGATGTTCAAGTGGCAATAAGAATGGGTTACAGCGGAGAACTGAACTCATCGGTTATCATGGATTCTTTCGACCTGGGTAAACAGGAAGCGTCTAGAGCTAAACTTCCACCTGACGCAGTTCCTGTCTGGTCATGGTTGCTTCAGGCAGTAGCTGCATCAGTTCAAACACATAGCGTCACCCCTCTTCCCGGAGTGTGGAAATGTGGACGAAACGCCGTAAAACGTGGCCTTCGACTATCCTCGATTGGTCGAGAATGTCGTTGAGGGAATGTGTCGAGAGGAGGACACTTGGAATGCCGTCAGCAGGGCAGTCGCGCAAATACTGTCGAGGCTGCAACCAAGTGGAGAAACGATCGGCACCGGTGTTGATGTTGGTTCGCTCGCAAATATTTTTGCAAAAAATTAAGTGTTTTCGACCGAAATTGATACAGAAATTATATCAAAAGTGCTTCTGAATGTGTTTCGCAGTTGGGTGTGGTGAAATTCGTGCATTCCCGGTTGATTTTCAGTGGAAATTCCGTATTACAAAATTGCTCACTGAGTTCCTTTTTTTGCCGTTCGAAGACGACGGGTTTGCTTTCGCAAGAGTGACGTTTATTGGATCCGTTTTTTTGCACAGGTGTGTTTTTCTGTAACCAGTGGTGTGTAAGTGTGCTTGTGATTTTCATTGCCTACCGGGAGGCTGGTTCACCGTGTTCGGATGTTACGCTTGCGAGTTTGAACATGGTCCGGTTGGTAAATTAGCTGGGGAAAGTGCTGATAATGTGTCCGCCGCGAGTTTTGGTGGTGATTCGGTGGCCAACGTTTCCGTGCGAGTTTACGGTGCTCATCTGCTGGTCTCTCGCCAGTGTCGGAGATTGTGAACAAGGTATAGGATGCCTCGCTGGATACGCCCAAGGCTGGACGGTTCCTGGGGAAAGCACTAGACGCGAACCTCCTCCCAGATGACCATGGCAATACAGGAAGTATTAGAACAAAGGTAATTGCTACTAGATATTTTTGCAAACAGTCAAACATGAAGCTCAAGTGGAGGTGCCGGGCAAAGGTGTTATATCCTAGACAAATGGTAAGTTACAAATTCGCTGTTGTCGTTGTCATAGGCGCCGTCGTAGTCGGTGTCGTAACAGCCGTCGTAGCCGCCGTAAGAAGTACCGTTAGAATATTCAATATTAACCATCAACCGCTGAAACTATATCAAATTTCGCATATATCTGTTGGTCATTACATACGAAGTGAAATTCTAGAACGTAATTTCATTTGAATAGCATGTTTAACCAGGGCTTAAACAATCGACACGTCGATCGATTGCTGGCTCAACGAAAAATTTCAGCATCGACAAGGAAAGCCAAGTGGAACGTGTCCTCGGTATGGCTTGGCTTACGGACGATGATGTCTTTGTGTACTTCGTGAAGCTGCCAGAGTCAACGAAGATAGTAACGAAGCGGAGTATCCTGCGATTTGTTATGAGTGTTTTCGATCCGCTTGGATTAATATCAAACCTGCTCATCCATGGCAAGATGATCATCCAAGACCTTTGGAGAGCACAAGTTGGATGGGACGATGCAATTCCAGCAGACATACTGTGCATTGGGAACGATGGATTGAACAACTAACAAAATTGAATAAAACCCGAATTCCGTGCTGCTATTTTCCCAAATACGATCGAGACAGTTATCGGACGCTACAGCTCCATATTTTTGTGGATGCAAGCGAATCTGCCTTCGCTTGTGTCGCATATTTTCGAATCATCGATCAAGGCCAACCACGATGTTCTTTGCTTGTTTCAAAGGCAAAGGTGTTTATTTATTTATTTATTTCTACTTGTCAACAGATAAAATAGTTACCCTAATGACAATTTTCTATATCTAACATCAAAACTGCTTCAAACACAAAATTAACGCAAACATCTCTTAAAGCTACGCTTATTTTTCTCGCGGGACACATTAAAATCGAACACATAATAACAACTATTGAAAACGCGGCACATACTTAACATTGGTTCGTGTACGCCATAGTTGGTCCTCGAACGCCGGTTGTTGAAGAACGCATGCAGCCGGAGGTCCCGTCGTTGAGTGTTGATGTCAAGAAGACTGAGAAGTGTGGAGCAGTCGACGTTCCCTTGCAGAAGATCCGCAACGAAGCAAGCCTTCGCCACATTACGCCTTCCTTCCAAGAGCTCCAGGTCGATGAGGTTACAGCGACTTTCATAGCTCGGCAAGCTACGCGGGTCGCGCCAACGAAGGTGTCGCAACGCAAAGCGAATAAATTTTCGCTGAACAGCTTCAATTCTATGGATGGCATTCTGATAGAATGGCGACCAAACAACGGCAGAGTATTCCAGTATAGGTCGAACCAGGGAACAGTATAAAGCCTTCAGGAAATACACGTCCTTGAAGCTTTTGGCGAAACGGAATAAAAATCCTAGCTGCGATGAAGCTTTAGATACAACATAAGCAATGTGATCCTTGAACGTTAATTTGCAATCGAGCATGACTCCCAAGTCCTTGACAGTCGATTCGCGTTTCAAGCTTATTCCTCTTAAGGTGTAATCGTGGAAATGCATCGCCCGTTTACGGCCAAAGGAGATGACCGAGCACTTGGACACATTTAAAGACATCCTGTTTATCCGGCACCAATCATCAAAGACTTCAAGTTCTTGGTGGAGGAGATGAGCGTCTTGAGGCCCTTTTATTACGTAGTAGAGCTTCATGTCGTCGGCGTACGAGAGTTTAAGGCATTTGAGGATCAAGTTCACGTCGTTCATATACAACAGGAAAAGCAATGGCCCCAGGTGGCTGCCTTGAGGAACACCAGATGTAACAATGAAGGGTGGAGAAGCGTAGTCACCGATCTTAACAGACATAGATCTGCCAGTCAGATAGGAGCGAAGCCAGGTAAGTAGACTCCCATGAATAACCATTTTGTCATATTTAGAGATGGTAATTTCATGGTTCACTCTATCGAAAGCTGCAGAGAGGTCGGTGTATATGGCGTCAACTTGATGGCCACGTTCAATCTCACGAATAATGAACGATGTAAAAACAGTTAGATTAGTCGTCGTCGAGCGCTTAGGCATGAAGCCGTGTTGATCCTGAGAAATACTTTACGAGCAGTCTTGAACCAACTTTTCCAGGACAATTAGCTCGAATAGTTTGGAGATAGCACTCAATGCAGCTATTCCGCGGTAATTGGCGACAGTCTGCTTGCATCCTTTTTTGTGAACAGGGAAAACAAACGAATCCTTCCAACATTCTGGAAAAACTCCGGAGGTCATTGACAAGTTGAAGACCTTAGCTAAGGGCTCTGAAAGAGTGTCTAAGCAACGTTTCAGTACTAATGAGGGAATGCCATCTGGACCAGATCCTGTTGATGTTTTCATCTGTTTCCCGGCTGAAATCACCATGTCGCTGTGGATGGTGAATGGAGAACCAAACACCGACGTACGAGGGACATTACTCGTGGCAGCAGCAATTTCCTGAGCATCAAGAACTTCGTCTGAAAAAACGCTGCTGAATTGTGTGCGAAACATATTGGCGATATCTGCGACGGAGTTGGCATCAGTAACGCCATCAGTCATATTGGACGGCAATCCCGTTTCTTTCCGTTGCTCGTTCACATATCGCCAGAATTCCTTAGGATTAGCTTTGAGACGACTCTGCAAGTGAGACTGATGTGCGTTGTACAAGCTTGCATTGAGATCTCTGTACTCGTTGTTGGCGCGGACGTAATTAGCCTTCGTAGAATCTGTGTGATATTTACTGTGTTTCCTCAGTGCAGCCCTTTTCACCTTTTTCAGATGTTTAAGATCAGAGTTCGACCAGGCGGGTTTAGCAGGTTTACACCGTAGTTTTTTAGGCACAAACTGATCGATAGCGTAGAATATGATACCACACATGGTCGAGGCAGCCAGATTCGCATCCCCGGGGTCTAGTGTCGCATTCCAATCCACATTAGAGAAAGTTATTCATTCGCTCGAAGTCTCCTTTGTGAAAGTTGTAGAAGACGGTTTCGGCGTGGTCTTGGAAGCGTTTCTCAGGATCGATTGCAAGCGTCAACAGTAGAGGTGAATGATGTCTGCAGTTTTTGACGAGCGGTGCCGGAGCATGGGTAACAGAGCAGCTTTGCCCCAAATCCTCCCCGACAAAGCTCAGATCGAGCAAACGGTTGTTTGCATTCAGAACGCCATTCACTTGCTGAAGCCATGCGGTTGAATACGCGTCAAGCAAGGAGAGAGAAGCCGGTCTGAACGATGAACGGGAATTGTCAGGAAAGAAGAAGCCGTGAGCATCGCTAAGCCACGATACAGTGCCAAGGTTGAAATCGCCCAAGATGACGATGCTGTCCCTGGCATCCATATGAGAGACAATCCAATCCAGCGAAAGTGCATGCTTCTCAATCAGGCTGTGGTCGTTAACGCGGTCGGGAGGAACGTATATCACGCAGATATAGATTGTACCACTTAGAGTTGAAATTGCAACCCACAGATGCTCAACCGTCGAATCTTCAGGAGGTTTCAGTAAGCGAGACACGAAGCAGGACCGAATGGCCAGAAGGACTCCACCACCGGAGGTCTTGTTGCTGTTGAGGGTTGATCGATCTTGACGGTAGATGGAATATGTATCGTTAAACAACTGCTTTGACAAAGTGTTGTTATTCAGCCAGGTTTCCGAGAAGGCGTATATGTCGTAGCATGCGTCGCTGCATGCTAGCTGGTATTCGGTGAGTGAGCTGTTCATGCCACCGACGTTCTGGTAGTATAGCAGAATTTGAGATGCTGGGACGCATGGAACAGCGGGCTGCAATCTGGAAGTGGAGGCAGCATCAGGCAGAGCAACGTCGAAAGAATAAGGGTACTTGCCGTGGATGGCAGCTTGGAAAGCCCTGTCCCCAGCACTAGACTCAGGGCCGGGACGACTTAGATGATGGGGGCGTGTGAACTGACCAGGACTGGAACCAGTAGTGGGCGCAGCTGAGCTAGGTGGGTCCAGGGCTTCCATACTGCTTTGTGACGTGCGTCCCAGGCTAGATGAAATGGCGACTGATGTTCGGCTTGAAACGGAGAATTGGTCGTTGTAATTGAGGGTCTCGCTGTTCTGCAAACGGCATGTCAGCGGGCTTTGGTTCTTCCTGGAAATCACAGGAACGACAGGAAGTAGCTGACCAATGTCAAGATCGGAAAAATACTCGCCAAAATAAGTTGGGTGGAAGATCCCCTCTCCACATCCGACCACAGACCCGAAACGACGATGATGCGCGGAGACAGCAAGTGGCAGGACTGGGGTGGAGGGATTGGGGACTTCCATGAGGCTTTCTACGATGCGTTCCGAGTTTCGAGATGGAGTTGGCACAGCGGCATTCAAAGTGCTGAAAGTTCGATCGGCATCAGGTATCGAATTTGAATGGTTGAGTGTGTACTTGCCTGTCATAGGAGGTCTGAAGACCCCCAGCCCGCATCTAAACTCAGGTCCAGGACGACTGTGATGAACGCAGGCAGGGACGTGCACGACTGTGTTAGAGGAACTGGGGGCTTCCAATAAACTTTCTTTGGTTGGCTAGCATGATACGTCAGGAGTCTAGAAGGCGTTGAACTTGTTACGTCCACGCAACGCGTTAAGTAATTGTTACTGGAAATGGAGGCCGGCTCAGGAAGAGAAAATTTTGATACAAAGCGGGACGACTTCGGATGAATGGATCTTCAAGCAGCACGACTGGTTCGGAGGGATCAGAGGCTTCCAAGACACTGTGTTGTTGCGTCCCGGATCCACCCGGTCGAGTACCAGTTCTCGAATGGGAATGGGCCTGTCACTGTGCCGGGCCAATCCGAGTGATTTTCGTCACCTTTGACCGGGAATCATCAAACTCGCGGAACTGTATACCTTCCGGCCACGACTCACAGGAAAAAGCGACATCTCGTTTGTTTGCACAGACGCCAACTTTGAAGGAGACGAAGTTCAAGGTAGATGGATCTTTCCCTCTGGGAACCAATTTGGTCACCCGAGGTTTTTCGTTGGACTCCATACACAAGCAATCGGTGACGAGAGATGCAATTTCATCGTTTGTAGTGCTAGGATGAAAAGCCGATAAATAGATCCACACCAGATCATCGTTCAGATCAACGGTTCTAACTGAATCGATCGATCCTTTCGTCCCACATTGCATCGATTTGTTGTCTGAGCTAGAAGTACGGCGACGCTTCGAAGAACCACTACCAGAATCAAAACGATCAGGTCTAGGCCAACGTGGAGTTGAGCTAGCCGGAATCTTTGAGTCCACTTTGGCTGCCAATGCAGTAACAGCCGAATTCAGTTTTTCAATGTCTTCCTTCATCGAATCGACCGCACTTGGCATCACAGAACCCAAACTCGCGTCGCGGCTGACAATATTCCGGAAGTGGCCGTTGGAAAAAAGTTCCGCACAGTGGTCGCACATCCAGAAAACGTTGTTTGCGTACAGTCCAAGCTGATCGAGAAGTTTGACATCAACTTTGGCACAAATCACGTGAAATGTGTCCCCACAAAATCCACGACAGACGATGCGGTCTGAGTCAGAAACGGGTTTGGTGCACTTTTTGCAAGCCATGGTCACAAAAGTTAAAATCTTATTTTTCATGTGAAACCACGACTACCACGTATCGAAACACTATAGTTGGGACACTACTTGAGCAGAAAGTACGGTAGCACAGTGCAGTGCAGCAAGGATGCAAACAAAGAGTGATAGAGTGAACAATAACAGATAGTCGCCACCACCGGTGTGTGGGACGATAATTATGATCACAGAATTTCTCTACTAAATCACTAGTCACGCAAAAACCTCCACTTTCCTGAGGTACGGCAAACAAATCTACACTCAACAACACGAAACACGACTGAATCAATTCTAAATCACACGGGTAAAACGTTGATATATAGCCGGCGGGTGACCGTAAGTTTACTCACAAACGACACAAAAAACTAGGTGGCACCATTGAAGCCGCTATCAATTCCCAGGTTGGAACTCCAAGCGGCGGTCATTGGGAGCCGATTAGCGAAATCCATCGCCGAGTACCATACAATTCCCATGCGTCGTAGATTCTTCTGGAGTGACTCCAGAACAGTTCTGTCCTGGATCAACTCAGATGCTCGGAAATATCGCCAGTAAGTTGCTGTTAGAATTGGCGAAATCCTAGAAGAAACGCAGCCAGATGAGTGGCGCTGGATACCGACCAAACTCAACGTTGCGGATGAGGCCACGAAATGGGGAAAGGGCCCTATTTTTCATTCGGATAGCCGTTGGTTCACCGGACCAGATTTTCTTTATCAATCGGAGGATGAGTGGCCACAACAGCAGACGCCATCAGTCAACACTGACGAAGAATTACGCGCCATACATGTGCACCGAACGGCGTGGATACAACCATGTATCAGAAGTGATCGCTTCTCGAAGTGGGAACGAATGCTCCGAACCACTGCATATGTGTACTCCTTTATGGATCGTTATTTCGAGTTAGGCAAGCAAGGAGCAACGCAGGTCAATCATGCATTGAAGCAGGAAGATCTAGTTCGGGCAGAGAGGGCTCTGTGGCGGCTTGCACAAGCAAGAGAATATGTCGATGAGATAGAGGTGTGGAAGGCAACGAAAAAGGTCAATGGAAGGCAGGCACCGAAACTGGCGAAAAATAGTCCGATTCGACGTTTATCGCCGTTTTTAGATGAATTTGAAGTAGTTCGTATGGAAGGTCGGACAGAATCTTCCCCCCTGGCTACATACGATGCGAAATATCCAGTCATTCTGCCGAAAAATGATCGTGTGACGGAGCTTTTGGTAGACTGGTACCACAGACGATTTGGCCACATCAACAGCGAAACGATGGTCAACGCAATTCGTCAGCGGTATCACATATCATCTTTTCGGACGGTGGTACGCAAAGTTGCAAAAAGGTGTCAATGGTGCATTGTCTACAAAGCACGACCTGAAGTACCCCGGATGGCGCCTCTCCCTAAAGCGCGAGTAACGCCGTTCATCCGTCCATTCTCGCTGGTCGGCATCGACTATTTTGGGCCATATCTGATCAAGATAGGCAGAAGTCAAGTGAAACGTTGGGTGGCACTCTTTACGTGCTTGGTAATTAGAGCGGTACACCGCAGCAGTACGGCGATTCATCGCGCGTCGCGGCGCACCAACGCAAATTTATACAGACCACGGAACGAATTTCGTGGGCGCCAGTCGGGAGCTGGCCCGTCAATTGGCCGAAATGAATCGAGAGCTGGCAGAAACATTCACCGATTCCAACACCCGATGGTTCTTCATCCCACCGTCTTCCCCGCACATAGGCGGTGCGTGGGAAAGGATGGTCAGAGCGGTAAAAATAGCGATGGAGTCAATTAACGTTTTCCGTACGCCTTCGGAAGAAGTATTCCAAACGATACTTTGTGAAGCGGAGTCAATGGTTAACTCCAGACCGTTGACGTACGTGCCACTGGAGACAGCGGACCAGGAGGCATTAACTCCGAATCACTTCATTCTCCTGAGCTCGAATGGAGTCAAGCAGCAGGAGAAAATGCCTACAACAGAAGGTGAGGCACTACGAAACGGATGGAATCTATGTCGCTATGTTCTGGATCTCTTTTGGACGAGATGGATCCAGGAATATCTGCCGGTGGTGGCTCGACGAACTAAATGGCATGACGAAGCGAAACCCATTGAGGAAGGAGATGTAGTCTTCATCGTAGGTGAAGCCGTCCGGAATAAATGGCCTCGTGGTAAAGTAGTGAAGGTCATCCTGGGAAAAGATGGTCGTATTCGGCAGGCAAACGTCCAGACAATTGCAGGAGTTCTACGGCGTCCCGTGGCAAAACTCGCCGTGATTGACGTGCTTCCGACAGGTAATCCTGCTGGACCGGAGCAGCATTACGGAGAGGGGGATGTAGCGGGAGGCGTTACAAGCGTCAGCGTTCCAAACGAAATGTTCTGTAGGGATGCTGAACCAGTTTGATAGATCAGAAACCACACAGTAGGTTTGCCGATGCAGGGTAGAAATGACATTAGATGAAAATAACAAGTCAAATGTGTTAGAATGAATGGCATGCCGATGAAAGTTGTTCTAATTAAAAGTGAATTTATTGAAGTTATTACGCTATATTTCCTAACATTTGTGAATCCTTTCCTGTGCTTACAAATGTCTCGTGAGTTTTCATGCAAAATATTATAGAAAAATACCGGTAAATTACTTATTCTACTTGAATTATACTTATAGGTTAGATTCATGCAAACATTCCACTAAATGAACTAAAATTTATGATAATCTTAATTCTAATACGGACAGACAGTAAGTAAACGTTAACTCTAATGTTTGACTTATGACTAAGAAGATGAACTAATTAAAAACAGGTCATCACAGTTGGCTATCACAGGGAGGTCACTAGGACGCAGGGTATTGCGACTAGAGTCACAGAATTGTGAGTACTCCTAGCGCATAACTATCGGTATTCTGTAAATTACAATCGTGTTATATATTTTAGCTTTAAAGCATTGGCATAATAAATGGATTCGCTATAGAACCGTGACATCTATGTCTGCGTTTCGTGCACCAACATTATGATTGCCTGAACCATGCGTAAAGAGCAAATCGAAACATTGAACGTCGCGTGAAAGTGGAACTTAATGAAGGCCTAAGTACTCTTTCGTAGCTTTTAGTTGTAGGATTTGAAAGATCGTTGACGTTGGCACGTTGGCAGAAAAACGCGGTCCCAAGTTCTTTCACATTAAAAGTGTATGGTGAGATTGCTTGTTTATCGTGTATTTTGTAAAACTTTTCGTTGGCGCCGGGTTTGAATAGCTATAATAACTTTAGTAACGGTCTAATGTGATATGAGGAGCTCGGTGGCCTTAGAGCCATGCTTACTGAGCAGTACGTCATGAGTCTAATCTTAAGCCCATCCACATTTATGATTCGTAAATCGTTTTATTTGTTAACATGACTACATGGCAAGGTAAAAAGGAGCTCGTCTGCCTAGTGGCAAACGGTTTTGCTTACTGTGCAGAAGACCGTGGGTTCAATCCTAAGCTCCTTCGCGTTATATGATCTTTACGATATCATTTCAAATTATCGCTTACCTGCTGCAAACCCAACCCTATTACCCAATATCCCAGTGATCCCTCGTGGAAGTGCAGAGGTTTTCTCGGCTTCCATCAAAGCAAGTTTCTTGACCTGTGTTCGGGCACGGCCGGCACTGGTATTGCCTAGTTTGAGATCACCAGTTTTTACACATTGAAGGTGATTGCTAGTCCCAAGCATCGTCTATTGGTTCTCTGTGTAATAACAGCTGGTCTGACAATATCAGAGTAGCAACCGTGGGCGGTCAATCATGCTCATGATCATGCTCAATAAATTCTAATAAAGGTGAAGTACTAGAACCGACCCATTTCTATACAAGTTGGCTGCTCTCTTATTTTTGAAGCATTGAGTAAAAATCCATCAAAACCAATCATTCATTGATTTCCTCTTATGACAAAAAAACAGAACCATAAGTAACACTAAAATCGCTGTCGCTTCATGACCCAGTCTGGCACAATAACCGATCATTTGTAACCCATCCTTGTCAGGAACCACCCTCCACCCGTTCGTTCGAGGGTTGTCGACGACGCTGTAAACGCTTTATTTGCTTTTATTGCTACATGAATATTGATTTATTTCCAGTTTTCGTTCGCCATTGGCTGCTCACAAATCCGGGGCCAAAGTCTCAATAAAAGAAAATCAAGCATTCATCAGGCACTTTTTCGGTGAAAGCCGAAAATCTGCCAGGCGCTGGGAAATGGAGTGCGCGGGTGTGTACTGTAACAAAATAATTACCCCGAACCATAAGCTTCTGACTT
Source organism: Ochlerotatus camptorhynchus (assembly GCF_037179485.1). NCBI lineage: Eukaryota > Metazoa > Arthropoda > Insecta > Diptera > Culicidae > Ochlerotatus > Ochlerotatus camptorhynchus. The sequence continues at coordinate 1,445,742 of NW_027040943.1, forward strand.
GCTACCTTGTGGAAGTGGTTGCCGCCATTATTCTCCATATTATCGTTGGTTGGCTGCCTTCGTGGCAATGATTTCACTTTCACTTCGTGATGAAACCCATTCAAGAGCCAACCGGTGGAGAGGTTGACGCCAACCTACTAACTCAGGGGAATTGAAATTAATAGCACACTTTCCACACCGCTGGCAGTAGTCGTCAGGCGGTGATTTGATGGGAAACTCCAGGTTTCGTTAACTCGGAGGAAAATTACCACGCTCCGCGTTTGCCCTTCACCCGGCAATTGCCATGATGACTGTCAGATTTCCTTCCACGCTCGCAGGCTAATGAATGTGTAAGCTCAACCACACTCCGCTTTTGTTCCATATCAGACACGAAATCTCCGAATATCGTCGGGAACAAATTTTCCCATTACGAGGTTTTCATGAAAATGACCCTGCGTCTCCATAATTCTTCAGCGGTGGGAATTCTGTTTCGTAAAACTTCCCAACCGTGAAAAGGTCACATTTCCTCACTTTGGTTGGTTAAATGAAGCCGGGTGGAATGTGCGGCACCTTCTCTTCGGAATGTTGAAAATAATGCACCTTTTCATGACCTCCATATGAGTCCAACCGAGCCCAAATGCCGAGAAAAGGACCACGCTCTTTATCGCACCTTTTGCTCACTTGAAGCGAACGACCGACGACCTTTTAAATATAGACTCATTCACTGCTGTTGCCGCCGTCCTCGATATCGTTATGGTTCGGTTGGTACCGGCGCGGCGGCGGACGGTTCCAGTTCAGGTGTGTGACGACAACGACGATGGCTTTGGTATCCACATATATTCACAGTATGATGAGCTTCCTGTGCTGATGGTAAGGTAGAGCTTTAGATCGTTCCGTGCATAATGTAGGTTATGGCGATAATGTGGTGGTTATATGACAGTCTAGGCTTGTTTACATTTTGTTTAAATGTGGTGTCTCAACGCAGGTATGAAAGGCTTTGTCTGATTTGGAAAAGCGCACTGTGACACAGACTTCAATTTGAGCAACTTTTGGATTATTGATCAACCAACGAAGGGAATTCACAAATGGCCGCTATCAAGACTTATTTAAAAGGCAAATCACAAGATCACAACGGACATTTTTGAATTCGATCACTTTATCCTTAACACTATACAATGGATAATGCCAGTTAAGCAGGTAGACAATGTAATCGAGGTGCATTACGGTTTAAAATCGACCACCGAACTGTAGTCATGACTACTCAAACTAGGAGAACAGATTTTTTTCAGCAATCATAGTGACAAGAGCTCAGAACCTAGCAGTAGCAAAAGGCGTCTTCTTTCCAAGTAACCAAAAGTTCCGCATTCAACGATAAAACTCACTTCCAAGTTCCATAATATTCAAATAAACTTCCGACAGAACCTTGAAGATCGAATAAAGTTTTGACAGAACTTTCAAGTTCCATAAAGTTAAATAAAGTTCCGACAGAACTTTCAAGTTCCGTAAAGTTTATTTATTTATTTATTTATTGTTCCAATGATTCATCTGACATATGGTTGTTGTAATGAATTACAAAAGTTTAATTAAAACAAAAACAGGACACATTTTAATTCAGGACAGTCTTCTAATAAAAACAGTTAACGGCACATTAAAGTCAAACAATGCATTAGCGACGGCTCGGATAGGTTCATTCAACCCATATTCTCCGGAAGATCGTCGTGACTGGATGAGCAGCATAGCTCATTACAACTTGCATTTGCTGCAGTTGAATGTATCTGTTGAAGAGGCGATGAAAGTTCTTTCATCTGTAGATCCTTCTAAAGACCCTGGTCCAGACTGTTGGCCCCCATCGTTCATTAAGAAATTTTCTGCATCTCTCGCTTCACCTGTGTCGATTATCTTCAATCGTTCGCTAGTTAGTGGTGTTTTCCCCACAATGTGGAAGGTTGCGTCCATCACACTTATTCATAAAGCTGGAAACATCCACAACGTTGAAAATTATCGCGGAATTTCGATTCTAAGCTGCCTCCCAAAAGCTCTGGAGAAGGTTAGGTTAGGCCAATAATTACCGAACATCAGCACGGCTTCGTGAGGAAACGCTCTACAACAACCAACTTAATGGTGTTTGTCAACTCGCTGATCAACTCCATTGAAAAACGACAAGTTGATGTGATCTACGTGGACCTCAGTAAGGCGTTCGATAGGGTTCCACATGTACTTGCAGTGGACAAAATGAGGTGTATGGGATTACCTAATTGGGCCACGAAGTGGCTACAGTCTTACTTAACTGACCACTCAGCCTATGTGAGCATTAACGGTGTTAATTCGCCTAGTTTCGAGATACCCTCTGGTGGCCTTTAATTTTCATCCTGTTCGTGAACGATCTGTGTAGTCGACTGTGTTCTTCGAAACTTATGTTCGCCGATGACTTAAAGATCTTTCGTACAATTAAGTCAAGACTTGACTGTTGCGCACTCCAGAAGGATATTGATTCCCTTTTGCGCTGGTGTACATTGAACGGTATGCAGGTTAATGTCACAAAATGCTACGCAATATTTTTTAGCTGTTCACGCGAGCCCTTACGACATGACTATAGGATAGGACTCAGTAGTTTGCTCTTCGTTTCTTCAGTTAAGGATTTGGGTGTTATCATCGACTATAAAGTCCGATTCAATGAGCACATCTCCATGATAACTGCTAAAGCATTCGCCACATTAGGTTTCTTGAAACAAAATACAAACGCATTCCAGGACATCTACGCTCTGAAATCACTATACATAGCTCTCGTCCGCAGTCTTCTAGAGTATGCTGTTGTTGTGTGGGTACCCTTTCACGCTATTCAAGCTAACAGAATCGAAGCCATTCAGCGAAACTTCGTAAGATACGCTTTACGTGTTCTGCCCTGGAACGATTCGGTAAATTTGCCGCCTTACGAAGAAGGGGTGCAGGCTGATTGACCTGGACACGTTGGCAGCAAGTAGGAAACTACTTCAGCGACTCTTCGTGTTTGGATTGCTTAACGGTGACGTGAATTGCAACTCTCTTGTGAGCCAAATCTACACCAATGCTCCTCAAAGAGTTCTACGTAGTTACACGCTTCTGTGGCAACCTACCCATCGGACCAACTATGGATTCAACGAACCGTGGACTTTGTGCTGTCGTGTGTTTACTGAAACGTTTGATGTATATGATTTTAACATTAGTAAGTCTACTTACAGACATAGAATTTGACACCTAGCCTAGAAAATATCTGTACAACATTATGTTGAAGATCCCAAGTAACCAAAAGTTCCGCATTCAACGATTAAAATCACTTTCAAGTTCCGTAAAGTTCAAATAAAGTTCCGAATGAACCTTCAAGTTCCATAAAGTTCAAATAAAGTTCCGACAGAACTTTCAAGTTCCATGAAGTTCAAATAAAGTTCCGACCGAACCTTCAAGTTCCATAAAGTTCGAATAAAGTTCCAACCGAACTTTCAAGTTCCATAAAGTTCAAATAAAGTTCTGACAGAACTTTCAAGTTCCATAAAGTTCAAATAAAGTTCCGATAGAACTTTCAAGTTTCATAAAGTTCAAATAAAGTTCCGACAGAACTTTCAAGTTCCATAAAGTTCAAATAAAGTTCCAACCGAACCTTCAAGTTCCATAAAGTTCAAATAAAGTTCCGACAGAGCTTTCAAGTTCCATAAAGTTCAAATAAAGTTCCGACAGAACTTTCAAGTTTCAAAAAGTTCAAATAAAGTTCCGACAGAACTATCAAGTTTCATAAAGTTCAAATAAAGTTCCGATAGAACTTTCAAGCCACATGAAGCAATCCTCACAAGTCTTTATTAGTAACAAAATTTAATGTACGTAAATATTAAATGATCAGTGGCCCGAATAAATCATAATTCTTATATTTATGCAGTGCATCAACATTGTATCCAAACATTAAAAAAAATTTAAAAAGTAATTTCCTGGATTCGAACCCGTGTATTTGGCATGCGATCTACTAACGCTAACCACTGCGCCACAAATGTGTTGGAATACCATGCGGGCAAATAGCAATTTAAAATTCATCAAGGTGTTGTGTTTCGTATGCAAGTCAGTCAGCTGGCACTGAAAACTCCAACAGTAGGCGGGACAACAGCTCACTTTAATATATTTCAGATGACGCAGCGGTTCGTGCTGGGGCTCTCGCGCAGAAGGACTGGCTTTAATTCTTCAAACAGCTCAAATTCTATTACTAACGCTGATAAATCAATACACATTAATACCTGTCTTTAGAAATAACTTTCATAAAAGTGCGAACTTAAACATAGAATTGGTGTAGAGGACAAAAACCTTTTTTATTTTATTTTCTAAAAGTTCCGTTCAAGTTCCGCCTGAAGCTGCTTAGAATGCTCTTCAATTATTATACCGGAACTTTCAAGTTCTTATAACTACTTAAAAATGAGGCTGCTTAGAATTCTAAAGACCATCACCAACTAAGCTGCTTAAGCCACAAATGGCCTTTTATCAGAACTTTTGGTTACTTGGGATTTAATTTAATAATTAATTAATAATTGCTGATACGAGCTGCGAGATGTACAAAATTACGCTGTCTAATCACTCTCTCAGGTGCGTAAAAGAAAAACTGCCGAAGTAATTCGGGGGAATCAATCTCGCTGGTAATGATTTTAGCAGTAAACACAGCTTGAGCGATCCGTCTTCTTTGTTCCAAGGTGTCAATTCCAAGCAGACGACAGCGATCCACGTAAGACGGCAAGTTAGCCGTGTCACGCCAAGGCAGATGACGGAGCGCGCAGCGAACAAACTTTCTCTATACACTCTCAAATCTGACTATCCAGCACGCTTGGTATGGGCACCGGACGACAGCACTATACTCTAAGATTAAACGTACTCACGAACAATACAGCGCCCGCAGGCAAAGCGGATCGCGAAAGTCTTCAGATATTTTGAACATAAAGCCAAGCTGCCTGTTAGCTTTAGTCAGGATGTCATTGTAGTGCGGTTTGAATGTCAATTCACAGTCAAGTGTTACTCCCAAATCTTTGACCTGGCTAATCCTCTCTAATGGTTGCCCGGAAATTGAATAATCAAATATTATCGGGTTTTGTTTGCGGTGAAATGATATCACATTGCACTTGTTGATACTGGGCGTCAAGAAATTACGGGAGCACCGACTCTGCATGCGATCCACAATCAGCTGCAACTCCTCAAAATCAGCGATGCAATTGATCACCACATACTTACAACAGCGTCAGCGTAGAATAGCCCGCATCCAGGTGGCAGTAGACACGAAAGCTCGTTGACGAAAAGTGAAAGCAGAAGGGGTCCAAGATTACTTCCCTGGGGAACGCTGGAAACGTTCGTGAACACTTCAGAACGAGAAGCTGCAATCTTAACGCAAAGCGAACGGTTTGTAAGGTAAGAATGAACCACGAGATGAAGGATCCAGACACTCTGAGTTTCTCAAGCTTACTCAAAAGAATGTTGAGGTCTACTCGGTCAAATGCAGCCTTGAGATCAGAGTAAAACGCATCGAATTGTCCGCCAGTGTCCATTGTTCGAACGCAGAGCGAAACGAATTCGGTCAAATTGGTTGTAACTGACCGTTTTGGGTAGAATCCATGCTGAGCCGTAGAGATGTAATTTTTACAAGAGCTCAAGAGCGCCTCATTGATGATGATCTCGAATACTTTAAAGCAGCAACATAGTGATGTGATTCCTCTGTAAGTCTGGACATTCCTTTAATCACTTTTCTTGTGGACGGGGAACATATACGAAAATTTCCACGTCTCAGGAAATTTACCCTCCCGTAGTGACAGATTAAATAACTTCGCCAAGGGAGTGAGCAACGACAGCTTCAGAACGGACGCAGGAATGCAATCTGGCCCGGCAGCAAACGACAGTTGAAGAGCTAGATTGACGGTATGTTCACTGATGTGAAACGGACGGAGCTCAAATGCATCTGTTGGAGAATCGCTTATAGAAATCGTGACTTGATTTGGTGAGGCCGAAGATTCATTGAACGAACTCATGAAGTGTTGAGCGGCATTTCTCCGCTTCAGATTCAATGGTTTGCTCACCGAGATGAACTGACAGTGGCAAACTAACTTCGTTCTTTTTAGAGTTTACAAACGACCAGAAACGCTTTGGATTTCTGCGAAGAGATGATTGCGTGCGGAAGACATATCGTCGACACAGGAATCTGTTGCATTTCCTATAGTCGTTACTTGTGCGGTTGAACTCCTGCTTCGTAATTTACGTAGCGATTTAGCCCTATACCGTTTCAGTCGACGCAAGTGACCGTAAGACCACGGTGGCGGGCAATAGGTACAAATTCAGCCATGATATCTCAAATCATTTAACTGAAATATTCAACGGCATCGTCAACACATCCAGCTAATCCTAATGGTCGCCAATCGATACCGGAAATAGCAGCACTAATCGCAACATAGTCGGCTCGACGGAAATCCAGTGTTCGATTATTTACGGAACAATCCTCAAAAACGATTGGCGCTGGGAGGTTCATCAGGACGTCTAAAGCAGGGTGGTCTGCATCAAGAAAGATCAGAGGTTCTATGGTTTTCGAAACGGTGCATTCCATGCTTTGTTAGACAGTGCAAGGTCTAGAAAGCGAGCGTTCCTATTCAATACACCATTGATCTGCATGAGGCCATGTAAAGCGAAACCGTCGATAAGCGTTGAACTAGCAGCCGATAGAACCGATTGAAGATCTAGCTGGAAAGACCCATCGTACGACTTACTCTACCGGGGCAAAGGCTGGTTATAAGCTCCGAGCTGCAGAGCATAGTCATTGAATGCCAAATTGGAAACAATGGCACCGATGGGTTTCACATGATCCTGAATACCAATGACATCGATGTGGCGGTCAGGAGGTAAATAGATCACGCCTACACTAATAACTCGACTTGGCGTAGTGATTCTAACCCACAGCTGTTCTAGAACATCGGAAACAGGTGTCGGATCGATATACCTGTTCCAACGAGATGAAACAGTTCCATAAAGTTCAAATAAAGTTCCGACAGAACTTTCAAGTTTCTTAAAGTTCAAATAATGTTCCGACAGAACTTTGAAGTTCCATAAAATTCAAATAAAGTTCCAACAGAACTTTCTTCCCAAGCAACCAAACGTTCCGCATTCAACGATAAAACCCATTTTCAAGTTCAATATTGTGCTAATAAAGTTCCAACACAACATTCTAGCTACTTAAGAAACTATAGAAATCACACGAGGAACTTCAGGCTCCAAAAAGTTCCGATGCGTACTCCTAGCAACTTGAAGTTCCAAAAAAGTTCCAAAAAGCATCCCTAAGCACTTCTTAGGGACTTAAGGCAAGGCTGAAAACATGACCACAACAAAGATCCGAACAAGTTCCCAGCGGAACTTCTTAGCAACTTTAAAGTATCTTAAAAGTTCCCTGCGGAAGTTCTTGGCAACTTGAAAGATTCTGAAAAGGTCCGTCATAGCCCACATGAAGCAATCCGCACAAATCTTTAATAGTAACAAAATGTAATGTACGTCAACATGAAATGATCAGTGGCTCGAATAATTCTTATATTTATGCAGTGCATCAACATTCTATCCAAACATAAAAAAAAATTAAGCCGAATTTCCTAGATTCGTACCCGTGCATTCGGCATGCGATCTACGATTGCTAACCACCGCGCCACAAGTGTGTTGGAATACCAAGCGGGCAAACACCAATTGAAAATTCATCAGGGTGTTGTGTTGTGGCACTGAAAACTCCAACAGTAGGCGGGACAACAGCTATCTTTAATATATCTCAGATGACGTAGCGGTTCGTGCTGGGGCTCTCACGCAGAAGGACGGGGCTTAATTTTTCAAACAGCTCCAATTCTACTACTAATACCTGCCTTTAGAAATAACTTTCATAAAAGTTTGAACTAAATATAGAATTGGTGTAGGTAACACAAACCTTTTTTAATTTATTTTCTAAAATTTCCGTTCAAGTTCGCCAGAAGCTGCTTAGAATGCTCTTTAATTATGATACCGGAACTTTCATGTTCATATAACGACTTAAAACTGAGGCTGCTAAGAATTCTAGAGACCACTTTCAACCAAGCTGCTTAAGGTGCAAATAGCCTTTTATCAGAACTTTTGGTTACTTGGGTGGCTAGCGTATCTTGGTTGAAACTTAAGTACGTAGGTCCAGCCTGGGTTACAGCGCTGAAAAACCAAGCGGAATCAACAGAAGCTGACCAGAACGTTCAGACTCATGGTCATGCGCCATAGCCGGAATGAACCCCATCGGGATTACCTTGGCAAAAGACACTGATTACTACAAGCAGAAACGTACCAGAGCAATACGTAGGGAAGTGAGAGCTGAATTGAGGATCAGATGGCATCAGAAATGGGACGCGGAGGAGAATGGTAGATGGGTTCATAGGCTATTACCAAATCTCTTCTTTCGATGAGATTGACTCAATTTAGCAAAGAGTGAGTTTGCTCACAAAGCAAGTAACATTTTTCAGGGTTTTCAGAAAAAAAAAAACTTCTCGAATATCCGGAGAATTGACAAACATTTTACTGCAGTCAGCTCCACCAAGGATAATACGCAATTTAATCCAGATTTTTATAAATCTAGATAAAATTGTAATGTCCCAATCGGTAAGCACCAAAAGAGGATAAACATTCGCAGCGATTCTCTCTCGCATATAGTAGAGAATGTCAAGCTGTGAGTGAATTCAGTTATGCAGGCGGAAAAAGGGTACTAGACCAACTCTTGGCAATAGGCAAAATAATCAAAATGACCAAACGTAAACAATGGGTTTAAATGCAAATTTCTCTAGAATCAAAACACACCTACTGAAACGAACATGGCATTTGATAAAGGAAGTTTGTTCTTTCAGATGATGGTGTTACGTTTGGTTGTTCCGCCTATTTCAATTGTTGATCTAGAATATTCTGCTCATTGTTGCTTTAGGATCTGCCGTTGACGTTGGAAGCCGTCCATTCCAGGACGATGATGCTATCCAGGAAACACAAAACTCTGGAGTAATTGGTGACGAGTCCCAGCGATTTGCCAACCACTCCAAAACACTCATCCTTAAGGGGAAAGTTAATACTTTACCGTTGATACTGACTCCACACCCGTTCGAACCGCACCCAAATTCAGAATGCACCAATACCAACAAGCATTGTAAATTAGAAAAATGGGAAGTATTGAAATTTTGACCTTTTTATTGCGGGCGACCCTGGCGTAGTGGTTAACACCCATACCCCTCACGCCAAAGCCACGAGTACAAATCTCACTCCCGGACAAGTCACGAATGACCCAAGAATGTTAAAGTGACTATAATAAATAAAAAAAAATATTTTTTTACCATATTCGTGTAAACAATATTATTGTATTATTATAATAATTCTACTACCGAAATGACAACTCCATTTCCAAGATTCCAAGTTCAGAGAAGGCCTGTCGAAGGACAGGGAAGTCCAACTGAAGTTCACGGAAGTCTTGCCGTAGTTCAGGGAAGGCCTGCTAAACTTCAAGGAAGTCCTGCCGAAAGTTCTTCCGAAATTCAGAGAGGGCCTGCCGAAGTGTTCAGAGAAGTGCTGTCGAAGTTCAGGGAAGTATTGCCGAAGTTAAGGTAAGTCCTTCTGAAGTTCAGGGAAGTCCTGCGGAAGCTCAGGGAGGTTCTGCCGAAGATCAAGCGTTCAATACATTTCCCATAAATTACGTCATATTCTTTAGCGGATGAGCTCAACATACTTCAAATAGCTTCAGTAGAGTTCTCTAAATTACACCAAACATCTCAACACTGTTCTGCATACATCATATAAGTTCAAAGAGAAGATAATTTCAGAAAAGTTCTGCGAACTTCAGCTAAGATCTACTTCCTTAAGAAACGTCCTATACGTTCTCATGAAATCTGCCCTGCTTCAGAATGGTTTTACAAGCTTTCGAGTACGCTTAACAATTTCCTGTAAACTTCAGAGAGGCTCTGCATAGTGCATGAATTTTAATGTCTAGCCTATTCTGTGTGGTGTGAGATGTACTACACTGAAACAACCATATACGAATATTCATTTTGCTCTACGATTCCACTACACTTTATATAACCTTTACACATGAGAAGCTCTTGTCGATCAGAATGGATTGTGCATATGTTTAGGATCAACTGAATTTTCGAGCCAAAGGAGCAACAGGATCGAGTTGATAACGTTTCGCAAATCCGGGTACTGAAGACTGTTTTGAATAATAGGTTTAAGTAACGGCCAACGGATAAAAGATTTACAGTTTTTTTTTTATCTCTTAAATACTTGATATAACGATTGCCAACAACGCCGGCTGGGCTTACCCTCCCTGCTAACAAAATGCCACCCTTCCTGTAACGCTTATGAGGGGTTGTAGCGTTCTCTGCATCTCTCTTAAATAAGTGTCGGAGTAACATTCCTGCCCCATCCCCACCAGAGGATTTCTAGTCTATTGGAGGGAGACACACGCTTAATCTAAGAGGTAGTGATTAACCTCAAATTACTATCTATCAACAACGGATGAAGGTGGGTCTCCTTCTTAACAACAGTTAAGAAGCTCGTACCACCTACGACATTGAGCAACCGTCTGGTTTATGCTTTGTATCCTATACTATTCTGTATGGTGTGAGATGTGTGGGTGCTCGCTGTCTTGGTGAATTAACATGTCACCTCAACCTTAGACATTATATTTAAAAATCACTTGATTAAACTTGAAGTTCGCAAAATTCGGAGAAGTTCACAGACATTTTTGACGATCGAAGAATTTCTTTGAAGTTCACAAAACAACTCTGTAGTGCGCTGAACTTCTTTAGAGTTTAAAATACTTCCTTGAAGATCGCAGAAGTATTCTGAAAGAGCTTTAAAGAGTTCCTATGCAATTTATGATAACGTCGAGCGAAGTTCACTGATCTTAAAAGGAGCAAAAGTTCTCTGAAGTTCAGGAGAAGTTCATTGAACGTCAGGTGAATTTTTTTTAACTTCAGGCCAAAATCTTCGACCTTCAGGCGAAATTCTCTGAACTTTAGGCAAAATTCTTTGAACTTAAAGGGAAGTTCACAGTGTTTAACTTTTCTGAAAACTATTTTCTTAGTTCATGTTTAGAACCACAATCATAGTGGTCACTAACTTTACTACCCAAAGTATTTAGAATGATAGGTCATATTTGACTTCCGTAGATAGTCAAATTTAGAACATTCTCAGTTCAACAAAAAATTCACAGAACGCATAATTTCCGGAAAAAAAATTTCACACAGCTTCCTATGAAAAGTTTACAGATCTTCCCTGAAGTTCAGAGTACCTTAACAAATCCTTAAGGTTCACAGAACTTCCCTGACCTTCACAATCATAGTTCCCTGACGTTCGACGGAAAGTTCGGAGACGACAAGAAGCTAAGGGAATTTCCGACGGGAGGTTAAGAGAAGTTAAGAGATCTTTCAATGAAAAGCTCAGAGAACTTTCGACGAGAAGTTCAGATATTTTCCGAAGAGAAGTTCTCTGAAATTCCCACGAGAAGTGCAGAAAGCAACCGACTAGAAGTTTAGAGTGAACGTTTTCTGTTTAGAAGATGTTCATAGTACGTCCAACGAGAAGTTCAGAGAACTTCCGAGAAGAAGTTCAGAGAACATGCAAACAAGAGGAGGAGAGAACTTTTGAGGAAAAGTTAACAAAACTTTCGGGGAGAAGTTCACAGAATTTCCAACAAGAAGTCCATAGGACTTCTGAGATGATGTTCAGAGAACTGTCAATGAGAGGGTCAGAGAACCTCCAAGGAAAAGCTCTGAGAGCCTGTGGCGAGAAGTTCCAAGATCTTCCAAAAAGAAGTTCAAAGCTTCCGAGGAGAAATTCAAAGAACATCCGAAAAAAAGTTACGAGAAGTTCCAATGAGAAGTTCCGATGAGAAGTTTCGATGAGAAGTTTTGATGAGAAGTTCCGATGAGAAGTTACGATGAGAAGTTCCGGAGAGAAGCTTCGATGAAAAGTTTTGATAAGAAGTTCCGATGAGAAGTTCCGATGAGAAGTTCCGATAAGAACATCACAACATTTCTGACGAGAAATTTCAGAGAACTTCCAACGAGATGTTCATAGTGCGTCCGACGAGAAGTGCATCCAGAGGAGCAGCTTAATCAGAAGCATGATTCATCACTAATAAGCAACAATTGTCTTAGCAAACATGAAACATGAAATAGAGGAAATAAGATGTTGCGGAAAAGTTCGTTGTGAGACTTCATAGTCTTGCCGACACTTTCAATTACTTGCTGCTTCCTCCCGAGTAATATGCGGGAAGATGATGAAGATAATAAAAATAATGCAACCGTGGAACAACTTTTCGATTGGGACCAAGCCGTAACAAACCTTCTGGTAGCTGCAGTTGGAACCATTGGGGGTTATATACATGATGATACGGAACATTTTACAAAAGTGAGTCAGAATCAAGTAAATTTTGAGTCGATCTCATCGTCCGTTTACTGTCAGGAGTATGGAAATGTGGGAAAAACACCGGATCACGTGCTCTTCGACTGATCGAAATTCGAGACTGTGAAATGAGCGATGAATACCTTTAGCATTCCGCTCATCAACACGGCGAATTTTTCACATAAAAAAAGCATAGAGATAAAGGCACTTAGAATGCCGCCATCCGAACTGTAATTCAAATATTCGCAGAGCTGAAGCGAAAATAGAGCGAAGATCAGCCAGCCTTTCACGTTGTCTATGCCGGTGCATTTATTTTTTGATGCGTTTGTGAGTGATGACCCCCATCTTTCCTACAATAAAAAATAAAAATAAACACACAAAAACAGACATGTTCCGAACTCGGTGAGCTGAGCCGATTGCTAAATGAAAAAAAGTTAAGGATTGTGTCCGGATCACAACACAATCACAGGATTACGGACGTCTTTTGGCAACATATCGGGGGTGCAATTTAAAAAAAACCAAAATCGACCGCGTCACGAAAAGTGGTCAGGTTTTGACCACTTATAACTTTGTCAATAGCAGACGGATTTTAATTCTAAACAAACCAATAGGTTGGAAATTTTTCTACAAATCTGCTGGAATGAACACATGGTCACTATTGAAAATTACATGAATGTCCAACTGTTGCTATGGTTATCAAAATTTCATTGATTGTCTGTAAAAAGAGCTTTCCCTAACACAGATTTTAAAATCGAATTCCATCCGGTCTTGCCGAACGGTGCTTATTCAATCGCCGTGTGTGGTGGTGTCCGGTCAGTCGTCATCATCAGCAGCAGCAGCAGTGCTTTCGGCGCGTGGCGTTGAACATTGCTCTCGAGTACACAACGAAAGGCTGCCCGCAAGCAGCGAGCTGCAACCCACTTGAGCGTCCATTCACCGATGAAGGAGGAAGAAGCCACACCACTACTGATCGGATTCAGTAGCTCTTCGTGTTTCATCTTTTCCAAGCGCGTCACCTTCGGTTAAAACAACATACTGCTCGTCAGCCTCATCCGTGATGAATACCTTACTAACTCAGCATTACTCACCCATCACGACAAAACGGTTTTTTTCAGGACCACCATAAATTTGTTAAAGCGTATTTTCTGGATATTTGTCAAGGTCATCAATCGGATGGTAGTTGTCATAAGTTTATATCTAACATACCATGTTTTTTAAGGCAGCATAGGGGGTGCAATTTCAACAACCAAAGTCGGTCGCGGCATGGAAATGATTGATTTTGATCCAGAGATCATGGATTTTGATTCTTAATACGCCAATCGATGGGAATTTCTTGTACACACTATTTTTTTGTAAACTTCAGAGAGGCTCTGCATAGTGCATGGATTATAATTTCTGGCCTATTCTGTGTGGGGTGAGATGTGATGGTGACACAATATTTAAAACTTTTTACACATGAGAACCTCTTATCCATCAGAATGGATTGTGCATATGCAACAGGAACGAGTTGATAACGTTTCGCAATTCTGGAATCTGAAGACTGTTTTGAATAAAAGGTGTAGGTAATGGGCAGCAACAACGGCCAACGGATAAACAATTTACAGTTTTGCATTTCTTAAAAACTTGCAACGCTGGCTGGTTGCATCCCCTGGCTAACAAAATGCCACCCTTTCTGTGACACTTATGAGGGGTTGTAGCGTTCTCTACATCTCTCTTAAATAAGTGTCGGACTATCATTCCTGTCCCATCCCCACCAGTGGCAAGGACGTGGTTAGAGAAGGGAGACACACGCTATATCAAAGAAGCAGTGATTAACCACAAATTACTATCTAACAGCAACGGACGAAGGTGGGTCTCCTTCTTAACAACAGTTAAGGAGCTCGTACCACCAACGGCATTGGGAAACCTGGTGTATGCTATGCTATGTTCTGCTATTCTGTGTGGAAACTGTGAGAAAAACTTTGTTTTTCTCAGTTGTTCGAAGATGTACAGCTTTCATATCTTCAGTAACTTTTCATAGCGTTACGTTCTACAGCTTTGCCGAAGCAAACCTCTATCTTGTGAAATAAAACAGTTTGTATTGTTGTGCCATCTTTTCGGCCAAAATATGAACTATTTTTATCCACCAAATTTTAGTCCTAATTAATCCAAGAAACTTCACTCAAGACGTCAACTCAATTGGATGTAATCAGATCCGCTCAACTGCATCGAATAGAAGGCGACAAAAACAGAAGCACAATTTTTTCAAAAGTATTAATAGGTAAAAATATAACTTTCGTAGCAACCTTTGTACCCTAGGCTATGTCAAAAACATTGTTAGGAAGAAGCAAGAAGAATTAACTCTTTTTATTAATCACGCGTTGTGTACATCATTTTATTAAACTTGCAGAATAACGGAATGCACGTGACTTTCGTGACGGCTTCATCAGTTTGGGAATAACGTACGAAGAGAAGCAGCTCGAGTATAAAACGAATGCCTTTCTAGTCTATATGGTTGCTTCCATAATACTGCGGACCGAAATAAAATACAATGTTTTTGAGCAAGTAAACCATGGCCTACTTAGTAATGTAACAAATTCTTTTGCTTATTACAGTGCTTCTACTGGGCATTTTCGGAAGAATTTGACGTCTATTTGATGGCAACAACAATAACAATAACACTGTATTTTTATCAGTTCATAAAATGGTTTTGTTTTGGCACAGTGACCTGCAGAATCCATCGTGGACCACGTCCTAGAAACACCATATGGCACGTACTCAAAAACGTACAGGGAAACCTTGACGACGTATCGGAAGTTTCAAATCGCTGGAGGGGAACTGCCAATCGTCAGCTCCATGGAAAAGTCGTGAGGTCCATCAGAAACAACCCAGCTATGTCCGATCGAGATTTGAGTAAGAAGTAGGATGCCGCCCGTAGTACAGTGCAGCGAATTCACTACCGCGAAGGCTTGCAAGCATACCGCGCCAGTAGGCAACCAAATCGATCACTCAAGCAGAATACCGTAGCTAGAAACCGTGCTCGAAAGCTGTTTGAGAAACTGCTGACCAAGTCCGGTGGGTGCATACTTATGGATGATGAAACCTATGTAAAAGCCGACTTCGAATAGCTTACAGGGCCAACATTTTACAAGACAAAGGCTCGAGCAGGTGTCCTTGACAGATTCAAATTTATATGATCTGGCAGGGAATTTGCAGCTACGGACAGAAGTAAAGGTTTTCGTCACTGAGAAAATGATGAACTCGGAGGATTACAAAACCGAATGTCTCCAGAAGTGAATTCTACCCTTCATGCAGTCACATGATGGTCCGGTGACATTATGGCCGGATCTTGCGAGTTGTCACTACAGCCGGGAAGTACGACAATGGTACAATGATAACGGAGTCCAGTTTGTTCCTTAATCTCCTCAATCCACCCAAGTGTCCCCAGTTCAGGCCCTTTGAAAACTACTGGGTAATTATGATAAGGAAACTGAAGGTAAAAGGTACAGTCATCAACCGGCAACTCAGATGAAAAATTGGTGGTATAAAATCGCCAGAACAGTGAACGAGACCATTTTTTTTAAATATACCTGTTATTATAAACGATTAAAAGAACTATTAAAAATGAACTTGTTATTATGAACAAATTCGCTCAGAGAAGTTGCAAAGTAAACCAGACAGAAGGGTAATTTTATATTAAATTTATATTGTAAAAAGTTCAGTCCACCATCCTCAAAGGTGCAGGATGGAGTAATTGCAGCATTCTTCATCCTCCAGTTCCACAAATTACTATTACGTTTTAATGGACTTGCCATATTCATCCTTGATTTATCGCAATTTGAAGAAAAAAAAAAAGTTTTCTTTGCAGGTACTTCACTGTTATTTTTATGTATTCCGAGCTGTTTTGCTTTATTTGCTCTTTCAACACAAGTTTCTGTCGGAATTCATAAATAATCAAAACAATTTTGCACAAGCTACTAGCATACTGAGATAGATTCCATCTACAGTTCAACGTTTGCCCGCTAGGAGACACCATGGTAGCAAAAAAAGACATATGTCCTGTAATTTGTATGGCCAAACTGCCCACACGACCATCTTGATAATCGGATATCTTTGATGCAATCCTAGAGCATTATTATTTTTTCCTACTAAATTTAATTCCTGGCCCACTGTGCTTTGCTTTCAAAAAACTACCCTTAAGCAGGGTTTAGACTAGGCAAGTCAAATGATCAACTCAGTTGAATTCAATTGGCTTGAAAAGTTGAACCTGGTTCAACTTTTTTCAATTCAAGTGAGTTGATCAAGTCAGTTGAATGGTATGGTTTACACGTTCAATTCGCGTTGAAGTCAGTTGAATTCAACTGACTTGATCAAAACCTGTTAAAACCCAGCTTTAGTAAGAGAACTTGAAAATTCTCTGTTCAATGATGATACGCCCTGAAAAATCCATATTTTTCAAGAAAAACACCTAGTTATATCACCTTGTACCAGTTGACGATTATAAGGTATTATAAACTATTGATTAACTAACTCGCTACGGTTTTGATCACCTAGCAACATTTTTATCTTTTATATGTGGCGAAAAAAAGTTTTTACGACCACAGCACTGCTCTAACTGTACTGCCTACTTGGATGTCAGTCTCGGCCACCTTAGCAACACGTTTCACTGTTCTTCAATATAAAAAAATACCTAAGCTCAAATATGTTTTGGTGTCCCTTTAAATCCTTGCTACAGAGGAACAATCCTCAACCACGGTCATCTATGTACATCGTCCTCATATAAAGTATTGGAATTCAGCACTTTGTCGGCAAACTGCCAAACTCCAAATAACTTCTCTTACATCCAAATTTCCAATTCTTCCCATAGAGTCATGTTCACGACGACGATGACGACGGGCCAACTTTTCCCAGCACCACCACCGCAATCCTAAATGCATGTATAAACTTCCCATTCTCCACTTGCATCACAGCCTAGCTTCGCCTTTAAATTTTAAGCCTCTTCCCAGTCAGCATGTGTGTGTGTGTGGTACGAAAAAACCCATTCAAGCTTGTAATAAACATTTTATCACCTCATTAGAAATTGGACTTGGCTTTGTTCTCGGCTAGAGAGAATGTAGTGCACAAATTTTGCTTTTGCACATCAGTTAGTTAGTTCACCAGCAAACCGTGCCGTCTGTGTGTTGTGTATGCTGCAATTATTCGCCAAGTTTCTACTGAAGGTTGTTCGGCTGGGACCTACAGCTCTTGTTGCTGCTGCTATTTAGGACCATTTGGTAGTAGGTACAAAGCCAAGAGGGTGAGTGCGCTCCATAGTTTCGGTGGTGCTTTGCTTATCCCGCACCTCCGTTCAATTCACTTTTCTTGTACTTTTTGGCATTTTCAGCGCTGGAACGAGAGTGAGGTTTCATAAAAGGAAGATACATGGAATATGTTTCCACTTCCCTTCCGCTTGTGCCATCTCCACCCCGCTCCTAAGGTACGTAGAGGGAAGGGCAGGCCAAAACGCACCACTGGGGTAAAATGGCCCTGCACCGCTTTTTATAGATTTCCCATAATTCATATGTTAATTTAACGCATTGCAGCATTGCTACATGGTCGTTCAGATCGATTCTAAATGAAGTTGAGTCGACTTAATTTCGGCAAAAGTGCATTTACTCAAAAGTGAGTTGAATTTTTCGGACAAAAGCCGTGGAAAACCAGAAAAAGCTTCTCAAATATGGGAGAAATCCATGAAAATTTTACGAAGTCTAAGAGTACGGAAGGACAGTCTTTAAATAGTAGTAAGTGAACGGTACCGCCCACCGCATAAATGGAGGGATTACTATATACTATTAGGCGGAGTGCAAACTCTATCGATTTTCTTCATACAGCTTATAGTCGCTATATATTTATAGTCTGGCGGATAGAACCTCAGGAACTAATTAAGCTGTCAAATAGGGGAACCAATCGAGAAAATCACAACCAACAACAGAAAAGAGTACATCAGTTATGGCGAACAAAACTTCGGAACCCCTTTTCTCGTGACTCAAGACTCGTCTACGCAAATTAATACCATCTTTTATTGGGGAAAGTTTCTGGTAACTTGCTCTCGATTGGAGAGGAAAGAATAATCAACGTTTTGTTTATAAAAGTTGATAGTACCTTTACAATTGTTGGTCAACAATATATTGAATTGGTTCCGCTTTTTGATAAATCGAAATTCTATCCGCCAGACTATGAATATAGCAACTATACATAATACAGCTATCCCCCGAAGAACGCGTTACCCACTGAGTTGCACCCACCGCTTTTTATCGGCGGGTTTTCGGTCTGATTTTTTGCATGTGAAGAACTAGTCACTCGCAGAAAATCAGAGCGCTTGGTTGAAAATCCACCGAGGCAAAGCGGTGGGTGTAACTCAGTGGGTAACGCGTTCTTCGGGGGAAAGCTGTATTCGAATTGGAAAAGCCCGTAAAATTCAACAAACTTTTGAGTAGATCCACTTTTGCCGAAATTGAGTTGGCTTGACGCAATTTTAAGTAGGCCTGACCGAGCACTTAAACTAGTTTTTCGGTACATACAATCCCAGAACTAGATTTGGAAAAGCAACGCGGGGCAATTTTACCCCAGGGGTGCGTTATGGGCTGTTCTTCCCTAAAAGCTTAGAGTCACTTCTCGCTAGAACAATACATATGTACGACTTTGCTGATGATGCCGATGCGGAGCTTGCAGTGCAGTTGTGTGGATGGTGTGGACTGGTGGTGGTCATGATTTCCTCTGCCCCATTTCCGGATGGAAGGCGATTCGGAATAAAGAATAGTGCTCAGTAGTTTTTGTGCGATTTTGCTGCACAGCAGTACTTTGGCAAGGATTGTTTTCCGAGGGCCAAGGGTTCAAGCTGCGTTTGGGTGCAAACAAATTGTGACAAATTGTGGGTCGTTTCGGTCAATTGAGGAAATCCGATGATGGAGATTTTGCTGGTTTGGTTTTCTGTTAGGTTTTTTTTTGTGTTTGGATGTTAGCCTAATTCTTTCTTGTCTCACATGCTTTGAGGAAATCGAAAAATTTACACTAAATTCAATTCAATTCTTTTAACTTTTTTTGTAAGGAGGTAAATAAAGTCATTCTGGATTCAATTTCCATTCAACGATGCCTATAAATATAATGCTACATCATGTAGAAAGTAAACGCTCATCATCAGGCCTTCTCGATAATTGGTAAAGGAATTAACGAAACCCTACCATGAAGTTCTTCTTCTCGTTGTGATAAAGTCGTTATAGGCCGCTGTTATTTGAACACTAATTATTGTCGATATTTAATGATTATTTCATAACTCACGTCATTAACCGTCATTTGGCGCTTACCTGCGAAGGAAAGACAGAAATAGAATATTAAGTATTTTGTTGATAAATTGATTGTTATATTAAACTATTTCACTTGTATGACCCATAATTTAAAAATACTGCAATATTTTTCACAGTGGTATAGATAAAAAAAGTGTTTGTATAATAAAAATATATTATGCATCATCGGTCAATAAGCATTTCAAAAAATAAAAAACTAAAAACATGTATTTTGTGGATTTTAGTTTAAATTTGAAAACGAGACATTGGAATTGGATACATGGAATAGGTAAAAATAGCGCTGATAAAAACCAATTATAATAATAATAAAAACATTGTAAAAATGACTTATTTCTTTGTTATGATGTCTTTAGGAATATTGTGCATAATTATGATAAAATATACACTGTTAAAAAATAAAAAAATAAATATATTTTAATGTATATGCTTTTTTTCATTCCCAAATTTTTCCAGTTAATAGCAAACATTATGAACTTCACTGTTTAAAAAAATGCAAGAATTTTTGTTATACCTTTTCTTACTTTTGTATCGAATATAAGCGTATAATGTTTTACAAAATTGCAAATTAAATATCTACAACTCTGCTAAATACACTATATCAATCGAACAAACCGTTGCGACAATATTTATATTTTGAATCATTAGTACAAACTGTTTGTAAACAAGTCCTGTTGGAAAAGTAGTCATGACTCAATTTGAAGAATTGATAACATAAAATTAATTTTTACTAAAAAGCACCAGCAGTAGGGACAAGGAAGAGGAGCTTTGTAAGAAGTGACGTCGGAAGTATTAAAATTTGTATTCCTGAGTTTTGTCTGTTCACCACTTTATATTGCACTTAATTTTCATTCCGCATTTCAAAAATATAATTCAATTTAAGCACTAAAATATAACTCAAATGATCATTGAAACTAATAAAGCATTTGTGTCCACATTGGGTTAACTGCACTTGAAAATGAGAGGAATGTTTTACAGTCACAATTTATTGTTTACAATTTTGCATTGCTGTATAATACTCTTCCGGTGGCTTTGAGTTGAGTTGAATAATAAACTTAATTTTGATGTTGTTCAAGTTAATGATCATACCTTTTGCCACACACATGCGCATGTGGTCGAGTTGGCAGAGTTGATGCCTGTGAATCAGTGATTGCCGGTTCGAATCCGGAAATATAAAGGTAATTTCTAGACATATTATAGCAATATAAATATGTAAATCCAATTAGTCAGCAACATTCTTAAGCAGCCTCATAAAAAGTATAAGGAAAAACGCTTAACGACTCAGTATTATTAATGAATATGGCAGATGCTTCAGTTTAGCCGTCTGGGAAACGTTTGAAAAAATAATATACGATTTTTGCAATTTTTATGCTCTGAGAAATGGGAAGTTTGTAAATGGAGTTTGTTTCTATGGAAATGAATTTACTACACGGTATAAAATACAGTAACGGGTGTTCAATAAAAATGAGAATGATTTCAGTGCCGTCCAGCGCACTAAGTTGCGCCGAACGGCTGACCAGGGCCCCTTCTCCAATATTCATTGAAGTTTTTTTTTTAATAAAAAATACTGAAATCGTGGAAAAAATTTTTACTAGCTATATGACTGAAAAAATTCTTATTTTTTATTGAACACCCGTCATAACCATGCCAACATGATTTCCATACAGCCTATCAATGGGTGTTTGCTTTGAGCACAACTCCTCATCAGACGGTCGTGTCTTGTCCGTTACCACCATTTGATTTCATCTGCATGTATTGGCCTCAATGAAAGATACATAAGTCCAAGGTATGAGGAAAATTGAAGAAAATTTCTCCGTAACTCGTCGTATTTAAATGATACAGATGTAGTTTGATCTAAAAAGTTGAGTATTTTAGTTTGACAAGCAACTTCGTAGAACATAGTGAAGACCTGAAATTAAAGAAAATATCTGTTTTGGAAAAAAAAGTTTTTTGGGGGTACGCCCTCAAACGACCCTCTCTATCTCAATTTAGGGGAAATATATGACTTTTATGTCATGAGCAAAGCTGTTTGTAGCAATTTTTCCTATAATTTTGCTCAAGACGTTAACCCTCTGTTCCAACGAATAAACTAATCACGAAACACTGTCTTTTAGCAAATGAGCTTAAGCTGGAATTATTTATTTTCATTAGTTTAAGCATTAGGTTAATATTGTGTAGTGTAGGCTTAAAATTCAGTGTATGCTTCGTATTTTAGGTTAGGTACTCAAGCAGCACACTTCGATCGAAATAAGCTGATGCAACTTGATTGTGACTGGAATAGGTGGCACATAAGTAACCACAATTGTGCAGTGGCATGTGTGCTGCTAGGGTAAGGTAATAATATAATTCAGTATCGTACTATGGGCGTTAAATACATAACTTTCATAAATTTTACATTCTTCAGTTACTTATTGTTTTTTTTTTAGTTTTACTCACAATTATAGTCAATTTAATTAATCAAAATGTTGGCTTGTTTTGTACTGCAATTTCGAGCGCGATTAGTTCGAATCTACGATTAATGATAGGTAAATTATTTGTGATTGAATATAGTAATTTTAAGTTCTGTGAAGGTTTTTAAAGTATTTGTTCTATGAACTTTCCACTCATTTGATATGTAGTCTGAGGCATAATGTTCCTTATACTGTTTAAGAAATTTCGTTCAAACATAGTTTTCGTGTAGATTCCATAGATTGAGAGATACAAATCAGAAAAGAGGCCGTTATAGCTAAAATTCACAAGACATCAGAGCCAATAAAAATTTCAATTCAAATATCAGAACATAGTTGCATTCCTTTTCAATGAAGACCGATGCCTGTTTCAGTCATAGATGATTTTTTTAGAAATATCAATTTTCAGTAGGCGTGTTTTTTTTTATCAGCATTCCATTCCGCTATGTTCTGCCCAAGCTGAGTTTCCGACGCAAGATCTGACGTTCGCCAGTCATCACCATGTAAAATGAATCCTGAGAACTTGGCACTACGATACTAACTATCGTTTCCAGACTGTACGGCAACACTCTCGCCCCCGTAACACTGCGTATCCGGAGCAGTTTTACCTGGATCACCGACGTCTAACACGGCCAACTTACTGACTGGTCTTCTTAAGAATCCCGAGCTCGTCTAAACTGTTGCTCGTCGTATCCGGCCATCGGGGCCCGGCTGTACTTTCATTATTCGACCCCGTATCCAGTTGTTCCGTTTGCTACTATTCGCAATGACCACTAGATCTCCTACTTCGATTTGCTTGGTATCGCTAAACCATTTCGTCCGCCTACAAATCGTTGGTAATTACTCCCTCAACCAACGACGCCAGAAGTAACGGCGCCGGTGGTGTAGTGGTAAGCGTGATTACCTCTCACCCCAGAAGGCCTGGGTTCAATCCCAGTCGGCGCCACCGGGATGTTCTGAGGCATAACATCTCTGATCACGCCTTCCTTCGGATGGGAAGTAAAGCCGTTGGTCCCCGGTTCATGAGTTGATGGGTCGATAGGTAGGGTCCAGGTGTGGGAGCTGCCTTCCTGGCACGTCGGTAGCATTGGTGCTCAGCACGGAAAACAAGATCGACGGAAAAAACAAACCAAAGGAAAAAAAAAAAAAAAAAAACAACGACACCAGAAGCTGTCTAACTGATGTCGGATATGCTTCCAGCTGCTTACGATTGCCTCCCGGTGATCTGTGGGATTTGCGACTGCTTGCATGACTCCACTGGAGCTCCCAAGCAGAAAGTGATTTGGCGTTAGTGCCTCTTGCTCTTCTGACTGACTAGGCTAACGGTCTAGAATTGACCATACTTTCAGCTTCGACTAGCAATGTTTGGAATCCTTCGTCGTCAAGCTTTCTTCCGGTGTCGATTTTTATGGCGTATTTGATAGAACGGACCATCCTCCCCCAAGCTCCACCCATATGTGGAGCTGAGAGTGGGTTTAACGACCATTTTGTATTGGCATTGGTAAATGTTTCTGCCAGGCCGTTACCGATCTGTTCTCTAAGCATTCTCTCAGCATCTTGGAAGTTGATGCCGTTGTCGCTGTATACTTCCACGCCGTCCGACGAATCGCCAAAAGCACGTTATGCAGCTCTCCGTACTCAGGCTGTGCGCAACTTAGAGGTGAACTGCGCTAGTCGTCAGACATGTAAACAATGACACCCAGCGCTTTGCGTGAGCGCGCTCAATCTTCACAAGCACCGGGCCAAAATAGTCCACTTTAAAATATGAGAAAGGACGTTCAAAGGATGCTTATCTGGCGACCAGAAGAAGTGCCATTTTTGGCGTTGACGGTTGTAAACTGTAGACCTTACACTTTTGGCAAAGTTGTGAAGTCTTCCTTACTGCTGCCCGAAGATGCAAAATATAGAAATTCTGTCTTCCTCATTCACCACCGTCTCGGGATTAGCATGATGGTTTGTACGGTGATAGTGATCGGAAACTTTGCATTGAACCCTGTGTTTTCAGATGCTCCGGACGGATTCATCCTGCCTTAGTACTCTACACTCATCGATGTACGGAAACAGCTTATAGATTGGTGATGATTTGTCGACATTTTTCTTACCCGCCTTCAGTTGGGCGATCTCGCCTGGATAACTCTCCTCCTGACAGCAGTGCCAAAGAATGCTTTCCGCTCTTCGGATTTCGTCAGAGTTCAACGGCGCTATGTCTCACAGCCCTCTACTTCGTCGAGCATTTCGTTCAAACTTCACTAGATGCTCCAACGTCAAGGCTCCATACACGAAACACGGCCAAAGTTCCTCCTCTGTACAGACCTTCTGCATGACATCCTGTTCTGGCCACTGCTCCTCAGGATGGTAGAGAAACTCCGGACCCCGGAACCACTTCCCTTCCGTTGATAAGCAATGTCCGTTTTCCCACTTCGTTGCCTCGCCGGCGCTGTTCATCTTGGTAGGCACCCATCTCCATTCGCTGCTTTCTAATAGCGTGAGAATCTCCCCGATGCGGCACGCTACATACACTCTGTCCAGTTAGCTTAGGACCACCTGATATTTTACCCATATGGTGATAAATAAATATATATTTTGAGCATACCCTATTATTTTATCTTTGTATTAGTGAACGCCGCATAATGAAATAGCAGTGTACACTCCAGGATCTGTGTTTATTCTGACATAAACATGTTTTTCGGTGTCCAGTTAAGTTAGAACCACTTGCTCTTTTCGTGAGTTTGGAGTTATTTGTGGCGCTAATAATCACAATGTCGAGGGGAAAAGCACTCACCGACAAGGAAAAAGGAAAAATTTAAGCATTCCGTCAGAAAAAAGTCGGCATTAGAGAAATAGCACGCCGGCTTGGTCGATCGCATCATGTGGTGCTCAACTACTTGAGAAAGCCCGAAGAATATGGTCAAATTGCGAAGAAGACTCGCCGATCGAAGCTTTCCGGACGAGACAAACGTAGGATTGTTAGAATCGTTCGAATTCTGCAAAATCTCTGATGCAAATCAAGCAGGAGCTCAATTTGAGTGTATCCCGGGAGACTGTTCGTCAAGTTTTAGTCAAAAGTCCGTTCATTAAACGGGCTAAAAAGGCAAAAGCTCCAAATCTGACTCCATCTCACATCGAAAAACGCTTAAACTTTGCACGGAACAATATGAATCGACAGTGGGATAAGGTAAGTTATCAGCCAGACTCATGATGCTGTAGTATTTAAATTTGTGAATATTGCACGATTAAAACAATTGTCTTTAACACTTTTTATTTTTGCGCAGACGATCTTCAGCAACGCAAAGAAGTTTAATCTGGACGGCCCCGATGGATTTAATGGATACTGGCGCGATTTGAGGAAGGAGGAGCAATATTTCACGACCCGGAACTTTGGAGGAGGTTCATGTATGACATGGTGTGGCTTTTCTGCATCCGGTAAACTAGAAATCGCCTTCACGTCATTCAAGATGAATAGCAGAGATTACATCACGGTTCTGGAAACACGTCTGCTACCTTTCATGCGCAGATTTCGACGCAAAAAGCTCACATTTCAGCAGGACAACGTTGCTATTCACACGAGCAAGGAAACAAAACAATGGATGATGGACCATAGAATAGATCTGCTCGACTGGCTAGCCCGGTCTCCAGACCTAAACCCAGTAGAAAACCTCTGGGGCATTATGGTTCGCAGAATTTATGCTGAGGGACGTCAGTATGCCACTGTATATGAGTTGAAATCGGCAATATCTGAGGCATGGGGAAATATTGAGAAGGCTGTCCTCCAAAACTTGGTAAACAGCATGCCGAACCGCATGTTCCAAGTTATTAACCGGAACGGTAAGGCAACTGATTATTGATATGTCATATTCACTGTTTATGACATTAATCTGCGTTTAAAACGCAGCAACCTGATCCAAATCCGAAGTGGTTCTAAGCTAAATTGACAGCAAAAATTAACAAATATGCTCTCAAAATACATATATAACTTTAAGTTTTAACTAAATGACTGCAATGTAATGTATAAATAATGAACTCAATAAAATATCAACAGTTGTTTTAAAACTTCTCAAATAACGTTTGAATTATCCCAAAACATAGGTGGTCCTAAGCTAACTTGACAGAGTGTATTGTCGGTATCTTCGGGCGTCTGACCGAATTCAGGCTAAGACGGTGCTAGAGTCTGACCAGAAAACTCTTTTTTCGGCTGATCGAGTATGGCTATCTTTGACGAACGATGCAAGTCGAACTCCAAGGACGTCCGCTTGTAGTTCCAAGCGAGGTATAGATAGTGGCTTAAGAGGCGCCACTTTCGTCTTCACCGATATTATGCTGCAGATAATGGTCCCATTGACGAGAATGAAACGCAAATAAGTCGCTGCGCTTTCCAACCGACTTGCGATTGGAAACTCGCACGTGGAACTGTCGATCTCTCAATTCCATCGGGAGCACCCGAATACTCTACTGAAGGACCGCGGATTCGGCATCGTAGCGCTGCAGGAGGTGTGTTGGACAGGATCCATGGTGCGAACGTTTAGAGGTAATCATACCATCTACCAGAGTTGCGGCAACACACGCGAGCTGGGCACACCTTTCATCGTGATGGGCAAAATGCAGAAGCGCGTGATCGGTTGGTGGTCGATCGACGAAAGAATGCGCAGGTTGAGGATCAAGGGCCGATTCTTCAACTTTAGCATAATCAACGTGCACAGCCCTCACTCCGGAAGCACTGATGATGACAAGGACGCATTTTACGCGCAGCTCGACCACGTGTACGATCGCTGCCCAAACCACGACGTCAAGATCATCATAGGAGACCTAAACGCTCAGGTAGGCCAGGAGGAGGAATTCAGACCGACGATTGGAAAGTTCAGCGCCCACCAGCTGACGAACGGGAATGGCCTACGACTCATCGATTTCGCCACCTCCAAGAACATGGCCATACGTAGCACCTTTTTCCAACACAGTCTCTCTTATCGTTACACCTGGAGATCACCACAGCATACGAAATCGCAAATCGACCACGTTCTGATTGATGGACGGCACTTCTCCGACATTATCGACGTCAGGATCTACCGTGGCGCTACCATCGACTCTGACAACTACCTGCGCCTTAAACTTTCCGTCATCAACAATGTACGGTACCGACGCCCGCCACGGTACAACCTAGAGCGACTGAAGCAACCGGATGTCACCTTAGCATACGCGCAGAATCTCGAGGCAGCGTTGCCAGAGGAGGGCGAGCTCGATGTGCTCCCTCTAGAGGACTGCTGGAGTACAGTAAACGCAGTCATCACCGACGCAGCCGAGAGCTCCATCGGGTACGTGGAAAGAAGTCGACGGAATGAATGGTTCGACGAGGAGTGCAGAGCGATTTTCGAGAATAAGAACGCAGCGCGGGCGGTAATGCTGCAGCATGGAACCCGACAGAACATGGAACGGTATAAACAGAAGCAGAAACAGCAGACCCGCATCTTTCGGGAGAAAAAACGCCGCCTGGAAGAAGCGGAGTGCGAGGAAATGGACTGCTGTGCCGTTCCCAAGAAACACGGAAGTTCTACCAGAAGCTCAACGCATCCCGCAACGGCTTCGTGCCGCGAGCCGAAATGTGCAAGGATAAGGACGGGAGCCTCTTGACGGACGGACGTGAGGTGATTGAAAGGTGGAAGCAGCACTTCGATGCGCACCTGAATGGCGAGGAGAACGTAGGCACGGGAGACCAGCGCAATGGAGGAAACGACTACGTCAGTGCAGCAGAGGACGGAACTGACCCAACTCCCACGCTGAGGGAAGTTAAGGACTCCATTTAGCAGCTCAAAAACAACAAAGCAGCTGGTAAGGATGGTATCGCAGCCCAACTCATCAAGATGGGCCCAGAAAAGTTGGCCATCTGCCTGCACCGGATGATAGTCAGGATCTTGGAAACAGAACAGCTACCGGAGGAGTGGAAGGAGGGGGTAATCTGCCCCATTCACAAGAAAGGCGACCATTTGGAATGTGAGAACTTCAGAGCGATCACCATTTTTAATGCCGCCTACAAAGTGCTATCCCAGATCATCTTCCGTCGTCTATCACCTAAAATGACCGAGTTCGTGGGAAGTTATCAAGCCGGCTTCATTGACGTCCGATCGACAACGGACCAGATCTTCACCGTACGGCAAATCCTCCAGAAATGCCGTGAATACCAGGTCCCAACGCATCATTTGTTCATCGACTTTAAAGCGGCATACGACAGTATCGACAGCACAGAGCTATGGAAAATCATGGACGAGAACGGCTTTCCTGGGAAGCTGATCAGACTGATCAAAGCAACGATGGACGGTGTGCAAAACTGCGTAAGGGTTTCTGG
The DNA here is from genome assembly GCF_037179485.1 of Ochlerotatus camptorhynchus. NCBI lineage: Eukaryota > Metazoa > Arthropoda > Insecta > Diptera > Culicidae > Ochlerotatus > Ochlerotatus camptorhynchus. The sequence goes on from NW_027040943.1 coordinate 1,474,241, forward strand.
TGAACTATCGCCGGGGACTGCGACAAGGTGACGTACTCTCATGCCTACTCTTCAACATTGCTCTAGAAGGTGTAATGCGCCGAGCCGGGCTCAACAGCCGGGGTACGATTTTCACGAAATCCGGTCAATTTGTGTTCTTTGCGGACGACATGAACATTATCGCAAGAACATTTGGAACGGTGGCAGAACTATACACCCGCCTGAAACACGAAGCAACAAAGGTCGGACTGGTGGTGAGTGCGTCAAAACCAAAGTACATGATAGCAGGCGGAACCGAACACCGGACAGGATTCGTCTCGGAAGTAATGTCACGATAGACGGAGATACTTTCGAGGTAGTGGAGGAATTCGTTTACCTTGGATCCTTATTGACGGCTGACAACAATGTGAGTCGTGAAATACGAAGGCGCATCATCAGTGGAAGTCGTGCCTACTACGGGCTCCAGAAGAAACTACGGTCAAAAAACACGCACCAAATGTACCATGTACAGAACGCTAATAAGACCGGTGGTCCTCTATGGACACGAGACATGGACTATGCTCGAGGAGGACCTGCAAGCATCTTCAGTGGTGTGCAGGAGAACGGTGAGTGGCGGCGAAGAATGAACCACGAGCTCGCTGCACTCTATGGCGAACCCAGCATCCAGAAGGTGGCCAAAGCCGGAAGGATGCGGTGGGCAGGGCATGTTGCAATAATGCCGGACAACAACCCTGTAAAGTTGGTGTTCGCTACTGATCCGGTTGGCACAAGAAGGCGTGGAGTGCAGAGAGCACGATGGGCGGACCAGGTAGAGCGTGATCTAGCAAGCATTGGGCATGACCGAGGATGGAGAGCGGCAGCCGCAAACCGAGTAGTGTGGCGTACTATTGTTGATTATGTCTTATCTTAAATGTGATGTTGTACAAATAAATGTATGTATGTAATGCGTAACGTTTCATATGGTAGTCTTCAATATGTCGAAGGACATTTGTCTTCAGTTCGGGCTCACGAAACATCCTACATAACAAGCACTCCAATCGACGAAGAGCCATGTGGTAACTATCTGGAAACTCGAAGTGATCGTATCTCCAGAGGAGTCCGGTTTCAAATCTACCGTCCACAATGGTTGATTCTAGTTTCATCATCGGCTTGGTTCCTGTATCTTCCTGCTCTAAATACCGCTTGACTACATCGTAAAGATCCTTTTATAACTGAACTTCCGAAATATGGCAACTGACCCCTACGGACATCGCATTATTACCTCCGCCGTATACACACCACCCGAGTCGCATTTTTGTGGCTACTGATTCGCCTTTGTGCCCTTCTCGGCATTTCAGCGGCATTGACAAATTCAACTGGTCCAAACCAATAAGCACGCGAGACACGGTGTCTTCGTATCGAGCTATCGGTAATCCTTTGAGGTGAGTGTACTGCAGCGAAAGTTGTTCCGACTTCAGCGACTGTATTGGAAGGTTCAATTCAGATACTGTTCTAGCTGACTTGACTTGGAAAGATTTCCCACTAGATACTCCTGAAATGTGGAATGATATTTCTTGAGAATCTGCTTCACACCGCGTTACATTGCTGGTCCAATTTAGGTAAAAGGCTCCTTTTGGTCCGGACTCTCCCAATCGCTCAGCTACCGATTTTTCCACCAAAGTTAGTGAAGAACCATCGTCCAAGAAAGCGAATTCTCCCCATCAGATTTACGGGAACGACTCGGAACAACGTTTTCGTTTCTTGATCTCGATGCGAATGGTTTTCGACAGTAGCTGGCTTGACCTTGTTTTCCGTTTGGGAGTGTAACAGTGGATGGTACTTGAACTCCTCCCGTGCTGGTTGTGACAAGTCCGGCAAAGCTTCAAGCAGTGTATTCTTCGCCAACGATTTTTTACGTCGAGTTCTAAAAATTGCTTGCAATCCTTGACTCGATTATCCGGTTGACTACAGACTGCGCAATTCCAACCTGTAGAATCTGGATTAGAAAAAATACAAGATGTAAAATGGCCGCACTTTTGTAAAAATGTAAATGATTGTCCACAACACACCTTTATGCAAAGTTTCATGCAAATCGGAGTAGGTCCAGTCAAAATTTTTATATTTTTATCCTAATTGGTCTGGAACTCGTCTGAAGATATATGAAGTTCACTGAGCTTCTACAAAGTTTGCAGGGCTTTTGCAAAGTTAGTTGAACTTCTTTTAAAATCCGATGCATCTACAGAAAGTTTCCTGCCCTAGCTATACAGTTCAGTTTTCAGAAGTCTCACGATGTTTCTTGAAGATCGATTAAACTCCTTTTACTTTCAAGAAGTTTTCCGAGCTTTTACGAAGTTCTTAGAAATAAAATGATGTTTTCTAAACTTTAACAAATTCCTTTTGACTTCTTAAAGATTAACCTTATGGAATGTTATGAGAGCATCATAAAAGTGAAAGAGCCAGGAGGAGGGGCTCAAACAGAGAGTATGCCTCCTAAACATCAATCCGGCTCTATAAAAAGGACCTCGTAAGATCTGATTTACAGTTTTTTACTCAAGTTTTTGAAATCAAGGTGTCGAAACAAATATGTTTACATGTAAACATTTTCTTTAAAATCTGCCTGCCCAGGTTCAATATTTAATCAACAATATGCGATGGCTTCTTCAATCGAAGACAATGAAGAAAACTGCACATTGTCAACGAAATACACATATCTGTTAAGGATAAGTAATTAAGATAGAGAAATTAAACGGAAATTACTAATCTTTGTCTCACTATTTATCATCGGGATTTAATAAATTAGCTATCGAGTCTGAAAAGCATGGAAACAATTAACTGAAATAACGTTTGACAACTGAATCAACAATAGTTGAATTCTTATCAAAATATTCCACACACAGAACTCGCAATTTATTGAACCGATTTGCGGCCAAACACATTCCAACATATTTTCCTTTGCATCATCCACAGTCACTCCACGCCACTTGTATTAAACACATGTTACGTGCTCTTTTACCGAATAGCCCCTCAAGTGGAGGGGGATTAAACAAATTGCATTATAATGTCGTACCGATGTAAACATATTTTATTACAATTATTGCCCGTTGTCTGAGAATGAAATACTCACTCACACACCACCGGCGAATCTCTTCCATCTCCGGAAGAGCTCCCACCCTCCCACGGCTCAGATGATACGACATCGTCGGAGGAGATTTATGGCCCCCATAAAGCTGCCGGGTGCAGGATGGGAGAAAAAAAAACAATCCCAAGATGCAAGATCGGCTAACAAGAGAGCGAACAAATGGGGTATTCATCTCATCCGCATGGGATACCTGCAATCGATTCTCACCTTCCTTCTGCTTTCTGGCACAATTTCCCGTTTTTTGATTGGTTTGTTATTCCCATCGAATCATCCCGGGGAATCGAAATGGATCGAGATTTGTCATGGCCCCAGTGGAACGAAACACCGAAATCGAGAGTAACAATCGGTCGGTCGGTTGGTCGTCCCAAACGACATACAATAACAATGAAAAACGCGACTCCCTTAATTCCCCCTCCCCCCCCCCCCTTCCCACAACACGAAAGTGGATCAGGTGCTACATTACCATAACCCAGCGAAACAACCATGAACTAGGAGGGGGTGGGGGAATGGCAAGCGCATAAAAGAGTTATCCCCTTTATTGCCAATCAGAGCTCGATTTTTCATCGAATTTAACGAGTTGATTCGGGTTGCTGCCCGCCACGGCATGTTCTCCCGTAGCCCCTTCTATGCTCACTCACAGATTCTGCAAAGCATTCCGGTTGTTTACGGCCAATAATCGGATCATTTGCTTTCGAACCCCTCCACGGCAGTTGCCCCGCACCGGGGTGGCGTTCGTAATGCTAATAAATTTGTTTATAATAATTCAATGTGAATCCGGTACACAGGTGGAATGGGTTCATCTCTCTCTCTCTCGCTCTCTGATTTCGGAGCTTCGACGGGGAAAGCAGGTCACGTTTCCAGCTCAGGTCATAAACAACGGAAATTGCACGACGTCTGTCAAGGTTAGATCGAACCCGTCGTCAAATCAAAGTGATGTGCATTTCGACATTTACTACTCGTTACGAATTTCGATGGCGAGTGAGTGCCACTTGCATTTATGTTGTGCTTTGCTGAGGTTTGGACTATTCAGAACGATCCGACGATATTGTGATAGAAAAAGTCATTCGTTGGAGAAACAATCAAAGCGCCTAATAAAGGTTTTAACTGGTGAAGCGTGTCGGATGAGGTTCCAGTAATGAATTTCCGGTGCGCCTCCCAGGAGGAACTGATGAAGGAATCATGAAATCTAATGGGTTCTTCATGCATGCCGATTTCCTTTTTTCTTAACGGAGTGGTTATTGTGGTATCGAGCGTTTGTGGGCCTTTAGGGTGGGATGGTCTAAAAAGCACCCCTGGGGCAAAATGGCCTCGTGTTGATTGTCAAGTGGTGAATTTAACGAACAACATTGCTAGTTAATTATTCTTGAACATTCTATTCTGGCACATGAAATCCTTGAATTAGTAAAGCAACACAAAAATCTCAAGGGGTAATTTTACCCCGGAGGTGCCTTATGAACTGCTATCCCCTACTCCCGGAAAGATGCCTAGCAATTATAGTCTAGTGCATGTGCTCTGTATCATCCAAAGACATAACCACAAGGGTAGATATGTTCGTAGAATGATACGTGACAACTCTGTCCATGGAGAAGCCGAAGTGATACCTCTGTGTATTTGAGCTTCAAAGCACAGATTTTACGATTATTGAACCAAGGAAATAAATGTGCCCAGTTTCTTGCAGTCATTAGCCGGAAATGATGGTGCTTCTCTCCTGGATTTGGAACCCAGAAAGGACGTGTGGTGCCTACCGAATGAGTTGTTTATTGCGGCGATTACGCAATCGGTTCACCCGCACGTGCTGGATGCTGAAACACAGAAGCTGATTTCGGGAAGTTTTTCCATTGCCTTAAAGAGATTTGGGTGACAAATCTGGGCTATGCTCTGCTGTGGGAGTAATATTAAAGAAGAACTTGAATAAGATATATCAACTCGAGAGTGTATTTTAAAATAGCTCTATCTGCATTTGTAAACAAACATTGAAACGCCGATTTTTCTAAACTATTAGCTTCGCCCACACAGGAATGGAACGTGAATTGGTGACACCCAGAGCCGATGGTTTGGTGTCACCCCTTAACCGTCAACCATTTTTGATCACTGCAAAAAAGCTACACATAATTTATACGATGGTATTTAAATTCTTTTTCCATTTATCATTATTGTTCAAGCCATGCTTAAGGTAAACAAAACTTACGCTTTCCTTATTTACTGAGCGTTAAGGCCCACCCACATTAGATCCGTTTGCGTTGCGTTGACGTAAATTTGACAGTTAGACAATAGATTTAGCTGTCACTTTGCCGCAACGCGTCCGATCCGGATCTAATGTTTTTTTTTTTTTTTTTTTCTTTATTTTTGTGATTTTTAGCCGTAGGCTAGTTCATCACATCGGATCTAATGTGCGTGGGCCTTTACAGATTGACCATCGAGGGTACACCCAAAATACAACGAATCATTTAATTTGCTATAAACTGGTTACAAACGCACACACAACACCAATAATTTTTATAGTTTATCATATATCTATAGATTTCGGTAGGAATCGATTCAAACTGTTCATATAACGAGCACGGCATAGTGTGTTCGTAGCGTATTTTGGCATGCAAATACATCTCACGTAACATTTGAAAAATGCCTATACAGTTTTGTAATCTGAACTTGCAAGATCCCTTTCAGACGAAACAAAGTACGCTCACGGAAACCAACAACACCATAGGGTACGAGAGGCAACCAGCAATCCAGTTCCCAACAAAATATTGGCGTTGACGGCGACTCTGTAGCGCTTCACTCCTATGGTAAAATGCATTAGCAATCGTCAAACTCTGTGTGAAACATAGCAAACTTCGTACTGAACGTAAAATTTTCTAAAATTACGGGGATTTTCTGATGCTCCAGGAAACTCCCTGAAGCATTGGGAACTTCTCTGAAGTTTTGGAATCATCGCTGCAGTGTTGAGAGGTTTGCTGATGTTTTAGAATCCTACCAAAAATTATTGGAACATACTTAAAGCTCTTGAAAGAGTTGGAGTTCTACGAAGAACTTCTCGGAAGTTCATGCAAGAACTTTTCTATAGTTCGTGGATGATCTTGCTAGAACTTCAGAAAGGTTCTTCTCAGAATTTTTGGGAAGAAGTTCCCTGGTGTTCTGAAACAAAATTCCTTTAATTTCTGAGATGAACTTCCCTTACGTTCTGGGAAAAACATCCCCGAAGTCGTGCAAAATGTTTCCTAACGTTCTAGGAAGAAATTGCTCTCTGAAGAATGTTTTGAAAGTTTTGAGAGGAAATTCATTTCAAGTTCTTAAAAGAACTTCCCTGAACTTCTAGAAAGGACTTTTCTATGGTTCTAGGAAGAGCTATCATAAAGAACTTGGAATAACAACCTTTTTTAAGCTTTCTGGTTTCAGTCGTCTTTTACTGTAGGGCTTTAATTCTGATTAAGGACTAGGAGTACTAAAGTAAAAGTGTGAACGACTGAAACCATAAAACTGAAAAAGTCTATGACTAGACAATGAAGAAGTTTACAAGTTTGACTTCAACCTACGCGACGTCTGCTGGAAGCTCAATGCTCGTGGATTTCACTTTCCTTGTGCATCCCGTTCGTCGATTGGTCAGGCAACATGTAATTTGCTGAATGACTATTGCACTGCAAGACTCAGACAGATGAATGGAATTCCAAACCATAACAACCGCATGCTCGATCTCTGTTTCGTAAGTGAGGAGATGTGCACTGGTTTTTCCATCATATCAGCCCCCTCCGCGCTGGTTAAAAACTGTAGGCATCATCTGCTGGTGAGCATAAAGCTCAACGAACACTGTAGAGAGCGTCCTCTATAGCTTTGGCGAAGCCAACTTCAGCTAAATAAATGATTTTCATTCAAATGTCGACTGGGAAGAGGCACCGTGTGACTGTGATTCTAACCTTGCCGCATCGACGACATCCAACATTCTTTTGCACGCAATCGATCAATTTGTACCTAAGCGAATCAGTCGTGAACCTGTTAAACCTGCCTGGTCGAATTCAGAGCTTAAGCGATTAAAAAAATCGAAGAGGGCTGCTCTTCGTAAGCACATCAAATACCGAACAAATTCCACGAAAGTATGTTATTCTAAAGCAAACACGGATTACAAGCGACTCTACAACCAACTGTACCATGCACACCAAGACCAGCTTCAGGGTCGTCTGAAATCAAATCCGAAGAGCTTTTGGCGCCATGCGAATGTCCAAAGAAAGGAAAGCGGACTACCCTCAAGTATGACGAACGGCGTAGTGGAAGTATACTCTATCGTGGGTATTGCCGACTTGTTTCTCTGTTTTAAACAACGAACGACTCAGCACTCAGGATGTAATTGCTGCGTCTCAACCTTCTCCAGCCATCAATTGTCTATCACCAGCGAAATGGATATTTCAGGCAGGAGACAGCTTAAAACTTCAACGGGTTCCGGTCCAGATGGCGTACCGTCGTTAGTCCTTAAACGCTGCCTGACTGCTCTCGCGACACCGGTAGCCAACGTTTTCAATCTCTCCTTGAAATCTGGGGTTTTTCAAGCTTGCTGAAAAGAGTCTGTCGTGTTCCCAATCCACAAGAAAGGCTACAAAAGAACTGTTTCAAACTACCGTGGCATAGCTTCGTTAAGTGCTACCTCCAAACTTTTTGAGTTGATTATACTCGAAAACTTGGTTCAAAGTTTTGCACACTTTATCCCGACGGATCAGCATGGCTTCATGCCTAAGCGTTTAAAAGCAGTGAAATTTACGTTTATTTTCTGATTTTTTATACATTTCAATTGGTTAGCCTTTGGCTCTTCATCTTTGTTCTAATTAATTGGTTATTCTAATGTGATGATTGCGTTTAGCGCTAATTTACAGGATACCCTTTATGGGATTGTTTTCGTTTGAATTTAAAAATTGTATAACCTATTTACCTACTTGAGCACCTAACTACTTAAACTAGGTTGCCAAATCACGAATGATCTGGTGGTTTAATCGCAGACAGGCGACACTGCACCTTTCCAGCGTGGAAGTCTTTCGCTCCTCGAGTGTTTGAAGACCGGCCAGGTGGTGAATCTCAGAATTACGAGTTCGTGGTGGACTGTTAAGGATCATTCCGAGGATCTTGTTTTGGATCCTCTGAAGCTTTAGGTGGTGGCATTTAGCACAACTCTCCCAGATTGGCATACCATACTCAATAGCCGGCAGAATGATCTGCTTGTGGACAACAAGCTTGTTTTTGAGGGACATGGTGGACTTCCTGTTTATCAGCGGGTAGAGCGACCTGATCAAGATGATACACTTGGTGCATGTCTTGTTCACATGGGATCGGAATAGCAATTTGCTATCGAGGGTGATACCAAGGTAGACTACTTCACTCGACCATTCAATGGGAGTGCTATCAAGATGGATCTTGACGTTAGCAGGCGGAACAAGCCGAGGTGAATTCGAGTGTGGAAACAGAATGGTTTGTGTTTTAGCTGCATTGATACAAATCTTCCAGCTCTTGAAATAGTCGGACAGAACATCCAGGCCTGATTGTAGTTTACTTGCCAGAGCACGGATCACTCGACCCTTATAGATGATGGAGGTGTCATCTGCCAACATTGACAGGATACCACCACCCGGCAGGGGAGGAACGTCTGAATACGATAGGCTCAAGCAGGCAACCCTGAGGGACCCCTGCATCAACGTTGATTGTATCAGAGGGGACATTGTTCAAGTAGACTTGAAATGATCTGCCCGACTAGTAGTTTTTGATGATCTTCATGAGGTAGATCGGAAAGTTGTATCGATGCAGCTTGTACACTAGACCATCATGCCAGACATTGTCGAACGCCTTCTCGACATCCAACAATGCCATGGCAGATATATTGGAAACCGACTTATTCCGTTTGATGATGTTAGTAGCCCGTGCGAGTTGGTGGATGGTAGAGTGGCCTTTCCTTAACCCGAATTGCTCTTTGAGAAAGATGTTATTATCATTTGAAAACACCAGCAGACGGCTGAGTATCAACTTTTCGAATAGCTTCGAGATGGAGGATAAGAAGCTGATGGGGCGATAGCTTTTGGCACTGGTAGGATCTTTGCCAGGCTTGTGTATTGGAATCACTTTGGCTAACTTCCAGCATGCAGGGAAGTAGCCAAGCTCCAAACATTTGTTGAAGATAAGGGTAAGATGGTTGAAGAAGTCAATACTCAAGTTTTTCAACTCGAGGTTTCCCTAAGGTAGCCATCTTTAGCCATTTCTGTTTCTGCTGTACATGAATGACATGAATACCATCCTGAAATGCCTTAAACTATCGTATGCGGACGACTTGAAACTCTACTTCGTGATAAAAGAACCTAGTGATGCCATTTTCTCGCAGCAACAATTGGAAGTCTTCGCTGAGTGGTGTCGTATTAATCGCATGTCACTGAATTTCTCGAAATGCTCTGTAATTTCCGCTAACGTTCGCTTCTTCACCATAACTACACACTGACGGGCATAGCTTTGAAACGTGAATCAACTATATCCAAGCTCAGCTTAAAGGATCATGTTGCATACGTAGTATCCAAAGCTTTATCACAACTTGGATTCATATTCCGCTTCGCCAAAATATTTAAAGATGTATACTGCCTAAAAGCATTATACTGTTCGTTGGTGCGACCTATTTTGGAGTATTCGACGGTCGTGTGGTGTCCATACTACCAAAATGAACCCATGCGTATTGAAGCTATTCAACGGCAGTTCATCCGATATGCTTTATGGCATTTTCGCTGGAATGATCCTACAAATCTGCCTAGCTACGAAAGCCGTTGTATGCTTATCAACTTAGAGCTTTTGCATGCGAGACGTAACGTAGCAATGGCGAGCTTCGTCGGTGAACTTCTTCAGGGAAACATTGACTGTTCCACACTGCTGAGTAGTATCGACATCAATACCCACCACTGGAATCTACGATCGCATGCTTTCCTGAACAACCGCCTCTCAGGAACCAACTACGGATGGAATGAGCCCATGCGGAGCATGTGTCGCATCTTTAACAGATGCTACAATGTATTTGACTTCAATGTTTCCCGTTTTAGAAATAAGTGCAAGTTCAAAAGTATTTTATGTTAATTTGTTAAGAATAAGTATACTGTCATTGGGGTGAATATTTTACCTGTTGACCATAACATAAATAAATAAATAAATAAATAAACAAATAGGTAGTAAACGAAATACGTAGGTGATATAGTTCAAAGTGATAGTGAAAGTATAGAGTGAAAGTGAAAGTGATACAAAAGTAGAAGAATTAAAAGGAAAAATCGTCAAAAAAGGTAAATGAAAAAAGTTTTTCCAATCGAGTAAAGCAGTGCATCTTTGCCTTTCGCTTGGAACAGCTTTTGGCAGACGTCCATACTTTTACTGTAGGGCTTTAGGGGGTACGAGTATACCTTGTAAAAAACCATTCTGTCCTGTCTTCGCTTCGCGCAAATTTAGACATAACGGCAATGGTCAATGATTGCTCAAAGGCCCGTATATATAAACTTTTGTGTGTTTACAATCAAAAGTACTGGAAAACTGTCAACCAGTATTTACTCTTTTCCTACAATTGCATATTTAAATTTTTGAATAATTATTTTCATAAATGTTCAATCCAGCTTAAGAAACTACAACTATTACAACATTCTAATTCAAACTGGCTCATCAATTATTTACATTTTTGATCACAATATTAAATCCCACTATTCAAAGAATTTTCATAAAGCACACTTAGAAATTATTACCGACTTCGGTAATTTTTTGGCGAACTTTCAACAGCTGAACGTTCGGTACAACTTTAACCCTCATTTCAAATCCTGTTTCATTAAATATTAATTTCAAAACAATGTCAGCCTTGTTTAAATAAACGAGTTTTACTTGTTTTGATGATTTAAAGCTAATGAATTAAAATGCCTGATTTTTACCGTTGAAAGTTCGGTAAGAATCACCGAAGTTGTTAATGATTTCTACGTGTGAGTATTGCAGGTTTATAAAACTTACTTTTGGTCAAATTATTGAACTTCTTGTTAATTTTTTTCCGTAATGTTTTCACAGAAAACAATATATGGGACCTCCCAAGTTTCTTTTATTGCTTTACTAGAGAGACTTTCAGCCGTGGTCTGGTTTGTCAGTTGTTTTCGGTGGATACCTTAAAATATTATAGCACAGAAAATAAACTCAAAAATTTAACCAAAAGTTTTTGTTTTTTTTTACGATTTTTGTAAATGTTTAAGGGTCTATAAATGTTAATACTTAAAAAGATTGAATTTTTCCTAATAATTTTTATAAAAAAATATCAGAAATAATGAACCAGGACATGTTGTGTTGTTTAAATATTTAAAAAAATATATATTTTTTACTCAACATTTCATAAAAAAATAACCACACCGAGATAGGGGAAATGACTCAAATGTTGGCCTATGGATCTAAGATTGGGCCCATCGCTAAAAAGCTGCTATTTATCAATTTTATCTAGATGAATGCGTCATTGGGACGGTACTAATGAAAATTTTGGTTGCTATTGAAAATTTAGTCAATTGCTGAATTTATGTATGGGCCCAAATTAGGGACATTTAGGCCGACATAAGATCCATTTCCCCTAGATATTATGTTTACCTTCAACTTTGCCTCAGATGTCAAAATTTTTAAAATTTCATGCAAATCGAATGAATCTAAATCTATTATATTTATAAATATTCTGCCATTCCATAGCAAAACGATATAGTTATTCTCAGAATTTAGTTTTGTTCTTTATCGCAAAATAATAGACCATTATTATTATTATTATTATTTGTCATTAGGGTGACCATTGCCACGTTAAGATGGTACAAAAAACCAAATCTTTTCAAAAATGACATTTTCCAATAAATTATAACTTTTGAAACACTAAGTCGATTTTGAAGATCAAAATATCAAATAAAAGTTGATTAAAAATATTTTTTTATAAAAAATATAGTGACATTAAAAAATAGGGGTTTTGTATTGAAACACATTGTTTGCATTTGTTTTTTTAATGGTTGTCATGTTTTGTAGACGGAGGTCGCAATATGTTTTCATATTTTTACTTGAAAATCTAGGATAAAGTACAAAACTGTACTTTTTAAGAAATTCTGAAAAAGTGGTTTATCGTTTTGCTAAATGACTGTATATTTATAAATCTATTTGGACTGGAACTGCTCAAATAGATAAATGGGTCAAATAACTTTCAGTGGATCAAATAATAAAAATAATTAAATTTCAGCAATAAAATATGCTATGTATGTAGAGCAGGTAAACCAAGCTTTGGCTTAAAGTGATTTAACTGAAACACTCGAAAAATATTTCTCTCTCTTGGAGTTAACTCCTTCTTTAAATCATTGCAGTTCTTTGGTCGCGAAAAATTAATAAACAAGCTTGCTAAAAACAATTGAAAGTTAATTTTCAATCTTGAAATTGACTTCTTCTTTGAAACACGAGCAGCTCTTCAAAAGATAAAAGCTACTGAACACTTCAATATAAAGTGCTCAATAGTTCTATCGACCTTATGTCCATTTCAAATTTTTCCACTCAACCTGTTGGCCAAATGCATTTAATTCGAACTTTTGTACATCCAACCTTAGTCTCTTCCACTTGTCCATTCGGCATTCTATCCATCGAAATTTTATCCCTTCGACGTTTTGTGCCTTTAAACTCCTGTCCATTCAACATTTTGTCCCTGTAAATTTAATTCAGCATTTTTGTCCATTCGACCTTTTGAACCTTTGACGTTTTGCTTGTAATTAAATAATTTCAAAAATAATGAAAATTAACATTTTGTGTTATTCAAGTTCTACCACTTTTTAAATTTCTAATAATTTTTCCCTTACGACGTTGTGTCACACATTATTTCAATAAGAAGTGAAGTTTTTGTGCTAAAATTATTGAAAAACGGTAAATGCTGGAAAACGATTAAAAAAAGGCCGAATATAACCAACATATGGCTGGTTGTCTATAACAAACAATTATGCGAATTTTCATACAAATCGGAGAAGGTCTAGTCTGATCGATTCACCATTTGGCGTGAAACTGTTAATTTTATTGTTTTGAGCATTCGAACTTTTGTCCGTTTCAATTTAATTTGACTTTCGGTTCATTTTACGTTGTTCATTTGACCTTTTGTTCATTCCAAATTGTTGTCAATTCGACTTTTTGTCCATTCGACCGTTAAATTTTATGCGATTTTTTGTCCATTTGGACCATTCGTCCATTCGACCATTTGTTTCTTTGACCTTTTGTGGTCCAACATATTGTCTTTCGACCTTTTGTATTTTGACCTTTGTCATACGAACTTTTATATTTCGGCCTTTCGTCTTTCGACGTTCGATCTTTTGTCCTACAACAATTATACTAGGGTACCATAGCTAGACAAAAATAGAAGTAAAGGGTGATACGGTCAAAATTTGGTCAATATCAACTTGACGTATTTCTTTCAATTTTGCATTTAAAAAACCTGAACACCCCTCATTTTGAAAGTGTGTGTGTGTAGAATGTTGCTCCTATTTTGATTTTGGAATTCACTCTTCAGTTGTCAAAATGCCGTCCAAGCAAGAAGAGCAGCGTATCAAAATTTTGCTCACGCATCGCGAAAATCCGAGCTACTCGCACGCAAAGTTGGCAAAATCGCTAAAAGTTGCCAAATCAACCGTTACAAATGTAATTAAAGTGTTTGGGGAACGTTTGTCGACAGCCAGGAAGTCTGGATCGGGGGGAAATCGAAAACCGGAAGCCGCTGAGACGACAAAGAGAGTTGCCGGTAGTTTCAAGCGAAACCCTAACCTCTCCGCAAATAAGCTGGGTGTATCGTCTACAACCGTGCATCGAGCCAAAAAACGAGCCGGACTATCGACTTACAAGAAGGTAGTGACTCCAAATCGCGATGATAAACAAAATACGACGGCCAAAGCGCGATCCCGGAGGCTGTACACGACGATGCTGACGAAGTTTGACTGCGTGGTAATGGACGACGAAACCTACGTCAAAGCCGACTACAAGCAGCTTCCGGGACAGGAGTTTTATACGGCAAAAGGAAGGGGAAAGGTAGCAGATGTTTTCAAGCACATGAAACTGTCAAAGTTTGCAAAGAAATATCTGGTTTGGCAAGCCATCTGTACCTGTGGCTTGAAAAGCAGCATTTTCATAGCATAGTCAACCAAGAAATTTACGTGAAAGAGTGTTTGAATAAACGTCTGCTGCCTTTCCTGAAGAAACACGGTTGTTCCGTACTGTTTTGGCCGGATTTGGCATCTTGCCATTACGGTAAAAAGGCCATGGAGTGGTACGCCGCCAACAACGTGCAGGTGGTTCCCAAGGACAAGAACCCTCCCAACACGCCAGAGCTCCGCCCAATTGAGAAATACTGGGCTATTGTCAAGCGGAACCTAAAGAAGACCAAAAAAACTGCTAAGGGCGAGCAGCAGTTCAAGGCAAACTGGCTTTCTGCGGCGAAGAAGGTGGACAAGGTGGCTGTACAAAATCTGATGGCAGGGGTCAAGCGTAAGGCCCGGCAATTCGGATTTGGAAAAGCGGAAGCCTAACTGAATATTTTTCCTGAATTTTATACTAATTGAACTTGAAAAAGAAATTTAATTTGATTTTTTAAATAAACGATTTCACCGATTTACACGCGTTTTCCCTTGACCAAATTTTGCCCGTATCACCCTTTAATTTAAAGGCTTTAAGTATTTCCATAAGCGCTCGTAGCTTCTGTGTGTACATTGGTAAATCGACAGCGCAGCGTTAGGCGAGGGACACGGGGTGATGGGTCATTAGGCCAATTTGCATTCTGCCGAAAGCTACTAGGTTTGAATTCATTAGGCCAAAATCCAATGGCAAGAAAGTCATTAGAACGAATGGGTAATCAAGCCAAAAATGTTAATTGTTGTTCAATTTTCATGATACGGTTCCAGGTAAGGAAAATAATAAATAGTCAATGAAATGCGCAGAATTATGTCGTGTCGTGATGTCAGAATACATTGTTGATAAATGCCCAGATCAGTGCTGGAAAATATCATAGTCAATGTAAAATTCAACGCTATATTTACAGAGAAAACTCTGTCACTATCATAAGACAAAACTATAGTGACAGAGATTTTCGAGTTCACTTATTAATATAATTGATACTTACGCTGCATTTTTTTTTTAATATCGATTTCATACTGTTTCTTGTGGCAATTAATCTAAATTTACTAGTAATTTGGATTAACAAAAATATGTGAATTAATCTCATGAGAGCTTCGTTATTGAAAAATGACAGGAATGCTAATGACAGATAGTTTCGTCTCATGATAGTGATAGGATCTGTTTTGTTATTCTCACATGACGGACATGATATTAACCAGCACTGGCTCAGATAGGATCGTTCATGCTTCTGAAGGTTAAATCTGCTATATTAAAAAAAAATCAGCTGATAATATGCCTATATGTAAGATATCGGAAATATTTCCAAGAGTCAGTACTTAACATTTTTGCAACGCTCTTGATCTTAAAATTAATTCTGGGTCCAATTTTTTAAAATTATCCTAGCTTGTGATCTTAGAATCAGTAATAAGTTTGGGATCCTATATTATATTTGTTAAAGAGAAAAAAAAGTCTAAAAGTCTGAATTATTTTAAGTTCCAAAATGTACATTCTTACCAAGATGATTACGATTTTTACGGATTTTTTTTACCAAATTAATATACGTGATTATGTAATGTACGCAGTTATAAATATTTTGTAATTTAAATTAATTCAAATAACACATTTAGCAATCTCAAATTCAATTAATAAAAACTGAAATCAACACTTTTATGAAAGTATATATCATTGGTTTAGTTTTCATGAAACCGTTTTCAATTGAATTTTTGACTTCCATGTAAAACACACATGCAGGTAAAACTTAAAGCAAATTAATGTATTATTAAATACTTTTTTTCCTTGATTTCTTTTCCGTCGATCTTGTTTTCCGGGCTGAGTACCAATGCTACCGACGCCAGGGAGGCAACTCCTATACCTGGACCCTACCTATCGACCCATCAACTCATGAACCGGGGACCAACGG
Organism: Ochlerotatus camptorhynchus; assembly: GCF_037179485.1. Taxonomy (NCBI): domain Eukaryota; kingdom Metazoa; phylum Arthropoda; class Insecta; order Diptera; family Culicidae; genus Ochlerotatus; species Ochlerotatus camptorhynchus. The sequence goes on from NW_027040943.1 coordinate 1,490,383, forward strand.
CGTGATCAGAAATGTTATGACTCAGAACATCCCGGCGGCGCCGACTGGGATTGTACTTAGGCCTGCTGGGGTGAGAGGTAATCACGCTTACCACTACACCACCGGCACCGTTTATGCTCCTGTTGGATGGACTGTTTTTTGACTGATTGTATGATCCTGTTGTTGAAAGAAGATTCTCATTTATCCCGTGGATGCACGTGGGCGATGTTGCGAGGATAGTCCACAGTCTACCGATAGTTGTTTTGCTAAAGTGAGTGGTAGTTCCATATTATATCATATTAATAGCGCTCTGTCTAATGAACCAACACCGGATATGGTAGTCAATATCCTGCAGAACGGTTGAGTCTATTCAATTCTGAAGAATGCTTTCTACGAACAAGGCTCTGTGTATATTTCTTCGAGTTCACAGAGTATTCAGATTGATAGTGGATCTCGTAACTAGGCATACGATGAGGATAACGCCAATGTAGCCTATGCAAGGCAATTCTCACGAACCTACGCTGTACAGACCCGATCCTTTCCGAACCATTGAGGTAAACTGGATTCCACACTGTAGAGCTGAGCTCTAGAATTGTACAAACTATTTAGTAGTATAGCGACATAAAACAATATACGTCGATGAAATTCTTTGAAATATGCGTATGATGAAATCCTTCATGCACAAGCATATTATAATACAGATTTTGCCAGACTCTCTGCACATCAGATTTTTTTCTTTGAATAATTTCACATAACCGATCTTCCAAATCTTTCTCGTTGATCTTCAAGATGGATGTGATTCAGTGATTCGGAATAACTGTCACTTTTAAAAATGGTCAGAACGATTGAATGCTTACATGAATTTTTGACATTAGTTTATTCCAGATATAGGGTAAATTATGGCTTCGGCACCCATTGACTGTTTTCGGCAACCGAAATCGAAACGTTTATTTCACTGTATTTTCCCATCAAAACTCTTCGCTGAATGTATTAAGCCGATTCCTTACCTTTTCAGCTTCAATCTGATTACATTTTTACGACTGTGAATTCCTGTTATACCATATTTTTCTTTAAATGAAATATACATACTACAAAATACGGCTGATTTCGAGTTGCCGATAATAGAACAGCTGGTTAACACGCAGTTCAAATGGAAAGGGTGCCGAAGAAAAAGAGACTGCCGACAATAGTCACTCTCACCTGAGAAGTTTGGAGCGTTGTAAAAACATGTTCAACCCGTTTTGATCAATTCTGTCGATTGGAATTGGTAGAACAGCAAGCAGCAGATAAATGTCAACAAACAAACCTGTCATGTATGTGTGTGACGCTGAGAAATCGCTAATAGAAGTTCGGACGCTGCTTAGATTGACGAGAATACGTAAATTCCCCTACTGCATATATAACCTTCAACTTAGCATACTTTAATTCAAATCTCACTCCCTTTACTTTAATTACCAGCCACATTTATCACGAAAATTAACCACAGCCCGTTTCAGTTCCAGCACTTTTGGAGTCCTGGCGATGCGTCTAAGCTCTGATCTCTGTGCTCTGATATTGAACGGATTTTCCACGCATGGTTCATTTTTACCTCTATAATGATGCGAAAAATAAATGTTTCATTCTTTCGAAGAGATTTCAGTTTCTAAAAAATAATACACGAATTGATACAGATTTATGACATGCCCCATTTTCATGTCCATGGCTGCTTGAAATGGAAAACGGAAGAAATTCCAAATCCTACTCTCAATTCAAGCTGATATTTGTATAAACTTGACCATTTTTTGATCATGTACCCATTTTACCCATTGAGAATTGCATTTATGAAATCAGTGACAGTTATTCTAAATCACTCTGTACTTTGGTTCAATAAGACCACTGAAAATGCACATAGATTTCGTAGAACCTAACAAAATATTTTCAAAAGGGGAAAAATCAAAGTTAAACGCAGATTTAAAGCTGACCATCTTCACCTGCCTTCTACTGTTTAGTATTTTCAAGGTTATTGCAATGTTTTGAATTTGATGCAAAATTCATTTTGTTTTTGTTTTTCCTGTACAGAATTCCTAAAGAGAAGCTTTTGTTTCCAATTTCAAGCACCTCCAAGTGCAGACCTACATACATGTGCACACTAGCAAGTCTAAGTCCTTGCCTTCCCTCAAATGCAGACTACTCACGTTAGTTCATGTGCACAAATGTGATACTCTGCAACGACCCAAAGAACCCTAACGACGAGAACGAGAACGAGGATCCTACTACACAACTGCACTCGCTCACTTGAGCATCGAAAGCGCCAACATTGTTGCTTATTTCAACAAATTTGTGCCGCTCACGTGAATAGACAAATACGCCCAGCGCACACATGTGAGTGTGTGCGAGTGTGATCTCCACTTTGCATTGCTCCAATGAATGTCTTCTGGAGCAAGTTTTCCATGTTTTTTTTTGTGTGTGTGTGCTAAAATAGTGAAAAGCGACGAGTGGGATGCTACAAAACTGGTGCACGAGTTACGCTCCGGCGTTGTTAATGAAGCTGGGGAGCGCATTGGGAAATCGTGCGAGTAGACTGGAACAAAAGAAAACAGGGTGAAAAGTTTGGCTTTCCTCGCAGTCCTCGTTTTCAAATGTGAGAATGTAGGAACATGAAAGTGTGGGGACCAGTACAGAACTTGGGGACTTGGTGTTGGTGCTCGAATAGCTCGAAAACATCATAAAGTGAAAAGGTTAAGTATGTTCCTCTCGAAGTTTTCCGGGGGGACGTGCTGGCAGTTTTTGCAGTTAGGGTGGTTCAACATTTTATTTATGTTAAAGTAATTCAACTAGTGCGTCTAAATGGAACGGATGATTTCTGGATCTGAGTTTCTTAAATTTACACATAAACACACATGTACCGGAAATGTGCAACCACTCAGGTCTAAATCGGCATCTAACATCAGAAGTAGCTAGACCCAAGTGCGAATATATGTTTCATTCAACGAGGCTGACTGGCATAAATGAATCCCCACCGAGGGACACCTGATAAAAAAAAAAACCAGTGTAAAGTATCACAGTCACGTTGCCGACGTACCAAGCCCACCGGAGTGGTGAATCATTGGCCGTGTTTGTCTATCCTGATCTGAACAGTGGGTCTATTTTCATCGCGGCGCTATTTTTTTTTTCACCTTGACATAATTTGACCTCGAGGCTTGACGAACCCGACAACGGACGGCAAAGTTTGTTTTTTTTGCACTTCGGTATGTGCTACTTAACGACGACCCCAAGACGGTGCCGGTATTATAGTGTGGGAAAGCTATTTTGATTACTTTTGCTTGGTTTTGGCCTTGCTCCATAAAATGTGATGAAAATCGTTTGCAAAATTCTTCTCCCTCCGATGATGGGCAGATTTGGCATTTCAAGTGGGGTCGGAATTGAAGATTCCCGTTTTAACACATTTCTTAAATTAGGAAGGACTCAAATTAAGTTTTCAAATAGACTATGGAGCCCTGGGAGGAAGGATGAAGAAAAGGCTCGACAGGTGCGTGTGACTGTGAGGGGGAAGGGAGGGGTAGCAGCAGTACTTGCTCCTTGTTGAAAGGCTTTGTTTTACGATTATTTAAGCTGTGTGCGCTCTCATATTCAGTCAGTGATTTTATGAACCAAGGACATAAAATAAAAACTTTTTAATGACATTGGATTCGGAAGTTCTAGGGTGTGCTGTTTTGTAAACATTGGGGCGTGGGAGGAGTAGTCCCAGTAGGAGAGGGGCTTATTAAAATGTTTAGCATGTCATTTCATGGATTTTGCAGTACATGTCGTTCTTTCACTTATGGGAGCTTGTTTGTCAGAAGACGTCGTCAATTGGTTTACGAATTGATGCTGTTAGTTTCTGTAGGGATTGCGGATTATCTAATTGTTTGCATGATGTAAGAAAAGACCGTATGGATAAACTTCATCGTGACTATTTGGATATAAAGTAGTAGATCAGAAAAATTACATTTCGAACCACATTTCGAAGGACAACGATGGGTTTTCTAAATGATTTTCTAAGGCGTGCTCATCTACTTGAAGCTTTATAAACCTGTGCTTCTGCACCTCTCAGTTGTTCAGAATGACTTTACAATTCAGTCTCCTAGAATTTTAGAATTTTTATGATAAATCAGAAAAAAAAAACAAATCGGTAGGGGAATGTGTAGCGAATTGTTTGTGAAATTAAGTAGACATTAACAAAATAGAAATAAATGAAGAGAACTCAGAGAAAATCCTGAAGATTAATTTTAAGAAACGTGGTGGCAAATTCAAGGAATTGCTGAGTGCATTGGCAAGCAATTCTGAGAGGAATTCAATGAGTATGGTGAATCGAATCCATAAGGGAATCGTGAGAATAGTTTCAGTGGAATTCGGATGAATGTTTCCATGGAGATATGCGAAGATGCGTGATAAACATCTAGCAATTTCTGAGAGGATTACTATGCCATTTTGATAAAGTATTGAACGGGATGCAAGCAAACACTGCCAAATGCAAATTTATTACCTGCACCCGTAGTCACGCGCCGATCAGGTTTGATTATTCGATGAATCAATTGCCACTTGAACGAGTTCATTCTATTAAAGATCGTAAACTTATCTTGGATAGCAAACTAAGATTCAATGAGCACATATCTATATCAATTGCAAAAGCAAATTCCTTGCTTGGATTCCTGCGTCGCGACGCTGCGCAATTCGATGATGGTGTACTGCTCCTTTGTTCGTAGCGTACTTGAATATGGAGCACAAATCTTGGTTTCATATATTGGTGTACACATGTCGCACACTGAAAAAATCCAGAAACGTTTTGTCAGATTCACCTTACGACAGCTTCTATGGACCAACCCCGATAACCTACCACCATACGAACACAGATGTGCGCTTATTAGACTGCAAACACTATCGAGTCGCTGAATCTTCCTGTAGAGACTATTTATGTTTGACATGATTAGTAATCATATTGACTGCACTAGTGTGCTCCGGGATATCAACTTCCACGCTCCAGTTCGTCGGCTCCACAATACGTGCCTCTTGTGGACTCCTGGACACCGTACTGCTTATGGTTATAACAATCCCTTCGACAAATGTGGCGGACTGTTAAATGATGTGTGTGATGCTACACACTAATCGAGTCAGTACGGTTTTACCGAGTTTTTGAATTACGGGACTGTTCGGTAAAAGTTTAAAAATCTGTGGAAAATTTATTAATGAAAAAAATTGTTCTGAACTTGTACATACATAGTTTTGTTAACCCCATTTAATGATAGAAAATAAAATTGGTCGATTTCATTGATTCCTTACGGATGACGGTCATTTGAATTTTTACCGACTTTTTCAGCAATTCAAAAACCCAGTAAAAAAATACTGACTCCTGTAAAAAAATCTTAGTGTGTAGTAACCTTGTTTTTAAGAATAGAATTAAGTCCCGATAATTCAGTTTGTGTGGCTTCAATGCCAAAGCTGGTGATTATAAATAAAGTAACTTTGCAAGAACTTTACTGGATTACCCAAAACTTCAGCTGAGGCTAAAGATCTTTAGGGAAGTCACGTAGCTTCGAGCAGTTCTTGCACTCCAGGGAATTTCCATGATTATCAGGAAAAATGCGAGAACTTCAGGGAAGTCCCAAGAATTTCAAGTCAAATTCGAGTACTTAAGAGCTGTTCCATTGAATTCAGAAAGTAGTGAGAACCTTGAAAAATCCAGAAATTAAAAATAGTTGCATCGAGAAAAATGTCAGACATTTCATAGAAGTTCCAATAAAATTACAGTAATGCGGAAAACGTCGGTAAGCTCAAAGATCTTTAGAGCAATTTTAACAATTTCAGGGCAACTCTAGGAACATCAATAAAAGAGAAGCGAGATTTTCAAGGAAGTTCCAGAAATTTAAGGAGCAGTTTCTAACCACCATAGGGATTTTAAAGAAGTTCCAAAGAAACAAAAGGAAGGATAAGGAGAAGAAGAAGTTTCTTGAACAGGCTATGAGAAAGAAAGGTTCAATGAGGTTTCATCTGCTTCACGAAATCTGCCGGTGTTTTAAAGAGTTCAAAGAACTCCAGGAAGTTCAAGAAATTTAAGAAAGCTTCTGATAAGTCAAGAGAACGGGGAAAACTGTGAATACTTTAATGAAGATCCATGAACCTAAGGAAAACTAGGTCTAGATATCTTCAGGGAGCTCAGAGATCTTAAGGTCAGTCACAATAGCTTCAGAAACGTTCTACCTTTGGGATCTCACGACCAAAGATCGGTGATGTATTTTCGATCAATTCAGGACAGGATTAACTGTATTTATTACGGAACATTACAATTGTCGCCGTACTTTTTATCAAAGCTCAACTACAAATTTTAGGGAAAAACTCCTATTCCATTTATTCGACACGGATTGTATTTCAACAGCTTCCTTCATGTATGTTTGCCCAGGTCTTTGTTCTTCCCTTTCCCTCTATCATTCCATCTATCCTACTCCCTAGCGTGTGCACTGTTCATTCATTTTCCATATGTGTGTTCGGTGCGAGTTTCCTCCGTACGATTCCTGCTCTCCTGGTGTTTTTCGGCTTTATGTGGTGTTTAAACTTATGCTATTTCACTAGCGCTAATGAGCCAGCTGCTATCAAGAAAGCTCACCAGCATAATGTAAACAGGACATCAGCGTCTACCAGAATGAGATTTCCTTGGCAGCTGACATTCGTGCTTGTTGGCTAGTACACTAGCGCTAGCGCTACACTGGGTGACTTCGTGTAACCCATTCTACGCAAGGAGGTGGCACATCTATCTCTACTAATAACAAGAAGTCGTAGCGAGCATAGGTGCGGGCCCATGTTCTGGGCCCGCTTCAATTGATATCTGAAGGCCCTTGATTCTATAAGACAGTTATGGGCTCGCGAATGCTTTCGTTAGCTTCATGCGCTTGGACGTTCACAACGCAAAATATACATGCCAGTACATGTACCTAGGATTTACATCAGTGCTATAGGTAAGGAGACAGCGGCGTACCGAAGCCGCGTACACGCACTACTTCAGCCCAGAAACTATCGCGGACGTGATCAACTGATGCTGGTAAGGTCTCACTCAACGGAAACGCGGGCTTACGCTTGAGTGCAGCACATGCGTTCCATCATCCAAACAATGAAACACGTGCGACGTATGGTGTTCTGTTGTTCGATGAATACAGAAGGTACGAATATTGACCTGTCTGTCCAGGGCCCGATAATTGGCGATAGCGACCCTCTTCCAGCCACGTGTGATAGGTGAGGTCAAAAGCAATCTCTGACAATAGGGTTGTGTGTCGGCAAATGGCCTCCGCTGCCACGAACCTTGAACTTTTCTTGAGTCACACACTTTGCCGGCTACTAACCAGCTTGCTAGGGTTTTACACTAAGCTAACACTACTGGGACAGAAATAGAATTAAGTATCTAACAAATAAAGTTCATAACGCAAACTACCTTTTAAATCACACCACGCCACAATGCAAAACACTGACCACTCTTACCTCTTCCACAGATCGATTCGAAGTGGACGATCAAGGCTGAGGAGTTCCTCAGATAGCCGCTAGACCATGAAATTTGCCCGGGAAGTCGTGAACATGGACGGAGCCCAATTGTATGAGCACCCAACTCTCGCAATTGTGCGCCCATTTCTTAGTGCCTTTTAGCATCTTTTCCAACGGACTATTCAAAGTCCAGTCATTTCTCTCTCCGAAATTCGGCAAGCGTGCGCAAAGCCGGACGGAAACAGATCAATGCATTTTCAATGGAAATTTGGCGGGTCGATGTCCACCTTACGACACTGTAAATTTGTAGCGTCGGCACGCTCGACAAGCTTTATAACACTCTAATTTGCGCTTACATCTGAACGTAGGGAACTCATTTTTATGTCAGCTGCAACTCTGCGGCGGTTATTTTTATGATAACATTTGAAACACTAATATGTCATGCAAATTTATTAAATAATTAAATTGTATAAATATGAATTCTACACAAATAATAACCTTAGCAGAAGATTACGAAACTTTAAAAAAAGTTACAAGTATTTTAAGGACACTGGAAAATTTCAGAAAACTTTCGATATTATTTATGAACATCACAAATGTCCAGAGATGTTCACCGAATTTTTAAGATTTTTTTTTTAATTTCCATTATTTTTGGGAAGTACCAAGAACATCAGGAAATTTGTGAGAACTACAGGGTGCGTGACGAATTTTTGCAGTAAATTTCAAATAGTAATTTCTCATGCTTGTGCATCATGATTTAGATATATTTGGCAGCACTGGATAGCTTATACTGTTAGGTGTAAGATTTAAACAAACAATGTTGAGTAAACGTAAAGATGTCGAAACAAGAGAGCAATCTGTCAGCCGTTGTCGCTTTGTTGCGCGCCGGAGTATGCATGAAAGAAATAATTCGGTCGGTAAATGTGTCTGAAAGAACAGTGTATAATATTAAAAAAGGCTTGGGAAAGTGATAAGACGGAGCACCTGCTCATACTGCTAATAAAGCACAGAAATGGCTTACGGAAAATATTTCGTAAATTTGGGAGGAAAAATTTGGCCCCCAAGCAGTCTCGATATCAATCCGTTGGATTATTTTGTATAGGGCGTCGTCCAACGGGATACCAATAGAACCCCTCATACCACACTTAAGTCGCTAAAAGCTAAAATCAAGGCAGTGATGACATCTATGGATCGAAACATTTTAAAACGTGCATACTGCAGTTTCCGGAAGCTTCTAACTACAGTCGTCGAAAGGGAAGGTAATTTTTTTTTTGAATAAATTTACTTACAACTTCCATATGTTGCGAAAGAAAATAAATCGCACAAAATTCATTGCTAGAATAACTAACTGGTGTATTTTTTCTCAAACCCTGTATAGGGTAGATTCGAAAACATCAGAGAAGATCAGTGAACCTCAGGGAAGTTCAATTAACTTGAAAAAATTGAAGGAGCTTTACAGATGCTCCGAGATACTTTGGGAATTTACGAAAGCTTTAGCGATGTTCTGAGATCTTTAGGGAAGTACAGAGAGCAGCATAGAAGTTTATTGATTTTAAAGCAGTTTCATAATTTATCGGGATGTTCCTAGTATTTTGAGCAAGATCAGAGAAGTTCATTGCAATTCTAATAATTATTTGCAGGAAGTTTCAAGAAGTTCCAAGAAATTATGGAACTGTGTATATGTCCCTAACCTCGGTCTATTATGAAGCCTTCAATAACATGTAATGTCGTACCTTATGTAATAATTGGGTCGATAAATGGATACAACTTCTTCCTATCGAAGATGAAACTCGATCTACAAAGTTTCGGCATGTGAAATCGCTCTTCTTTTTCACTCTTTATCATTCATACGTAACCACATTATTGACGCCACTTTCATATCTCGCGTAAGAACTGATGAGGAAGAAAGGGACAGTGTCTACTTTCCGGTTGATCCAGATAACATTAATCACGATGTTTTTAGAATAAAAATAAAATCCAAATAGATCTCACGACCACACATATAACAAACATTGCATTACCACTTAAGTAACACTGACAGACTCTCTTTGTAGATTTGTTCTTTGCACACGGCAAGAAACGAGTTTGTAGCCAAGTTATTAACAAAAGAGAAAGTCGACTAAGAGAATCCATCAATGTTACTTAGGACCTAATGCATTGTTTGGCTAGATTTCTTTTTTCAAAGGATCTACACGGTAGATTAATCTGACTCATATTTGAATTCCGTTCACTCAAATTGGCAAAAAAAAAACGTAGGTCACTGATTGAATGAGTAATTTAAGTTAATATTTTAGATTTAATGTCACATGAGTAAACGTCATTTGAATATGAGTGACATTTACTTATTTCTCACTCTTTGAGTGACCTGCGGTTTTGCGAATTTGGGTGAACTGTACTCAAATATGAGTCAGTTTCATTTGCCGTGAAGTTTATTTTGACAGCAGATTGACTGCACGCTTTTTCCAAACAACCCAAATTTGAGTAGGATGTACTCATATACGTCAAAAGTAGGGCTTCCCTAAATTGAGCAAACAAAGTTAGAACTGACAAGATGACAAATGAACAACATCGTTCGGATACAGGTCGATGGTTTCCATTCGGTTCTAAATTTGGGTCATTTAGAACTAGCGTGTGTACCGTTTCGACCCGTTCTTTAACGCAAAGATTAACATTTTGCCATGTGTCTCACAATCAGCGTTGTCAGGTCATTTCCTGAAAAATCTGAACCAGTCTAAACATAAAATCTTGATAATTCTGGAATGCTCCAAAAAATCCTGTTTTTAACAAATGCTACTGAATGCATAGTGATTTAAGACTTGCACTCGAAAAAAAATGCACCATTTTTATTCGTGTGTAACTTTTTTATCTGTCGGTAAAATTGATGAAAATCTGGGTATGACTAGTTTTGAGTGAATTGTTTACATGGGCAAAATTTCATAACAATCAGTTCAGTGGTTATTGAGATGAGCCGTCATGGAAAATCCGACTGCGACCATGAGATGGATCGGAAGACAACTGGGAATCACCCATACAACTGTGTCTCGGGTGGTAAAATCGTTTAAGGAGTCCCAGACGACCGAGCGGCGGGCTGGAAGTGGAAGAAAATCGAAGACAACTGACCCTGTGAAGGTGAAGTTGTTGGATTATTTCAAGCGTAATCCGAACCTTTCGATTCGCGACGTGGCTCTGAAGGCAAAATGTTCCGCCTGGTTTGTTCAGCAAACCATGAAACGACCTGGGCTTCGTGTATTCAAGGTCCGGAAGGCACCGAACCGGCGTGATCAACAAAAAAAAGCGGCCAAATCCCGCGCAAGGAAGCTGTATCGAGAGTGGTTAACGGAACCGATGTGTGTGGACCGAGGCTGGAGTTCTACGTTGCCAAATCACGGTTTGATGTTCCGGAAGACATAAGGAAGAAGAAAATGGACAAATTCGCCAAAAAATACTTGCTCTGGTAGGCCATATGCCAATGCGTTAAACTGAGTAAACCGTACATCACAATGGGTACCATCAACAGCGAAATTTACCGCACCGAGTGCCTCCAGAGGCGTCTGTTGCCCTTTCTGCGGTCCCACGGAGGTGAGACATTATTTAAGCCGAACCTGACATCATGCCATTACGCGCGATCGACGTGGGATTGGTACAGAGACAATAACGTTGTTTTTGTACCATAAACCGCCAACACCCCAAATTCACCAGAGATTCGTCCGGTGGAAATATTTTGGGCCATAATGAAGGCCAAAGTTCGAAAATCGTCCAAGGTGTTTAGGAACGAGCTGGAGTTGAAGAAAGAATGGATGAAAGTGACCAAAAAGGTCGGCTCCACCATTGCACAAAATGTAATGAGGAGTCTTAAGGGAAAGGTGCGGGCTTACAACGATAGAAAAGACATTGAATAAAGTGATTATGCCAAAACATAATCCATATGTATTTGTTTATTCCCTGAAAGTTTCAAGGAAATCCGACTTAAAATAAATTTTTGGCGAACACTTTTGTCTAGTGCATTTTTTTTTTCGAGTACAGGCCTTACTTTATTTACTAAGTTCAATTTGAATCATCCTAGAATCATCATACTTCTATTCTGGATTCCCCTAAACTAATCTTGATAATATCCAAACTTTTTCAGTAACATGCTAAGAGTGCTTAAAAATATCTCTTTTAATCTCTTATAAATTGCTCCCTGATTCCACAATAATTTCCAAGAATTGGCATAATTTTGTCTCAAATTTTCTCTATGAAATTCCTTTAGAATATTCTTAATAATTTCCTTGGTACGCTTTTCAAAATCACCGTCACATTCTTCTCCGGCTTATCCTCTTCAGTATTCTCTGCGTACTCAAAACTTAATATAACCAAATCTCCATAGAAACATTGGACAGAATTCAATTGAAATTATTTTCACAATTCATATCAGCATTCTCCTTAAGTTTCATCTTAAGAACTTTCTATGATTTCTCTTCCGAATTCTAACTGTTTCCTTTCTTCACAAAATCTCCATGCAATTGTGATCAGAGTTTGCAAAAGACAATTTATACCATCTTCACTTCAATCAAAGGTTGCACAGACTGCATACTTACACTTCACTGTAAATTATTTTCAGAATTAGCTTAAAATTCTGAAATCTAGGGCAACATCAGAATTCTAAAGTATTTCAGACTGCTAAGGTAGCTCAATATTCACAGGTACTTTAAAGTTCTATTTAAAAATCTAATTAATTATCCGAAAAAATATCACGAACATATTTTAAAGTCCTGGTGGTTGTCTAGAATCAATAGCCTTGCTAATTTGCCAATGCTCAATTTATAGTTTTCAATCCTGAACAGTTTTCGATTTTTCTGTAAATCCGTATTGAAATATTGATTTTTATAAATCCAGGATTAAAAAAAAAAAATTATAGCCAAAATCTTAACAAAAACACACAAAAAATCCTGGATCGATATTTTAAAAAAATTGAAGATTGTTTACAGCCAATAATGTTTAGAAAATGTCTCAATTTTCATGATTCTGCAACCCATTGCAAACATAATGTAACAATTCGATGTGTTATGTTGCAATAATGTCCAATGTTTATGGCCTTTAGTAATTAAAGTAGTAAGTTTGGCTATTTATTTTTTGATTAAAGGGTTCATTAAATGCAGTGATATTTATAAAGCAACACATTTTAAAAATCTGGGAAAATCTGGAACATATTTTAAATATCTGGATATAAACGTGATCTGTCTGTATACCTGACTAGGGTCTGTTCATAAACTACGAAGACAGTTTTTTGAGATTCTTGACCCTCCTCCTGCGTAGACAATTGTCCATACAAATGTTTTTAAATTTGTATGGGCCGCGGATAATTATCAACCCCCCCTCCTCCCCTAAACTGTCTACGTATTTTATGAACAGCCCCCTAGACGACTGCAAGTCTGGAAAATCCATATAAATCTGGAATACTGGCAACACTGCTCACGATTGATTGAGCACTTATTGAGAAACACATCCATTTCATGTGTGAATCTTATGCTGTGAACCATGCCGCAATACTATTGTGACTCACTTGTAGTCTATGTGCCTCACATGGTGATATCAATAGTTGCACATCATAGTTCAATGTTTACAATATTCTACTTTATCGACTTCTACTTAACCGACTCCAAAATTTAATCGGCACATATAGAAACAAAGCTGCTTGAGAGCAGAGCTTAAACATGCCTTTTTTAATTGGTCTGATTTTGGAATTGATTCTGGACTGTAAGGGTGTGCTACTGCCGTTATCTTCGTTCGATCTTACTGGGCCACGTATGTTCTCATATATGAGGCTGGTTGATAAGGATTATGCACAACTCGTGTTTTCGATGTTTACCTCGCAGAACAAACAATTCACATCGCGTTGAAATGCAAAACACTTCAAATCCATCTGTTTTGAACAGTAGTGTGATTAAATGTGCAACACTTAAATTAATAGAGAAAGATTATCAAAATTTCAAAGTTTCAAACACTAGAAATCAACGTATAGAACACATTGAAACATGGTGAAATACACTTAAAATAAATGTGATTGCGTATATGAAAAATCAAGTGCTTAAACACTACGATCCATTTTTTTGAGTGTATGGGAGTTTTCAGAAAACTGAACGGATAAGAAACGATCCGCTATGATTCACGAAATTCGACATTTCCTTATAAAGTTATCCAGATGCATAAAAGTGCGCATGAGACCGCGCGCTACCCTTTTAAGTAGTTGTGATATCGCGATACCTTTTTGGTTCTTCTTCATTTTTATATATGGATGTTGGATTTTAGTGTTCGGGAGATTACGCTTGGAGATCTCTTTGAGGCGTTCTATAGGAGTGACCAGTTGCAGAGCCGTCGTCAACGCGAGTGGTTTCACCAATACTAAAACAAAGGTATTAAATAAAGCTTCAAGGTCATAATTAGGAACATGTCTCTAAATTACGTCCCTAATGTTTGACCCATAGTTGTAAAGCGCAAAAAGCGTTAAATCTTCTAAAGTTATATTAAGAGTAAAAAGTGTGATATTGATTTATTAGACTAGCATGTAGCATTCATGAAATTATCAGGCTTTTTGATGGCCATATTTTCGTTAGTGCAAAAATATGGCAAGATCATGGCGCCTTAAAATCGAAAAATGTGAAAATTTCACTTAATTTTTACAATGAAAAAGGACAATAAATGTTCTAAATTTGTATTAAAAATAGTGGTGTTGAGTACTTGGCACTGATGAAGTCTGCAAGTAGTAGACGAAATACGCGTATCTGTCAAAAGATATGCAATTATAACGGAATTTAAAGGAAATAAATCAACCCACTCAAATCTCTTCATAAAGGGATTCCGTTAAGAAGTTCGACAAATTTAAAGGATTGAACATGGCTCCAAGCTTTTAGAACCTAATAGGTACATATCACTAAATAAATCCATCGTAGGTTTAAGGAAAGACATAGCATTTCTTAAGAAATGCCGAAAATTAAATCTAACACCTATCAGTCATTAGATTAAGGTTAAGACACTAACTCCCTTAAAAGTAGTTCGTAAGATGGAGTCAGAATTTACAAAAGTAAGCATTCAGAGTCTCTACTCAAAGTTGGAAACAAAGTCGTTGGAATGTTATTCCTTGCATTTGAAATTGGCCAAAGAATCCTCCATCGAATTTTCACTGTTCTTGACTAAAGTAAAAGTATTGGAGGACTGCGAGGAAAAAGGAAAAGAAAGTTACATAACAACTAACTGAGGTCACTCCAATACTATTTGAATTACACAACACAACAGAGAGACCGCAAATCATACAGTTCAGTTAACACAGCTGTGGTTCAATCCGTCGAAGGTAATGTGTGGTAAATCGCTCGACGCAGCAGTTCTCAGAAGAACAATTGACACTTCTCAACAAGGGATTAGGATATGCGATCTCCTCAAAACCTGACGTGGAAGAGGCCATCGTTGACATGGAGACTGCAAAGACTCATGACTCAATTACACGAGACTGCCAGGAATATTATTTCAGAGACAATACAAAACGGAAAGGGACATTCACTTAGTAAAACCGAAAAAGAGGAAATTCGAATTCTCAAAGAACTAAAAACAAAGCCGGACTAAGGTACTGCAGTAGTGATTTCGGACAAAGAGGACTATGACAATCGGATGACGGAAAAAATTACTAATGGCCCATACAGACAGTTGAGGATTGACCCCCTCCCATCTATAGTTAAGCATGTGGATAAAACGTTGAAAGAGTGCAAGGCGTTTATTGGCAACACTACGAATCAATTGAAAGTTTCAAACCCTATTCTACCTAGGATCAAAGGGTTACCAAAGATTCACAAACCAGGAAACGAAATGAGGTAGATTATCGCGGCTGAAGGATCCCCCACTCATAAGCTTGCCAAATGGCTAGTAAAGGAATTTCAAAATATGCCTAAATCCTTTTCAACTCGCTCAGTTAACAGCACACAGGAATTCGCAAGTCAGCTTCAGGCATCAGGAGAGATTCGGGAAGATGAAGTCGTGGTTTCAAAATGTCACAGCGCTTTTTCCGAGTGTACCAGTAAAGGAAGCCATCAGCCTTCTAGAGGACTGGTAGAATCGTTGATTGTGACTGCAAGTGGATTTGGCGGGTATTGTGTGTCCGACGCTTGCTTTTTGGCCTCTTCTTGTGTCTAACATGTGCAGAGTATCATTATGGCGTCTAATGGTTTTAAAATTTCTGGTTGCGGAAAATATAATTGTGAGAATATCTTTTTGAGATTTTAGTAGTCACGTTTTGTTTGTAGTTTATATTTTATTTCTTTCATGTAATTATCGTAAATAATAGTTATTCAATAATAGATAGTTCATCCATATATTCGTACTTTGACGCGAAGCGCTGTGGATTATGAGATGCTCGATGACCCTGGAGGGATCGATTTTGCTTACTGAGCAGAAAATCATGGGTTTAACCCCAAGCTCTTCCACAGCACAATAAATCGCCACCATCATTTGTATATTTGATATCGAACAATAACCTCGGAAACTATTTGCATATCAAGCGAAAACGTAGTCCTGTATTGTCGCGAAGCGTTATGGTTCTGAGATGCTCGATGACCCTGGAGGGATCGTTTTTGCTTACTGACAGAAAATCATGGGTTTAATCCTAAGCTCTCCGTCATGACTCTTAAAATTCATGATCACTAAACAAAATGAATATGTTCTTTCGATAGCCGGATATCGAGAGATTAAATAAACAACAAATAAACAATACATACTTTTGGTTGCATCGCCAACTTGAGGTGAATCCTAACCGAATACCCTACCCAACACTCCAACTCGGTAGCACTTATGAGGGTGTCGCTAAGTCGGTGGCCTCTCGTTAAGTAAGTACTACATCAACATTTTCTTCCCTATCCCTAGTTATGGTAAAGATGGGCGTGGCCGGGAATAGCGACAGTCATCCCAACTAACAATTTTACAGCTAATTTTTGCCTGTATAAGCTAGTCTGCAGCTAAAATTGTTTGTTGGGATGCTCCTGTTACTCTTGTTTAGATTGGAACCAATGTTTACTCCCCAGCATTATTCCTGAAAGTAGTCTAACTGAGAATTTCAGAAGAGACGTGAGTGTCGCTAGTATCCAATCTACGAAGTATATCATAACAACGCTAACGCTAACGATAACGCTAGAGGACTGGCTTCTGAAGCAACGTGAGGATTCTACTTGGAAAAGCAAAGTTCGGTCATATCTCAAGCTTACTCGTCTTTGTATGGAGAAAAATTATTTCATTTTTAGAGGAAATTTTTATAAACAAACTAAAGGCGCTCCTATGGGCAATCCGCTTTCTCCATTTTTATGTGAATTGTTCATGGCTAACCTAGAAAATACTCTGGAGGATAGGAATTTGTTGCCCAAATGTTGGTATAGGTACGTGGATGACATCTTTAGCATTGTCAAAAGGGAAGACTTTTCAAAAACTTTGGAGGCCATAAGCAACAAGGACATCAAATTTACTCACGAAGAAGAGAGAGACGGCAAACTCCCCTTCTTAGATCTTCTCATCATCAGGGAAACGTCTTCGTTCAATTTCAAAATCTATAGGAAACCAACAAACACAAAGAGAGTAATACCAAGCACTTCAATCCATACCCATCAACACAAAATGGCCGCTTTTCACCACATGGTTCACTGGATGCAAACTCTTCCTCTTAGCGATACAGGCAAATCAAAGGAAATAGCTCACATTTTCGAAATCGCTAGACTAGGTATCAAGAAAAGACAATTAAAGCAGTAATCGATAAAAGAACAAAGCTTCATTTTAGGCGTATCTCGACAACTCTTACACCAGTAGCTGAGGGTTTAAAACGGGTAGCCGTGAATTTCGACTAAAACATTACCAAACCATTGATTTCGAAGTTTAGAAATTTTGGCCTGGATTTAATATTCAGCAGCGGGACTAATCAGCTGAACTCACTGTTAGGATAAATAAAATATGCAATAAATGTAGTAGAATAAAATGTTGCCAATACTTGCGAACTAAAAACTTTCATTTTTCTTGTGTATGCAGATTGGCTCTTCAAATGAAATTATTTCCTTATGCATTCAATTGTTATCTCAAATAATAACTGCAAACTTTAAAATCATCCTCCACAAGGACACCGCACTGCCACAGCCGAGCAAACACCAGACGACCAGAACTAATAAAAAAAATTATCACATTTTATTGTCGCTAGAGTTGTACATATATATATGTACCAGTCGTGTTTCCCGGTGATGTCCATTTTGTGCTTTTTATCCGACCAACGACAGCAACCACCACCGCCACAGAAGCAGCAGCGATTGCCACTGGGATTGTTGTTATTTTCCGCTAGATTCTTCTTTGCTTTCGTTGCATTATTGTCGCACGAGCACCTCCTCCGCGATTGCAGCCAAGCCAAGCTGAGCCAGCAGCAAATGAGGTTACACGTGGTCATAAATTCCGGATTTAATTAATTTACTCCAACTTTATTGGGTTCCCCTCGGTTGTCCTTGGTGTGTTGGTTCCGGGGTGATAAAGGCGCATTCCCTTCCGCCCACCGACGACCGACGACCGGTCAGTGCGCGCCGGTGACAAATGGGACATACTTATCACGTGGGCAACAACCGTATCGCTTTGTAATCGTCGCACCGGTGGAATATGTGACTCAGTTTGTCTCTATTTGTCTGTTTATCTTAGACGCGCGGGAGTGTAAGCTCTTGGTAATTACATACATACAGACCACCGTACGACGGCGACGACGATGACGTTTGCTTCCTGGTGATTCTCGGGTGGGTTTTGCTGGAGTTGGTAATGATGATGACAATGTGATTGCCTTAAGCGATGCTGATTAGTTTGCATTAGAACCTGGTTGTTGTTTCAGGAAGTGCTAAGTTAATTAATTCCTTGCAATGTAGCCTGGAGGAATAACATGGCTGGGATTTATTGTAACTGGCGTGGTAGTAAAAGTGGTTCAGTCGATTGTCCGCGATGATCCGAAGAAACAATATTCCCCTAATAATGAGGTTTTCTTTCGGAAAAAAATATTTTAAATAACAGGCAGCAATATTTGAACGCAGTGGAATACCATAGTAAATATGCAGATCACATACCTATTATTCCATGTTCAGATTTAGGGACATGCCTGTCCTAAGAACGAGCGCTTTATTTACGTAGAGCTATGAGACAGTTTTCGTTGCTCAATGCAAAAATACTAACATACTGAACTATACTGTGCGCCATCTAATAGGTCTAATTCCAAAATCGAACTTATTTCGAGCTGCCAAATAGAACCAATTTTTTACTCTACCGGTATGACACAACGAATATGAGCATTGTTGTCCATCAATATTTAAAAAAATCAAGCTCAAATCATTGTATCAATAGTGGAATGTAGTGATAATGAAACCCACATTTTTTCAAATACAATCAGGGCTTGCTAAACACGGGGGATACGTACCGAGTTAAAAAAATCTAACAAGATTTAGATTCTCCACATGCTGAAATATAATTAAAAAACTACAAGGGACAGCCCTATGGGGTTGTACGCAATGGCGACGTAGGACTACGTGGTCATATATAATAAATCTTATTTATCAACTGCAGCAGGAGCTTGTGTTTTGTGTAGGCATAGGAATTTGAGCGGGGTTCTCTCTGTTTATACTCTTTAGTATGACGCGCTTGACATAGATGGCCCACAGAAACTCAAGAAGAGCTACTGATTTCGATCAATAGCGGTGCGGCTTCTTCTTCTTTCTATGGATGCTTATGTGGGCTGCAGCTTGCTGCTTGCAAGCAGCTTTTCGTTGTGTACCGGAGAACACCACCACTCACCACGCGGTGATTGAATAAACACCCTTTGGTGAGACCGGATGGAATTCAATTTTGAAATCTGTGTTTGGGAAATCGGTTTTCGCAGGCAATCGGTGATAATTTTAATTATCATAGCAACAGTTGCACATTCGTGCATTTTTTAATAGTGACATTTAAAAAAAATTATAAAACCTTAAATTAAACAGATGCGTATGAATATTTCTGATCGATTGGTGATAAAATTATTGAAATTGGTCCAGGGGCAGCTGAGTTATTAACGTTCAAAATCTTTCATAATTTTGTTACATGTTCCATTTTTGGTTTTCACAAAGTGTACCCCCATATAGAAATCAAATACGTAGCCCTACGTAAAAAAAAATGTTTCCATGTCAATCATAACACTAGTTTAAAGCATATTTGAACTTCGTACGCTGATGGTCATTTACTTTGTAAAATCAAGCGCTAAATCTACAAATAGTCCATACAAATCTCAGTTGGATAGTTTTCGGTTGTAATAAGGTTATATAAATTATTTTAACATCAAATTAAAGGCGATAACATTTGCTTGAACATCATTTTTCAGTGAGATTAGTGGTACAACCACTTCAAACATTTTTATTTACGCTGCTTAAAAACTTATCAGAAATTAAATTGTTCTTGGAAAAATGCGGAATTTAAAAAATATAATAAACAAATTTTAATCAACAAAAATACCACTTATCTCCCTGACAATTGATGTTTAGTTCGTCAAATTTAATAACCTTTAATTTCGCGTTAAAATAATCGATATAGTCTCATTACAACCGCAGATATTTGTATTTTAATAAACACACTTTATTCAAGTGAATTTTATTTTTTTAGCTGAATCTCATAAACTATGCTAATGAGATATTTTTTGGACTACATTTTTGGATACATTGGTCAAAGATACAAGCTTTGAACCAGGTGACCACAGCGAGTTCAAGTAGTAGCATGTCCCAAGTGGAACAACATGGACCCCAAGGAGAGCAGCTAGGTGCGGTGCCAGGCCAAATATTCACACCGAAATCTAGCAGTGGCAAACAGCAAGAATTGCAGCTTGGGAGAACCAAAATGACGGAGGTTAGGAGGAAGATCGATCTAACTCTAACTCTATGTGTTCATGAAGGATAAGAACAACATACACAAGGAGGTCAAACTACTAGCGACGGTCATCAAATCCGGCATAGCTGTGGAAGATCGAGAACTGCAAGAATATGGAGAAGAAGAGCCGAAGCGGCCGAAAAGGCTCTGCTTGAGCTCAAGGAGAATGCAATGCTGGCCGAAGCGCAGGAGACGCCGAAGGGACCAACGAATCCACGTCCGGAGAAAAGAGATAGGGAAACGCCAGGAGACGAAGAGGACCCCTAAAAACACAAGGACGACGAATACGGGGACAAGGAGCAAGAAGATGGAGATGACAATGATTGGCGTAAAGTCGAAAACCAGAAGGAGAAGAGGAAAAAACTGAAGGAAGATGAACAAAGGAAGAAGGAACAGAAGAAGAAGGAGAATAAGGAAAAGAAGAATGAAGAGGAAGAGAAGAAGAAGAAGACGGAAGAGAGGAAGAAGGAAGTCAAGAAGAAGGAAAACCCCAGGCATCGTAGGGAGAGAAGTAAGGGCGACGCTTTGGTTATCGAAGCGAAAGACAAAACGACATACGCAGCACTCCTCCGGGAAAGTGAGAGAGGATCCGGAGTTGAAACAACTAGGCGAGAACGTGGTGAAAACCAGGCGCACCCAGAAAGACGAGATGCTCTTCGAGTTGAAGAAGGACCCGTCGATTAGGAGTTCAGCCTTCAAGGAACTCGCTGAAAAATCTCTTGGCGAGGACGCGAACGTAAGAGCCTTATTGCAGGAGTCAGTGGTCGAGTGCAAGGATCTGGATGAGATCACAACGGAAGACGAGGTACGATGAGCTAAGGGGCACGTTGCTTAAGAGTGTATGAAGCAACCGAGGTGCATGCTCTGCAGAAAAGAGGACGGAAACGGCCATATGACGGGAAGTTTCAGGTGCCCAGCTTACAAAAAGGCGATAGCGGGCCAATAGTAATGGAGATAACCCAAATAAATCTCAATCATTGCAACACAGCACAGCAACTGTTGTGGCAGTCGACAACGGAAACAAAGTGCGACGTTGCAATGATTGCGGTGCCGTATTGATTCCTTCACGATAACGATAAATGGGTGGCCGATAGAGCAGGGATGGCGGCAATACAAGTTATGGGTAGGTATCCCATACAAGAAGTGGTGACGAGGTCTTACGAAGGTTTTGTGATCGCCAAAATTAATGGAACCTTCGTATGTAGTTGCTACGCACCCCTGAGATGGACAATGGAGCAGTTTCACCAGATGCTAGATGGACTCACCGGGGAGCTCACCGGACGGAGACCAATCGTCATTGGAGGAGATTTCAATGCTTGGGCAGTGGACTGGGGAAGCAGATGTACCAACGCAAGAGGGTATAGCCTGCTGGAAGCTCTGGCAAAGTTGGACATCAGTCTGGCCAACGAAGGAACCATCAGCACCTTCCACAAAGATGGTAGGGAATCCATTATCGACGTCACTTTCTGCAGTCCGTCGTTAGTGGCAAGTATGAACTGGAGAGTGTGTGAGGAGTACACCCATAGTGACCATCAGACGATTGGGTACAGCTTTGGCCAACGGATACCTACGGCAATGTGGAAAACGAAAGTAAGCAAGTGGAGGTGGAAGACGAAGACATTCGACAAGGACCTCTTTGTAGAAGCTCTCCGGGTAGACAGCAGCGTCCCAGACCAAAGCGTGGACGAGTTGACCGAATCGTTAGCGAGGGCATGCGGCACAACCATGCCGAGAAAATCGGAGCCAAGGAACAGACGGCACCCAGCTTACTGGTGGAACAAGGCACTTAGCACACTCCACGCTAGTTGTCTCCGAACCAGAAGGCGCGTTCAGAGAGCAAGAACTGATGCAAACAGAGCAGAGCGAAGGGTGGTGTTTCGAGCAGCCAGGGCCGCTCTAAAACGGGAGATAAAGCTGAGCAAGTCAAACTGCTTCAAGGAGTGCCCAGGCAAGCTGAAAGTCATCGTGGAGGGACTTTTCCCGTAGCACGACCAAATGACCTGGCCATCTACACCGTACGGCGAAGCAGAGGCAGACAACACCGAAGGTAGACATGTCTCCAACGAGGAACTCGTAACAGTGGCGAAAGGGTTGAAGACTAAGAAAGCTCCCGGTCCAGATGGAATCCTCAACGTGGCGTTGAAGGCGGCGATCCAGGCGTTCCCGGACATGTTCAGGATAATGCTGCAGAAGTGTCTGGATGAAGGTCAATTCCCGGACCGATGGAAGATACAGAAGCTAGTGCTGCTGCCGAAGCCCGGAAAACCGCCGGGGGATCCAGCATCGTATAGGCCTATATGCTTGCTGGATACAGTCGGAAAGCTATTGGAGAGGATCATCCTCAACAGGCTAACGAAATGCACGGAGAGTTAGCACGGATTTTCGGTGAGGCAGTTCGGATTCCGGAAAGGGAGATCAACGGTGGATGCAATTCGGACAGAAAGCGTCCAAACAGAAGCGAAGAGGAGATCGATATTGTGCCGTGATAACGATCGACGTGAAGAACGCATTCAACAGCGCCAGCTGGGAGGCCATCGGCAAAGCACTGGATGGAATGAGGGTTCCTGATTACCTGTGTAGCATTATAAGGAGTTACTTCCAGAACCGGGTTCTAGTCAACGAGACGGACATGGGAGAGAAATCAATCCGGATCACGGCGGGTGTGGCACAAGGCTCCATCCTTGACCCAACGCTCTGGAACGCGATGTACAATGGCGTGCTAACGCTGAAGCTGCCCAAAGGAGTTGAGATCGTAGGATTTGCGGACGACGTCGTCTTGGCGGTAGTAGGCGAGACGTTAGAAGAGGTGGAAATGCTGGCAACCGAGGCGATCGACACGGTTTCCAACTGGATGTAAGGAGCGAAGCTGCAGATAGCTCACCACAAAACAAAAGTGGTATTGGTCAGTAACTGTAAAGCTGTTCAGCGGGCAGAAATTACCGTCGGGGAGAACGCCATAGCATCAAATCGCGTGCTGAAGGCTCTTGGAGTGATACTCGATGACCGGCTAAACTTCAATAGCCACGTCGACTACGCATGTGAGAAGGCGGCGAAGGCCATCAATGCGATAGCTAGAATCATGCCGAACAACTCTGGACCAAGCAGCAGCAAGAGGCGTCTTCTGGCTAGTGTATCGTCGTCGATACTGAGGTACGGAGGTTCAGCCTGGGATGCAGCGCTGAAAACGAAGAAGTACCAAAGAAAATTGAACAGTACGTTTCGCCTCATGGCCATGCGAGTTGTGAGTGCGTACAGAACAATTTCGACGGAAGCAGTATACGTTATCGCCGGTATGATACCCATCGTCATTACCTTGGCGGAGGACACCG
Organism: Ochlerotatus camptorhynchus; assembly: GCF_037179485.1. Lineage (NCBI taxonomy): Eukaryota > Metazoa > Arthropoda > Insecta > Diptera > Culicidae > Ochlerotatus > Ochlerotatus camptorhynchus. The sequence goes on from NW_027040943.1 coordinate 1,514,091, forward strand.
AGTGCTATATGCGAAGAGAAACCAGAGTAGCACGGACATTGGTGAGAACGGAGTCGATGACTAAGTGGCAGCAGGAGTGGGACGCAGCGGAAACGGTAGATGGACACACAGGCTTATACCGATTCTTTCGACCTGGGTGAACAGGAAGCATGGAGAAGTCAACTTCCACTTGACGCAGATACTGTCTGGAATTAGCAACGCCGGCTAGCTGAGCTAAAGAGAAGTGCTTGAGCACAGCCGACAGCGTTGAGCTGTATCACGCTTGTGTCTTTTTCGCCTTGCGATCTGAAGCAGAGCCCTGTTGGATCCGATATGGTATCTTCCCATACAGCTTTGAAGCATGAGGAAGCAGATGGTTCTTCAAAATCTGCTCGAAGACATTACGATTTATCCCAGGCAACTATTGCAGAAAATCGTAACTGATACATATGATCCAGTTTGGGATACACTATTGACTGCTTTCGAGAACGTAATTTCATTTGAATAGCTTGTTTTAAATAATCGTCACGTCGGTCATAGCCTGAACAATGCGTAAAGAGCATATCGAAACATTGAACGTCGCGTGAAAGTCGAACTTAACGAAGGCCTTAGTCCTTTTTCGTTGCTCTTAGTTTTTGGATTTGAAACATCGTCGGTTGCAGTGGCTTTTTTTTCCCTTTGATTTGTTTTCCGTGCTTAGCACCAATGCTACCGACACCAAGGAGGCAGCTCCCACACCTGGACCCTACCTATCGACCCATCAACTCATGAACCGGGGACCAACGGCTTTACTTCCTTTCCGAAGGAAGGCGTGATCAGAGATGTTATGTCTCAGAACATCCCGCTGACACCGACTGGGATTGAACCCAGGTCTGCTTGGGTGAGAAATAATCACGCTTACCACTACACCACTGGCACCGCTAAAAACTCCTCTTGTTCGACTTCTGATCTGCATTTTTATTTGTACACCATAGTGGTTCGGTATGTAGTCAAAAATTTAGAAACATAGCCGGGACATTGTTAGTTAATCAAAGTGACGCGGTCATCTACATGATAGGCAAGTCCACATCAATTAGCAGTGGTCATTAGAGTGATGCAAAATTTGAAATTTTCGCTCCACAATACTTAAACGATTCCAGACTAACCTCTCAAAATTTTAACCCATTTGGTGAGAAACTGAGATGGCACAAACCATTTGAAGTTTGTATGGGAATTACTATGGTAAAACCAAGATTTTTGTTCATGTCTATCTAATAATTCACCATATCGGTCTGCTTCAAAAACTTTCAACTTTACTTGTAGGAAATTTTCCCAGCTACAACTATGTTGAAAACTACTTTTTGATTAAATGCAAGGATCGAAAGTTATTAATGGTTCAATGCACTGATGTCTTATGATCATGCTCAATCAACTGCTCAGCAGGCAACATTGGTGTTTCTGGGGCGTTGAATAGGACACACAAATTATGGCTACTATGTCACACTGCAAAATACAGTGTTGCCTACAGAGCAGCTGCTTGATCATGTCATAAGTTTACCAATCTCTTAAATAATTAATAACTATTTCCTGTCTCGTTTTACATAGAAACGACCTCCAGCAAAGTTGTAGCTGAGAAAGTTTTCTATAAGAATAGCTATTGAGCTGTTTTGCAGCTCAATATGGAAAAAGACTAAAAGGCAATGAACAAAAAGTTGAGATTTCCCATATTACATGCAAACTTCAAATGGTTTGTGCGAAGTCTGTTTCTAACCAAATGAGTTGTAACTTTTGGAGGCTAATCACGACCCGATTTGAAACCATTTAAGCACTGTGGAGCGAAAAAGTCAAATTTTGCATCAGTCTAGTGGTCATTAGGAGCCACATATTAAATCTCTTGTCAAATGGATTGAACATCTTCAAAATCCAGTTTTAAATACCACCAATCCGTTGGGATGCCTCCCTCCTGATCGGGGCAATTATTTGCTCATTGAGAATCGATATCTTCCGTTCCTAGAAAGCTCCGGGATCAAAGCAAATCCCTTGCTAAAAAAGCATCTCTCTTTCCAAGTAGAACGACATTGCTACAGCATTTACGTCGATCCAAGACTTATCGATTTTTTTTCCGGTCTACACCCGAGGCCGTCGTCGAAAGTGCGACCAAGAGACACAATTTCTCACCGAAAATAGAATCTCGCTCCAGTACAACACCAGCGAACCTGAAAACTGCGCCACCACACCGTGTCGTGCTGACCAACGTTGTGAGTTTTACCTTCTTTTCGGCCGTCTATCTTGGTCGGTTCGTTCTTTGTATTGGTTTTGAAAAAGCTACTACTCTCCCAGCTTGGTCCCCTATCAAACACAACCAACTCGTTTGTTTCGTTCGTCGTTGTTGTCATGCTTTTTTCGAGTTTCCTCATCCGCCCGTTCTCGTCCCGAGGGGGGGAAGGGGAAGTTGAGCCGCCCATCGGCTGAACACAATCTTCCATCCCTAGAGGACGCTCACGCGTCAAGTGCTTGTGCTCGGCTTCCGCAATAATGGTAACAATCTTGTCTCTGGGCTCCGTTCCGCTGTCAAGACCGACCGAGTAAGTACCTAGCTACATACAAGAGTGGTGCTCTCGGCTTATGGACCAAAAATTTGCAGACAATCCACTTTGTGGGTTGGATAATAATGGCATGGGTCCGCCACCACACCGGCTGGCTGTGGTGTTGGTGAGGACTTGAAAGCATTGCATTATGTTAGTTGACGCTATAGTCGGTGGCTTAAAGTTGTGTCCGGTTGGGAAAATTTATGACTCTTGGTTGGTTGCATAAAAAGCACTCTTGGTCGCTCGATTTTCAAACCACCATCAATTGCCAGAAAAACTTCATTCCAAAGTTGAGTCACTTCCCGATAAGCCTGAAAATGGTTCGATATAGTTCGGAATCACCTGGGAATCAGTTTTTTTTTTTTTTCATTCCTTCCAAAATTGCGCCACTTTCATTCGCAATCACACCGGCAAAGAATCTCGTATAGCAGTTCAATTCCATTTCTCCACCCGAATTCTCAACTTTTATTACCTTTTCCAAGAGACGCCTCGGAACAATGCAAGCCCACTAGAGCCAAAAGAGCGTTATTCTATGGCTTTCAGGATCACTTTTCCGAGGAGAATGGGACGCGGAAGAAAAGCCACTTCTTTCCGTGTGTCTTGGAAGCAACGAAAACGGAAGTACAAAAAGAAACGCCTTAAAATGTTTGCAACGACAACCAGGGGCTACCTTATGGAGCCAAGTCGAAACAGCTTTTTCCATACCAGCGTTCATACGAAAATCGCTTCGTTTCGACTTCCCCAATGAGGCCCCAGAATTGCACTTTTCACTTCTCTATTCATTCCTTCCACAGAAACGCTTGCTTGCACTAAAGCTTTCTTCTACTTCTGCGGTTGGAAAATCGAGAGGCAGCAGACACGGGCTTCTGTTGCTAGAGCTACTTAAATGAATGTCGACTAGATAAGCTGCAGAATGAAATTTATTATTGTTTGGCAAGATCTTTTGTACGTGTGCTTGCTGTGGCCGGCTGGCTGAAAGGAGATAGAGAACGCTACATGGAAAGGTCGGAAAGGAATCACAATCGGAACGCACAATTCCCGGTCACGAGGATGGAAAGTGCCTGAAATTGTTTCCAGTTCATCTAACCGTATTAGCTTCCGGCATATCTGCGTGAGTGGTTCTGAGAAGAAGCGTCTGTTGCTCAATTGCAACCTTCTGGTGGGGGTTGGTGGTGGTTATTAGTGAGGCAACTCCGTCAAACTTACCTATGGTTATATACCTTATCTGGGTGGGCTTTTTTAATAAGTGCTTGCCCATTTTTTCAAGCCATTGCACTACCTATAGGGTAGAGGGCTACTTCGGCCTACTCACCCATTTTGGGACTATCGAGAAAAAAACATCAAATAAAAGCATGACTTCGGCGTTAACAAGTCAAAAATGGTAAGGAAATGGAAAAATTAGTCGAAAGAGTATCAAGCATAAGACATTTTCAAAGATGAATATTTTTTTGAGAATTTTGAAGGCTCAACAAATTTGAGATATTCTAAAAGAAGGAGGAACCTTATCTGTATGTCGGTATCTAGTTCGAAAATCGGTATAAATACCGATTAAGCGGTATATCTGGCAACATCTGACGTGGGTATCGTCTCCTGACAAAGTCGAATCACCGAAGCATGGATCCTCACGCGAGGTGTGGCAATGATGTTTATATAAGTTCAGGGCCAACAGGCAGCAGCTTAAGCACTCAAATCAGTGCTAACATTTGAAAACGGCGCAAAAGCCATTTGTAAACAAATGGTTTGTGGGCCCTTTACTCGCTACCCGAAGAACGCCCACGCAAACCAACAGCATCGTCAGGAAGGGGAAAATTTCCCCTACCCGATGTTGCTGTTGTGTCGCGTGGGTGTACTTCAAGTAGTGAGTAAAGGGCCCACAAACCATTTGTTTACAAATGGCTTTTGTGCCGTTTTCAAATGTTAGCACTGAAATGACGACATCACTCTGCCACAACATTCCATACTGCGAACATTGAGATTGACGTATATTAATTTAAACATTGCAATGAAATACGAACGCCACTAAACATTTGCACATATCACTAACACCATTCAGCCTGTTGGCTCGGACCTTATATCAAGATAAGCATTTCAAAAAGTCCTATCTGCATTGATCGATTCTCTTCATCGGCTTTCTCTTTCGTTAATAACTCAGCTGCAAAACCTTTCCCTGTTATATTTGACGTTTTGGCCACCTCCTTTATCAAACTATGCGATACAATTAGCGCGAAATCTGTTTGCATTGCAGTGATTATAAAAAAGAGAAAGTCGATGAAGTGAATCGATCAAAACAGATAGGATCATTTGAAATGTTCATCGAGATATATAAAGGATATTTCAAGAGCAAATTTTCATTACGTCGAATGTAACAAAGGTAAACAAAGTCGAGCTATCAGTGTCAATCGATTCTCCTGCTATTACACTATATACTGTCCGAATATAGGATCAAATCCCATTTTTAAATTTATTTACCAGTCAAATTGCTTTTTGACGGTATCACCTTCCGATCAAAGTAGTTTTCGATGTTACTTAAGTCACCCAATTTCTATGGAGATGCCGTTTGACTTAAGTAACAGCGCTGAGAAACCCGTGAAAAGTGTACGTTCGTCGTTTCGCTTTCTCATTATTAAAGTGAATAAATCGAACTGTTTGTTGCTAAGATAATTTCGGTGGTCCTAAAATGATGAATGGGCTGCACGTAAGGAGACGTAATTGATAATTCTCCCGAATATCCTGGTAAATACACTTTGACTTAAGTAACAATAGGGGCCACCAAACGACGTATAATAACTTTTGACTCAAAAACCAGTATTTTTCAGCATGAAAGCTAGCGATTTGCATTTGTATGATTAAAACCCTGCTAAATATGTTAAACATTGCTATCTCTATGAGATTATATGTGTTTACTTGAAAATAGGAATAACTTTTCGGTCATCAAAACTAAACCTTATTTTTCTCGGATTGGTGCGAATGTTACTTACGACATAATGAAAATTTGCTCTTGATTTGAGATGTGGAGGTTCCGCAAGAGCTTCCGTCAAACGGCAAATCAGCGTTGCCAGATCTCGCGCAACACGAGAAAAGGGCATATCATTGTTGATCGATTCTCTTCATCGATTTTCTCTTGCGCGAATAACCCGATTGCAAATGAATTTTTCCATTGAGTGTGATGTTTCAGGCGTAAGCTAACATCACCGTCTGTCGAACTGTGCTGCGAGCTTAGCGAGAAATACGTTTATGTTGCCGTGGTCAACAACCGAAGAGAATCGATCAACGAGGATAGGCCCTTTTCAAATGTTACGCGACAGATGACTTTTTATGTTTTCAGCAGTCTTCTCGAAACGCAGACGGCGTTGAGCTCGAGTTCCAATTTCTTTCGCGCGCATTTGACTGACTTGATCAATTGACTTGCCCAGTCTAAACCCAGCTTAAGAGATTGAAAAGAGTTCGGTTGGATACGATTTATGCCAGGGGCCTGGCTGGCGGTCATGTTTTTGATGCTTTCATCTTCTCTTGTCTTTATGCTTACAACACAATTTTGCGTCCCTGACCTTCATGTTCCTATACGTTAGGAGGGCCGTATTTAAATAAGATGTTGCCTACTGTCAAACGTATATGATTGATATGGGGTTGCCAGTGTCTTGGTCAAACGTATAGGATTGAAATGAGGTTGCCAGTCTCCTGGTCTATGCTTACACTGAATAAAGTTTTCGATTCCGCTTTGGCCGTAAGATGCTGAACATCGAACGAACCAATAGTATGAGCCTAACATACTCGTTAATTTGCAAAAAGTGGACAGTTATTTTAATGTTGCGTTCTCGCGGATTGGAGCTCATTCGGACGGAACAACAAAAGCAGTTGGAAGGAGATATCGATAATTGAAGTGATTGTTTGTATTTGGCATGGGTCCTTTTACATGTTTTTTGGGGTACATGACAAGTTTCAATAATCAGAAACAATGTTACAGTGAAATGTCACCCTTCATGTTCAAATTCATCGGTGGATTCTTCCTCTGCCTAAATTTCGTCAATTTTCTTGTTTAATTTTCCTTTGTCCTTGTCTAGTTCCTCCCAGTCTGCATATTAGCGATCACCATATCTCATTATATTGATATTTATTGAATCCCACCAGACCAGTAACCGACGGACGACAGAGTCGTAAACGAGAGGCAAATAAACTTGATGCTGCTCGCAGAGTATGGTTTGATGAAAGCCGCATTATATGACCCCAGTAACAAAGCTGATGAGAACGTATTTTTTTTGGTTATCATTCGTTTTCTAAGAAGGATGTCAAGGAAGGATCGATGTAAGGCCTGCCCATCCTCAGAATAGCAAAAAGTAGCCATCTCGCGCACGATCTGCCTCTCATAATTGCGCAATGACTTTCGACTATACTTTGTCAGATTAGCAGTAAGAGTGCCGTACAACATGGCAGGAGCCAGAACTGTCTCATAAATCAACCGACAGTGCTCCCAACAAGAGTCTCGATTTAAAAAAAAAACATAACCACCTTTGATATTCTCACGGTATTCCTGGACTCCAAGATATTTCAACGAACGCTAAACCTGGTAGGTGATGTCCAACCCAAGTCACAATTTTGGTTTTATGAAGGTTCTGGAGGCCATGATTTAGACTTGTAGCATGCTTTAAAACCTCGATAAAACTTGCAATGTTACTTGGGAAGATATCTATTTGGTCCGAACTTTCTTCCAGAGGGTTGAGGACTAGCACCTGACACTTGAAGTCGTTAACGTTCAAATCGACAGAGACCAGCTACTCTTTTAGACACGACACTAGACGAGGACGATTGGTGAAGTTATTCTACCTTCCAGATTCAACCGGAACAGATCCAATTCTTCCTCTACGCTAGACAACACGACATCCATAACAAAATGTAGGCGAATCCAAAATGTAAGCAACCAACGATACAGACAAAACGCTTGCTACGACTACCACGACAAACTCTCACTTCAACATAGCTCGATCGGAATGATAGAAGGATAATGATATATTGCTTGCCTGCTTTGTTGAAATATACACGGATGAGGACATAGCTTGATCGAGAAAAGATATAACAAAAAAAATCCCATTAACACACGTGTAGCATCTTCGGCTTTGCTTCGTGAAGCTGCTTGCCAACAATTTGCTCGTTTCCTTCTACCCCCTGAGTGAGTTGTGTCACACGGGCTGCTGGTCATGAAACTTGAAGAAAATTATATCATTATTGCTTTCCTCTTCTGACACAGCGATATCATTCGGTTCGTTGATCGCTTGTCATTTTGTCATTTGGAGATATTTTTGATTCCTTGGTAAGGACTCAACGGGCATCCCTGCTTGAATCCCTTTTTTCAGTAGGTTGTGACGTTTCGCCCTGCCACAAAGTTTGTACGAGATTATCATGCAAAATAGGCATTACGCGATTGATCACATAATCTGGAACACGCTTAGCTAAAATAAACAGTGATACTGAAGCAACAAAAGAGGAGAACTTCATAACTTACCTCTTAAAATCGCTGGTAGAGTTTTCAAATTAATACGATCAAACGCCTTCTCCAAATCGAGGGACACTATTCCCACTGGGATGCCAGCAGCCAACTACAATTCAAATAGATGATCGGGTGTCGATCGCTCGGGTAAGATGGCTCCTTGATGACACCCTAGATCTCCAACGTACCCTTGGAGCGTCTCAAGCATCCGCATAGCGTATATTGTGTAACCAGTACTCGACAAAATTCACTCATAAGCAATAGATCCGTCATCAGTTGATCCTGCCGAGGGGAGTTTCCGTCATGCATCTTGGCCAACAGTCGTTAAACATCAGTCGAAGTCGGTCCACAAGATAGATCCCGGTCATCAACGGCAGGAAAAAAATGAAGGTAACCCATCTTCCGAATCCCGTGTCAACTTCTGCCAATCACTCATCGAGACTGGGGAAAGACGAACTTTTCTACGTTGAACACGGCGTTGCTTCAAGTATTTGTGAGTACGGTTGATTCGGACACCAGCAGGGAATTTTTCCAAACTCCGGAACAACCGTCCACAATTCTCTTCTGCTATCTCTTTAAGTTTCCGTTGATAAGATGCAGTAACATCTGAAAGCTAATTGGATATGGTGAGATATGGTTTCCAGGACTTCCAGAATCGGTATTTACAAGTGAGAGCTAAAAGTATACGACAACTTATACTATCAGGAAGACGGCCTCTCTTCCGTAAGGCTTTTTGTGAAGCTGTTTTAGTTGTTGCCGCAATATCATCCCGTTGCACTGTGTGGACGGATCCAAAACTTGATTCCCGCGACTAGGAGAATTGTGGTACAACGTTTGCGTTGAAGGATCCTGAAGCCTTTTCGGCAAACACGAACTTGAATCTTCCCCCCACGTCCAATCGCGATGTAAAACTTTTGACCGGGAAGCTGTTTAAAATCGAGTTTGACGTATGTTTCGTCATCGATCAAAGTGCAGCCCTTGTGTTTCGTCAAAACATGGTCGTACAATGTCGTAGTAGTATTGTCGTAGTATGTTCCGCACCGTTTGACTGTCGGCGTTGTACCTTCTGGCTGCATCTTGGATCGAAAGACCAGAGTTGACCGCACCTCAACACCTTGCTGCGCAGCTGACGATCCCTAATTCCAGTTTTTTTTTTTGTAGGTCCGCTGATTCCTTTCCACACTCCGGGTTTCTTTGTAGGTTTTGAGCACTCGACAAACTGTTGTTTTCGGCATAGTCAGCACTTTAACCAGCTTGGAACTGGACCACTCCAGATTTTACAGGTGTTTGTGCACAAAATTTCTTCTTCTTTCGAAATCCATTTGACGTTATTTCTGAACGCGATCGACTACTTTGATCAAAGTTGCACCAGTTGTTCTCTATAGAAGTATAAAAAAAACCACAGTCAAAGATTTTCGATTCGCAACACTAGAAGGCGTGCCAGCGGCGCGCGAGGAGCGTGCCAATTTACTTTTAGTCAGCCTTTGCAGTGCCGATTGAGGCCCGCACTTTACGTAGAAACTTGCAATATGGCTCGCATTCAGCTGAGCACCACTGGTCTAGAATGCACTTTATTTTATCTTTAAAATAGAACGTCCTAGGGAGAGGGTTTATAAGGACAAGTTGTGCATTTCATAATTTTGAGAAATGCTGCCCAATACATCAAAGGCCTATGATTAACAAAAAGCAGGTCTACATAAAAAAAAATACCACAACAAGGGTGTTTTCACAATGTTCCCGTGGTGAGAGTCTAGAATTGCGATATTTTGGGGTTGGGATAAGATGGAGCAACCAAGTGGAAAGAAACGAATGGAGCATTTCACAATAATATATTGATAATCCGTTTCTTGCAGCTCTTGAATTACGACCCACCACTCCGCATTGAACTGTTTTCTTTAATGTTTACGTTCGGTGAATTGTTGAGCCAAGTGTATGTGTTTTCCAATGCTATGACAGAAACTAGAAGAAGATGATTAGGACAAACTAGTTTTTGACGTATAGACTGAACACAAGTATTAGTTTTATCATGGGTTTAAATAATTCTATAAGTCAAAATCATGGGCAACAAGACTGTGATGAAACCAAAATATCTATTTGAGAAATTGGTTTTCCAAAATGTGGAAATAATCCTCTGAAATCAATGATGGCCACCAATTGTTAAAGGTAGATTAAAATGAGTGAAAATCCAATCAATGTGGAGCACTAAATATTGATGCAAATTGATAAGTATGAAAAGTCTTCAACAGATTTAGTTTCTTCAGTTTAAATCTGTGTTAAACTAAAAGCAGGTTAGGAGAAATAAATTTAACGAAATTGGACTGCCGCAATTACTTAATTTTATTTCAAAATATATAATTCAAATCGTAGGGGGCCACGCAATAAAAAATAGACCAGGAGCCCCAACGGTGGTTAAGACGGCCCTGCCGATTTGCTCATGTACCTTCGATGTGCAGAAACAGTTCTATCGATTGTTTTTTACTCAAGTTGAAATCTGATGTACGCATCTAGTCGGTTTGTTTTGAAATTGCAGCTATTTTTGCTTCTACGATATTGGATTTTTTGACGTAGGACTACGTCTTTGATTTCTATATGGGGGTGCACTTGTGAAAACCAAAAATGGAACATGTAACAAATTAAGAAAGATTTTGAACGTTAATAACTCAGCTGCCCCTTGACCGATTTCAATAATTTTATCACCAATCGATCAGAAATATGGCTACGCATCGATAACAAAGCTCCCGAATGTTGATTTTCAACAAGAAACTATTGAAAAACTGGTGAATGTCCAGCATTGTCCAAAAGCGTCGAATTAACTAACAAGTCCACCAATTACCTACATGCATATGCTGCTTCCCCAGCACAGTCGTCAGAGAGTAGTAAGTAGACGAAACAAGTCGAAGTGGCATTCGCCTACGATCCTCGGGCACGTGCGAATAGGGAGGATGGAATTGCGTAATATTTTGCACACTCATCGTCATACTCAGAACCACACGCTCCCAACGACCACACCACTGTGTGGTGGTGTTCGGTCGTCGAAATTAGTAGTAGCAGTAGCAGCAGTAACAGTGCTTTCGGTGTGTGGCGTTGAAAATTGTTCTCCAGTAACAACGAAAGGCTGCCTGCAAGCAGCGAGCTGCAGAGCCCACATAAGCAACCATCAAAGGAGGAAGAAGCTGCACCGCTATGCTATGGATCAGAATCAGTAGCTCTTCGTGAGTCACTACGGGTCGGTCATCTATGCCACGCGTGTCACCCTCACTCCAAACGACATACAGCTCGACAGCCTCATCCGTGTTGAACACCCAGCTCAGCATTACTCAACCATCACTACAAAATGGTCCTTTTCAGGACCACCTTAAATTTGTTAAGAGTATTATTTGGATATTTGTCAAGGTCATCAGTTCCCGCAAGCAGCTAGCTATCAAGGCTCAACCTGGTCTCTATATAAGGTGTGGAATTGTAGGCCCGAATGTATTAGTGAGATTAATCATCGTCCGACCATTTTCCAGAACACGCTGGTAGGAAGTGTTAAAAATCCATGTATATAATTTGAGAGAAGTGGGAATAATTCGCTTTGGGTGTATATACAGTCCCCACAAAGCCAATAAAATCAAATTTGTGAGAAAATTAGTTCTTACGAGTTCAATCTCTCGAAGTCCCTCCTTTTTTACATATTCTGCACCAACGATACTTTCCGCCCCACCCCATTCATATAATTCGGAAGGAAATCTTGTGAGGGGTGAATTGAATACACTTTAATACCAAAATGCACAAAACTTAAAAATTCATAAATAAAAAAAAAAATTAAATACACCTTTTAAAGTCGGGTAGATGAATCGAAAATTCTCAAGTTGACGTCCCTTGGAGTCTCTTCATCAACTTTCTCTTTGAAATAAATACTAAAAATTTAATACGCTTACAAATAAAAAACGGAAAGAGTTTAGATAATTTGATGATTGATCAATTAAAAGAACTAAATATTCACATTTGTTCCGTCCCCTAGCGGTCCTACGTCAAGCTTCCGTTCGTGCCCCTAGGCACAGACCCTTCTACTTTTTCTCCATAAATATGATTTTTTCATAGATTTACCTTCTTCAATTTTTGAACACTTCGTAAGGAAATAGAAGAAAAGGAAATCGAACCGTCAAATAACAAATAACATGAAATTATAAAACCTTGACTTCACAGCAAAAAAATAATTTTGATATCACATCAAAGTGGATGGACTACAATCATGTTGAAAATTTCATGTAATTTTTATGACCACATAAATAAACAAATGCAGTAAAAGCAGCGTAATGTCAGTTCATGCATTGTATTAATGATAATTTTGTCCTTTTTAGCAAGTAATATTACACCATATTTTCGACATGATTGTAGTGCATCCATTTTGACGTGATATCAAAATTATTTTTTTGCTGTGTTTCATTTCTTCTGCTTCCTTACGAAGGTCAGATTGCTCCATACTAATCACATAGGATTCTCGGCCCGGTTTAGGAATTTTTAGAGTTGGAGGTTATGATTGTGCTTACCATAAACTATATTAATTAAGAAATGACACAGGCCAAGAAAGGTTTCAATAAACAACTGTGGAAGTGCTTAAAGAGATAAGTTGTGGACAAACTTAAAGACTTAGTTGGGACGTAATTGCCAAATACGAAGAAAAAATACAAAAGTTAATTCACTGCTATACAGAAATGGAAGGACCTCTGTCGATTCCAGTATTACGTCATCTCTTCTTCTTCTTCCTTTTCCTAGTTTTGACACTCTCACACGAGCTTTCGCCTGCTATCAGCCTAGTAATCATCAAGCACTTTCACACAGCAAAAAAAATAATTGTAATATCATATCAAAGTGGATTATCATTAAGGGGGATTTCCGGTTCAATATTTTCAAAAAATCGATTTTTTTTTTGCATGAAATCAAAGCTAAACATGTCTAGAATATATGGGTAAAAGGATATTTGGATCCGGCAAATATTTACGTCGCTACAGGCCTTTGAGTGCATCGACCTCCCGAGCGGTATGGGTCGCGCAGGTATAAGAAAAAATGTTTCGCAAACTTTAAACGCGTTTTTCTCGAAACTACATTTTTCAAAACTGCGAGCACTCTAGCTTTTAAACGGTTCAACCAATTGACTTCGTTCTTTGCTTCCCTTATTGAAAACACTTTTCTTCATGGAATGAACTATAGACTCAAGGAGAAATGTGAAATTTCCGATTTTTCAGAGCCTGTCAAAGTCAAAAAATCGACCGAAAAAAACGACTTTTTTTTTCAAATGCCCGCCATTTCGTCAAATTTTGAGATTTTTCAAAGATTCTAGTTCATTCCATTCTCTGAACTATACTCTTCAAGAAACTGAGCCGATTTTCTTTCTAGGTGACGATTTGCGACCTCTAGGCTGCTCGCAGTTTTGGGAAGTACCCGCCGGGCAGCCGCCATATTGGACGCCATTTTGGATTTTTGGACTTGAAAAAATTGCCAGTTGTAGAGCAAGAATGAATAAAGATTTGACAAAAAACTCAGGTCTCTAACTCTTACCAGTTCCCTGGAAAAAAAAATCCAAAGTTTAGGTCAATTGAACCGGAAATCGCCCTTAATACAGTGCATGAACTGACATTACACTGTTTTAACTGTATTTATTCAATGTTGCGACCATGACAATTACATGAGATTTTCGACATTTTTGAAGTGCACCCTCTTAGATGTAATATTAAATTTTTTTGCTGTGCAGAGCTATTAATAGTGAGCTTTCCATGCCAAAATTCTTTCACAATAATTCTTTGCCCAGGGGACCAACCGGCAAGGTTTTCTAGACCAGACCGGGAATCGACCGACCGCCTCTGACCTGGTAATACCGTGTCTTACTAGGCTATCTGAGGCCCCAACAAAGTTCAAAAACGTAAAAAATTCTCAATTTTATCAATAAATGTTCCCACCCCCTTCCAATCAACAGAAAATCGTCCCAATTTCGACTGATTGACATTCATTCTACCCTTCGCACAGTATGTTAATCATCCCGTATTCATGATTACAATGTGCCACGCTTAAACATTACGACTTGCCTCGATAAAAACATCACCATCGACACTCTCCGGAATGAATATTTCAGCGATCGCACATCGACCAGAACCGGTTTTCCGGGTAACCGACAACCGGACAATGCTTTCCGCACTGGACAAGGTAGGTAATTCTCTCTCGCAAATGTGGAGCAAAAACAAACGAAATGTCCTCCAATGACATGCATACGGGGAAACAACTGAAATGAATTGCAAAACTCTGCTGAAACAGAAATGGAGCAGGAACGGGGCGAGCAAAGGACGACGTAATGAATTATTCATCCCGACCAGACATTCTGGCTCTATATCGACCGATAAATTTTTAATCAATTCTGGAAAGTGACCCTCCCCCCGCGCTTTCTCGCTCCTGGCGCCCACTTGCACAAAGATACTATTACACATTTCGTTATTCCGACATCAATCAAACGCTTGATTGCTGCACACTTATTTCAATTCATTTGATTTCGTGTTTCACCCTCATTCTCAGTGCGCCCTCCACCGCGGCGAAGGCACACGCACACGTGTCGCCAATGATGGTCACTTCATCCAACGATGAGTGCATAAATTCTGTTCTGTGCGGACAAAAAAAAACAAATTATACCGTCTCTCTTTCTCGATTTGAGTTAATTGAATGCCTGCACAAACGACGGAAAATTTCCCGTTTAGCAATCTCGCCTTCCCCCGGCCCCGACGCGGGCTTGATAGATATCCACCACATTCAAGTGACAGGTTGCGCTGGAAAAAAAAACAACGTAGGTAACACAATATAATACACACCGGACAAGAAGCAATCCACACAAAATCCACAATGATTGGCGTGAAGTGGAACGAACGTACGGCGGGGATGAGCGGGCCGTGGGTATTGTTCCGATTATTTTGCAGGGAAATTGAACTCAATAACGAAAGCTTCAGCAACTCTGCTCAATAAATGGATTTCCGGGAAGTGTTTAACCTCCCATTTCCTTCGATTTCTCGCCGTATCGAATCCACCTAAACCACTCTAGATCGTCCTATAATACAGTGTATTGACGGTGCAAATGGAGGGGCGTTTGTGGTTGTAGTTCCATTCCATACCAACTGACCAAGTGCTCCGGTTCCCATCGGTACCTTTGGCTAGCTACAGAGGAGCTCAGTTGCAGGCAGCCGGACTGTTGAATAATTCATGGCCAAAGTTGGGGTTCACCAGAAATTCCTCGCTCGATACGATTGATTTCTTCGTTTTATTTTTGTTCTATTCATGTTTGTTGGGGGGGGGGAGGTGAAGTCTCCCCCATCGGTTACTTACTTTTGCCAACGACAGGAGTGGACGATGGAAAGCGGTTAATTATTTACTTTTGCGGCTGAAATGATATTTTTAGATGAAGATTGCCGTTGACAATGACGGTCATTGGGTATGGACGGTAATTTTCTTGGGAAATGTAGATACTGCATTGCTACAGCAAAGAAGTATCCGGTTTTAATTTTAGATTTTCGGTCAGATCATCGGTCTCTGTTCCACAAGCGAGTGACAATTACCGACGCCAGGGAGGTGACTCCACTGCTGAACTATAGATATCGAACTTATCAACCAAGTCGCTGTCGTTTTGGTCGCTTAACGGTTTAGATCTTAGAATTTAGAGCAAAAATCTTCCTGTGACATCACATTGAAAACTAATTCTGCTATAAGTGAGAGCAAACTGAAAACTCAATTTGATATACTTTTTTTTCCTGTATTATATAAATTTGATGTTCTGCCAAGGCAACAACAAGAAAGCTGTAACAACATTTTTGGTTGTTGATTTGCTGTAAAAAGATACTAGAGAAAACATAAAAAACAACAGCAAATTTAGATATCGAACAAAAGTACACCAAAATGAAAACAAAATTTAATATAATATTTCGCAACCGTAGCCTGAAATCTAATAATGATTTTAATTTGATGTTGACATCAAAGTTTGATTTCGATTTGCTATTATTTTGATGTTGATCGTTGCTCGGAAAATAGACGTTGACTACCCGCTAGCACACACATAATTGTGGTAGATATGGTTGGTTTGAATCAATAATAATAATAATAATATGTAATAATAATAATAATAATAAAAATAATAATCATTCCCATTATAATGATAACAGCATGTATTTTAGAATACAATAACCTTGTGACCTAATTTGATCTACTTGTACATGATTCGGTTGAGTCAGTCTTGTAAAAGATGTTGTAGGTAACGCTGCGTGTTGTGTGGCTTCGTAGTGTCCATGCAGTGTGTGATGGAACCGGCTTTACTGAATTGCGTCGATTCACGACAATCATCAACACTGTAAGAAAGCAATCACGTTTACCACTCAAACACCGATGCTGCCATTTTAATGCTATCCGGGCTGGAATTACTTTCGCGACAGTTGGACAAATGGAACTGGCTTTATATACATCCAACCGGGGGATGTAAGATTTGCTTACATGAGAGATTCTCCATCGCAGCATGTTAGTGGAGACTGCATGAACGGAAGATAAGATAAAGGCTGACTAAAAGTTAATTGGAAAGCCCCTCGCGCGCCGCTACACAGCAAAAAATTAATTTTAATATCGCATCAAAGTAGATGCACTTCAATCGTGTAGAAAATATGGTGTTATATTACTTGCCAAAAAGGAAAAAATTATCATTAATACAGTGCATCAACTGACATTACGCTGCTTTTAATGTATTTGTTTATTTATGTGGCTATATAAATTACATGAGATTTTCGACATGATTGAAGTGCATCCTCTTGGATGTAAAATTAAAACTTATTTTTTGCTGTGGAGCACACATCTAGTGTTAAGAATCGAAAATCTTTGACAGTGGTTTGTTTACACTTCCATAGAGCACAACTGGTGCAAGTTTGATCAAAGTAGTCGGTCACGTTCAGAAATAACATTAAATGGAACTTGAAAGAAGAAAAATTTTTGTCCACAAACTCGTGGAAAATCAAGAGTGGTCCAGTTCCAAGCTGGCTAAGGTGCTGAAGATGCCGAAAACAACAGTTTGTCGAGTGCTCAAAACCTTCAAAGAAACCCTAAGTGTGGAAAGGAATTAGCAGACCTACGAAAAAAAAACTGGAACAGGGGATCGTCAGCTGCGTTAAAGCCAACTCCGGTCTTTCGATCCGAGATGTGGCCAGAAAATACAACGCCAACTTTCAAACGGTGCGGAACATCCTTGCCAGGGAAGGATACAAGTCGTACAAAGCCAGTAAACATCCGAACCGGTACAGGAAGCAGAATTCCGTGGCAAAAAAGCGAGCAAGGCTCTTGTACGACCGTGTTTTGACGAAACGCAAGGGCTGCACTTTGATCGATGACGAAACATACGTCAAACTCGATTTTAAACAGTTTCCCGGTCAAAAGTTTTGCATCGCGACTGGACGTGGGGATGTGGCGGGAAAATTCAAGTTCGTGTTTGCCGACTAGTTTGCGAAGAAGGCCATGATTTGGCAAGCGATTTGCTACACACATCCTCGACGATGACATCCCAAGTTTACATCGAAGAATGCTTGAAAAAGCGTGTATTGCCGTTCATCCACAAGCATAGAGGCTAGGTCATCTTTTGGCCCGATTTGGCCAGCTGCCACTACTCCAAGGTGGTTCTGTAGTGGTATGCTGCCAACAAGATCGACTTTGTCCCAAAGATAATGAATACACCGAATTTCCTGGAATTTCGACCAATCTAAAAATACTGGGCACGGCCCTAAATTCATAGGAAAAAGGAATCCGTAAGAAAATCGCAGCACAGGCATACCCAGGGTTTCATGGCAACGAAATTGACATGAATCTGACGTAGGCCCATGTCAAGGCAAAAGCGAACAGCCACCTTTCGATGGAAATATTTCACGTTGGCCCTGTGCACCACTATGGGTGTGGCGGTACTAAATTAAGTGCTCTCAACTCAGTGTTCTAGATGCACTTCCACATACTCAGTGCTGTAGTTGTGGGTAGTCGTGGATAGTCAACGACTACTTAGCTCCTAAACGTTTTTTTTTAGAAAATATTTAAAATATAGCAATCAAATCTGTAAAACAATACACGTTTAAATGAGAACAAAATCTCACCGGAAATGTTAAATATTTAAAATAGACTGCACTTAAGTCGGTTACCTTCGAACACTTGCGCCTTCAATTAACACTCCGAATACGGTGGTTAAAAAACTTTACGCCGACTACGAAGCCTCCGAAAAACGTGTAACGGCAAGTTTGCAATGACATAACTTAGCCATTTCTTCATGAATTTCAAAAATTGTGGTACTTTTAGAATTCCAAGGGTTTGTAGATGATTTTGATGTTTAAAAAAATCACAGATCCTAATGTTAAAAAAACGCGGAGCTCTAGGATCAGTTTCATGGATTGACCACTTTTACGGATGTTCCGGATCTTCCGGAGGACGGTCCCATGGCCGGTACATGTTTATTGTACGACCCCAAATATTTTTTTTATATCACAGCTCCTAATGTTTTCAAAAAAACCGCCGAGCTCTAGGATCAGGTTCATGGATTGACCACTTTTACGGAAGTTCCGGATTTTTCGAGGACCGTTCCGTTGTCTCCAGGATTCATATATAGGAACCATGACTGTATTCTGACAAATTGTGAACATTTGTGTCCATTAATTTAAATTACAGATCTTGCACCACTTGCAAAGCCCTACAAACACACCTTTCAAAAAAACGTGTAACAACTCTTTACGCTTTTTAAAAAAAAAAGTAGGCGACTCTATTTTTAAATTAATTTACAAACAAAATCATCTACAATCCCTAGATATTGTAAAGGTATCCAATTTTTGAAATTTATCAAGAAATAGCTAAGTTATGTCATTGCAAACTTGCCGTTACACGTTTTTCGGAGGCATCGTATTCGGAGTGTTAACCAGTTCAAGGAAAAATTAAAAAAATGTTAAATTTGAAATAACAGTGAGCGCTCAACTTCCGAGCTGAACAGACGCGCTTTTGTTAACGTTCTGTGGAAGTCGAACACAAGCTAGTTACCAGTGCCAACTGGGTTTTTTTTTTCTTTTTCTCTCTCTGCTCATCGCTGAGCCGTTCCGTGTCGCTCCGCGTCCAAACGACTTCGCGATGGGCCGTCGAGAAAACACCTTTCGCATAGATTTTGCGAACGTGCCGAAGAAACCGGATAATGCCAAAGTGCACAAGTTCTGTGCGACCATATTAGGTCTGAAGCAAGGTGAAGTGCTACGAATCCAAAACAGTAGAACCCTCGGTGTTTCCTTCGTGAAAGTTGTCGACCTAGCATTGGCGCAACGAATTTGCGAGGAACACGACAACAAGCACGAGATTACAGTCGACGGGAAAAAGTATCCGTTGAGAATCACACTGGAGGAGGGAGCAGTTGAGGTGAGGCTGTACGATTTGTCCGAGGACGTGTCGGACCTAAAAATCGCCGATTTCCTAGGAAGATACGGTGATGTCATCGCTGTACGAGAGCAGCGAAATTGAACCGAAGTCGATTTTCCTGGAATCTCAACCGGTGTTTGTATGGCGAAAATGGTCGTTGAAAGGAACATTGAGTCGTGGGTCACGATAGACGGGGAGATGACACAAGTGTCGTATTTCGGGCAACGTCAAACTTACCGACACTGCCGGGAATACATCCACGTAGGAGCTACCTGTGTGCAGAATAAAAAACTGCTCGTGCAGAAGACGTATGCCGATGCCGCAAAGCAGATGAGTCCATGACCTAAGACTTCACAAACAACGAAGCAAACCGCATCCACTGCGAACCCAACGAACACAATATTAAACTTCGTCACTCCTGGTGCCAACCAAACCAACACAAACTTGGCAAGTATGCAGCCGCCGAAACAAATTCCCCAACGAAAACAACAGAGGTGTTACCACCACCGGTCGTCACTGATGAAAATTTTCCTACGTTAGTCTCTACCTCGGCTTCGTTTCACCCATCGGATAGCGGTCCGTTGATCCCCTCTACAGGTCAACAGCCCCCTGCTAGTGGCGGAGTGGATCGCAAAACTGCTAGTGGTAAGTCCGATGGAAACGAGACAGATTCATCTGTCGGCTCATCCAGCTCCAAAAGGCATCTCCGCACTCGTCCACCAGGCAAGAAGCCTCGAGTGGAGAACGACGACGATACGCGAGATGGGAGTAACCGACCGTCCTAATGGCTGAGTTCTCCAGTTATAACCTCGCAACTATCAACATCAACAACATCACGAACGCAACGAAGATCGACGCACTTCGGTCTTTCGTACGAACGCTGCAACTGGACATCGTTTTCCTTCAGGAGGTGGAGAATGAGCAGCTCTCTCTCTCCCTGGTTTCAACGTCGTCTGTAATGTGGATCACGCGAGACGGGGAACGGCAATCGCGCTAAAAGACCACATACAATTCTCGCATGCCTGGATGGCCGCCTCATTGCTTTGAGGGTGCAAAATACGACTCTCTGCAACGTCTACGCACCATCGGGGACAGCTTTTCGTGCGGAAAGAGAGAGGTTTTTCAACGGCACGATCGCTTACTACCTTCGCTTCAACACGCAACACGTCATCCTTGCCGGTGATTTCAACTGCGTGCTACGTCCGATTGACTCTACGAGTGCCAACTCAAGTCCAGCTCTCCAGGCGACCGTACGGCAGCTGCAGTTACACGACATATGGTTTAAACTGTACCCCACATCCCCCGCACCCACGTACGTCACTCACAATGCGGCATCCAGGCTCGACCGTATGTATGTCAGCGCTGGGCTATGCGAGCATCTGCGAAGCGCTGCCACGCACGTATGTTCATTTTCAGACCACAAGGCTCTTACAACACGAATTTGCCTTCCCGACCTCGGCCGCGAACAAGGAAGTGGTTTTTGGTCCCTCCGCCCTCACCTTTTGACTGCCGCAAACATTGACGATTTTCATGTCCGGTGGCAGTTTTGGACCCACCAACGGAGGAATTTTCCCAGCTGGATGGCATGGTGGCTTTCATACGCGAAGCCAAAAATCAAGTCATTTTTTCGCTGGAAGTCGAGCGAAGCATTCAGCATCTATAACGCTGAACACCAACGTCTGTACACGCAGCTACGACTCGCATATGAAGCGTATTATCAGAATCCCACTATGCTGGTGACTATAAACCGCGTCAAAGCGCAAATGCTGATGTTGCAGCGACGTTTTGCACACAATTTTATCCGCGTCAACGAGACGTTCGTTGCGGGCGAGAGCTTATCCACCTTCCAGCTGGGCGACAGACGAAGGAAAAAAATAACTATAACAGAACTGCAGAACGAGTGAGGAGAACAAATACAAGGCTCCCTGGAGATTGAACAACACATGTTCCGATACTTCAGGGACCTGTATGCGGCTGGATAGGCGAGGCAGGTTGGGGAAGAAACGTTTATAAACGAGAGAGTCGTACCCGAGAACGACGAAACCAACGATGCTCTAATGGCAGAAATCACTATAAACTATTTGAAAAATGCCATCCGAACATCGCAGAAACGAAAATCGCCTGGTACCGATGGCCTGCCGGTAGAGTTCTACCTACGAACATTCGACGTCATCTATCGGGAGCTGTACTTCGTAATAAATGAGGCTATGACGAATGAGCTCCCCTCGGAATTCACCGCTGGCACAATCGTGCTGGTCAAAAAGAGAGGTGGCGATGGGACAGCGAGAGCATACCGTCCGATTAGCCTGCTAAACGTCGATTATAAAATTCTTAGCCGTGTGATGAAGGCCCGTTTGGAACGCGTGCTGCAGATACATCGAGTTCTAAGTGACGCTCAAAAATGCGCCAACACCGACCGCTCTATTTTTCAAGCTACACTCTCGCTCAAGGATCGTGTGGCCCAGCTTATCGCAAGAAAACAGAAAGGGAAGCTGATCTCGTTCGACCTAGATCACGCGTTTGATCGGGTCTCTCATGAGTTTCTTCATCGAACCCTTCTCTCTCTGGGAATCAATCATGATTTCGTCGGCTGGCTCTCTCGAGTGGCCGATACCTCTTCATCACGACTGTTAGTGAATGGGCACCTTTCACAGTGTTCCGCATAGAACGATCCGTACGTCAGGGAGATCCGATGTCGATGCTGCTCTTTGTGCTCTACCTCCATCCCCTCCTCACACGGGTGGAGCGTGTGTGTGGCGGTGATCTTTGCGTTACGTACGCTGACGATATCACGGTGATAGCAACATCAACGCAAACAATTGAACGGATCTTTCAGCTGTTCGACTGCTTTGAAGTCGTTGCCGGGGCAAAACTAAATCGCCATAAAACAGTGGCAATCGATGTTGGATTCATCAATGGGGATCCACTGTTGATACCAGGACTACAGAATACAGAGAAGGTGAAGGTTCTTGGTGTTATTTTTGCAAACTCAGTGCGGCTGATGGTGAAGCTAAACTGGGATACGCTAATCAACAAAATTCGGCAGCTTATATGGATGCATAACATGCGCTCCCTTACCCTGCAGCAAAAGGTAATATTACTTAACACCTTCATCACAGCGAAGGTGTGGTACCTCTCTTCCATATTACCACCGCAATGTATCCACACGGCAAAGCTGACAGCGACAATGGGAACTTTCCTGTTTCGAGGATTGGCAGCACGTGTCCCAATGCAGCAGCTGGCGCGCAGTAAAGAGCATGGAGGACTAAAACTGCAATTGCCAGCGAAGTGCAAAGCGCTTCTCGTTAATCGCCATCTTCAAGAGATCGATTCCCTTCCCCACTATCAGTCCCTTCTCGCCCAAAATATTCCTTTCCCTGCCGATCTTCCCTGCCTAAAACTCCTCTCTCAGCAATTTTCCTTGTATCCCCACCACATCCAACAAAACCCCACCAGTGATCAAATTCACCGCTTCTATCTGGAGCAAACCGAGATACCAAAAGTGGAACGGAACCAGCCAGGCCTGAACTGGAAAAAGATATGGGCAAACATTTCATCAAGAAGACTGTCATCGAGCCAGCGCAGCGATCTCTACTTGTTAGTGAACGAAAAAACGGAGCACCGCAGACTGATGAACATCATCGGCCGTGCAAACGACCCACATTGTCAGCACTGCATGGTGGTCACTGAATCTTTGCAACACAAGTTCAGTGAGTGCCCCCGAGTAACCGCGGCATGGGCGTACGTGCAACGAAGGATGACGGTGACTCTCGGTGGGTGGCAAAGGCCTACGTTCGAAGACCTTCTACGCCCGACCCTGGGTACAATTGCAACAGAGACAAGAATCAATTTACTTAAAATTTTCATAAAATACATCAACTTTATTAATGCCAATATTAATAGTAGAATCGATGTAGGTGAGCTAGAGCTTGTTCTAAATCTAGAAGAATAATTAAATTTTTTATCTGTTTGAATGTGTTATTTATTATTAAAAACTAAATAAACAATATCCTTACACAAAAAAAAAATAATAAAAAAATAACTATGTAGCTTGCACATGTTCAGTAGGTCAATCCTGGGATTTCAAACGCTACCCCCTGGAATGGTAGTTTGGGGGGTCAGAAACACTTTGCCAAAATTTGAAATCATATGCTTCACGGGAACCCGTCGCTCAAACGGCTTGAAGTTTGTATGGGTAAAATCGACAAAATATATGGGCGAACGAGCAACTTTCACATTCGCGGCTCTAGGTGGCGCTGTAGTTGGTCAATTTTCTTTTTGTACAAAATGTAGATCTTTTGGAGTATTGGGAACATCTTGGCTGAAAACCGGCCAGAAAAATCGGAATCAAGCTAGGATTGTGAGAATATCAATTAAGCTTATCGTTTACCAAAACGAACCCTGTTGCAAACCCAAGCCTCTTACCCAATATTCCAGTGATCCCTCGTTGAAGTGCAAAGGTATTCTCGGCTTTCATCAAAGCGAGTGTCATGTCAACACATTCCTACCCATTCTCCACTAGACCAGCGTTCTGACGCGGCCAATCATCCGATTGAGGTTAACCACTAACGGTGCAAATCATTAATGGCGGACAAAAATCAGTCTTCATCGTGCTCTCTTGTCGTGCGGTGCGGATCTATTTGCTTTTTGCTGAAGGAAGTGTTACTACTACCTAAAGCTACAACAAATTTAAACAGCACTTTTCAGAGCTCAAACTGTAAAAATTTTCTACCTTGTTCAACTCTTATTCCTCTTCGATCCTTGTTTGGACCCTACCCGAGGTAATCCTTCTTGGATATCGATTTGGAAAATTCCTCTTCGATCCTTCAGATTCTTATAGTAATCTGCTTGGAAGTCGATTTGGATAAAAATTTACTGCCACCATGGCGCCTAAACGCAAAAGAAAGGGGCAAACTCTTGACCCCCCTTCTGATGAAATTAATTTGATTTGCTCACGGATGATGAAAATGATCCATCATCCAAGAAAAATTCTAGTAAACTTTCCTGGCGTAATGCCAAGAAGGAAAAGATTCCCCTTATTGTGATAACCACTTCCGATTTCCATGCTCTTCGCATGGAACTTTTGAACTTCGTGAAAGATAAGTTTTCACTACAAATTGGACGTCGGGATGAATGCCGTGTATTGGCTGAAACCTTGGACGGATTTAAATGTCTTCTCAAGTATCTTAATGCGAAGCATCACAATTTTTTTACTTACGACACCAAAACTGAACGTGTGTTCAAGGTTGTCATGAAAGGACTGCCCAGTGGTGAATCCCTGGATCAGATCAAAGATGAACTGACAAAATTACTTGGAGTTGTGCCACTCCAAGTAATCAAAATGAAAATGAAATCCCGTCCTGGTGATTCACGCAACGGGATTTCTAATGATTTTTATTTAGTTCACTTCAAGTCTAGTGAACTAAACAATCTTAAGGCCTTAGAAAAAGCTAGCCTTATGCTCCATGTCCGAGTGAAGTAAGAACACTTCAGGAAGACTGGAGGAAATTTCCAAAACCTCACCCAGTGCCTTAAGTGCCAGGGATGGGGTCACGGAACTAAAAATTGCTACATGCCAGCACAATGCATGAATTATGGTGATTCCTCTCACGCAAAGGACGACTGTCCTGTGAAGGAAGATCCTAAGAAATTTAAATGTTCAAATTGTGGTGAAAACCACAAATCCAATTTTTGGGAATGTAAGACTCGCAAAGCGATCCTACAATCTCGTTCTAACCGTCAGGTAGGAAACGTTTCCGACCAGGTACAAATTCCTCTGCTGTTAACAACGGTCAGCGGGGAACAAATTCTACATTCGTACCCATAGGTACAAATATCACACCTGCTTCAAATGTTTCATCTGTACCTACTCCCCTCGCTGCTAACAATGTTCAGCGAGTTAATGGAGCTACCTATGCTGTTATTGCAGCGGGTAGAAATCAAAATACTAACTAAAGTAATTCTAACGGAAATTTTGACAATTTTGACTAAGGAAGCATTACTGCCCCTATAATGGAATTTTTACAGAAATCATTAATTGACATGATTTCTTATATGCTTAAATCTAACTCCATGTTGGATGCTATTCAAACTGGAGTAAAATTTGCTTATAATATTGTCATGACTTTAAAATTCAGTAATGGATTTTAAAGCATTAATCATTTTAAATTGGAATACTCGATCTCTTAAAGATAATGAAGACGAGCTATTTAACTTTTAGAGAGTTCATAACGTGCATATTGCCGTTATAACTGAAACGTTCCTTAAACCTGACCATAAGGTTAAGAAGGACGCAAATTATTTGATTTATAGAAATGATCGTCTTGATGGACCCTGTGGTGGCGTTGCCATCATTATTCATAGACGAATCAAACATAATATTATTTCTTCATTTGAAACCAAAGTTTTTGAAACTTTGGGAGTTTCTGTTGAAACAAAATTTGGACAACTTACGTTTATAGCTGCCTATTTGCCATTCCAATGCGTAGGCCAGCAAAAGAATTTTCTCAAGGGTGACCTTCAGAAACTTACCCGTCATAGGTCTAAATTCTTCATTATTGGTGATTTTAATGCAAAACACCGCTCATGGAATAATGCTCAAAGCAATTCCAATGGTAATATTCTGTTTGATGATTGTTCTGCAGGTTATTACACTATTCAATATCCAAGCAGTCCAACATGCTTTTCTTCTGCAAGAAATCCCTCCACTATTGATTTGGTCTTAACTGATTCATGTCAACTTTGTAGCCAATTGGTTACCCATGCTGACTTCGGTTCTGATCACCTTCCAGTAACTTTTGGAATATCCCAAGAAATAATTTCTTATCCCAACAGCTCTACTTTCAATTACCATAGGGCTGATTGGGAGCAGTATCGAACATTTATGGAATATAACTTCGATCCAAACATTCCTTTGCAAACCAAAGATGAAATTAATTATGCTCTTGAATCTCTTACTACTTCTATAGTTGAAACAAGAGCTACCTCAGCACCAAAATGCGAGGTTAAATTCGATTCAATTATAATAGACGACGATCTTCAGCTCTTGATCCGTCTTAAAAATGTCCGTAGGAGACAATATCAAAGATCACGCGATCCTGCCATGAAAGTTATCTAGCGGGATTTGCAAAAACAAATTAAAAAGCGATTCTCTGCCCTGAGGAACAAAACTTTTGAAAATAATGTTTCTAAATTAGACCCGAGTTCCAAACCCTTTTGGAAACTTACAAATATATTGAAAAAACCTCAAAAGCCAATTCCAGCGCTTAAAGAAGGTCAATTGCAACGATTTATTCCCTTTATACTTAGATAAGATTTAGTTTTAGTTTTTAGTTTTAAGATATCAATTGTTATACTGACATGCAGGTTTAAAAAACCTGTTTAAAATACTGAATTGGCAAGACAGGAACAATGTAAAAACACTTAGCTATATATGATAACAATTAAAGCTGGTAAGTAACTGCAGTAACTGGAGCATCTAGGACAAAATGAAATGTAATTTATTTTGAATTTGGAACAAATAAAGAGTAAAAAAAAAACGGTTTTCCTGTAATTATTTACAGACATCTGTGAAAAATCCACAGATATTTCTGAAAAATTACAGGAAATCTGCGAAACTGTTTACCAAACGTTCAACTGTTGAGATTTCGGTAAAATTTTACAAATTTCTGTAAAAAAATTCTAAGTGTGCTGGCTTAGTTTTTTTGAGAAAATGGCAAATTAAAAAAAAATTAGTTCAGACATAAAAAAGTTTTTATTAAAAATTCATTTTTTTCCTTCAAAGTACCCATATTGCGATGTATGGATGGTTGGTAGTAAGCATAATTACCTATCTTGAGACAAAGCTTCATCCAAATCAAAAATACCCATTTTTTTAAATCGACTTCAAATTTTAAAAATCGATTTTTGTCAATGTAGGTTTCTTATGAATTTTTTTTCAGTTTTTTTTTTTGATAATTTGGAAAATGTCCTAAAAGTCATCCATACAACACATTTTTGCAAGAATTGTCATTTTTCCATAATATTTTTTTGAAAAAAAAAATCGGCAATTTGGCCCTTTCCGAAGGTTAGTCTAGATAAATTTTGGAAAAACTAATAGCGAATTCGTTTATTATCGGGGTTGAAACCAGTCCCAAACCAGTGCGAAACCGAACTTTTTGTCAGTGTGAACCTCATTCTGAGCTGGATTTTAAAAACAAACGATCAAACTGACGTTTGTCAGAAAACAAGCAGACCCAATCTTGATACCCGATCAAGGTTGGAACTGAATAATAAACAAATTCGCTATAAGTATGTGAAAAGCGGCTTATTTAGTCAAGATATACACATCCAGAAAGTTTCATTGAAATCTGAGAGGTTGCTGCCAACTCCGAATACGATTTGGCGTGAAATGCGTCTAGAATGATTTTCCACCCCTCGGATTTTTGGTGAGTGGCAAATGCCTCTTTCGATTCCGTTAGAGTATGGTTCAGCGATGAAATGCAAATTTTTTGCAACGTTCCATACCAGCTAGATAATACACTGTTTGAAACAACGTCATCAACGTCAGGGGCGGACTCATCGTTATTTTTGGCAGATTTATATTTTAAGGGCGCAGGGTGGGTTGGGTGAGAATACTTAGCTCAAATTTTAGGAACACAGCACTGATAACAGCGACGCCGGTGTTGTAGTGGTAAGTGTGATTACTTCTCACCCCAGCAGACTTGGGTTCAATTCCAGTTCGTGAAGCCGGGATGTTCTGAGGCATAACATCTCTGATCACGTTAGGGAAGTAAAGCCGTTGGTCCCCGCTTCATGAGTTGATGGGTCGATAGGTAGGGTCCAGGTGTGGGAGCTGCCTCCCTGGCGTCGGTAGCATTGG
Organism: Ochlerotatus camptorhynchus; assembly: GCF_037179485.1. Taxonomy (NCBI): domain Eukaryota; kingdom Metazoa; phylum Arthropoda; class Insecta; order Diptera; family Culicidae; genus Ochlerotatus; species Ochlerotatus camptorhynchus. The sequence goes on from NW_027040943.1 coordinate 1,542,400, forward strand.
TGCTCAGCACGGAAAACAAGATCGATGGAAAACAAATCAAGGAAAAAAAAAACACTGATAACAACCATACTCCATGCCTAAGAAAGTCGAGAAATTTTTTATCCCGAAAAATTCCTAGACCGGACTGAGAATCGAACCCAGCATGATCTTGCTTTGTACACCTTTATCGACTGAGCTAAGGGAGGCCCCTATTCATATTAACTATAAATTGACAGTACACCTACCGTTTAGAAATATTCTCAGGGCTAGGCTTCTAAGTATCATGCCAATTTTTGCTGAGAGTTCAACTTCTGGAAAACACATTTTACTGAGATCTCAATCTCACATGTCATATTTCTTAAAGTCTCAATAAAAATTGTTGCCAAGCTTTGCGCCAAGAATTTAGAGCTAAGTTTTGAGGTGTTGCACAGGTTCTTCTTGTCACCAATTTGCTCCTAAGCATCTTCAAATTCAAAGCTAGATTTTTGTTTCGTCACATTGAAAGTTTGAATATTTCATACTCGACAACTTGAAACAGAATCCTGTTCTGGTAAAAACGTTACGAACTTTTCTCTTCTGCTCCATTCGCTTGTCCCCAGTCCCATTAATGAAACATTGTAACAGATTGTAGTCCTCCGCTGCACTGGTCACAACAAACAACCAAATGAACTTTGCTGCATGTGCACCGGGCAAACTTTCCACATCCAATCTTCTTGCTTTGGAGATGTACTTTCTGGTTCTAGGGAAAGTAAAGCAAGAGATTTTTTTTATTCAATGCTACAAGGCAAAAAAGGAAAACCTTGAACAACTTTCCGCACTTGCTCCCATCAAAAGTCGTGTAGTTGAACCAAGTTCAACTTCAACGTTTTTTTTTTCACCAGGACTTTCCAGCAAACGAGAGGAAAAAAACGAACGGAAGTCAAGCTTCACTTCTACTAAATACACTGCCTGAGCCTGGACAGAGGGATGCAGCAGTTGCAACAAATTGACTTCCCCGTAGTCGTTTGGATTTGAGCGACTTTGGAGTCAAGTTTGTGTGCGAGTAAGGTGGGTGGGTGGTTTGGAAGTGCGTTCTGACTACCCGAGCAAGAACCGATATCATATGAATACTTTAATTAGTTTGGTGTTTTACCTCCTCAGGCTCATTTTAGGTTGCCACTTATGATATTATCATACCTGAATTTGATATTCAAAAGGAGAAACTTCCTGCTCGGGTCGCGTGTACGCGTATCCTAGAAGCGAACAAACTTGACACTTTGAGATGTTGCTTATGTGTGGGTGGTTGAATGGTATTTGATCCACGGTTGGGGCTGCTGGGGCACGCAACAGGAGATCAATAACTCATTAACTGTGTAACTTTGTTGGCCTTTGGTGCGAAACTCTAGCCTCGACCCATCCACGCCGGCTGAATCATTTGCATGGCCTGGATGGAGAGTGAATCTGCGCGCTATGGGTAGGTGTATTCGCTTGCCGGAGCATGGACCGTCTCGAAATCTAGGATCGATTTTCGTGGAAAACAATCGTTGCATAGTTAAATAGTCACGAAGCTGGCAGGCGTAATTGGAAATCAGCTTCGAGACAACTTGGATAGAAGATTTAATATTCATTTGCTTGCCTCGATGGTCGTTTAGCTCAAACTGCGAACTTTGGCACTAATTTACCTGCGAGTTGATTATTAATGAGATGCTTCGAGGATTGAGTTTTGAAAATGCGCTGTTCTATCTATAAGGTACCGTAATTTACAACGTAGATTGCGATTGGAAGCCTTACCTGTAAAGACAAAAGAAAGATATGGTTTAGTCTAAATCATTCATGCTGTTATCAATTGTCATAAGTCAAAAGTAAGTAAAAGGCTGGAGTTTAGAAAACTCATGGAGTTTACTTCAACATTTTCTTTGGATTCTGGATCATTCTAGCAAGAATTCGTTTTAATTTTACTCCATATATCTGCTTTATATTATATAAGAATATTCCTCCAAATTCCTCTCTCCACATCCCTTCAGAATCACTATATAATTGCTTAGAAATACAACGGTATTTCCCTCATAAACATCTCTTAGAAGCACTCAATAGCACTCCATAAGTATTAACTTGATTAGATTTATCTGTAAAACATCCTTGGAATGCTTAGAGATATTCATGGAAATACTTCGGACAATTTCTTAGATTTTATCATCACCACTCGTATAGTACTCTTTAAAACTTTGCATAGAAACCTCTCAAGAGTTTTTTTTTAATATCATCCTTGAGATCTTCCTCATAATTCCAAAGAAGCTATCCCCATAGTTGTAAATCCCTTAAGAATCCGGTTTTGAACTATCCTTTCCTCAGATTAAGATTTCTTTTGAATTATTTCCTGTATTTTGTAGGAACTCATTACAGGATGCTTATTTCAGAATTCTCTTGGAATAATCGTCTGAACTTCTTTGAAATCGTTCTAATAATTATTTTCAGAATTCCCTTGGCATTCTCCACAATTGTTGATTGATTAAAATTTTTGTAAGAATTCTACTCCCAAGTATCACATTTTCGTCGCCAAAAGTTGCAGCAATTTGATTTTGACTGAAATAAGCCGCATAGCAGTTTCTACGATTTTTTGTAACAAGTGTGCTACTACGGAGTGAACATCTGCTCACCATCCCCATAACTTGGAACTCCACTCAAAAGTATCACTACTTCTCCCTTGGAATTATCCTCAGCATTTCATAAGGCCCCTGGCAGAGAAATAGCTGGCAACCGAGTTGATGAGCAAAATGTATAACACTCATAAATAAAAATCTTTTGTCAACTCGGTCACCAGCTTTCAGTCTGCCAGGCACCTAAGTGATCTTCTTCCAAACAATTTAAATTTTCTTAGAAATTCCATTGTAACTATAACCCAATTAAGAATCCCTTGGAAATTGTATCACAATTCAGAATTTTTAGGAACTGTAATGAGTATTACGGGTGGTCAATGCATTCTATTTATGACCTTAAAGCGATAATTTCAACAGCCGTAGATGTAAATTATCCCCCAAAATTTGATTACCACTATATACAAGAGAATCTGACTGGTAAACGGCTGGACATCGCCTTCTATTGCACAGAAATTCATTTAATTTGAGGGATTCTCTAATGTTTACGATCACCAAAAGAAGGTTCACTACTTGAAATATGTCCAGAGAACCGTCGAGAAAGCCATCTTGACATATCTTTGTGCTCTAACTCACTATCATTAGATTGTCTGAGGAAGGTTATCAATGATCCCCATGATAGTGATCACTTACCAATTATTATTTCAATCAAAAGTGGTCGTCTAAAAACAGATCAGTCATTTAAGGTTCCTTTTGACCTCACGAGGAACATTGATTGGCAAAAAATTGAAACGGCGGTAACTCTTGGTATTGATTCTACCGATCCTTTACCACCATTGGACGAGTATCGTTTCTTTACCGAACTAATCTACAAAAGCGCATTAGAAGCTCAGAAACGACGTGTTCCAAGTGCATCCTTCAAAAGAAGACCCGTTACCCATGGATGGGATGACTGATGCACAAAGTTGTATCTTGAGAAATCCGATGCCTTTAAAGATTATCGTAGACATGAAAGATCTGAGCTTTTTGAAAAGTATCTAAAGCTTGAAAAAAGCTTAAAAACTTACCAAAAGCAAAGAAACGAAATTACTGGCGTACTTTTATTGAGGGACTTTCTAGAGAAACCTCGATGACAAAGCTATGGAAAAAGACTCGCTATATGCAAAACCACTCATCCTCCAATGAATACTCCTCTCAATGGATATTCGACTTCGCTAAAAAGGCTTGTCCAGACTCTGTCCCAGCACAACCCACTTTACGGGATACAGCCCGAAGTAACGGTTCTCTGGACGAACCATTCACAATGCTGGAATTTTCAATGGCACTTCTTTCATCGAATAGCTCTGCTCCGGGAAGCGATATGATCAAATTAGACCTTCTTAAAACCTCCTCGATATCGCCAAAAGTCGATTACTTAACCTGTATAATTTATTTATGGAACTCAATATAGTTCCACCAGCATGGAGATAGGTTGAAGTGATAGCTATTCACAAGCCTAGTAAACCAACGTCTGATCACAATTATTACCGTCCGATCTCTATGTTATCATGCCTGAGGAAATTATTAGAAAAAATGATCCAGTTAAGACTTGACCATTGGGTTAAATCAAACACCCTACTTTCAAATACGCAATTTGGTTTCCGAGAGAGTAAAGGAACAAACGATTTTCTAGCGATGCTTTCATCTGATATTCAACTGACCTTTGTGCACAAGGAGCAATTGACTTCAGTCTTTTTGGATAACTGCTTAGATAATCTATGCATGCTTAGACAGCTTGCAGACGATGCCGTGGTTTCCCTGAGAGGTCCACGTGCGGAAATCTTGCAAATATTGGATACCTTTGGACTATTGGATACCCTTGTGGCCCGAGGTAGACTACCCTTCCGTGAAGTAAGAGATGTATTGGGAACCCGTGATCTTCCCTACATGCAGGCGATCTACGAATTCCTTTGTTTGTCTGATGTTAGAGTTTGATGTGACCATCCCCTCCTTTCCAAACAATTTCCAGCTATTGTGTCCCAGTCTTATTATTCTTCTGTTTCTGTGCTACTTGTTCCTGCCCAGCCAAGATTTGGTCAACCGTCCGAGAGTTCTGAAGGAGGCTTCAGAAACCAGTTTCCTACCTAGGTCCTTCCAATCGAAATTATTACCCATTAACCTCGAGCCCACCACGACTAATTGGTACCCAATACTAACCTAGAACTACTGCTGTTTAAAATTTAAATTCAAGAATTACTGATTTTTGGCTCGACAAAGCGTCACACACGACTGAGCCTAGTAAATAAACGAACTAGTTAAAAAAACACCTGAAAAAATGGTATTACTAAGCAATACTTTCAGCCCTAGGTTGATTCATCTTTGTCCTAAGAAATATTCAAGGAACCTCAAGAATACGTTGAAATTATAAAAGAAGTTCGGGAAACCTCAAATAACATTTCTGGAAATCTAAAGAAAATGTTGGACTCTTCGTGAGAGTTCAGTTAATTCTGGAAAAAACAAGATAGGGTTCACGTCGTAAGAATGTCGAATGATGACCCGGTGCAAATGGTTCTTGATAGTAACCTGATTGAAACAATACGAAAATGTGGATCGACCAGGCGACATACGAACCCTTCACACACAGTAGGAAAAAAGTTCTCAAAATAAAGTTTATTTTACCCAACTAGTGTGAGAAGCCAAAACAAAGTAAAGTCCCATATTCTCAACTTTGACTACCCAGACCAAAGGGCATGGAAAGGTTAAATTTATTTGATCGTTGGAAGGAATAAATTATGCTAACAAAAAATTATAAAAGGTAGCAGACCGGATTTGAACAATGAACCTTGCGAAGATTAGACCTACGGCTTTACCACTCATCTGTCAATGCTTGGGAGCATGGACAAACTAAAGGCTTGAAAGCTCTTGGGTTTTTTGCCTTTCTTTAACACAGGGAAAGGATTTTGGGTCTGACTTAATGTTAGTTTCAATCTTTCTGTTGTGCTCTTCATATGCGTTTTCAATTTCTTTATTAAGTTGGACACAAATGGTAAGATAATAGGTAAAATTGTCATCATTTTTGTTTCTCTTGTACGCTTTATGAGCTTTCGGCTTTCTATTTTTAAAATTTGCTCTGCATCATGACAACGGATTACAAGTTGCCAATCTATATTGTTCAATTTATTGTTGATAGCTCCATAGTCTGCCTTACTGAAATCAAAATATGGGTCTGACAAATTATTATCCACCATTGCGGTTTTTTAAGTATCATAATGGAGTATTCAATAGCAGTGTGGAACACTTCATTTTTCCAAAGAGGAGAAGGTGACTCTGATAAGCAAAAATCATCGGTCATGGTATTAAATAGCAAATCTAAATAGTAATTAAATTGATCTTATATATGATTTACAATTTATGCACATTTGTCAAACAATGACATGAGGCGAGAAATCATACGAATGAAGTCTCGACCCACATCCAACCCCTTGAGCCAAGGACTCTTCGACACCTTAGGGATGATCGAATATAGCCATCGTCCCAAACTCCCTTCGCTCCTTTTATTCTGCCAGCTGACGAGTGACTGTTGACGATAAATGAAGAAAAATTCATCGTAGGCGATTTGTCGATCGTAAATATCGCCTTCTAAAGCACCCACCTTAGCAAGTGAGTCCGCCATCTCATTGCCCGGAATCGAGCAATGAGATAGGACCCATACAAAGGTGATGACAAAAGATCTTAAAGATAAAGCACTTAAAAGCTCTCGTATTTTCATGAGAAAATATGATGAGTGCTTTACTGGTCTCATGGAGCGAATAGCCTCGACAGAACTGAGACTATCCGTAAAAATAAAATAGTGATCTGGTGGAAGTGAGGCGATCGTTTCTAGCGTATAATGTATTGCCGCCAGTTCAGCAACATATACGGAATAAGGAGCTTGAAGCATTCGAGAGGCGCTATGAAATTCGTTAAAAATACCAAAACCAGCGGACGACTCTATTAGTGATCCATCTGTGAAGAACGATCTTGCGGAATCAACTTGGCCAAACTTTGCAGCGAAAATTGACGGAGCAATCATGGAACGATGATGTTCTGGGATTCCGCGAATCTCTTGCGTCATAGATAAATCAAAACTGACTGAATTGCCGAAGTCGGAGAAGCATACACGATGAGGATTATGCTGTGAAGGGCTGACATCCTGTGTTATGTACACGTAGTACAATGTCATAAAACGAGCTTGAGGGCTTAGCTCAATAAGCTTCTCAAAGTTTGCAATCACCAGTGGGTTCATAATTTTACAACGGGTGAGGAGCCTGAGGGATAATTCCGAAAACCGATCAGAGAGTGGCAACATGCCCGCTAGCACTTCGAGACTCATCGTGTAAGTCGAGTGCATGCATCCTAACGCGATACGAAGACAGCGATACTGGATCCGTTCCAGTTTGATGATGTGCGTTTTAGCCGCCGACTGGAGGCAAAAACTACCGTATTCTAAAACCGATAAAATCGTTGTCCGGTACAACGTTAGAAGATCTTGCGGGTGGGCTCCCCACCACGTTCCGGTAATTGTTCGGAGAAAATTGATCCTTTGTTGGCATTTCCGCTTCAGATACTCAATGTGGGATCTCCAGGTGCATTTTGAATCGAACCAGACCCCAAGATATTTGAAAGACATGGAATGAGTGATCGGCTTACCCAAAAGTTGAAGCTTCGGTTGTGCTGGGCTATGCTTCCTAGAAAAAACGACCAACTCAGTTTTCTCCGTGGAGAATTCGATACCTAGCAGCCCAAGTAGACAAATTGTCTAAGGTATCCTGTAAGGGTCCTTGCAGGTCGGCCTCTCTGGGCCCTGTCATAGACACTACTCCGTCATCTGCAAGTTGTCTCAGCGTGCAGTTGTCACTTAGACAATTATCAATTTCTCTGACGTAGAAATTATACAAAAGGGGGCTTAAAAATGAGCCCTGGGGGAGACCCATGTAACTAAAGTCGAGAAGCTGTAGAGTTTCCATGAGTAAAGCTCATTTGTTTCTCTGACAGCAAATTGTACAAAAAGTTATTAATTAATGGAGAAAGGCCACAAGCGTGGAGTTTGTCTGAAAGGACTTCAACCGATACTGAATCAAAAGTCCCCTTAATATCCAAGAACACAGAAGCCATTTGCTCTTTTTTAGCAAAAGCCAACTGAATTTCTGAACTGAAGCAACGCGAGACAGTCGTTCGTTCCCTTGCCCCTACGGAAACCAAATTGAGTATCTGAGAGTAGGTGGTTCGTCTCAACCCATTTGTCCAAGCGAAAAAGGATCATTTTCTCCAACAATTTTCGAATGCACGATAACATCGCGATGGGACGATACGAGTTATGATCTGACGCGGGTTTTCCAGGCTTTTTAATAGCTCACTTGCCTCCAATCATCCGGAACAATATTGGGCTCCAGTAACTCACAAAACAAGTTCAACATGCGTCTCTTAGCGACGTCTAGGATGTTCTTCAACAAGTTGAACTTGATTCTATCAGCCCCCGGAGCCGAATTGCAACACGAAAGGAGCGCGAGTGAGAGTTCCAGCATTGAAAAAGGCTGGCTGATCTCGTCTCTCGAATTCGTCGTTTTGTGAGGAATCATCTGTGCCGGCACGGAATCAGGGCATACTTTTCGCGCGAACTTGAGAATCCAACGATCTGAGTACTCCTCGCTCTCGTTGTTTGAAGACCGGTTACGCATCCTTCGCGCCGCATTCCAAAGCGTATTCATCGACGTTTCGCGCGATAATCCGTCCACGAATTGCCGCCAGTATCCGCGTTTCTTGGCTTTGATGAGGCTCTTGAGTTCGCGTTCAAGAGCCGAGTACGCTTCGAAATGTACGGGTGTTCCACGTTTCCGGAAAAGCTTAAACGCGTCGGACTTGTTACGATAAACCTCAGTGCGTTGCTGGTCCCACCAAGGGGAAGGAGGTTTCCTACGGAAAGACGTTCCTTGAACCGGCCGAGTTTGAGCTTGAAGCGCGCTGTCCAAGATCAGATTGGAGAGGCTTCCTCTATCGCGGTCTTGAACGTTGTCCAATCGATATTACGGGTGCGGTCGTACGTGACGTTAACGGGTTCCGACGGATTGAACCCACTGGCAATCGAAACTTTGATCGGCAAGTGATCACTACCGTGAGGAACTTGGATCACATTCCACGTGCAATCCAACGATAATGAGTTAGAGCAAAGTGTGAGGTCTAATTTACTTCCATTTGAGGATGGACCAGCCAATCGTGTTACTTCTCCATTGTCAAGAATTGTCATATTGAAGTTGTCACAGAGGTCATATATTATAGTAGAACGGTTGTCATCATAAATTTCCCCCCAGCCTGTACCGTGGGAATTAAAATCTCCCATAATCAACCGTGGAGCAGGAAGTACCGAACAGATATCTGAAAGTTGTTTTCGATTAACAACGGATCTAGGAGGAATATAAACAGAAGCAATACAAAGGCTCTTACCTCTAATAATAGCCTGACATGCGACAACTTCAATACCTGGAAATTGTGGAAGAAGGAATGGCACTTTTTGATCCCCAAAAGTACCCCTCATCCACGCGAATCCTCTCGATCCATACACTACCAAAAAGTCATGTAAAATTCCGTGCCCTGAGACCGACACATGCAAGCGGCCCAAATGACATAAGAATCAGTTGAAAGAAACGAGAAAATAAATTGAATCAATCGTACTTTTCGTCGAGTTGCGTATTTTTCGGTTTGGGAACACTTAATTTTACATGACATGTTTGTTTACGTTCCATAATTTACGTAAAAAATCCATCGTCTCGTGTAAAATTAGTTATTTTTAAGTGTACAGTCGAATAATGTTAAAATCATAAAAAGGAAGATCTATATCTGAAGAGAGCCAAGTTTCACAAAAAGCAAATGCATCACAATCATTATTGTGAACTAAAAACTTAAAGGAGTCTAATTTAGGAATAAGACTTCGACAATTCCACTGTAGAATAGTGATCAAATCTCCGACCTCGTTTGTAAAATTATCCATCGAAGGAAATGATTGCTGCAAGGAGGGGCCACTTCAATGTCAATTGCTTCAAGAGGGTCTTCACAGTAGGAAGCATTGCCAGAACAATGCTTTTCAGAGGATCAGAAATATTGAGGTACTTGAGGATATCGTCCAGAATTTTATCAAATGAAAACAACGCAGATGAAGGTGGGGCTTCTGTTCTTAAAAATGGGACATAAGGGGTTTTGGATGTCCCCGGGAGAGGTGGAAAATCCTGGGTATAGTCAGTTCTGCGGAACCCAGGAGGAGTAGAAGTCTCTTTTTTTCCACCACTTATTGATTTGGGCAACCTGATTTGAGATTCTTCGCTCTCAACTTTCCGCGAACGGATGCGTTTTCGTTTCCGTGCTGAAAAACGGAAAGAAGTTCCTTCCTCAGCCAAGTCAGAGTCAGTCTCGTCATGTGACAAAAGAGAAAAGGGATTTTTGTCGTTGGTTGATGGTGTGGCTGTTTTTAGCATTGCTGCAAAAGACTGCCTGGAGCGCTCCTTAAGAGAGCGTTCTAGTTTCTCCCCGCGTTGTTTGTACGCCGGGCACGATGAGAGACCATGAGGAGTTCCCTTACAGTACACGCATTTTGGTGCAGTGACTGTGCAGGCGCCATCCTCGTGCTTCTCCCCGCATTTGGAACAGCGTGCCTTGCTGCCAAAGTGGGAGGCCGTATGTCCCAACTGCTTATAGTTTTGGCAGTTCATGACCCGGGGAAAGAACAAACGCACAGGTAGTCGAAGTTTTCCCAGCTTGATGTAGTGACGAAGGGCTGAACCAGAAAAGGTCACACGGAACGAGTATATGGGGGTAAAACTCTTTTACCCTCGCTGACAGATACTGAGTCCAGTTTTTGGACATCCAGTATCTTCCCCGGGGGAAACGAAGGGTTCTTGAAACGGCCAACCGCCTGCTTCTCCAAGATCTCGGGGGTAAGGCTCGCTTCGGTGACCATACCTTCGATCTCCACATCACGAACTGGGATGTAAACTCTATACTCGAGCGTGAAGAGCTGAGAGGCAGCAATCTCGTTAGCCTGCTTCAGGTTAGAGACGGAGACACGAAGTTTATTGTGCTTAACCTTCGTGTTTTCAGTCACGGCCGAGTATCGCTTCGTCAGATCATTAGTAATTTGCATTACATTCAAAGGTTTGTTTCTGGGCTGAAAGTAGACAACCCATGGGCCAGTCGAGTCATCTGGATAGGCTCGCGATCGGGGGTTTATCTGAGCCTGACGATGAACCAGGGATGACATCATCTGTCTTCTGAGATGACGTACGTTTTCGACCCTTCTTGCCATCGCGTGCCAAAGTAGTGTCATCATCCGACAAAACGTCCATTTCGTTTTGCGACAAAATGTCCATTTTGCCGTACTAGTGGGAGCGAAAAACACTCAAACACTAATCAAATATAACTCGGACACAATACACGGAAAAAAAACTACAAACACAAACTTAAAATTTAGCTGATGGGCGAAAGAAAGAAACAACAAAAACTTATCTGATAATCCTATACTACCAGCGGCGCCGGTGGTGTAGTGGTAAGCAGAGATGCCAGATCTACGGAAATCTCCGTAGATCTACGGATTTTACAAATTTTTGCGGAAATACGGATCCGTAGGCAAAATCTACGGAATTCGGTACAGTTTCTACGGATTTTTTTTTCTTCAGTGTACGTTTCCCTTCAGAATCGAATTTTACAATCTGATTCTGTAGGCAAAGAAGCATAAAGTAAAATACACCTCTGCAACTTGTCAACCGTTTTCTTGCTCACTTATCCGCTTTTTGAGTATACAAACGCCAGACTGTGCGTGAAACATGGCGGTCTTCGTACTATCTCTTCACTCCGTTGAAAGTTCCCATAATATACAGTCAATCTTTGCATAAAGAGAACAATTTTCGACGGTGCCGTGTGAAGGCGAATAAAAGTCATGTCAAGACCAGTCTTGTAAGCGGTCACCGTAGTAGATACATTTTCTGTGACAATCCACTATGGTCCGAATCGACAATTTAGCAGGAAAAAATTGTTTTCTCAGTTGTTGTTCATTTAAGATGCTAAGTGTAGTGAGAAAAGTTGTTTGTTATCATACCATGCGTCTTTTGAGCAAAACTCCGGTTAGGGTGGTCCTCATTTAAATCCAAATTCAAGTTCTAACTTTTTTGTTTCAGGTTATAGGTAGTTACATTGCTGGGCAAAATTGTAGAAAATATTATTTTAGACAACTTTGCTGAACACATCATTTATCTTTCTCTTAAGTTGACTGTTTAAGAGCATTTATTAAGTATTTAGTTAGGGTGTCCCTAAAAAAATAGTTTTTTTATTCTATCTTTTTTGAACCATTTTCTTTTAGAAAATGATCTTCAAAAGACTTGTAGAACAAATATTGGCGCACGTTCTTGCTGAACAAAGCATCTTGATAAGTCTTAACGTTAAAAAATTATAGACTATTTTGCTCAAAAAATCAAGTGGTGTTAAAATGCTTATATCACATGGAGTTGGATCGTTAAAATTTTTCTTGTGGTATCATCTGAAACGCCATACTTAAAGACATATTTGAGGCAAAAACTGCGAGGACAACTTTCTTTAAATTTGAATAAATCAATTTTAAAAATTCCCTAAAAAAACTTGAAAATTACCTGTAACTCAAAAATGTCTACACATAACAACATATTGTCTTCATCAAAATTGTAGGTTTTGACTAGATCTTAAAGTCTTCTTTGTACAACTTTTTTGTAGAATGTAAAGTAAAAGAGATAGAATTAATTATGTTTTTTTTTTGTGTGAGACACCCTATATCGAGTATACACGGATAGAAATCTCCTTATACCTTTTGGCAAATTTCCATTGCTGATTATTCATAAAATGTATAAGTCAACTAATAAGCAGACGCCTTGCAAAAAGTTAATAAAGATCATTTGTCAAATGAAATGTATATGCGGTCACACATACCTTTTATGCATTCTAATAGGACCTATGTGGTTTGTCTCATGGAATGTATAAGGCAGTGGAAGGGGGTTTGTTAAATATATAACACATACTATTTAAAAACTATATACGATATCAACGGAAATACCCGAAGCTACAATATGGATTGCAATGTTTCTAATTTAGAAAAAGCGCAGCGAGTAAATTAAATCTTTATACTACACTATCAAAGTTACCCGCATTTTCAAAGATATCCCATTTAACGCTAATCACAAAACAGAGTTACTGGATTTCAGAAGGATACGACATCAGAGATCAGAGACCTGATTTATCAGAAATCAGAGTTTTTAGAAAGCAGAGTTTTCAGAAATTAGAATTAAAGATAATCGGATTATAAAGAAATTAAGAATTATCAGAAACATAAGTCATCGGAAATTTGAGAAATCAAAAATCAGTGTTATTAGAAATCAAACCAATCAGGATTATCAGAAATTCGGTAAAACAGAAATCAGGATCATCAGATATTTAGACTTGAAAATTGAACCAGATCTCACATACATAGTTTGAAAAGGTAGTGTTAATTTCTGTTACTATGATGCACATAAATGGAGTGTCATATATCAAGTTTACATTATAGATCGTGTAAATTTATGAGAAATTTCATGGAACATTCAAAATATTGTTTGCAGTCATCCATCTTTTTAAACAACATTTCTTGCAAGTTGCTACCTGTATAAACGTGAACCATCACTTGACCTTACCTAAATGGTTAAATTTGCAACCATTTTTGTAAGGTCCACTTCTAAAAAACCATAACATATAAGGTTAAAACTTTATCACACAAACGTTCATGTGAAGTTCCATAACCATTTCAGTTAAAGTTTAGCAGGGATTATAAACTATTTTTAACCATTTCGGTAAGGTCAATTTATGATTCGCGTTTATACGGGTAGTTTGCGTGAAAAGCAAGTTTGCATGAATGTTTGCATGCATGGATATTTACATCAGCAGTAAAAATCACAATTTTTTTCGGTGTGGAAAAGTTGAGAACGGAAATGTTTGGTTCAATTTCTGCATTGATTTGTGTTATAAAACATCCAACTGATTATTTTCCTTCACCCTCAAGCAATTTTTCCCCCACACCAGACGATGCTGACCAAAAAGCAACCACAGGTCAGTTACGCTCGTTGGGGTCCAGTTTTGCACTTATTTTAATGTTCGACTCCATTCAACCACATACCTTCTGCATATTTTATACCTTGCAGGTCAATACTTCAAAGCGGTCTCAAATAACGACAATGGTGGTGAAAAATTATAATTTACTGAATTTTTACCACAATCCCCTGTTCCGGGCTGTTATGGTGCATCGTTTTTTGCAAATCGGAACAATGTCGGAAAGCAAAAAAAAAACACCGCAGCACGCGTTCTGCTGGGGAAACAAAAAATATGCTGTTAATATTCCAGTTTTTTTCTGTTCCCCATTTATGGGACGTCGCCGCCCCTCTGCTGGTGCTGTAGGAGCAATAAACAAAATTCAATGTTTTATACGTTATGAATGGTGAACAAATCGAAACAGCTATTGATTGGTACTTTGGTTTTTTATTCGATTGCAGTTTTTGCCACCACCGATGCAGTACCCGATATGGGGTTTATTTCATATTTGCAATGCTTCATAAAACTTCGAACGAAATTCAAATTCAATGGAGCGTGAAGAATGTTGTGTGTGTGTGTGTGTGTGTGTGTCATCAAGATGTAGCTGTGGGAGTCTATCGAGGGAAATGGGCTACGCAGAAACTTCGTGACGGGTCTGGTGAGTGTCTACTCGATAACCAAACGGAAAATGCTTCAAATGTGAGGAAAGCCGAGAAATTTAATCGATAGCTAACACTCCATAAAGCATTATTATCAGCGCTTGCGGTATGTAGTTTTAATCAGGGAGATCTATGATAAAAAACTGCAAAGGAATCTAGCATTTCCTGGATAACCTCACTGAAGAAGAATCTTGATGAAAATAAGAGAGAAAAAACCAAAAACAATATCCTTAATTTCGATTATTCCCGCGCAAATTTTGTCACACGGGAAGATGCCATTTCCTGGCAGGTAAAAAAACATTCGTGTGCCACTCTCTTTAACACCGTAAAACACCTCGTTCTCAGCCAGTTTCAGGTGTGTTCGCCGGGCAAACAAAAGAGCATCGAAATAAGACGAAACTCGGTGCGAAGCCATCATATCATTCCAGGGACCGCCATCGAGGGAGCCATAATTCCATCGGAACGGAATCACGCACATCATCCTCTTCCGCGAGCACACTCATTTTTCCTTTGTTCCTTGGTTGAAAAACTTTAGCCATTTCTGCCACAGGCCTCGAAAACAGCAACAGTGTGTATGATTGTGTGTGCGTGCGATAAAATACTTTTCCTCTGAATTCACGGAAAAAATTGGTCCTCGAAAAAAAAAAGGCGAAATGAAAAACAAAGACAGTCCGGGAAAGGCCGGAACTCTTCAGGTCCCGACAACGACGACGACGACGACGGCAGTGTGTTGTCTATTTTGTCAGACGTCGAATCCCAAAGGAGAGAGGAAGGAGCGATAGACCGACGAAAGGCTTTGTATTCGTGTGCGAGATTTACAAACTTCCCTCCAAGTTGGGCTCCATTCGCAGTCATTCGATTCATGTAGTTCCCGTGTTTCTTTTTTCACCCCGAATAGTTCAACAGAGGCAAAATCATTGATTGCCACATTCCGCCGTCCAGATCCTGATAGGTTTCCACCCGGATTGATGGACGGACGGACGGACGGGAATGTTGGAAAGCGTGTGAGGAAGTGCTCCTGGAAATGAAACCGACACACTGTCGATATCCTTTTCGTTCCGTTCAGTTTCAGTTCGACCGACAACTAACAACCATCAGCTAGCTACCTACGAGAACATCAGTCAGTTAGAGCCAATGGTTAGATTGGAACAGAAGAAGAAAAAGGGTGAAGCTTTCAACTTGTCGTTCTTTGACATGATGACAAGTCGGGTTGTTCCTTGGCGATTGGATTTGAGCATGTTCGGTCGTTCGATTGGTTGGTAGCTGGTGGATGAAGCTATCCGAAATTGAATGGGTGATAGACGCTAACGATGACGGCAAAAGGTGATTGTACAATGTGCGATTTTCTTTTTGTTTGGCAAAAATCTGCACATGATCATGCCTATGGCCTACGTTCACAAGAATAGTTGATTGATTTTGATAAATTTGTGAAAAAATGTGAACAAATTATAAATAGGGGAAATGGCTCTAATGTTGGCCTATGGATCTAAAATTGGGCCCATCGCTAAAAATCTGATATTTATCAATTTTATCTAGATAAACGCGTCATTGGGACTAATAGGTATTTCTGGTCGCTATTGAAAATTTAGTCGATTGCTGAATGTATGTACAGGCCCAAATTAGGGGCATTTAGGCCGACATTACATCCATTATCCCTACTATGATTAAGAAAACCAATCGACATTTATAAAAAAAAACTATGTGTTTTAAGCTTGAAATAAAACGTGACATACACTGAGGCAAATAGAATGTCATAAGGCTCGACTTATAAACAGCACATATGAATTTCATAAGCGTGACTTAGATAACAAGATGTAGCTCTTAGTGGCGCCAGTGGTGTAGTGCTAAGTGTGATTACCTCTCACCCCAGCAGGCCTGGGTTCAATCCCAGTCGCTGAGGTATAACATCTCTGATCACGCCTTCCTAGGGAAGTAAAGCCGTTGGTCACCGGTTCACGAGTTGATGGGTCGATATGTAGGGTCCAGATGTGGGAGCTGTCTCCCTGGCGTCGGAAGCATTGGCGAATTAATGGAATTCATACCCATGTCATGTGGCTAAAATTCATAAGCGGTTCTTTTGAAATTCTTACGTTCTTTTGCCTCAGTGTAGATATTGCCTTAGAGCTTCACATTGAACTTTTATAGAACTGTGTGGGTAAGTTAGAACGGGCCTCAAATAGTCTCGCCAGTAATGGCACGGTATTATCAAGCCGGAGGCGGCTGGTTCGATTCTCGGTCCGGTTGAGGAAATTTTCAGGTGGGACATTTTCTCGACTTCCCTGAACATAGAGTTTCATTGTGATTGCCACACAATATACAAATTCATGCATTGGTTGGCATAGAAAACCCTCAATCAATAAATGTGGAAGATCATCTACACAGATAAAAATTCGGAATTTTAATAGTGAAGTAAACATTCATTCACGTAAACTTGTATTTCATTACACGCAACCGAGCAACTTGTAAACAATGTTGTTTGCAACAATGGGCTTTTGTATGCAATATTTGCTACATTACATGAAATGTCTCAGAACGTTGTATATAATGTAAATAATGTATATAATGTAAACTTATATGATATGTGACGCTCCATTTATGTGCATCATACTCAACCGAAATTTACGCTACTTTTTCGAACTGTGTAGAACACTGATTTGAGAGCTGGTAAAACGCTCGCAATAAAAGCGTACAAATCTTAAGAAGAAGAAATTAGTAGGGTAGACAAAGAGTATGGTGCGAGCAGTTGATCTGATTGATCGGTGTCATTTTTATTCTTGTCCTAAGCCAAGCTGCTATTTAATTGAATTATTTATTTTGTAGTCGTTTTGTCACAAGTTGCTACCCGGAATGACCTCATTTGCGCGTGATCTATTGTTCGGTTGGTGTGATGAGCCAGAATTTTGTTCACACGGAAGGGGTGCGTTTTTGGAAAAAAAAATATGCTTTGATCACTATCGAACCTACAATCTTAGGGCTTGTCACATGGATGATTGGAGGAATGACGGGGAGTGGTAATAAAAGTTTCAGATAAGAAAAATTAATAACAATATATGCAAAAAAATAAACATAACGGAATCTAGGACTGGCTGAAGAAAAAATGTATGGAAGAGCTTGATGAGCTTGTTGAATATTTCAAGCTCAACATTGCATTAGGTCCTAAGCAACATTGACACATTCTCTTCGTCGACTTTTTCTTTGTATTCCCACAGCCATGTAAAGACATTCCCAGGTATTTTCAGCAGACAGATCAATAAAAGAAACTGTTGTCCCGCATCTAATACGACAAACACACCAATAAACGGTTATGTACTCAAGTTATTAACGAAAGAGAAAGTCGACGACGAGATTCGATCAATGTTACTTAGGACCTAATGCAATGTTCAGCTTGATTTTATATGGGGTGTATTTATTCTAGGAAGATTTTCTGGTGCACAAGTTTCGGTCCCTCGATCGCGATCGTGTTTGAACTATTGTTTGTTTGTTTTTTTTTTACATAGGACTAAGTCAGTGTTTTCTATATGGGGGTAAACTTTGCGAGTATGAAGTGGTCAGGTTTTGAACGATTACAATTCGACTATTTCAAAATTCATTTTCAACATTTTTGCATCATTCGATCGAAATTTTCTCTACGTTTCTATTCCAATAGGTAAAGTTATTGATTTTCAACAGTATACTTTTGAAAACTCAATTAATCACAAAGATGCATTCCTACCCCGAGACCTCAATATACTTTATCAACCATTTTTAGGCATGTCTGCGTAAAGAAACTGCCTGCGTAAAGACTACCACCATGTCAACTTGGTGCAGTAGGGACATCAACATCGATGAAAATTCACCAGTCGCACCGTAGATGACATCGAACGGGCCTTGGAAGGACTCCAACAGGCTATATCCATGGCTGACGAGGCATACGTTTGACAAGTTCCTGTAAGAGGTAAGTTTGTTGCTATTGATTCCCACACCCAATCACTGATACGGTTGAGAAATGTTCGTAGCCGCCAGTTTCAGAGGACTGGAGATCTGGGCAAACAAGTTAAATGGCCGATTTGAACAGGCGATTGCTTCCAGAATGGACTCACTCCGAAATGAAAGTTTCGGGCGTGTTGTTCAGAATCTGGACGACCGCTCCAGACCATTCTGAAAGGTAGCCAAGGTCCTGTAAACTCATCCCAAACCCGTTGCACCTCTCGTCGAAAATGATGACGATCGGCTTTTAATCACCCCACAGGAGAAAGCAAATGCGATTGGCGAGCATGTCGCTTCATCGCATTTGCTTGGCTCGGCTATCCAAAGTCCCTATTAGTACCCTATTAAACCTGGGTCCAATGCTTGCCAGTTAAACAACTTTAATGAAAACAGTCCAGCTTTATATATTAAAACAAATGAGATAATCGCATAGTCCTTAAAGGGTGATACGGTCAAAATTTGGTCAAGGGAAAACGCGTGTAAATCGGTGAAATCGTTTATTTAAAAAATCAAATTAAATTTCTTTTTCAAGTTCAATTAGTATAAAATTCAGGAAAAATATTCAGTTAGGCTTCCGCTTTTCCAAATCCGAATTGCCGGGCCTTACGCTTGACCCCTGCCATCAGATTTTGTACAGCCATCTTGTCCACCTTCTTCGCCGCAGAAAGCCAGTTTGCCTTGAACTGCTGCTCGCCCTTAGCAGTTTTTTTGGTCTTCTTTAGGTTCCGCTTGACAATAGCCCAGTATTTCTCAATTGGGCGGAGCTCTGGCGTGTTGGGAGGGTTCTTGTCCTTGGGAACCACCTGCACGTTGTTGGCGGCGTACCACTCCATGGCCTTTTTACCGTAATGGCAAGATGCCAAATCCGGCCAAAACAGTACGGAACAACCGTGTTTCTTCAGGAAAGGCAGCAGACGTTTATTCAAACACTCTTTCACGTAAATTTCTTGGTTGACAGTCCCGGAAGCTATGAAAATGCTGCTTTTCAAGCCACAGGTACAGATGGCTTGCCAAACCAAATATTTCTTTGCGAACTTTGACAGTTTCATGTGCTTGAAAACATCTGCTACCTTTCCCCTTCCTTTTGCCGTATAAAACTCCTGTCCCGGAAGCTGCTTGTAGTCGGCTTTGACGTAGGTTTCGTCGTCCATTACCACGCAGTCAAACTTCGTCAGCATCGTCGTGTACAGCCTCCGGGATCGCGCTTTGGCCGTCGTATTTTGTTTATCATCGCGATTTGGAGTCACTACCTTCTTGTAAGTCGATAGTCCGGCTCGTTTTTTGGCTCGATGCACGGTTGTAGACGATACACCCAGCTTATTTGCGGCATCTCGGAGAGAGAGGTTAGGGTTTTGCTTGAAACTACCGGCAACTCTCTTTCTCGTCTCAGTGGCTTCCGGTTTTCGATTTCCCCCCGGTCCAGACTTCCTGGCTGTCGACAAACGTTCCCCAAACACTTTAATTACATTTGTAACGGTTGATTTGGCAACTTTTAGCGATTTTGCCAACTTTGCGTGCGAGTAGCTCGGATTTTCGCGATGCGCGAGCAAAATTTTGAAACGCTGCTCTTCTTGCTTGGACGGCATTTTGACAACTGAAGAGTGAATTCCAAAATCAAAATAGGAGCAACATTCTACACACACACACCTTCAAAATGAGGGGTGTTCAGGTTTTTTAAATGCAAAATTGAAAGAAATACGTCAAGTTGATATTGACCAAATTTTGACCGTATCACCCTTTATTTAGTGAACATTCCATAAGCTGTGGATTTCCTCATTTGCGGTTCCTAATTCACGCTCCCTATTCACCGGGAATAAGAATTATTGATTGTAATTTCCACATCCCTTTTATGAAAACAGCGTTGCAATACTTTCCAGCAAATTAAAAACCAACATAGAGTCTAAAGTTCAGTTGAATAGTAATATAGTAGAGAGTAAAGTCTGGTGCGTGGAATTAGGTGCGGTATTACTAACATCACCCGAATTAGTGCGCGGAATTGTATGCACCGTCACAACATTTGCAACAGATTTGTTCAGCGCTGAAATGCACCAAGAACGTGCTCCCGGGTTTGACGGTATATTCAACTTGATCTTGAAGAGACTCAGCATGAAAGTGCCGTCTCTTCTAACCGCTATCTTCAACAGATGTTTGGAACTGCACTACTTTCCAAGCATCTGGAAAGTAACGCTGAGCAAATTGTTCGAGAAACTCATTCTCAATCGATTGCTCAAGTTTGTCGAGAAAAACAACATTCTCCTTCCGGAATAGTTCGGGTTCAGAAGGGGGTACTCCACCAATGATCAGCTAATACGGGTGATGAATAACATAGCTGTATCCAAGTCCACAGCCATGGCCTTGCTAGACGTTGAAAATGCGTTTGACAATGTTTGGCATGACGGACTTGTGTGCATTCTTTGTAACTTAAAATTCCCATTACATCTGGTTAAAATCACCCGTAACTACCTCCAGTAAAGGTCGTTTAAGGTATCGTTGAATGGTTGTCTTTCAGACACGTTTTCCATCCCAGCAGGAGTCCCGCAAGGCAGTCTGCTGGGCCCCTTGCTTTACAGCATTTACACTTCCGACATTCCTCCCCTTGGAGACGGTTGCGTGTTCTTCCTGTTCGCAGATGATACCGCAATAGCCGTCAAAGGAAGGATGCCTCGCGAAATAACGAACAAACTTCAACGATGCCTTAACGCCTTTGCTGATTATGCCACCACGTGGAAAATCAAAATCAATGCCTCCAAAACACAAGCGATCATGTTCCTCCATCGGCAATCGCCCAAACTGAAACCGGCTCCATCTTGTACTGTAATCATGGATGGCACAAGGGCCGGCGTCGGTGATGTAGTGGTAAGCGTGACTGCTTTCTCACTCCAATGTGTCTGGGTTCAATCCCAGTCGAGGTCGGTGGGATTTTTCTGAGGTATAAAAATCTCTGGTCACGTCTTCCTTCGGAAAGGAAGTAAAGCCGTTGGTCCCGGCCCATGTGTGTTTGAATGGATGCGATATCCTACGCAGGTGTGGAAGCTGCCTTCCTGCACATTCGATTGCCGTCAATGGATGGCAATCGATGTCCGTCGGTGATTGGCACTAGATTGCGGAACAGAGACCGACGTTAAATAAAGGAAAGAAAAAAAAGAAAGATGGCACAAGGGTTGAGTGGTCCGCCGAAGTAACCTATCTCGGGATGTTGTTCGATGAAAAGCTCCTCTTCCGTTCGCATGTAGAGAAAACTGTAGTCAAGTGTTCTACCTTGGTTAGGTGTCTGTATCCGCTGATTTACTGCAGATCCCGCCTCTCAAGGGTTAACAAACTGGCTGTCTACAAACAAATCATAGCACCTGCGATCCTCTACGCTGCTCCGGTGTGGGAATCCTGTGCACAGACTCACAGGAACAAAATCCAGATCGCTCAGAATAGAGTGCTGACGATGATACTTGATCATCCTTTCGTCTCCCAATTCAAATCAAACCAATCTCATCAAGGTGGTCATACTTTACAACAGGCCTGATAGGACTATGAACTGTAAATAATAATTTAAATCTCAAATGTACTAAAGTTGAAAAAACGCATCTGTGTCACTTGATAACTCATACAGGTAAACCACACAAATTCAAGAAATAAAGATCATTCAATGTCAAAGTCACCTCACGATAATTCATATTAATTATTTTTTATCTATTTCACTCGATTGTTGACAAGCGAGCAGGTTAAACACCTTATTCAATTGCTCTCGGAAATCCTTTTCGTGAAGAAAAGCTGGTCTTTTGATTTTTCGTTACACATTGTAACCGTTTTCTTTTGACGGTAGTTCTATAGTTCGGTGAACAGAAAATGAACGGGCACAGGTCATAAGAAAGTGCAACAAATAGTTAAACTGATGGCGGTGGTGGCTAGGTGGCACCCAGGTAATCCCCCCTCCCCCTTTGGATAGTGCACTGGAACCGTTCCTAAATGGATGAGCAACGGAAATTTTGTTCAGTTGAATGTTCTCCTGCTCGAAGCAAAGGACGGAGAATATCTTCAAACACAAGTTGGCGAAATCGAAGGAGCTACTACTGAGGATGACTGCGATAAGTTCGTGCTACGAAATGCGGATCAAATGAGGAAACTTCTTGCAATGAAACAACTGGAAAATGGTGTGGCAGTGTAAGTGATTCTTCATCCTACTCACAACAAACGTCGTTGGGTGTTTTCTTGTCGTGAAGTACAAGAGCTTAGCGAAATGGAACTGGTCGATTAATTGAGACTTCAAGGAGTCGTAGGTGCTAAATCAGCGCAGCTCAACGTGCGGCCCGCCGGCCAAACGTGGTCTCTGGATCTCAGCAATGACCTCATTCTAGTCCAATTTTATTCATTATTATGAATTCCAGCCCAGCATTTATGAGAAAGAAACAAAATGTTGCTTTGAACATGCAAGAAAGCAAGTTTTGAAAGGTTGGGCAGACTTGTGCTAAATGTTTCACTCGAATGCAGGATGCATAGAAAATTAACTCTCCTATAGTGGTGTTGACCATTGAGGATTGAGGTAGGTGTTTCATCCGTAGAACATGACATTTAACTTGAGATAGAACTTGATAATGAACTTGATACTGAATTTGATACAAAGCTTGACGTAAACCTTAACGTACAACTTGACATATAAATTTACAAAAAACTTGACATAGAACTTGACAAAGGACTTGATATAGAACTTGATATGAAATTTGACGTAGATCTTGACAATTAACTAGATATAGAACTTTATGTAAAACCTGACATATAAATTTACGCTGAACATGACAATGAACTTGATAACGAACATGTCATAGATCTTGCCATAGAACACATCATAGGACAACCAATTTGACAGTGTTCACTCGGCTGTCGACAAAAGCAGACCACTCTCGACTTTGGAAAGCAACCGTTTCGTGATCAGTGTGTGAGTGCTGACCACGTTTTGCGTCCATTGCTGCAATGGACGCGCTCTGGCCTCGTTGGCGTACAACAATTTGCCATACAATGAAACTACTGGAAGCGGCTCCAGTTCTGATGGAGGAGGCTTTTTGGATAGCGGAAGATAAAGTGTTTATTGTGTTGTACCTTTTGACTATATTTTTAAGATGTATTGTATAGTGAATCCTCGGCTCTGTAAAGTTAATTCGGTTGAGCCTTATCAAATAAATTAATAAACAAAAAAAAAACAATTTGAGCTGATTAAAAGCTTGATAAGCAATTCTTCAGCTGAAGGAACCAATGCACAATGGTCTCGAAGCCGTATTTATGAAGAAAAAAATGTTTGCGCTAAAACCGTTGGTTTTAGGCATATAAAGCTTGTACTCGAAAAAAATGCACCATTTTTACCCGTGGTTAAAAATTGATGAAAATCTGGGTATATCTAGTTTGGAGTGAATTGTTTACATGTGCAAAATTTCATAACAATCGGTTCAGTGGTTATTGAGATGTCATCGAAACAAGAAGAAAATCGCCGGAGAATGTTGCGCGCCGTCATGGAAAATCCGACTGCGACCATGAGATGGATCGGAAGACAACTGGGAATCACCCATACAACGGTGTCTCGGGTGGTAAAATCGTTTAAGGAGTCCCAGATGACTGAGAGGTGGGCTGAAAGTGGATGAAAATCGATGACAGCTGAACCTGTGAAGGCCCGGAAGGTGTTGGATTATTTCAAGCGTAATCCGAACCTTTTGATTCGCGACGCGTCTCTGAAGGCAAAGTGTTCCGCCTGTTTCGTTCAGCAAACCATGAAACGAGCTGGGCTTCGTGTATTCAAGGTCCGGAAGGCACCGAACCGGCGTGATCAACAAAACACGGCGGCCAAATCCCGCGCAAGGAAGCTGTATCGAGAGTGGTTAACGAAACCGATGTGTGTGGTTATGGATGACGAAACCTACATCAAGGCAGACGCAAAGCAGATACCGGGGCTGGAGTTCTACGTTGCCAAATCTCGGTTTGATGTTCCGGAAGACATAAGGAAGAAGAAAGTGGACACATTCGCCAAAAAATACTTGCTTTGGCAGGCCATATATCAATGCGGTAAATTGAGTAAACCGCACATCACAATGGGTACCATCAATAGCGAAATTTACCGCACCGAGTGCCTCCAGAAGCGTCTGTTGCCCTTCCCGCGGTCCCCCGGAGGCGAGACATTATTTTGGTCGGACCTGGCATCATGCCATTACGCGCGATCGACGTTGGATTGGTACAGAGACAATAACGTTGTTTTTGTACCAAAAACCGCCAACCCCCCAAATTCACCAGAGATTCGTCCGTTGGAAAGATTTTGGGCCATAATGAAGGCCAAAGTTCTAAAATCATCCAAGGTGTTTAAGAACGAGCTGGAGTTAAAGAAAGAATGGTCGGCTCCACCATTGCACAAAATGTAATGAAGGGTCTCAACGGAAACGTGCGGGCTTTCAACGATGGAAAGGAAATTGAATAAAGTAATTATGTCGAAACATAATCCATATGTATAAATTCATTCCCTGAAATTTTCAAGAAAATCCGACTTAAAATAAATTTTTGGCGAACGCTTTTGTCTGGTGCATTTTTTTTTTTTGAGTGCAGGCCTTCGTCATATATTTTGACCAGTCTTTTCATGTTAGTTAAATTAGGGTGGTCCATAAAATTGGTGAATTGAAAATGCCATATTGTTTATTGTTTGAGATAGATCAATGCAACGTTTAAAAAAGTTGCAGAACAATTAATTTGCAGCAACTTTGCTGAAGGCACCAAATTTACATCTCTTATGGTTTATGAGTTATGGTTTTTTTAAAACAAGCAGGTTAGGGTGGCCCCAGAAAAATGGTTTTCTATGAATATCTTTTCATTCATTCATTTTTCGTTAAGAAAATGATCTAAACTCTTTTAGGACTTTCAATGACAAATGATTTTGCTGAAACAACCAATTTACTATCTGTTTTCTATTAGAAAGTTTAAGGCGGTTTTCTTCAAAAAAAAAGTGCACTTTTCAATTTTCAATGTCTCTAAAAGGAGCAAACCAATTTTCAAACTTTTAATTCCATTCAAAAGATCGTTGTTTTGATCATTCATGGTGGGAAAAATGCGAGAGCGATTTTTGTTTAAAGCATTCAATTTAATTTTTAAAATATCATATTTTTATGCAAAAACTGCCATAACTCTTCAAATGAAGGAAACAGTATTTTAGTTGCTTCGACAAAAATGTGCGCCATCAAAAGTTCCAAAAGTGTCTTGAACAAAGAGTTTGCGAGAAATCAATGTATGAAAACATATTTAAAGATAACCTTTATTCAACGGTTTACCCTAGTTTATATTATAAAACATCAAACATGGCCTACTGGGACTGTGTTACAAACCTTATTAAATATTACGATGGTCTATTTGATATTTATTGTTTAAATACCCAGTAAGTTTGACAAGTATCAACAGTTAACAATTAAAAGTTTAACAGCTTCTTCTGGTAAAGATTCAGCAAAAGCACGACAGCAGTGCTGTTTTATATCTTTTCAGATTCAAGCAGAACGATGTTCAATCAAATGGTACTCGATTATGACGACAGGGAAAATCGTTTATTTCTTGAAAACAGACATAATATTATCATTTGTACATTTTTCAAATGGAAGGCAGCTCCCACACCTGGACCCTACCTATCGACCCATCAACTCATGAACCGGGGACCAACGGCTTTACTTCCCATCAGAAGGAAGGCGTGATCAGAGATGTTATGCCTCAGAACATCCCGGTGGCGCCGACTGGGATTGAACCCAGGCCTGCTGGGGTGAGAGGTAATCACGCTTACCACTACACCACCGGCACCGTTCTTAATAACCATTCTATTCTCCTAGCTATTTCTAACTTTTTAACGGATATTTAGAGTAAATTTCACAACCCGATCAGGACAAATTTGGGCACAATTCACTTAATTCCATGGAGATCCCGCCAACCGATGTGCTAAGCACCATTATCATCAAGTGGTCTTGATTATCCTTGTTCAAGGTCACAGCTACAATCCGATACAATCTCCCCAACCTTACCTCATCCTCACCGCATCCTTCCAGTAGTGTTAATCATAAACTCTCCTGTAAACATGAGCAATAATACCACAGTTCCAGTTCCAGCTAAGAAAGCTATCCATTAGACTCGGACTTCTTGAAAGTAGCGCCCCTCCCCAGCGCAACCACTCACTCCGGTTCCATTTAGATGTGCATTAAGAACATCCTTAAATCACACCCTGAAGAGTCAGCAATCTTCATTAAACGGAGGCCTTCCATCATTCTTTCGCACGGACGAACGACGCCTAGTTCCCTTTCGTGTGCTTTGATCTGGTCCGGCCAAGCACTAGCGTTCACTCTACCGAGCGTCGCGTCGTCAGCAGCTATAGCACGCCAACGAAAGGTTCTTCCTCTCCATCTTAGTCTCCCAGCGAGATCCCATACCACACATTGGGCGTTGAATAAACATCACTCTAATTAAGAGCAAATGAGAGCCAATTTCGGTAGGCCTGTCTACTTGCCTGCTTGCTTGCTTGCTTGGGTACATTGCTGGAGTTGTGCGTACAGACGGAGCTAAACCACGAGTACGTGGATTGGTAGTGTGGAAGACGCACCCGGTGTTGTGCAGTTGTACACGGTCGATTATATCAACTCAAATTCACAAAATCGCAGGTTACTCCTAACCTAGACTGAGCAAAATTTTCCTCGATTTTCCAGGGTAAACTTTTCGAATATGAGGAAAATCGAGAGAAATTGACTCAGCCTATTAGTATAGAAATTACCTGATTTTGTCAGCCTTTCAGCCTTTGTTTAAGGTATACTTTGCTGCCATAAATCATTGGAAAAGATTTTCAAAAAGTTGGCTGACAAAATCAGGTCCTTACTGTCTAGAAGTATAATTTCACCGATGTTCCTCGTATTCGAGCAGATTTTTGAGAAAATGCTAGGGAAATCAATTCTGAGTCGATCTCATCGGCCGTGCTGTTGGGTGTCACCTTCACCCACAGCAAAAGTGTAACCTCGAGAAAATGAGGAGCCAACTTTCGCACACGCATCGACGAAATAAATGAGAACCTTGAAATCCTTCGGCATCAGCGGAATATTTTCACCGGATGTCTCGGGGGCATAGAACCAATTTGGATTAAGGGGAAGGAAGCGGATGGGAGCAGCATAAAGACACGCAAGAGCAAGAGTGCCAAGCAAATCAGAATGTTTATACCGATCATGACCATAAAACGGTATGGGATAGATGGTGGGGGTGGTTTTTCTTATGTTGGGAGTGGTGAGTGTTAACTGCTGTACTTATATAGAGGTAGTCAGCCGACAAAGTCAAGTGGTGCTTGGTGAAGGGGGGAATGCTATAATTCTGAGAAATTCAATACACGCACTTTCTTTCGGATTTATGGCTCTTTTGACTTATGCTTCCGTATTACAGACATCTGATGATTAAAATGAGTGAAGCGTGTTTATTTTGGGTTCTGCTCAGGGATAGAAAAAAACGCTAATAAATTAAATCACAATCAGTGCACAACATAGATCATGAATTATTATTTGGTTACACATCATGATCAGAAAAAACTGATTATCCACTCATATGAAAACGATCACTGTGTAATATATTTCGAAATCCCGACCATTTAGAAAGTTGCTATCTGCGGCACACATAGTCAATGCCTTTCGAACGTTGGACAGATTAGTTCGGAACTTAAACACCATGCAACGGTAGTGTGCATCTGAATTTCCAGCATAAACTAAATATATCTCGAGATTACAACCAACCGAGTGGTTGCTGTCTTTGGGAAAGTTATTCAGATCGTCAAAAACTTTCAATTGGTGAGTAGCATATCTAAGTAAACAGTCACTAAGAGCATCCGCACCAATGCGTTGCTATTCGGGCTGCTAGATTGACAACTTTAGCCATTGCTATTTTAGTTAGCAACTTGTATACGCATCGGTCGTTGCTATCAGTATTGTGAATTTACGTCTTCGGCTTTCGCACTGATAGTTGCGTAACCTATCGTCAAACTTTGAACTGAAATTGATCACAGAGTTTCATGATTGTTTTTTTTTTCGAAAATATTGATATACCTAACCACGAAGACTGAGTATGGCCCAGCGATAAAGGCATTTTCCGATGCCCATCTGGATTACTAGATTACATATTTTAGCTTGTGAATGTATCAAGCTCGGTTGGCCGAATTTAATACGGTAGATCTATTAGTTTCAGAAAAAAAATGAAAGAAGTTCCGATTGATAGAAGTGTGGGAAAGTTAAAAGATCTTTAAGAGGAAGTTTCGACAGCTCCCGAGCAATCTAATAGATTTCAGGAAAATTCACTTCAGCGAAAATCAAAAGCTTCAGGGATGTAATCTCCTTAACACTCCGAATATGATGCCTCCGAAAAACGTGTAACGGCAAGTTTGCAATGGCATAACTTAGCCATTTATTGATAAATTTCAAAAATTGTGGTCCCTTTAGAATCCCTAGGGTTTGTAGTTGTCTTGATTGTGAAATCATTTGTTCATCGATTTCAAATCCGCATACGACACAATCGATCGAGATCAGCTATGGCAGATTATGCACGAGTACGGATTTCCGGACAAACTGACGCGATTGGTCAAGGCGACGATGGATCGAGTGATGTGCGTTGTTCGAGTATCGGGGACACTCTCGAGTCCCTTTGAATCTCGAAGGGGGCTACGGCAAGGTGATGTACTTTCGTGTCTGCTGTTCAACATCGCGTTAGAATGTGTGATCAGAAGAGCTGGGATAGACACGAGTAGTACGATATTCAGGAAGTCCATCCAGCTCCTTGGCTTCGCCGATGACATTGACATTATGGCACGGAACTTTGAGATGATGGTGGAAACGTACATCAGACTGAAGGCTGAAGCTAGACGGATTGGACTTGCCATCAACGCATCAAAGACAAAATACATGAAAGGAAGAGGTTCTAGGGAAGACAATGTTAGCCTCCCCCCGAGTTCAGATTGACGGTAACGAAATTGAGTTGGTCGATGAGTTCGTGTATTTGGGCTCACTGGTGATGGCAGGGAATCGTGCCTACTTTGGACTCCGGAGGACGCTCCGATCGAATAAAATTTACCGCCGCACGAAGTTGACTGTCTGCAAAACGTTGATTAGACCGGTGGTCCTCTACGGCCACTAGACCTGGATTATGCTCGTGGAGGACCAACGCGCCCTTGGTGTTTTCGAACGGAAGGTGTTGCGTACCATCAAAGGTGGAGTGCAGATGGATGACGGAACGTGGAGGAGGCGAATGAACCACGAATTGCACCAGCTGCTGGGAGAACCATCCATCGTCCACATTGCAAAAATTGGGCGACTACGGTGGGCTGGGCACGTCGTAAGAATGCCGCACGACGACCCAGTGAAAATGGTTCTAGAAAGCGACCCAACAGGAACAAGACGAAGAGGCGCACAGCTGGAAAGGTGGATCGACCAAGTAGAAGGTGACCTGCGGACCCTTCGCAGACTACAAGGCTGGCGAACTGTGGCCATGGATCGAGTAGAGTGGAGACGACTTCTTCGGACAGCAGAGGACAACAAGGCCTTAGCTTGATTGGTAAGGTACAGTCATGGTCCCTATATATGGATCCTGGAGACAACGGAACAGTCCTCGAAAAATCCGGAAAATCCGTAAAAGTGGTCAATTCATGAACCTGATCCTAGAGCTCTGCGGTTTTTTTGAAAACATTAGGAACTGTGATATTAAAAAAATATTGGGGTTCGTGACATATACATGTACCTGGATGGCCATGGAACCGTCCTCCGGAAGATCAGAAAAATCCGTAAAAGTAGTCAATGTGTGGAACTGATCCTAGAGCTCCACGTTTTTTTTTGAAAATTCTAGGAACTGTCATATACACGCTTAGATTTGTTTGCAGAGATGGGCACCACCGAGCAGCTCGGCAATCTATTTTTCTGGATTTCAGTGAAAAATTTGCCGAGATTCAGTTAACAAACGGGAGTTTTGCCCAGAGCTCAGCTAACAAACATAAATTTTGCCGAGATCTCAGCTATCAAACATAAATTTTGCCGAGATCTCAGTAAAAATAAATACTGAGTGCTTGTGGACAGAAGGCTCACTCAAGGGGTGAGACAGCTTTTCTCTGAGTTGCTTTTCTGCATCGAGTAACTCGTAAGTAACTCACTGTACCTCAAAATTTAGTCGACGTTCATCGATGTTTTTGTCTGGTTACTCCTTGGCTTACTCCGTTCATCCTTTTCACATATTAGACGTAAGTCTTTTTTTGTAAACAAAATAGAATTGTTCGGCTATTGAAACGATGTGAATTCCAGATTTTGTTCAGAAAATTGCTTGAACGATGCTGGAAAAGCTTCGAAAGGGGGCGCATTGGCGTGGATTTTCATCTGCTTCTCTGTGCCGATTAGCTGCTGTTGCTGCTGTTATTGTTTTGGAAGTGCTCCTCCGTTTCAAAACTTTGAATGTGAATTAATTGTAGGTAGGTGGTCATATGCAATTTGTTCTCGTAAAATAACCACAGGAATTGTTCTCAGATGTCCACCGAGGAGAACGTGAAATCGTTGTGGGAAATCATGGCATACATAGGAAGTATGTTGGATAAAAACCGATTAACATCCGATTCTCAATTCGAGCTCCGAAGGAAACGCTGCCAACCACTATCCCAGAATATTCAACCAGAGCATCAACACAGTCGACACTGCTGACGTCGAAGAGGAGGAGGACGATGAAGACACAGCTGCCAATATCTTCGGTGAGTAACCTCATCCGGACTTCAAACCCATCATCGATCTAATCGACGAAATCGAAGTGAAAACCGGTGAGGAAGACGAAGAACAAATGTTCTGCGTTCACTCCAAGCTACTGCAGATGGTTCAGAAAGAGTGGAAGGAAAGGGTTCTTGGCGATCTGAAGATTCTCAAGAGCAGGCATGGAAAATCATTTGCATTCATTTCATACATTCATTTACATTCATTTGCCTCTAACTTTTTTGATCAACAGCATTTCGCAAAATGATATATTGAGCTCTTGTAGGTTTTGTCATTAGCTTCATTTTTTGCAAATAACTCAAATCTGTATATCTTATGCATCACGAACTAGAGCGGGCAGAACTTGTTATTGTTTTTAAGTGAATGTAAAATACATTCACTGAAAAACAGTAGTGGCTTCTGTTCGCTCTGGTCTGTCATGCACAAGAGATACGGGTTTGACGTGTTAACAAAAGTTATAGCTAATAATAAAACCTACAAAAGCTATATAAATCATTTTGCGGAATACTGTTGAAGAAAAAAGTTGGAGGCAAATGAATGTAAATGAATGCACGAAATGAATGCAAATGATTTTCCATGCCTGCTCAAGAGTAAATCCAACATGATCATCCATATAGACTTTGCTGACGAGAAACCGAAGAACGAAACATGCTCCGAATGTAATGAATAATAGTAAAAAAAAAACTTTTCCTTCTGGATGAAATATTGTCTTTAAAGTAGTTATGTTCAACTTCAACGGAAACTTCCTTCGACGGCCGCAACAGAATCTCGGTGGTGTATCGCAGATTGTTGAGCGATGGGAACGGGATCACTTCGACGAGTATCGGAGGACGACGGGGTACGTATAATTTGTCGGATTGGCCGCTTCGTCGAAGTCGAAGATTGGTAGAAATTCCGGGCAATTTGAAGGATTCATTAGCTTGGGGACACAATCGATCTTGTTGGCAGCATAGCACTCCAGAACCACCTGGGAGTTGTGGCAGCTGGCCAAATCGGGCCAAAAGATGACTTTGTCCCTATGTTTGTGGATGAACGGCAATACTCGCCTTTTCAGGCATTTTTCGATGTAAACTTGGAATGTCATCGTTGAGGATGTGACGAATGGTTCCGTTTTCAGGCCACAACTGCAAATCGCTTGCAGAATCATGGCTTTCTTCGCGAACTTGTCGACACGGTGAAAAAATACTACCCAAAATTTGAGTTCTTTTTACTTAATTAATAATTTTACTCACTTGCACTCGTTATTGTTGTCAAAAAAGGAATGAGAGTTTCAACCCAACGATATATTTCAGCCCTATAAGTCACTTTTGAGTTAATTGCATATTCTCAAATTGGCATGAATTAAACTTAATTTTATGTACAATATACTTAGGAGTAAGTTTTTTTTCTGGTATTAAACGAAAACTACTATATGCGATTGACTCAAATTTGGGTAATTGGGCTAAACCCGTAAATTGAGGGAAAGATACTTAATTTTTGGTAATTTTTCAACTCCGTGTAGAGGTGTGCTCAGGGCTGGCAGATGTCATTTTCAATGAAAGATCTCACGCGATATTTATAGAGAGAAGTATCTATCATTGGATGAGAAAACGATGACAGAGATTTTCTTCAAAATCTCATCGAATTTTTTGTCATAACAGAACGTGACAATGTTGTGATCATCGTAATTACTGGCACATTTAATGCTATTTAACTTACTTGTACCGAGGGAATCTTAATAATATATTCACTCAACCGATTGCACACGGTTGTTTGCTTAAATTCATCTAAATCAGTTATGAGTGCTTGATCATTGAAAAATGACAAGAAACCTAATGATAGGTAGTTTCGTCTCGTGATGGTGAGAGGACCTGGTTTCTCATCGTCACATGACGGCCGTGATATTTACCAGCTCTGGGCGAGCTAGCGGCGCGCGAAGAGCGTACCAATTTACTTTTAGTCAGCCTTTATCATAAGTCCTAAGGCTTATTTTTGATATTTAGCGTTCGGAATCAGGTCTAACTGCGATGACCGATTCTCTTCATCGATTTTTATTCGCATTACCACAGTTCAGTGAACCAATTATCGGAAATTATTACAATACACTGCACTGAAAGGTCGTATAACAGGGTGTCTACTTCCTTGGAAAACATGGAAAACCGGGAATTTACAGGGAATTTTATTTTTTTCTGGAAAAACCTGGAATATTCAGGGAATTTTGGTTCCACTCAGGGAATTTTCCAATTATCACTTCATTCGTAATTCAAAAGAAGTTTTTCGTTCAGTTTCTCGAAACGTTTCTTAAGGACACTGAACTTGACAAGCATCTGACAGCTAAGACAATGTGTGTGAACGAGACAAGTTCATTCAGAGCGTCTTGTCACGCTAGCTCTTCGCTGATTTGTATGTGGAGGATCAAAATCGTCGTAAAAAGGAAACAACCGAAAAAGAGAGACTGGCAACCGTCAAAAGGAAGCATACGAAGCATGTATTGTGTAAGAATAAGCATGCCAGACAGCAGGTCTGAGAGCCTACGTAGAATTTTTTTTTGAGCTTCAGAGAGGGTCGGAGATCTACTGAGAAATTTGTTGAGCTTCAGGGTAGTTCGTAGATCTTGAGAACAGAACTACAAACAAATTAAAAGTAATTAACAGGAATTCATAAGAACAAAATCACAAGAGAGGTCGTAGATATTCAGATAAATGTTCAAAGAAATTTTCAAAACTTCAAGCAAGCAAAAATAATTTCAAATTAATTTGTAAAACCCATTTTGCAAATCTTCAGGGAAATTCGCATAACTTCAGACAAGTCCAAGAATCTACGGTGAAATATAAAGTATTTCACAGAAGTTTGGAGATCTTCGAAACATTATTCAACATCAGAAATGTTCGTAGATCTTCAGAACAAAGCTACAGAACTTTGAAAAAAATTACAGGACTTCTGAAAAAATCACAAGAATCTCAGAAATGTTAATGGATCTTCAGAAAAAATTGCAGAACTTTAGGGAAGTTCGGCAATTTAAAAAAAAAATACACGATTTCAAGAAAATTTGTAGATCTTGAGAGAGACATTTAAAACTTCAAAGAAGCTCAAATATTTTCAGATAAATTTTGACAACTTTAGGTAATCTTCAAGGAAATTTTCAAATCTTCAGGGTAACCCGAGAGGAATGTACAAAACATCAGAGAAGTTTGCAGATCTACTGAGAAATTTATTGAGCCTCAAGTTTTTTTTCGTAGATCTTGGGAATAGAGCTACGGAGCTTAAGACAACTTTACAGAACTTTAAAGATATTTGCCGGAATTTGACAGAAAGTTTCACAGTTTTACACAAATGTGAGATCTTCAGAAAAATTCGTTAAATGTCAATTCCAAAAACAAATCGCAGTGAAGTACGAAAGTACAATATTTTGCAGAACTCCATGTAAGTCGGAAATAGATAGATCTAAAGAACTTCAGAGAAGTCCGTAGACCTTAAGAGAAGTCCGTAGACCTTAAGAGAAGTCCGTAGACCTTAAGAGAAGTCTGTAGAACGTCAGAAAGTTCGTAGGTTTTTAGAAAAAATTGCAAAACTTCAAAACTTGATCTTTAGATCAAGAATCCACAAAGAAATTTAAAGAACTTTAGAAAAGTTCGGAGATCTACAGCAAAATTTATTGAACTTCAGGGCAGTTCGTAGATCTTTAGAGCATAAATACAGTACTTCAGAAAACTTTACAGAATTTGAAATAAATTTTAGGAACTTCAGAAACGTTCAGAGGGTAGATCGTAAATCTACTCAAAAATTAGCAGAAATTTAAATAAATTTTCAGAATTTTACTGCGGTTATTGGATTTTGAAAGACATTTACAGAACTTCAGGTAAGTTCGCTGATCTTTAGAGATATTTGCACAGCTTCAGAAAAATTAGAAAAACTTCAGAATACTTCCTAAAACTTCCGGAAAGCTTAAAAATTTCTAAATAATCTCTTAATTCTTTAGAAAATTGTATAGATGTTCAGAGATATTTTCAGATATTCTTCGAATCATAAAAATCTGCAGAGAAAATTACAGAACTTTCGAGAAGTTTGTAGATTATTAGAAATTTTGTCAACATCAGAGATAATTGTTGATCTTCAAGGATCTTAAATCTTCAGGGATTCAGGAACTTTGTAGATTTTTAGGAAAATTTGCAGAACTTCTGAAACAAGGAACTTCAAAGAAATCTGTAGAACTACCGAGACATTTGCATATTCTCAGGAAAGTTTGTTGATCTTTAAAGAAATTTTACCGGAGAACAGAAACAAAACTTCAGGGACGTCAGAAGGTTTGAAGACCTTGCAGAATTATGTTGTTAACAGAAATTTTCAGAACTCAAGGAATCATGTATATCTGTGAGAACTTTTCCCACTAGCTTGTCTATAGTTGGTATCGACATCCTGGCGAAGTTTTGAAATCCATTTTCATCTTCATATCGCAGCTCTTGATGGACAAGATGAGCCAGATCCCTGCCGGTGTTCCTCCTGAGCAACCATTTCCTACTCCAGAAAGTTCACCTTCCCTTTCTCATTTTATTTAAAGTAATAAAAGCAAATACGTCTGCCGAAACTAGAAAAATTTTCCGGTAATTCATGATGGAAGTATTTACTTTTGATTCCTGATACAGTTTTGTTTTGAAATCTAAATTGACAGTTCTTTCGACATGTGCCAGCAGTGTGCACACCAGCAAACAGGGGGGTTCGACAAAGTGTGTCGAAAGTAAATTCGAAGCAGATTTTTCATTATGGCGGCGGTCAAAATCAGACCAAGAAATCAGATAGTCTAAACGGACCTTAAGAGATTTTAGACATGTGAAACCATGATTTATTCTGTCTTGATCTTCCAAACGGAGTTGGACTCAAACATATTATCAAAATGACATTTTGTTTTTGAAAGCATATTGTTATCAAATTTTGATGTACCGTTTTATCGAAATAGTATAGACAAGTTTGTTACTTGTATTTATATTCTTGAATTAAAAAAATACTACACAAATACCAAAAAATAATGCAATATTGATTGACGTAATGCATGCTACTGTATGAATAACTAATGTGATTGCAAAAACCAAATACAATACTACACCCATGGATATAATTTCTTTTCGCAAATTATGTGTAGGATAAATGCACCAATAGTGGAGGTACTTTAGTGCAATGTGTTCCTATGGTGGTTCCTAACGTACCTCCATTGGTGCATTTACTAAACATAAATTGTACAAATTAATATTAAACAACCTATGTGCATCTGTTATGCTGTAATATTCAATAACTTTTTTGCTGTGCCGACTTATAAGTACCAACACCCAAGTTTGAACAATCGAAAATAACATAAATCAATAAGTACATAAAAGGGATTCCAGATGGATAAATAGATAAAATAATAATATGTATAATTTGTATGCACCTGGAATTTTTTTCATCTGACCTGCAAAAACCTGGAAAACTCAGGGATTGAGTAGACAACCTGTATTTGCTAGAAAAAGCAACATCAGCAGTTCTTTTAAAATTTAACTATACTCAATATTATTAATGAAGTTTGAATATATACACTACCGATCATAAGTTTAAGGTCACCCCCAAAAAATCGTCCAAATATGTTTTGTTCAATGATCTCTCATTTTACGCTCAATTCTCGATCTCCAAAGGTTATTTGAATGGTATGAATGGTGTAGCATAAGTGTTCTACTACTACTTTTATTTCAAAATTTGGCCAGCCCAATTCTGAGAAAATCAGTCATGATTCTTCAGAGTAAATTTTGAAAAATATTGAAACTTTGGGTGAACTTTTAGAACACAAAATTTGAAAATTACATTAAAAATTTAACCTACGAGGAAAGTTCCATTCAATACCTTTCAAATGATCTAAAGAGAACGAAAATTGGACGTAACATGACAGAGATATGAACATAACAAATTTGTCATGTTTTTTTGGGGGTGTCCTTAAACTTATGATCGGGAGTGTATGTGAATGACGATTCAAATCTGTGGTGAGAAATTAAAATTTAATATTATTCTAGGAGACTTTTCTTTCTTTTAAAACAGGAACAGTTCTTTGTACTCTAGCCCAGTGGCAGGCGCGTAGGCAACATGTCATATCGTGACAGCAGCCCCAGCACAGCAAAATAAATGATTTGAGCCCGGGACATGCTGCCTACTGTCAAACGCTGCTGTTGGTATAGGCCTTGTCAGTGGCCTGCTGTACTCTTACTGTTCTCGGTTGTTTGGCACCGCTAGTGAAACTTGACATTTGAAAGCTTTTGAACCCCTTTCGAAAATTTGATAATATTAAGATGTTTGCCTAATTTTTTATCAAATGACTCATGGAAATGGCTCTAATGTTGGCCTATGGATCTAAAGATTGGGCCCATCGATAAAAGTCACTTGTTATTAAATTTTTCTTAGAAAAATGCGTCATCTGGACAATGCTAATATATATATTTGGTTGCTAGCAAAAAAATGTCAAAAAATGGTTTACTTCGAAATTGATGTATGGACCCAATAAAAGGGACACTTAGAACGAGATAAAGGACACATTTACCCTATACTTTCTTTATTTTATTCTTGAAAAGTTCATTCAAAATAAATCAGAATTCGGCCAAATAACCTGAAATCAGTTTTTTATTCGATCAGGGAAATATTTTAAACAATTTATGAAAAACTTAAAGCTAAAACATCATCATTGCTTCCGATAAAGGACCAAACCAGTATCGGCTGACGACCCAGTCATCCCACGGCGAAAGCACTGTCCCCACAACCATCACAGAACGGAATCAACAAAGTGAGACCAAAAATAAATAAAAACTTATCCAACCAATAAAAAAAATCCCCCCGCAGGGCATCGCCGGAGCAAGTGTGGGAAAGCATTACACCGAAATTTATCCCCTTTTGGCAATTCCAAATCGACTACCGGAAAAGTACCCACCGCACCACCATCATCTGTAGTCGGTCCAACCGCCAGGGGAAAAAAATCCGTTTCTCGAGAAGTGTGTATGCAAACATCGGGGGCTTTGGCTGGGGATCTCCTTGGAGAACTGCGAGACCACAATTCGTGCTCGAAGGGACGAAGTGGAAAGAAGGTGGGGGTGGGTTAACAGTAGCGATTTATTCGCTGCGATTTGTCTCCGGTTCGGAAATCCTACTTGACTTTTCTGCCACCCGAACTGCCTTTTTTTTTGTCCCACAAGAGATGATAAGAGCTGTGAGAAGTCTGGAAAAAGATGTTGGATGGTACAAATGCCAACTTGGGGGTGGGCTTATCAATGGTAATAATGGTACCTACCGCTGTCGCATTCGGCTCGAAGCAGAAATGATGACAAACCGAATTTCGGCGCCGTATCCGGTTCTCGCTGTGAGGACTACCTCGGCAACGACGGTGGTGGAGGCGCCGGCAAGATTTATGAGTCGGTTTTGCGTGAGTGATATTCGGGGGCGAGAAAGTGAGCTTATCTATCAATTTGTTTTGCTGGAATTGAGCAGAAGTGACGTGAAAATGTCCTGGTGGTTAGTTGAAGATGGTCGAATGTTTTTTGGCACTGAAACTCGTACGCGTAAAGTATAAAGCCGATCATGATGGCAGGGCGATCGGCTCCACTGCCCGGTCTGGTCGAGAACGGAAGAGTGAAATGTTTCCATCAAGGTTAAAAATCTCTGTTAATGATAAAATAAGTGGATACTTTTTTCATGAAGGTCTTCCACTAGATAGATAAACCCCTCCCACTCCCACAAAAAAACAGGTGCAATCAGTGATTTTCGTATGAATTTTAAATAAATTTGCCTACACATTCACTTCATCGTGAGAGTCTGAATGGTTTGGGAAGTAAACAAATCACTGACATTAGGGGACTCATTCTCCATTTCTTAATTTAATATTTTAAGTCAGGAATCTAGCAATCAGTTCCAGGCCAAATAAGTTAAAAATATAAAAACTTTGACGATTTATTTGAAAAAATTTTCATAATTTTTTTTTCTTCAAAATGGCGTCATTGAAATTTTTCAATAAATTGTAGCACAAAACAAAATGAAAGCAAATCGATTTTAATTTTTGCAGTTCCTATCATAATGAAAACTAATTTTATTTTCAATTGTCGCGACATAAATCTGATTGCATATTGTTTTTTTTTTATTATGCAGCTAAGAGTTTTTTTTAAATGAAAGCAGCTTTACTTCAAGCTATGGAAGAACCGGATCGGTAGTCGATCAGTGCAGACGTGTTTGTAAGTTTCTCCTCCCATTCGCACGTAGTCTCTCTTCATCTATCGTGCAGTGAGTTTTACTGACTGTACTATTGTGCGCTATATGGGTCAGGCGCATATAATGAAGAAGGCCTTGGTATGGCCTACTGTGGGTGCGAGTGTGATATTTTTTTTAATAACAATAGAAGTCGCAATCAAGATTATTCTTGTACTGACTAGATCTGTACCTTTTGGTTAATTTCTGTATAACCTTAATTATGCGTGGCGTGCGATCTTTTGTGCGTACGAGTAGAGCAAAGAGATAAGCTTGAAGAGCTTTATCAGTGATTGCGATGGTTCAAGGAAAATTAAATTAAATAAAGCATATCCGAAAATATAGTGGGACCGGTGGTGTAGTGGTAAGCGTGATTACCTCTCACCCCGGCAGGCCTGGGTTCAATCCCAGTTGGCGCCGCTGGGATGTTCTGAGGCGTAACATCTCTGATCACGCCTTTCTTCGGAAGGAAAGTAAAGCCGTTGGTCCCCGGTTCATGAGTTGATGAGTCGATAGGTAGGGTCCAGGTTTGGGAGCTGCCTTGCTGGCGTCGGTGTAGCATTGGTGCTCAGCACGGAAAACAAGATCGACGGAAAACAAATCAAGGAAAAAAAATATCCGAATATATGAAGCTATAAAGTCACTTATTAGGGTGAGATTTTTTCATTGTATCTATTTATATTACATTTATATTACTGATTTATCTAATGTTCTATATTGACGAATAGAGTTTCCTAATCATTCACCCTCCCACTAACACAACTCCACAGTGGCGCTGGTGATGTAGTGGTAAGCGTGATTGCCTCTCACCCCAGCTGGCCTGGGATCAATCCCAGTCGGTGCCGCCGGGATGTTCTGAGGCATAACATCTCTAATCACGCCTTCCTTCGGAAAGGAAATAAAGCCGTTGGTCCCCGGTTCATGAGTTGATTAGTCGATAGGTAGGGTCCAGGTGTGGGAGCTGCCACTCTGGCGTCAGTAGCATTGGTGCTCAGCACGGAACACAAGATCGACGGAAATCAAATCAAAGGAAAAAAAAATACAATGTGAAGGAGCTTCTCCAATCGAATTTCAATACTCTTTATATCGCATTAAGATTATATATGATCCACACTGAAACTCTTCAATGTGAAGGAGTTTGAGATTGAACCCATAATTTTCTGATCAGTAAACAAAATCGGTTGCCACTAGGCTACCGAGCTTTTTATATCACAAACGAATTACGAGTTCTCGTTCAACTAGCTGTTACTAAATTTCGGTCCCGACGACAACAACTGCTCTTGAGAAGGATTTGAGATTTTCGATCAACACGCTTTAAACAGACGATCTTCAGTAAGCAAAAGCTAGCTGAGCTCCTCAGTTAATTTTTTAGTCGTTATTTGGTAAAAATTGAATTACATTTAAACGAATAACTGGAAAGGATCTCATCAGCATGATCTGTAATCAGCCGCCCTTCATGTTTCATAAGCTTAAAATCAATCGCTCATCCAAGTTCACTGCTTTAAAATATACATATACATATAGGAGAAATGACTCTAATGTTGGCCTATGGATCTAAGATTGGGCTAAAGATCACTAAAAATCTGCTATTTATAAATATTATATAGATGAACGCGTCATTGGGACGGTACTAATGGATATTTTAATCACTATTGATAAGTTAGTAAATTGCTGAAATTATGTTTGCGCCCAAATTAGGGGCATTTAGGCCGACATTACATCCATTTCCCCTATTAGTCAACTAATTTGTTGCTAGATTCACGAGATAATTACTTTTGACCGTCTTTTCACAGTTCTGGACCACTGTGAGCTGGTTCTTCTCTAAAAACGAATGGTGCCAAAAACAGAACACTACTGTTCCATGTATATGAACCATTTATCACCGTGACCAGAAACCATGCCCACTGAAAGAATCTACTCATGCCTAAATGAAAAAAAATCTATCATAATTATCAATTTTAGATCATACAAAATCATGTGGAACATGTTTCACTCTTCAGAATCCCGTTAAATTTCAGGAGTGAGAAACGTCAAGGATAATGCAAATTTCTTTAAGTCTCGGATCGTAAAATTCCATAACGTTTGGGATCTGGAACCACAAAATGTGTCCATTTCTCTATGCCGTACTTCAAATATAGCACACTGGAACCTCCGTTTACGAAGTCTTTTAGACGTAGGATTAAGGCTTGTACTCGAAAAAAAAATGCACCATTTTTATCCATGTGTAACTTTTTTATCCGTGGGTAAAAATTGATGAAAATCTGGGTATAACTAGTTTGGAGTGAATTGTTTACATGTGCAAAATATCCGACTGCGACCATGAGATGGAACGGAAGACAACTGGGAATCACCCATACAACTGTGTCTCGGGTGGTAAAATCGTTTAAGGAGTCCTAGACGACCGAGCGGCGGGCTGGAAGTCGAAGAAAATCGAAGACAGCTGACCCTGTGAAGGCCCGGAAGGTGTTGGATTATATCAAGCGTAATCCGAACCTTTCGATTCGCGACGCGGCTCTAAAGGTAAAGTGTTCCGCCTGGTTCGTTCAGCAAACCATGAAACGAGCTGGGCTTCGTGTATTCAAGGTCCGGAAGGCACCGAACCGGCGTGATCAACAAAACACGGTCGCCAAATCCCGCGCAAGGAAGCTGTATCGAGAGTGGTTAACGAAACCGATGTGTGTGGTTATGGATGACGAAACCTACATCAAGGCAGACGCAAAGCAAATACCGGGGCTGGAGTTCTACGTTGTCAAATCACGGTTTGATGTTCCGGAATACATAAAGAAGAAGAAAGTGGACAAATTCGCCAAAAAATACTTGCTCTGGCAGGCCATATGCCAATACGGTAAACTGAGTAAACCGCTCATCACAAAGGGTACCATCAACAGCGAAATTTACCGCACCGAGTGCCTCCAGAAGCGCCTGTTGGCCTTCCTGCGGTCCCACGGAGGCAAGACATTATTTTGGCCGGACCTGGCATCATGCCATTACGCGCGATCGACATTGGATTGGTACAGAGACAATAACGTTGTTTTTGTACCAAAAATCGCCAACCCCCCAAATTCACCGGAGATTCATCCGGTGGAAAGATTTTGGGCCATAATGAAGGCCAAAGTTCGAAAATCATCCAAGGTGTTTAAGAACAAGCTGGAGTTGAAGAAAGAATGGATGAAAGTGACCGAAAAGGTCGGCTCCACCATTGCACAAAATGTAATGAGGGGTCTTAAGGGAAAGGTGTGGGCTTTCAGCGATGGAAAAGAAAATAAATTAATCATGCCGAAACATAATCCATATGTATTAGTTCATTCCCAGAAAGTTTCAAGAAAATCCGACTTAAAATAAATTTTGGCGAACACTTTTGTCTGGTGCATTTTTTTTTGAGTACAGCCCTTACGTCTTTCGGCAACATATTGAGGGTACAATTTCAAAACCCCAAAACCTACCGCGCTACGAAAATTGGTCAGGTTTTGACCACTTATAACTCTCTTAAAAGCGGATGATTTTTTATCCTAAACAAGTAAATCGATTGCAAATTTTTCTACAAATCTGATTAAATAAACACTTTTTTCAATTTTAATGCGTCACTATTCAAATTCTTCCACAAATGTCCATTTGTTGCAATGGTGATCAAAATAATCATCGACTCCCTGCAAATAGCGCTTTTCCTAGCACAGATATCTAATTCCATCCGGTCTCACCGAACGGTGTTTATTCATTCACCGTGTGTGGCGGTGCCCGGTGAAATCCACGATGGCGGCTTCCGGTCAGAGAAAAACTTTGAAATTCTGTTATATACCCCACAATATAGGTATTTTTGGAATCGGAGTAACTTGCAGGTTAGAGCTGCACTAAAAAGTGCTGTTTGGCCAGGTATTCGGTGTTTACTTGTAACATTTTACTGATATTGGGCAATTTTCTTACAAATGAGTAGCCGACAAAACGATTGAGTAAAATTTTGCTGGCTCAAAGCCTGATATTCAGCACTACTTGTAGGTACTGGACATCCATG
The DNA here is from genome assembly GCF_037179485.1 of Ochlerotatus camptorhynchus. Taxonomy (NCBI): domain Eukaryota; kingdom Metazoa; phylum Arthropoda; class Insecta; order Diptera; family Culicidae; genus Ochlerotatus; species Ochlerotatus camptorhynchus. Next base: position 1,585,652 of record NW_027040943.1, read on the forward strand.
TCTGACGCCATTTTGTAATATATAAATATGATAAATAAAAATAAATGTGTAACGAGAAAACAGCTGACCAGTCTTTTGAAAATTTACTATTTGCCAGAGCCAAACCGTGCGATAATGATTTTTTTTTCAATTGAGCTGATTAAAGGCTGACTAAAAGTAAATAGGTACGCACAAAAAGACTAATTCGTGATTAAAAAAAAAAATCAATCAGATTGACCGCCCACGGTTGCTGCTCTGTTATTACCAGATCAGCTGCAATTACACAGAGAACCAACAGATGATGTTTGGGACTAACATTCATCCTCAATGTGTAAGAACTGGAGATCTAATATTTAGCAATACCAGCACCGGCCGTGTCCGAATGCAGGTCAACTAGGGAATGGGAAGGAATGTGTTGAAGTGGTACTCGCTGTGAAGGAAACCGAGAAATCCTCTGCGCTTCCACGAGAAATCACTGGGATGTTGGATGTGGGGGGAAAGCTTGCACGCACACGCAGGGATCGTTTTTGGTAGAGCGATTATAATACACAAACACACACACGCGCGCGCGCGCACTCATCCAATTTCTATTTTTAGATCAGGACCCACACTGTGATAAGTGTTTGTGTGTTAAAGAAGAATTTGTTTTCATTAAAATCTAGTGGGTATAGAATAAGGCAAAGTGAAAAATTGCAAGGAAGGGGACGGGCCTGGGATTGAACTCCCGACCTTCTGCTCAGTTAGCGTTAGCGTTAGCGTTAGCGTTGTTATGATATACTTCGTAGATTGGATACTAGCGACACTCACGTCTCTTCTGAAATTTTCAGTTAGACTACTTTCAGGAATAATGCTGGGGAGTAAACATTGGTTCCAATCTAAACAAGAGTAACAGAAGCATGACTGTCGCTATTCCCGGCCACGCCCATCTTTACCATAACTAGGGATAGGGAAGGAAATGTTGATGTAGTACTTACTTAACGAGAGGCCACCGACTTAGCGACACCCTCATAAGTGCTACGGAGATGGAGGGTTGGGTAGGGTATTCGGTTAGGATTCACCTCAAGTTGGCGATGCAACCATAAGTATGTATTGTTTATTTGTTGTTTATTTAATCTCTCGATAGCCGGTTATCGAAAGAACATATTAATTTTGTTTAGTGATAATGAATTTTAAGTCATGATGGAGAGCTTGGGATTAAACCCATGATTTTCTGCTCAGTAAACAAAAACGATCCCTCCAGGATCATCGAGCATCTCAGAACCATAACGCTTCGCGACAATACAGGACTACGTTTTCGCTTGATATGCAAATAGTTTCCGAGGTTAATGTTCAATATCAAATATACAAATGATGATGGCGATTTATTGTGTTGTGGAAGAGCTTGGGGTTGAATCCATGATTTTCTGCTCAGTAAGCAAAATCGATCCCTCGAGGGTCATCGAGCATCTTATAATCCACAGCGCTTTGAATAACTATTATTTACGATAATTACATGAAATAAATAAAATATAAACTACAAACAAAACGTGACTGCTAAAATCTCAAAAAGATATTCTCACAAATATATTTCACGCCACCAGGAATCTCAAAACCATTAGACGTTATAATGATACTCTGCACATATTAGACACAAGAAGAGGCCAAAAAGCACACAAAACCCGTCAAATCCACTTGCAGTCACAAACAACGATTCTACGAATCGCGAGCGCTCACGAATCATAAAACCGCTGACTGCGACACTCTGAAAGCGAAATTGACAGGCTCTATGCGTCAAACACCCGCCCTCCAAACTCACCCCGCATCCAACAGCACAAATCTCCATTACAACATCTAACGAATTCAAAACTCCGAAAATCACTCATTTATAGCAAGTGAGTGGAAGCAACCCTGCATGCAACCATTCTTAATGATACACTTGTTCTGCCTATCTTTCTATTAGGCCTGTGGACATGCGTTAGCTTTGAAACTTCTAACCAAACTGGGTAAACTTTCAGATCACAAAAAAAAACTTGAAAAAAAAAACTTTCAAAGGTAATTACAAGTAAGATAAATATTGATTTGCCCGCATTTGCTGGATGCCGTTGACTGCCCTACCGCTTCGTTGAAGTTACTGCTTTGAAATTGCCTAGTATTTTTCGATTTGTCGAAATTCCGGGCAATCCGGAGTAGTGGCAGCTAGCCAAATCGGACCAAAAGATGACGTTTCCTCTATGCTTGTGGATGAACGGCAATACACGCTTTTTCAGGCATTATTCGATGTAAACTTGGGATGTCATCGTTGAGGATGTGACGAATGGTTCCGTTTTCCTTCTTCGCGAACTTGTCGGCAAACACAAACATGAATCTTCCCGGCACATCCCCACGTCCAGTCGCGATGTAAAACTTTTTACCGGGAAGCTGATTAAAATTGAGTTTGACGTATGTTTCGTCATCGATCAAAGTGCAGCCCTTGTTTTTCGTCAAAATACGGTCGTACAAGAACCTTGTTTCCTTGTATCCCTCCCTGGCAAGGATGTTCGGCACCGTTTGAAAGTTGACGTTGTACCTTCTGACCACATCTTGGATCGAAAGACCGGGGTTGGCTTTAACGCACCTGCTGCGCAGCTGACGATCCCTGGTTCCAGTTTTTTCGTAGGTTCGCTGATTCCTTTCCACACTCAAGGTTTCCTTGTAGGTTTTGAGCACTCGACAAACTGTTGTTTTTTGCATCTTCAGCACTTTAGCCAGCTTGGAACTGGACCACTCCGGATTATTCAGGTGTTTGTACACAATATTTTTTCTTCTTTCGAGTTCCATTTGACGTTATTTCTGAACACGATCGACTACTTTGATCAAACTTTAACCAGTTGTTCTCCATAGAAGTGTAAACAAACCACTGTCAAAGATTTTCGATTCCCAACACTAGAGGTGTGCTAGCGGCGCGCGAGGGGCGTACCAATTTACTTTTAGTGAATCTTTACTGCTGCAGCTGCAGTATAAAATTCAAGTAACATAGGGGAATTTTCTTATCCTTCTGAGTGTAAGCACCTTCCGGGCTTCTATTGCTATTTTATCAGCGTCACGCACATGTATGACGTGTTTGTTTGTTTACGTTTATATGCTGCTCGCTGCTCTATCCATTCATATGAATAGTATTTCCCATAAATATTTTAAAATGTTTTTTACAACGCTTTAAACTTCTCATGTAAGTGTAACTATTGTTGGCAACCTTTCCATTTAGTTTACGTGCCAGCGGTTCTGTTTTTTTTATAATTACTTTATTTGTACAGGCTCAATCGAATAAACTTTACAGAGCCGAGTTATCCTTTGCGTTATACATTATTACTGTCTTAAATTTAAAGTTAAAGGAACTGGACCGAGTACTCGCGGTTGTCTCGAGGTTAGTGGAGATTTACAATTTTTTGGATTGGAAAAGGGAAGAAGGAGGTTTGAAATGTGGTTTACGATACAACTATTTAATTAATCCTAAAGCATGAAATTATTTCTATTCATCTTGAAAACAAACATTGAAAAAAAAACCCACACGTACAAAATACAAACTAAACACAAGGTTAATCAAACTTACAATCTAAGGTTAATATCCTTAAAGTAAACATATATGAGTTTCATAAACTCCAGATCGCGTCTAGCCAAAATATCCCGAACTGGAACATTAGGTTGTCTACCTCGAGCCCGAAGGGAATCATAAAAATGTGATCTGACTCCACGATACTCCGCACAAGACCAAAGGATGTGATCAGCGTCCTGGTAACCTTGTCCACATTCACAGAGATTGCTGTCTCCCAACCCCACACGGAACAAGTGAGCGTTTAGACAATAGTGATTGGACATGAGACGAGACATCACGCGTATGAAGTCTCGACTCAAGTCCAACCCTTTGAACCATGCAAACTTCGACACCTTAGGGATAATTGAATGTAGCCATCGTCCCAAGCTCCCTTCACTCCATTGATGTTGCCAGCTAACGAGCGACTGCTGACGATAAATAGAGAAAAATTCACTATAGGCGATCTGTCGATCATAAATGTCGCCTTCCATAGCGCCCACCTTCGCAAGTGAATCCGCCTTCTCATTGCCCAAAATTGAGCAATGCGAAGGGACCCACGCGAAGGTGATGATGAAAGAGCGCATGGATAAAGCACTAAGCAGTTCTCGTATTTTCAAGAGAAAATACGAGAAGTGCTTTACCGGCCTAATGGAACGGATAGCCTCGACAGAACTGAGACTATCCGTAAAAATAAAGTAGTGGTCTGGAAGAAGTGAAGCAATAGTTTCCAAAGTGTAGTGAATTGCTGCCAGTTCAGCCACATACACAGAACAAGGAGCTTCAAGTTTTCGAGAGGCGCTACGAAATTCATTAAATACACCAAAACCAGCGGACTCCTCTATTAGAGATCCATCTGTGAAAAACGTTCTTGCAGAATCAACATGGCCAAACTTTGCAGCGTATAATGACGGAGCAATCATAGGACGATGATGCTCTGGAATTCCGCGGATTTCCTGCGTCATAGATAAATCAAAATTCACTGAATTGCCGAAATCGGAGAAGATTACACGATTGGGAATATTTCTTGAAGGGCTGACATCCTGTGTTAAATATAGGTAGTACAAAGTCATAAAACATGTTTGAGGATTTAGCTCCAGAAGCTTCTCAAAATTTTCGATCACCAGTGGGTTCATTACTTCGCAACGGGTGAGGAGCCTCAGAGATAACTCTGAAAAACGGACGGATAGTGGCAACATGCCCGCCAGCACTTCGAGACTCATAGTATGAGTCGAGTGCATGCATCCTAACGTGATACGAAGACAACGATACTGGATCCGTTCCAGCTTGATGATGTGCGTTTTAGCTGCCGACTGGAAGCAAAAACTACCGTACTCTAAAACCGATAAAATCGTTGTCCGGTACAACGTCAGAAGATCTTGTGGATGGGCTCCCCACCACGTTCCGGTAATTGATCGAAGAAAATTGATCCTTAGTTGGCATTTTCGTCTCAGATACTCAATGTGGGATCTCCAGGTGCATTTGGAATCGAACCAGACCCCGAGATATTTAAAAGACATGGAATGAGTGATCGGTTTACCCAAAAGTTGAAGCTTCGGTTGTGCTGGGCTATGCTTCCTAGAAAAAACGACCAACTCAGTTTTCTCCGTGGAGAATTCGATACCTAGCTGAATAGCCCAAGTAGACAAATTGTCCAAGGTATCCTGTAAGGGTCCTTGCAGGTCAACCTCTTTTGGCCCTGTGATAGACACTACGCCGTCATCTGTAAGTTGTCTCAACGTGCAATTTTCACTAAGACAGACATCAATTTCTCTAACGTAGAAATTGTACAAAAGGGGGCTTAAACATGAGCCTTGGGGGAGACCCATGTAGCTAAATCGAAAAGCTGTAGAGTTTCCATGAGAAAAACTCATATGTTTTTCTGACAGCAAATTGTACAAAAAATTATTCATTAATGGAGACAATCCACAAGCGTGGATTTTCTCTGAAAGAACTTCAACGGATACTGAATCAAAAGCCCCCTTGATATCCAAGAACACAGAAGCCATTTGCTCTTTCTTAGCAAAAGCTAACTGAATTTCCGAGGAAAGCAACGCGAGACAGTCGTTCGTTCCCTTACCCCTACGGAAACCAAATTGAGTATCTGAAAGAAGGTGGTTTGTCTCAACCCATTTGTCGAGGCGAAAAAGGATCATTTTCTCCATCAATTTCCGAATACACGACAGCATCGCGATGGGCCGATACGAATTGTGATCCGACGCGGGTTTATCAGGCTTTTTAATGGCTATCACCCTCACTCGTCTCCAATCGTCGGGAACAATATTGAGCTCCAAGAACTGATTGTACAAGTTCAACATGCGCCTCTTAGCGACGTCTGGGAGGTTTTTCAGCAAGTTGAACTTGATTCTATCAGATCCCGGGGCAGTATTGCCACACGAAAGGAGAGCGAGTGAAAGTTCCACCATTGAAAAAGGCTGACTGATGTCGTCTACCGAATTCGCGGTTTCGCGAGGAGTCAACTGCGACGGCACGGAATCCGGACACACTTTTCGCGCAAATTTAAGAATCCATTGATCCGAGCATTCCTCGCTTTCGTTGTTAGTAGACCGGTTACGCATTCTTCGCGCCGTACTCCAAAGCGTATTCATAGACGTTTCGCGCGACAATCCGTCTACAAACTGCCGCCAGTAACCCCGTTTTTTGGCCTTGATGAGGCTCTTGAGTTCGCGTTCAAGAGATGTGTATGCGTCGAAATGCTCGCGTGTTCCGCGCTTCCGAAAAAGTTTAAACGCGTCGGACTTTTTACGGTAAACCTCCGTGCATTGTTGATCCCACCAGAGCGATGGTGTTTTCTTACGGATTGACGATCGCGGCACCGGTCGTGTTTGAGCTTGAAGTGCGCTGTCGACGATGAGATTAGAGAGGAAATTATATTCCTCCAACGGCGGAAGCTCTTCCACTGACGATACTGTATCGCCTATCGCGGATTGGAACTTAGTCCAATCGATGTTACGGGCTAGATCATACGCGACATTAACGGATTCTGACGAGTTGAACCCACTGGCAATCGAAATTTTGATCGGCAGATGATCACTACCGTGCGGATCCTGGATTACATGCCAAGTGCAATCCAACGATAGTGAATTGGAGCAAAAGGTGAGGTCTAATCTGCTACCATTCGAGGATGGACCAGCCAAACGTGTTACTTCTCCATTGTTAAGGATTGTCATGTTGAAGTGATCGCAGAGATCATAAATCAAAGTAGAACGGTTATCATCGTACAGTTCCCCCCAGCCTGTACCGTGGGAGTTAAAATCTCCCATGATCAACCATGGAGCGGGAAGTACCGCACATATGTCGAAAAGTTGTTTGCGATTAACAGAGACTCTAGGAGCAATATATACAGAAGCAATACAAAGGCTCTTACCTTTAATGGTAACCTGACATGCGACAACTTCAATACCGGGGAATTCGGGAAGATTCACTCTATAGAAGGAATGGCACTTTTTGATCCCCAAAAGTACCCCTCCTCCACGTGAATCCTCACGATCCAATCGAATAATGTTAAAATCAAAAAAAGGGAGATCAATTTCTGAAGAGAGCCATGTTTCACAGAGGGCAAATGCATCGCAATTATTGTTATGGGCTAAATACTTGAACGAATCTAATTTCGGAATAAGACTTCGACAATTCCACTGTAGAACAGTGATCAAATCCCCGACCTCGTTTGGAAAATTATCCATCGAAGGAGATGATAGCTGCAAGAAGGGGCCATTTTGAAGTCAATTGCTTCAAGAAGGATTTCACAGTCGGAAGCAATGTGAGGACAATGCTTTTCAGAGGATCAGAAATGTTGAGGTATTTGAGAATACCGTCCACAATGTCATCAAATGAGAACAACCCAGATGAAGAAGGGGTTTCTGTTCTTAAAATTGGGGCATCAGGGGTTTTGGATGTCCCCGGAAGAGGTGGAAAATCCTGGGTATAGTCAGTTCTGCGGAATCCAGGAGGAGTATAAGTCTCCTTTTTTCCACCACTCCTTGATTTGGGCAAACTGATTTGGGGTTCTTTATTTGCAACAATCCGCGAACGGATGCGCTTTCGTTTCCGTGCAGAACCTTCCGGAAAACTGAAAGAAGTTCCCTCCTCAGCCAAGTCAGAGTCAGTCTCGTCATCTGACAAAAGAGAAAAGGGATTTTTGTCATTGGTCGATGGCGTGGCTGTCTTAAGCATTTCTGCAAAAGACCGCCTGGAACGTTCCTTAAGGGAGCGTTTCATTTTGTCCCCGAGCTGTTTGTACGCCGGGCACCACGATAGAGCATGAGGAGGAGTTCCGTTGCAGTACACGCATTTTGGTGCAGTAGCTGCGCAGGCGCCATCCTCATGCTTCTCCCCGCATGTGGAGCAGCGTGCCTTGTTGCCGCAGTGGGAGGCCGTATGTCCCAACCGCTTACAATTCTGGCAGTTCATGACCCGAGGTACAAACAACCGCACAGGAAGACGAAGTTTTCCCAGCTCGATGTATTGAGGAAGGGCAGATCCAGAAAAGGTCACCCGAAACGAGTCTGTGGGGGTAAAACTCTTTTTACCCTCGCTGAGCGATACTGACTTCATTCTATGAACGGCCAGTATCTTTACCGGAGGAAGCAAAGGGTTCTTGAATCGGCCAACCGCTTGCTTCTCCAGTATCTCGGGGTTCAGGCTCGCCTCAGTGACCACACCTTCGATCTCCACATCAGAGGCTGGAATGTACACCCTATATTCCAGTGTGAAAAACTGGGAAACAGCAATTTCATTGGCCTGTTTCAGGTTAGCGACGGTCACACGAAGTTTGTTGTGCCTAACCTTCGTTATTTCGGTCACGACAGAGAATCGCTTTGTCAGATCATCAGATATCTGAACAACATTCAAGGGTTTGTTTTTGGGCTGAAAATAGACAACCCATGGGCCAGTCGAGTCATTCGGGTAGGCCCGCAATCTGGTGCTTTTCTCATCCTGCCCATTGTCAGACTGAGACGACGAACCAGGGATGACATCATCATTATTCTGAGATGAATGGTCATCCATGTCGTCTTCTGACAAAACATCCATTTTGTTCAACTAGTGGTTGCGCTCCCACTGAACGCACAGACACAATACACAGAAAACACTACAAACACAGAAATACAAAATGAAAATTTAACTAATGGGGGAGGAAAAGAAACAAAAAAAAACAAAAACTTATCTGATAATTCTATACTACTACCACCGAGCGTTATATGTGTAGGCGTTTACACAGATGGCTGGAAGAGACGCGCTGCGTGGATGACCTTCGTTGTGGTGCACTTGATCGAGGCTCGGTACTCAGCGCACACAGGCGCACGATGATTGATGAACGATGTAGATGTAGAAACGGGTGCTCACACTCGATGATGATGATACGTGAGCGGGTATGCGTGAGCGCGTATGCGTGACCACGCAACGATGATGCCCAAATTGGTTTGCGAATTACCAATAGCACGGATTAATCGATCCGAAAATGACACTTTCTACTAAAAAAAACTCACTTTTCGATCAATTTACCGGGAACTATGCCAGGAGTCACTTAGTGAGAAAAAAACTGATAATTTATATCAAGCGAATACCGAGAAAACTTCCAAAACAACGGAGCGCGAAACAAGTCGACCGTACTTCTTGCTAGGACGCAGTGAGATGAGCGGTTCTGTTATCAGCAGCTTTATATCAGTCGCATTATGTAATTGGTTCATTTCATTTATAGAAAAAACTTGCCATAACAGGTTCGCTCAGTCGTAAAAATAAAATCATATTGAAGCTGGAAAGTGTTTTGGTTTGAAAATTCAAACAAATTCAGTTTTAAATTATGGTTGCCTAAAACAGTCAATATGTGCCGAAGCCGTAATTTAATGCAGTTTTAAAGCCTTCTATGAAGTCTAAAGCCTTGGAAATCGTAGTCTACAAGACCATTACTAAACTAAACACACATGACACATTCGGGCTTGAGATTGGTGTCCAGCTTTCCGTAGGTAGGTTGTTTGAAAATCGAAACTGATCTCCATAGTTTCAGAAACATGAAACGAAACACGAAAAGAGTCTAGCTGCAAATCACTTTCCAACAAGTGATAAAGTGTCCTAACTTCATCCAGGTGCATCGTCACCGTCAGGCTCGGAGTGATTGATTGACGCGTCGAACTGTCGTCACTCGACTCGATAATGCAATCACTCGAATGAGCTTCAAAGTCATGCCTTCCAAGTGGCAAGCAAATTTCACCAACGTTCGGCTCCACACACTCGTAATCACGTTCATGATCTGCCAACATCGCATCGAACCGGTACTCTTGCACGAGAAAATAAAAAAAAAAAGAACAAGAAACAAACAGATTGAAACTTGCTTCGAACTCTTCTTGTCGAGAAGCATGTATGGTAATTTTGGGACGGATAATTTTGCAAATTGAGATGAATCTTAGCTCCCGTAGAGTAAGGGTGTGTGCTTTCCATAACAGACATTGATTGGAGTGATACGGTCGTGCAGTTCCATAGCGTTCGTCGTCGGTATGGTCGACTGGATGAACAAAAAAAAAAGTTCCATCTCTGGAAGGAAGAAGAAAGGATTTAACCATGCGCAACTTTGAAAAACACACACGTTCTCGACTTGCTTGTAGAGTGAAAGCTTTTATCCTTCGTTTTCGATGGAATACCGGTCGGTACGATTCTCGAGTGCTGATTTAGGCAGGTTATCTCGGATGGATGTTATTCTTGATGGGGTGGAGGTGAAGGGGGGAATTGCGCAAAACGACGACGGGAGATTGATGAGGATGTGGATCAATCTTGATAAGCAGGACGAGATCCGGCTCGTTTTCTATCCTGGAGTCTTGAAGGTGCTTGGTGCATGGGCTAGAGGGGCGCTGATAAACTTCTCATATGATGGAGAGGAATGTAAATACTGACGGGGATTCCTCATCCACACACGTGCGATCAACAACAAGAACGGAGCGAGTCTTTAATCTTCATGGCCTAATCGGTGTTGAAAGCCTTCATTCAGAGTACAGAAAGCCGTGCCTAGAGTAATCAGTTAAAAAGCTGCTTGCTTGAAAGGTGGTCGCGATGCGAATCGGAATTGTTAATCGAGAGGGGAGTTTTGGATGGTTTACAGATTGTGATTTTAATGAATTGAAAGTGCGATGGTGAAAGTGGTAAGCGTTTTAGTGTTGAATTTTCCGACCAATCCATTTCAATAGAATACTTATTAATTAATTTACCACTTGGCATTTACTTGATGTACAAAGTTCGAAAAACAGAGCAGTAAGCACCGTATTATTTTCAGATCGGTTCAAACTCTGTAAGTTTTAGGGGTAGTGGAAGGATTCCGTCAATCATTAAGCTGACTGATGTCGCAATGCATTTAGTAAATAGACGTAGAGCCCTTTAATTTTTTTCAAGGGTTTGACTGATGAGCGTCTTATGCAGTTTAATACCGAGCTATGTGTTTATAAGTTTTAGGGGCCACGGAGATTGGACAGAACAGGAATTCTCTTTTGGTAGGTTGTGGGCTATTAGATAGTCTTATCTAAATAAAAATGAAGCTTTCAAGGCGACTCGGGTGATCATCAGTAGAGCAGTCGCACGCCAAATGACGAATCGAAAAAACTTCACCTTCTCTGATTTGCATAAAATTTTGCATAGTTGTGTGTTATGGGCAATCATTCAAAAAATTGACGTAGGACTACGTTTTTCAGGACGGGTGCCAATCTATAGAAATGCAACGAAAATTGCTCACACTTTAAAAGCTAATAACTTGGCAATGGATTTTGATGATTTGTATGTCGATCGATTCAGCAGTTTTATAAGATTTGTGGGGTGTATCACACATTATAAATGTTAAATATTTAAATAGCAAAAATTTAGATATATGGAAACATTCATAATTCTCATGAATTTTGTTCGACCGCAAGGTGCTCACCCCTAACACAGCCATCAGAAAGTTGGTTCCTAACAACACAAACCGAAACCGCATAATAATTCAGTGTTGTACGTTGTACAGGTCGAACTTGCTCGCTGCAGCGTGGTCATCGTAGCATTTTTTTCTATTCATTCACCTAGGGTATACGTCCCTAACCTCGGTCTAATATGCAGCCATCGATTACGTTTTTAATCATAACTCATCAATGAATTTACCTGCAAACGATATTCTACTGCTAAATGGTATGCTTAGATATGCTTATCATGTCGTTTGCTATCAGAAACCACGAAAAGTTGAAAAACTTACTTTTTTTAAGACAATAACTCACGAGGGAAATGTATGTAATATGGGTCTATTGTCCCCAAATTGGGTCTATTTATGGATGCAACTTCGTCCTATCTTGTTTGATCCTCAAAAAAACGCTCTTGGTAACGTTTTCTGATGTATTTTTTTTATCACTATCACTGTTAACTTAATGCTCTTCATTCCTCAAAACATTTCTTAGAGAAAATTTTACGAAAACTACATTAAATCACTCAATTTAAAAATTTAAAATTAAAAATTTCGCTTATCGTCTTTTGACCGCAGAATATCTAAATCAGAACATTGTGATGTTCATTATACAGGTTTGGCAGAAAAAATCTCCCTTCCTGTTCGTTCCTTATCATCCAAATGCAAAACAACATTGTTGACGTTACTCTTATTGCTATATGCTGTCAAATGAATTTCATGGGCCATAGTTAGGAACATAGAAAAGAAATGTGTCCCTAAAGTTGGGTCCATGTTTTACTTGTGAAAACGTTGTTAAACAATTAAAATAAACATAAAATATTCAAACAGCAACTGTAAGTTTTACGTCTAGTGTGTATTATCAGGTAATTCCAATCAATAAATGCCATAATCAGGCCATTTGATGATCGTCAGTCAACCTTCCCATCTTAACCTTATAAGTCATGGCGGCTAAAAACTCCGAACATTGTGATATTCTCAACCAGTTTTATTACTTACGAGAGCTGAAAATGTATTGAAATGTTGTGATATAAATTGATTTGTGTGTGGTACACATTTATCAACCATCAATGATCAATATTTTCCTTATTTTTTGTGTAATATTCCTTAATTAATTATTTATTTGCGTGATAGGCCGAATGAAAGGACTAGACCCACATTACATACCGTAACCCTACATCAGCTAAATACAGAAAAAAAGGAGGAACGTAGAAAGTTGGACTGCAGTCATTGTTTATCTGCCGAATGAGTAACAGGGGTGTTCGTTGCGTTGCACACTGAAAACAAATCTAACTCAGAAAGTGAATAACTTTTACTCAGTTGTGAATCACTGTTACTCAATCGTATGATTTTTTTTCTTAACGCGTAGGTTATTCAACGCATGACCAACCTACGATTTAAATAAAAACTCCATACAAATCAGTAGAAGAAACTCATTCTCTGCGTAGTATTAGTTTTCAATGTATTTAGCTTACTATCTCGTTCAGAAATTGGATATTGGATGGTCAAACTCAGTGAGCAATTTGCATCAAATTCCATGATTTAACTTTACAGCACGGCCAGAAAGCAGGTTTCTGTATTCAGTGAAGTTATGTAAAAATGCACAAATGCACACAATGATTCACTGAACATTTCAGCTGATTTAATGGTACTTTTAACCTTTGATTTATGGTACAATTACACTTCAAAATGGTGCAAAGCGGTGCATACTAAGGAGCATTTTTAAATGCTTAATGTACAGTTTTCTCTATTTTAGGGAGCGTACTTTAAATATTTACTGAGCATTTTAAGATTTTTAACGTATTTTGATCAATCATTTAAGAAGCAACCCGATCTATTTTAAGGAGATTTTTTTTTACTTATTTAGGATAATTTCATCTGTTTTATTGAGCAAAAGTAGGACTTATAATTTATATTTCTATGAATATAAAGGAAGTTTTGAAAACTTGAGGGTAGCTCCAAAAACTTCAAGAACGTCCAAAACTACGAACAAGTTTTAAGATCTTTCAGATAAGCTCCGTTTGCATAGGTTTCAGGAATATTTCTAAAAATTCAATGAAGATAAAACAGCTTCAGAGCAATTAAATTAAAGGAATGTAAGGATGTAAGATTTGCTTACAATTTACGGGATTCATCATCTCGACTTCGTATGCTTTTACTGCTGGGTAGAATCGAGGCAAGTGTGTGCGTTGTTCTACAATGTTCTACTATCGGGAAATTCTTGAAGAACTGGGAGTTGTTATTAATAAGATTTTAATGTTTGAATTTCTTGTAGTTCTCTAGACTTCTGAGAGTTTCTGGAGCTCCTGAAGGACCTGATTTTCAGATGAGATTAATATAGTCTACCTCATAAGCAGAGGCGCGAGGAGTGGGTCATGTCCTACGCACAAAAAACCTGGGTGGTGGGACAATCGAAAACTTTGGCCTACCCATGAGAGAATATAGTTAAAAACCTGAATTAATCCTCCAATGATAACAGCTTACTAATAGAGATTCCGACTAAAGTGCTCATACGATGAGGAAAGATAGATGAAAAAAACTCATGTGATTTAGGGTAACGCATGATGGATTTCGGCCTTTAGATGGAAACTGGGGCCGGTGGTTCCCTGAACATGGCCAGATGTGACCAGTATAATCCTGTACTCTGATTATCGCTACCATTGAACTGGTTTTCGAATTCTCATGTCATTTGATGTGTCACAAAATGGGTTTCGGAATCGTTCCCTTCGAAAAAGCTGATCAATTGGCAAAAATAGGGTCATCCACGAAATTCATTGGTCATGAATAATATTTTTGGACTTTCTTTATTTGCTTTAAAAATGGAGCTAAAAATCTGGGACAAAAAACAAAGGTACAGTACAACTGGACCTGTACTTTAAATTCTCGGCAATCTAAACGTTTTATAAAGCCGAATGCTTTGCATACACAAAAATTACTTAATCTTTCTGAAAAGGATTTGAGTTCATACGTTGGTTTGATAACAGGACACTGTCCTTGCAAATATCACCTGCAAATCATTGGTAAACTTCATGATGATAAATGTCGCTTTTGAAACTTAAAGAGTGAAAGCTCTGAACATTTGCTGTGTAACTGTGTTGCACTATTTCATAAACGATGCAGATATTTTGATAAGAGTCTGATGAGACCTTGAAAAATCTGGGCTGCTGCTCCCAATCAGGTAATAGATTTCATAAGGAATGTATTACCTGGTTGGGATAATTGCTTACAACAGTAGTGGTAGTTACTCAAACAATAGTGATCTACCACTACGTTATGGCATAAATAAAAAGAGGATACACCACAATAGATCAAGGTAATGGTCGCGGTGGTATTATGGCCCCAACATAGGCAAAAAACCCAAGTACCATAGCTTCATAGAATTATGTTAAGAAAACTGCTTTACAACCTAAACTAGTCATATAAAGGTTATATAAACTGTTATAGACTTTTATGTGTGTTGCAACCCTTTGTGTTTGAGTTAATCTAGAAATGAAATCATGATAATTACAGCACAGCCTTACTCCCCCCCCCCCCCCAACTGTAAGTGGATGTTCCCCCCATTATTAGAAAGCTGGCTCTGTCCGTGCCGAAGATCCAGATGTTTTGGAAGTTTCTGCAGCTGTTCAAGAGCTTTAAAACTTCCGATTTGCGATGGTTTGCCAAGACTTGTCGAGAGTTTTCTTTGATCTGAATCCATGAATTATAATGTTTCTTTCCATTACCAAGTTCTGGGAGTCAAATGAATTTGAACAGTTGTGGAAGTAACTGGAGTTCTGAAAGAACTTACAGAGAATAATGTTGTAAGTGTTTCACAGTTATTATACTAACGTAGGATTAATTTTAATTATAGTTACTTTAACACATTCGTGGGTCATTCGTGACCGAGGGATGAGATTCGATGGTTTTATTCATCATTGCCAGTTTCTCACTTATGAAGTATATGAACGTTCGGCTCCCATCGAAACTTCCTGGTCTATAAGAAAAAAACAAGTTACTGAATCTCCCAAAATTACAAGAAGTTCTGATTTTATGAATATGTACTAATCGTAATATAATACAACATTAAAATAAACCCAAATAAACCAACGTGAACAGGTAAAATTACACCAGGAACGATATAAAGTATCTTTATAAAAGTTACGCCACTTACAAAATGTAATAAAATGAGCGTTACAAAAAAAAACAAAAATCACAGTATGGTTTAAATGAAACTAAAAACATAAAAATCCACATGCGCCATTTTTAAATATAAACATTAAAAAATAACGTAATTTGTAGAAAATCGTTTATAACTTTCCAACAAATTGCGATGGCAACTAGAATGACTGGGCAAAGTGTATAGAATTTACCATTCACGCCACCAAGTTTTTGATGAAAAACCGATGATCAACATTGTACCAATCGTTGTTGATCTATCAGATCAATTGATCTAAACTCCCGCTTGATTTGGAGAACCTGGTTTCCATATAGCTGAATTATAAATAAAAGGTGTGGGCTATAAGGACCCGCCAAGAAATGTTTTGCTACTACAGTCACGATTGATCTAGTAGATTATTTGATCTCAACTCCCGCATGATTTGGAGAACGTAGCACATCTGATTTTCATATAAATGAATTTTAAATTAAGTGCATGAGCTTTACAAACCTGCTCGAACAGGTTTTGTTGTTATCCGAATTGTACCAGTTGTGGTTGATCTAGTAGATAATCTGATCTGATATCCCTCATGACTTAGAGAACCTAGAACAACTGGTTTTCATATATCTGGATTGTAAATTATGCGCGTTGGTTTTATGGACCTAATGGGATAAGTTTTATTGCTATCCACATTGCACCAGTCGTGGTTGATTTAGCGGATCATTTGACCTAGACTCCAGCATGTTTTGGAGAGCCTACACACTTAGAAAAACTCATGTAAATTTAGGTGCTCATATACGAGCGCCAATTTTGACATAACATTGAGTCATAACAGACACGAAATATAGCTTAATCAAACGTAATTTTCATCGAGCAACGAACTTTTCAGTGTCGGAGCACTTAATATTACATGACATGTTGTTTACGTCTCATTTTTTATGTCAAAGATGGATTCCGTCACTTACAAAATTAGTTATTTCTAAGTGTGTTGAACATTTGACTTTCATATAAATTAATTGAGATTTATGCACAAGCGCTCTATGAATCTTTTTGGACACACTTCACTGTTATTAGTTCATTTGATTTGAACTCCAGCACAGCTATTTCATATTTAACTAGGTGAAAGAAAAAGCTTGGATTGGGTTATCTGACTACATATACATGTTAACATTCATATTTTCCCAACACATCCATAGCAGTCAATCTAGATACCTGGAAGATTCAATTGGTGAAAGAAATTCAAAACTCGATCATGTGGTTCCCGAGACATTCCCTTACAAACTTTAAATTTGGCCATCAATTTAAGCCTTAAGCCTTGAGTGTTAAATCTAATCCACTAATCTAAGCTACTAATTGACCGATTTCACCAATGAAGCTCGTTTCGTATCAGTAGAACTAATCCTACAATCACTAATTCAATTAATAATCAAATTATAGCTGAAATCCAACTATCTCAGGCTACAATATAAAAAGGTATGATAATTATTACGATTTCCCGCAGATAGTTAAAAAAATTCTTCAATTTAAGGGGTTGCGAAAAGTCCGTGGAACATCTTTTGTTTCGGCGAAAAAATGTACATCAACAAAATACCGACCATAAAATATCGATTTTTTTTAACGATTTAAAAAAATAAATCAATACTTCTCTCTCTCTCAAAATGGGAAGGGTTCAAACTTGAGATTTATTAATTTTCAGTCGAAAAAAATAAAATTCAGAGTTGGGCAAACATTGTGTTGCACCGTTGTACAAGTAGGATTAAGTTCTAATTTCCGTTGTACTTAGCACAACCCGCACTTTACTTGTCTTTTTTTTGTCGAAAAATTTAATTTTTTCTATCAAAGATGACTTTTAAATCTATTTACCTTTCCATACGTACCATTAGATTTGATAAAGAATCACAACATGTTGAAATATTTTTTAAAATATATCACTGTTTCTTGATTCCAATTCCGTCATACGAGTTTCAATTTTCGTTCAAACACATTGTTTGTTTATTTGGTTCTACATCAACAGACTGGGTTTAGTCCTAATGATGGATTAAGCAAAACTAGGAAATACAATATAGTCAAGAAGTAACAAGCTGCAAAGGCCGTGAAGTCCAACTTAATTCCTAATTCTTAAAAATATATCACGGAATCTCTGACGCAGCGTCTCGCGTGCCAAGTGAAAATCAAATAAGGAAGCAACACGATTGAAACCCCTTTGTAGCCCATTGATAGCACCATACGAACTATAGTTTGTACGACCAAAAGGTATCATCATCAGCATTGCGTTGTTACGGAGTGCTCGTGGTTGAACGTTAACGTCGATTTGTTGTAGACTAGAAGGACAATCGATTCTGCCCTGTAGAATGTCTGCCACAAACAGGGCCCTTGTCGTATCTCTTCGATTTCACAAAGGATCCAGGTGAATTAACTGGCACCGACTTTCGTAGCTTGGAAGACGATGAGGATCCCTCCAAGGCAAACCAGATGAATCGTCGTTGAATGGACTCTACTCTTTGTACACTGGTTTGGTAATTGGGATTCCATACAAGGCAGTAGTATTCTAACACCGACCGGACGAGGGAGCAGTTAAGCGACTTCAAACAGTAGATGTCCGTGAAACTTTTAGCTATCCTGAAAATGAAACCGAGCGTTCTGGATGCCTTGTCGAAATCTAAGATGACTCCCAGATCCTTAATGCAATTCACACGATGTACGTCAACTCCTTCTAGGATATTACTGGATGTAATTGGATGTTTCTTCCGCGAGAACGTGATTACTGAACATTTTGTTGGATTTACAACCATGCGGTTCAGTTGGCGCCAATTAGCAAAAGTGTTGAGTTGGAGTTGGAGAAGGTGACAGTCAGCGATGGCTCGGATTCGGAGATTGATTTTCATGTCGTCTGCGAACGACAGTCGTTGACCGTCGAGGACGAAATTGACGTCGTTGAAATACACAAGAAAAATATCAACGGGCCGAGGTGGCTACCCTGAGGAATACCCGAAGTGGCAGGGAACTAAGGAGATCGGCAGTCGTCGATTGCAACTTCCAACTTGATCGTCAGGATGCGAGCCATCGTAGGAGACTGCTGTTTATACCGAGCCTATCCAGTTTGGCGATCGCTATAGGATGGTTCAACTTGTCGAAGGCGGCTGATAGGTCAATGTAGATGACATCTGTTTGCATATGGTCTGTCATACTCTCCGTAATGTACGAGTTGAGACACAGAAGGTTGGAAGTAGTCGACCGCCCTGCCATGAAACCATGCTGGCCTTCGCTCAAGTGCTGCTTGAAGTGAGAGACTAATGGTTCCATAATGACCAACTCGAACAGTTTAGATATGGCACACAACGATGTGATGCCCCGATAGTTGTCGATGTTTCTTTTGCATCCCTTCTTGAGCTTGAGCTTGCTTGAGCTTGATTGACAGCCCACGGTTGCTACTATGTTATTGCCAGATCAGCTGTAATTACACAGAGAACCAATAGACGATTCTTGGGACTAGCAATCATCCTCGATGTGTAAAAACTGCTGATCTCAAATTAGGCAATACCAGCGCCGGCCGCGCCCAAACACAGGTCAAGAAAGGAATGGGTAGGAATTTGACGTGACATTCGCTTTGATGGAAGCCGAGAACACCTCTACACTTCCACGAGGAATCACTGGGATGTTGGATAAGAGGGTTGGGTTTGCAGCAGAGTTCGTTTTGGTAAACGATAAGCTGAATTGATGTCCTAACGATCATATAACGCGAAGGAGCTTGGGACTAAACCCACGGTCTTCTGCTCAGTAAGCAAAAACGTTTGCCACTAGGCAGACGAGCACCTTTTTAATCACCGAGTTGCTGTTATTACCATGTAGTCATATTATCAAATAAAACGATTGACGAATCTTGAATGTGGATGGGCCTGAGATTAGACTCATGATGTTCTGTTCAGTTAACAAAAACGGTTGCTCTAAGGCCACCGAGACCCTCATATCACATCAAACCGTTGTAACCATTCAAAACCGGCGCCGATGACAACAACAAGTTTCGCAAAATACACGATACACAAGCGATTTTTATCATAAATCTCTTCAATATGAAAGGACCTGGAACCGCGTAAGGACACACCTAACAACACAACAAAAACTGATCGGTCAAGTGCCAAGCTTGCATGTTCGATCGCGACATTTATTATCTTAACGAATCTTGCTGTAACATGAAAAAAATAAATCATAATGGATTATTCGTAGACACTTAACCGTAAAAACCCGAGGAACATGCTTCATGCGATCGAGGTCCTCCCTCTGACAAATGGAAACGATGAAAATAAAATGCATCCGATCCCAAATCCGGCGCAACCGGCATCCCGCCCACGCATTCCAACATCACCATCAGATAGGGGAAATTTTCCCTAACTGATAGCAGCGTCAGCACGCGCAGGTGAGCTACAAGCCACACCAAACCGACCATCGAACGCCCACAAAAGCAGACACGTTCCCTCGAAAATGCAATCGAGAAATCCAAAAAACGTTGATTATTTGTCGATTTACTCCTTCGTCCGTAATATCCAGCAAAGGTATGAAACGATGATCCTCTTAAGTAATAATTAAATAATAATAATAATAATCGACTAACCACTACGCCATTCCTTAACCCGTACCTTAACGTTTAAAAGAAAAAAGCCTACCTTACCTACTAGGAAAATATCTTGTGATCTGCTACCACTACAGATTCCCATCCGTCAAATATGTATGTGTTATCGGTCGTCATATATGGTCATATCACGACCCTTTCTTTTGAGCGAGCAACCATTTTCTCGATGAAATTCTCTTAGAATATTTTTTTTAAATTTCACTCTTCAGAATGACCGTCATACTCTTTCTTAAAATTTAATTAAAATGAATCTCCCTAGAAACCTTGGACAGAATTCCATTGGAATTATTCTCACGATTTGCTTCAGCATACTAATTGGTTTCCTCTCAGATTTCCTTTCATATGCTCCCAGCAATTCCTTGAATTTTCCATCAACACTCCTTAATTATCATCTTAAGAATTTTCTATGATTTCTCTTCCGAGTTATATTTAATTTCTTCACAAAATCGCCAAGCAATTATCATCAGAGCTACGGAACTCTACTCAGAATAAACTTTAAATCCTCCTATGATTTCACAAGGAATTCACTTCACGCTAAACTTAAAATTATGAAATTCTAGGGCAATTCAGAATTCAAAAGTAATTCAGACTGCTAACTCAATATTCACAAGTACTTCAAAATGCCTTTAATTTTAAATTAAATTCTTAAATTAAATCCTCGAAAATCTCAGGAACATACTTCAAAGTCCTGGTAGTTGTCTAGATTCAAAAACCTTGCTAATTGTCCTAAGCTCAACTTATTGTTTTCAATCCTGGACAGTTTTCAATTTCTCTAAATTGCAAAATTATGAAAATTCCTCCATATTGAAATTTTTATTTTCTAGTCCACGATTCCAAAAAATAAATGATAGCCAAAATCAAAACAAAAATTCCATATAAGTAATGCCCGATATTTAAAAAAAAAATTAAGGGTTTTTTCAACCAATAATCTTAAGGAAATGTCTCAATTTTCATGATTCTACAACCCATGACATGAAAACATGTTGTAACAATTCCATGTACGATGTTGCAATAGTTTCCAACATTGATGGCCTTTAATAATTAAAGTAGCAAGTTTAACTAAATATTTTTTGATAAGAGGGTAAATCAATTGCAGTGATATTTTCAAAGCAATTTGTTTAAAAAATCTGGGAAAATCTGGAAAATATTTTAAAAATCTGGAAATATACATGGTATGTCTGTGTATCTGGCAAGGCGACTGAAAATCTGGAATACTGGCAACGCTGTTTGAAACGTCATTTGATGCACATTGGCATACGGATGAAAACAGAAAAAATGGATTCGCTAGGAGTGCTTCTTTTGACGTAGGATGACGTCTTTCGGCAACATATTGGGGGTGCAATTTCAAAAACCAAAAACAGACCGAGGTCACTATTGAAAATTACACAAGTGTTCATCTTGTTGCAATGGTGATCAACATTATCACCGATTGACTACAAAAAGCGCTTTCCCCAACACAGATGTCAAAACCGAATTCCATATGGTCTCGCCAAACGGTGCTTATTCATTCACCATGTATGGTGGTGTCCGGGCGGTCGTCATCAGCAGCAGCAGCAGTAGTGCTTTCGGCGCGTAGCGTTGAACATTGTTGTTCAGTACACAATGAAAAGCTCTCCGTAAGCAGCTAGCTATCAAGGCTGCCCTGAAAGCGGCGCCGGTGGTGTAGTGGTAAGCGTGATTGCCTCTCACCCCAGCAGGCCTGGGTTCAATCCCAGTCGGCGCCGTCGGGATGTTCTGAGGCATAACATCTCTGATCACGCCTTCCTTCGGAAGGGAAGTAAAGCCGTTGGTCCCCGGTTTATGAGTTGATGGGTCGATAGGTAGGGTCCAGGTGTGGGAGCTGCCTTCCTGGCGTCGGTAGCATTGGTGCTCAGCACGGAAAACAAGATCGACGGAAAACAAATCAAGGAAAAAAATGGCTGCCCTGAAGAGCCCTCGATTCACCGAAGAAGGAGGAAGAAACCAAACCGCTACCGATCGGATTCAGTTGCTCGTCGTTAGCCGCTGTGGGCCATCTATGCCAAACAACATACAGCTCGCCAGCCTCATTCGTGTTGAACAACCTAATAGCTCAGCATTACTCCAACCGTCACGACAAAACGGTTCTTTTCAGGACCACCATAAATTGTTTTTGTTTAAGAGTTAATTGTCATTAAACGTTCGCTCACCTTGCTGCCATAAACCAACATGAAATTTATGAGTCAAATGAACAGTATGTGTGGCTTTTATGTGTACACATATTAAGGATGTGTCCGACTAAAAGATATCATTTGTTTTTCACATTGCAAGAATTCATGTGTGGGACACATAAAAACAATCTTCGAAATTTTTGAAAAATTGATGGTAATATTCATATTATGCGTTCTTGTAAACTATGTTTTGCAGCTTTAGTTCAACTACCGTAACAAACGTATGATTGAT
The DNA here is from genome assembly GCF_037179485.1 of Ochlerotatus camptorhynchus. NCBI lineage: Eukaryota > Metazoa > Arthropoda > Insecta > Diptera > Culicidae > Ochlerotatus > Ochlerotatus camptorhynchus. The sequence continues at coordinate 1,608,285 of NW_027040943.1, forward strand.
TCTTTGACGTCCAAACCGATGATATATTGAACGCTTATGCCAAAGGAGTTCTCTACTCTAAAGGGAAAAAAACAGCTAAACAAGTAAATTTTTGCCAGTATAGAATTGTTAGTTGTGTGCGGCAATAATCATTAATCCATTGCAAATTTGGAATGCTATAGCAATTTTGCCAACGTGGCATCCAGAAATCTATATTTTATGTTCAAGTAATCACTCGCCTGGCTCATCTCATTAAATCCACACACACGCATCAAAAAGCGTTTCCTATACATCCATTCAATTAACAAATTGTCCTCCATTAACCTCAAGTACCGGGGATGGGACAATTACGCTATCTCATCACAATCGTCGCACACACGAACAAAAGCTGTCAATTAGTCGCCACTAGATCCCGTGAGAGAGGATGAGCGAAATCCAGCGCCTGTCCAATTCAGTCACACTACCGGCACACCATTGTCCGTCCATTGTCTCACTATGGGCAGCACAATCTATTCCCTCAACTCAGCTTCTCCAAAATCGAACTTCTACCTTCGGGGGGTGCCTTGGCGTTTTTGTGCAACTGTCTACTGGTTATCGTCAAAGTTTGTCCAATTATCCACACGTGTTCTGACAGGCCCAAAAAGCACTGGCCGTGGTCCTGTCCTCGCCTTCTATTGTGCCGTCCGTGGGAAACCATCCAAGAGTGTATGTGTTTGTGTATGTGTGAATCAATGTCTTTCTCATTCACCTCGACGTTGCTCGAACTAGGTGGAAAGGATAATCTGATTACCCGGAAATAGAGCTCGACTCGATGCCTTTTTCTTCGTCTGCTCATTCCAACGAGGAAGACTGATTGAGATGAGAGCAACAATATAAATAATTCCGTTCATTAAAGCTTAATGAGGCAAAGTCGGATGAGCGCCTCTCATTTGAAGTCTTCAGAGCTCCTCCTGCCGCTCACCGTTCCAATATTTCAACATCCCGTAAAAGTAGAAGGATTGCCACGTAGGAAGGAAGATTCAGGAAATTGATTTTCTTTCATTTGTCGCTTTCACTGTAATTCCTTGGAATCCCTTAAACTGCCATCACAAGTAGGAGTCATTCTTTAAAGTGACATTCCCCAGAGAGCAACATTGACGACGACGACGGCGACGCGAAGGTCTTTCACTCAAGCGCATGTCTATGAAAGCATTATGAATAATTGAATACACTTATGCTGCCGAATGCCGTGCATGAGCGTAGATCGTAGCTAGCCTGACTGGCGGCGGAAGGTATGAAGTCTTTGTTCAACCTTCCATTTTCGGTGGAGCTTCCGACAAGGTCGACTTATCTAGGAGAGTCGCAGCCGTGAAGGTATTTGGAGCAAAATGGTGGAGCAGACAAGTAAAAAGTTTTTCTTTCGTTAAAGTTGAGAGCGAGGAAGTGAGATACGATAGAAAAATTCTGAATTATAAATATAAATTAAGGAAGGTCGAGATTATTCGTTAATTTTGATTTCCTCCGCTTCGGGCGAGGAGAGGTTGTTCGTTCCGAGCGAGCGCTCCATGGCTGATGTGAAACGGTGGGAAATGGGTTTCTCAGGGTTGGAATTCGAGATGTGCTCAGAATTGGGTTTTGTATTAATAAATTACGTTAATACTCAAGTTGGGAGGGTTTTAGATTTCAAATGATTTGTGATATTAATGGGCACTAATTATGCAATATATGTGGTATATTAAAAGGGTAAGTGTGTTAGCTATGGCTCTAGTGCTTTATTTTTTGGCCGTTTGGCCTTCAAAAGTTTGAAATAAATTTTCATGGTTTTATTTGCATAGATGTTTAACAAATTTTGTGTTCTATTCTTGCATCAAAATAAATTTTGGTAAAGAATGTACAACAATTGAAATTTAAAGAAGTGACAATAAGAAGGCCACTAGGGCTAAAAACTAGCACACGTACTCAATGTGAATCAAACCTTATAGTACCCATGTCGGTCCATAGTGTAACGTACCTGAAAATAAACAGAAAAATTTATATTTAATAATTGTTTGTAAGTAATTTAAGCCACAAATCATCATAGTTTTCATTGAAGCAATCTTATCTCAAATATTTATAACAAGCAACTAGACTCCTTGCTCGTGTGCTTGGAGAAGTTGACAACACCAAAATAAAAAAAAAATCACACGTTGTTATTTTTCTAAATTTATTGGGAAAATTTGATGGCCATCGGGGTGAATGCCGCGTATTGGCTGAAACCTTGGACGGATTCAAACGTCTTTTCAAGTACCTTACTAAGAAGCAACACACATTTTTTACTTACAACACCAAAACTCAACGGCTATTCAAGGTTGTCTTGAAAGGTCTGCCGAATGGTGAATCCCTGGATCATATCAAAAATTAATTGACTAAATTACTTGGAGTTGAGCCAGTCCAAGTAATCAAAATGAAATCCCGTCCTGGCGATTCGCGCAACGGGATTTCTTATGATTTTTATTTACTTCACTTCAAGTCTAGTGAACTAAACAACCTTAAGGCCTTGGAAACAGCTAGATTTATGCTCAATGTCCAAGTGAAGTGGGTACACTTCAGGAAAACTGGAGGAAATTTCCAAAATCTCACCCAGTGCCGTTAGTGCCAGGGATGGGGTCATGGAGTGAAAAATTGCTACAAGCCAGCTAAATGCATGAATTGTGGTGAATTCTCTCCCGCTAAAGACGGCTATCCTGTGAAGAAATATACTAAGAAATTGAAATGTTCAAATTGAGATGAAAAAATGTTCAAATTGGGAATGCAAAACTCGCAAAGCGATCAGGGCTACAAAATGATGAGTTGACAACCTGGAAGGAGAGTGATTCCTAGCTCCGGTCCTCACAAGTCGGTACATCACGACTACTCGAGTCATATGATTATAAACGACTACCAGCAGAAACGGACACAGCTGGGTGGCGTAGCCTGGGCAATGTTGCCAGTCCGGCAATAGCAAAGTGAAGAGGGGCGACGCGAACACTGGCGCGGTAACCAGAGTACGGTGATAGAGGAAATGCTTCACTAAAGCCGAGCGTCTGTTCACCTTGGAGGTGCGACTCAAAACTACGTCTGTTCTCCATGTTAGGAGTGACTGATCACCGTCCTAGTGCCAGCGTGGGACTCTAAACAGAGCTGTGCATGATAGTCCCCTAGCGATACAGGGGGTTGGGGCAGGCTCAACAAGCCGCCCTGGAAAAAAAAAACAAAGTTGCAAATACTGAAGAAAGAAATACGGATCGGAACAATCAGAACAGACCTACGCGACGAAATAAGGACTACGATTAGAAACTCGGAACATGGAACGGAAAATCTCTGGAGGTATTTTTGAACGTTTGCGTACCATCTATGGCGGAGTGCAGATGAATGACGGAACGTGGAGGAGACGAATGAACCACGAATTGCACCAGCTGCTGAGAGAACCATGCATCGTCCACATTGCAAAAATTGGGCGACTTCGTCATAATAATGCCACACGACGACCCAATGAAAATAGTTCTAGAAATCGACTCATCAGAAACAAGAAGAAGAAGCGCGCAGTGGGCAAGGTGGATCGACCAAGTAGAAGGCGACCTGCGGACTCTTCGCAGACTGCGAGGCTGGCGAAGTGTGGCCATGGATCGAGTAGAGTGGATACGACTTCGTCGAATAGCAGAGGACAACAAAGCCTTGGCCTGATTGGTAAGTAAGTTTCATTTGGCCTACATTCCTGATAAATGGAAAAATGCAAAATTTGTTCCCATTTGAAGCCTGATAAAAATCCAGCTGAAGCTTCTAGCTGCCGTCCAATAAGTTTGCTTTCTTCAATAAGTAAACTTTTTAATAAGAGAATTTTAAATAGAATGATGCTTCACATCAATACGAACTCAATTTTTGCAGATGAGCAGTTTGGATTTCGCCATGGATATTCAACTACTCATCAACTCTTAAGAGTTAGCAATTTAGTTCGTTCAAAAAAATCTGAAGGCTGTTCAACTGGAGTTGCTCTTCTAGACATAGAAAAAGCATTCGACAGTGTTTGGCATGAAGGTTTAATAGCTAAATTGAAGAAGTTTAATTGTCCCATTCATACTATGAACTAAGTTCAAAATTATTTAACTGACAGAACTCTGCAGGTAAATTATCAAAATTCCGAATCTAAACGACTACCTGTTAGAGCAGGAGTTCCTCAGGGTAGCATTCTTGGGCCTATATTGTATAACATTTTCACTTCAGACCTCCCTGATTTGCCTCAGGGTTGTCACAAATCTTTGTTCGCCGATGACACAGGCATTTCTGCTAAAGTAAGAAGTCTTCGTGTTATTTGCAGCAGTCTGCAGAAAAGTTTGGATATTTTCTCTTCTTATATACATAAATGGAAGATTTCTCCAAACGCTTCCATAACTCAACTTATAATATTTCCACATAAGCCTAGAGCTTCCTTTTTGAAACCTAGTAGTAGGAACATAGTCATTATGAACGAGTTCCATTTTCTTGGCCAAGTCAAATGAAACATCTTGGATTAGTACTTCACCAAAAATTAACTTTTAAATATCACATTGAGGGCGTTGAAGGTATTGTTGTTGCACTACCAAGAAAAAGGCACTTCAAAAGATTCAAAACAAAGTTCTGAAGATGATTTTGAAGTTGCCTTCCTGGTACAGTACTACCGAGGTACATATAATTTAGAATGTTGAGACTTTGGAACAAATGTCCAACTAAATAATTTATAATTTCAGGCAAACATTGTAGCAATCCTCAATTCAGGTATACCTGAAGCTAGCTGATCTGCAATCTCCTAAAGCAACCTTTAGTATGATATGATCGAAACCAACGCAGAAGATTACCGCAAACACCGAGCCTGCCGAGTTTGGCAATCGCAATAGCATGATTCAACTTGTCGAATGCTGCGGATAGGTCTGAATAAATAACGTTCGTTTGAACGTGATCCGACATGCTTTTGGTTATATACGAAGTGAGACATAGCAGATTGGTGGTTGTAGAGCGGCCGACAGTAAACCCATGTTGATCAGCACTCAAATACTGCTTGCAATGGGGCAGCAACGGTGCCATAATCACTAGCTCGAATAGCTTCGAAACGGCACTTAAAGATGTAATTCCTCGATAGTTATCCACAGCTTGTTTCCTTCCTTTTGTGTGGACGGGAAAAATGTGCAAAAATTTCCAGGAGGATGGACATATGCTACTGGATAGAGACATGTGGAACAGGCGATGAAGCGGAATTTACAAGCAATCAATATGTCTCTTCAAAAATACGGATTGTTCAGGTCCAGGATTAAAGGATGACTTGAGCAGAGTCGCGGCCTTGGAAATCATCTCAGCATTAACATCAATTGCACCCAGCGTTTGATTTGACTGGAATGTTCCTGGCAGCCAAGTTAATATGGTCGTCAGTGAGTATCTCATTAGTGAATACACTGGAAAACTGTCTCCGTTGAATTCCATAGACGATGAGAGGCCAGATTCACTGCGTTGCTCGTTCACGTAGTTCTAAAAGGATTTCGGATTTTTAAGTTTGCGCTGGATGCCTCGTTGGAAACTTGAAAAGCATTCACGACTGACTCGCTGGTACATGTGATTCAGCTTCACATAATGTAGTTTCAGAGGAAGCGTACGATACTTCGTAAATCTTCTCAATGCTGCTCTCTTGATTGACTTCAACCTTTGTGGTGAGTTCTTTTCGGGACGTGTCTGTCGATGACATATGCCAATATATGTGAAAAGGTTTGCGCTGTAGCCTCAACGTCATCTGGATCAAGGATGTTCTCCCATACCATGATAGACAATACATCTATAATGCTACGGTGGTCAGCTTTACGGAAGTCAAAAGAAACCATAGCAGGATAATCGACGAAATCACGCACGAGTTTGTCCTCAACAGTGACAATTAGGGGAGCCCTGTCCTGTGTGCTCATGAAGCAGTGGTCCAAACTACGATCATTTTCGTTAACTACATGGTTAATTTGATAAACCGTTGCTGCACTGTAGTTGTCGAGAAGGCTATTAGCTCCTGCGTGAAATGTAGAGCTATCAGGATCTGGATACAGGAATCTTCTATGAGATGTACTCCACGAAAGGCCTGGCAGATTGAAGTCACTCAAAATGAATATCTCATCAACTGGAGTGGCACTTTCGATAACTGTGAAAACTGACCGACAGCGAGTATCGATGAGTTCATTGTCCCGGACTCGATCAGGTGGAATGTACAGAGCGCATAGAAATATGAATCGTTCTCGATGGCCTTTGCCGCCAACGCGCCACGGACAACTACAAGGACACCTCCACCAGTAGATTTACGGCTGTTGTTGGGATTCCTATCGCAACGCAAGACCTCGCACAGCCACGTTTCGCACAGGACAATTACACCGTAGCAACCATCTGATACAGCTAGGCGGTACTCTTCAACATCAGAATTCATTCCTCCGGCGTTTTGGTAGAAGCTCATGACGTCCTACTTGCGGCAAGGAATCGAACGACTGCTCTCCCTGGAAATCACAGATACATCTGGCAATAACTGACCATCATCAAGTCTGATTCAATACTTGCCATAGTGAGTGGGTTGGAAGACCCCCTCTCCACATCCGACAGCAGATTCGGAACGACTACGATGAACGAAGGCTGCAGATGGCAGAACTTAGACGGAGGAATTGGGGGCTTCTATGGGGCTTTCTACGGTGCGTTCCGGGTTCCTAGGATTGGGGGAAACAGAGGCATCATCACAGTGACTAACATAGTCAGAATTGCTGAAAATTTGATCAACATCAGGCAGTGAATAGTCAATATATTGATTGTACTTGCCTGTAGAGGCAAGGTGGATGACTTCTGATTTATATCCAGCCACATGCCCAGGACGACTATGCTGAGCACTGACTGGCAAGAATCAAAACGACTGGGCTAGAGGAACCAAGAGATTCCGAAGAGCGGTCTATTGTGCGTCCCGGAGATGAAGTAGTATTGTGCGAACAGTAAAGTGGATGTTGTGAATGAGCTTCTCAACTGAAAACAGCCGGCAGATGCTTGAGTCGTTCCACAGTTATCAGGAAAATTACTGTAACTAATGAATGCATACTTTCCTGAAGACAAAGGTTGAGAGACCTCATCAACGAACTCGACCACAGGTCCAGAACGACTTTGAAGGCGGGAAACAGCTAGCGGGACTGGATCGAGTGGTTCGAGGTCTCCCATAATGCGACAGGCAGTTCGTTCTGGTTTACAGCGTTCCAATTCACAACGTGGCATCCAAATCTGAATCATCATACTGGGACACAACCTTTGACCAGCTTCTCGATTGATTCCGATTTCACGCTAGGATGTATACGAGAAAGGTACAGCCAAAACAGCTCGGTGGGTTCAGGGACAGTAATGACCTCGGTAAAGACATAGCACAGTGGTCCAGAATGCAGATTTAGGTGGAATGATATGTTTTGAGCCTGAAACTGAAACTTTAGACTAAAAGTCTCTTCTACAAAGTTGTTCCTTATAGCTAGGCCCTCATTTTTATGACACTGAATTCTAGGATGTTTCTTATTATCATTAATATCAATAATCTAACTTTTTGTTTGAATAAATTAAGGTGTACATTCTTGAGCAAAATTATAGCTTAGCTAATTTCAAGCAACTTTGCATAAAAAAAACTTTTCTATATCTCTTAAATTGAGCTATTTTCTTGAATTGGGTTAGGGTGTCTCTAAAAAACAGTTGTTTTGCTCTAGTTTTCTTATTTAATATTTTTCAGCAAAGGTGTCTTCAAATAACTTTTAGATCTTTAGAAGGCGCAAAATGTTGCCACACAAAGTTTGTCAATATCTTTCGCCGATCAAGAGTTATTGACGTTTTTCTACTAAAAATATGCCCTTTTCAAATTTTTAATATCTCTGGTAGGGGCAAACAAAAATTTTTTTAATGGCATTCGAAAGGGCGTATATTATTCTCAATAATATGAAAAAATGGAGGTATGTTATATTTAAACTCGTATTAAATCAATTTGAATGTATTCATATTTTTAACTATAGTTTAGTATATCTTTTTTATTAGAAGATATACAGACAACACATTTGCGCCTTCTAAAGATCTAAAAGTTTTTTGAAGACACCTTTGCTGAGAAACTTGAAATAAGAAAACTAGAGCTTTCTTTAGAGACACCCTAACTAAATCCAAGAAAATAGCTCTAAATCGATCAATTTAAGAGATTTAAAAAAGTATTTTTTGAACAAAGTTGCTCTAAATTAGCTTAGCTATAACTTTGCTGAAAAATGTATACCTTAATTTATTCAAACACAAAAGTTAGATTTTTGATTTTAATGATAATAAGAACCACCCTAGAATGCATTGTCTTAAAAATGAGGGCCTAGCTATAAGGAACAACTTTGTAGAAGAGACTTTAAGTCGAAAGTTTCAATTTCAGGCTCAAAACATATCATTCCACCTAAATCTGCATTCTGTGCATTGTCAACCATTACTGCTTTAGTACCACCAACAAGTGGTCTGCTGGTGAGCGAGCCTTCATCGTGGCGCCGTTTTAATGGCGATTGACGCTTAAGATCGCCGGAACTCAAGTTTATTGGAGTTGTCAATGCGATTCGTCTCGACAGCTGAGCGATCTGCTGTCCTTGCTTAGTAATTTCCTTCCTTAGCTCAGCGTGTTCGATTTCGTGTTTCTCGGTGGTAGAATTAACCGCACTACCAAACGACGGAACAGCAGTTTTGAACCGAGTACATTTCATCAGCTTTGCGCACTCGTTGCTCATTCAAAACAAGTTCGGGCTAGTATGGACAATATTCAGAAAAGCCTTGTGAACTTTGTGCCGACGCACTCCAAGTGAATCATCCTGGCGCAAAAAACCATGCAGGAGACGGATTCTTCATCGTCTTTAATTGGTTTAGCGCATTGGTCATAGGCGGAAGACATGTTGACTTAGTTTCCAAAACTAATTTAGAAACAACGGTGGAGATGCTCTAATACGCAAGGAGGAATTGGATTCTGCAGAGCGTCTGATATCGATAATAACACAACAGTTAACACTACAAGATGTCCGATGAGATAACTTTTTCACTGTTTTCACAACACGAAAAATGTTCCAAATAGACGAGTATCGCAACGAACTTTCCACTAACAACCGGTACAATTTTGCAAATCTGCAGAACGGGAAAAACGAAAAACGATAGCCCGTGTGATAAAAAATCTACAAATTTAATAGCGCAAAATCACGACAATGTGAATAACAACAAACAATAACGTACTTTGACTATTGAAATTTGATTCATTTATTGTTAAAACGGATAGATCTGAGAATTTAGTAGCTAGTGCCATCTTGTGTTCTCCCAAGTTGTTAGCTGCCCATCGGTGTACTCCCATGTCTGTATTTTTCATCAGTATATTGCTTAGATCGAGATGAAGAGCACAACACCCTTCAAACCTTGTGTTCTCAATCCCTACTCTGCCATCCATTTGTTACAATTTGTTGTCCCTAACCTCGAGCTAGCCGTGAGTAATCAGCTCCCGCTTTACTAACGTTAGTTTTAAGTAATTTTGAAATCTAAACAATGAATATCGGCTCCGCAAAGCTACGGCAAATGCGCCTTAAAAAAACGTGGCTGAGTTCTACTCGAAAATTGTTTGGTCAATAATAAATGGATTTTTTCATTTGAAAAATAACTTTCGAAACGTCACATCAAATTCGAATTGAACTCGGCAAATGCGACACAGACTGAATGGGTTACCCGAAGAAACACTAAAAAAAGTTAAGGGTTGTATCCAAAGCACGACCGCATTGTTGACGTAGAACTACGAAATTGTTTTTGATGCTCCATTCACTAATATATTAATAACAAAATAAATGGTTTAGAAACTTAACTCCACACTTCCAATTTTCGAAATTGGCCAATTATTGAATAAATCCTAAAATTAGGATAACATTTGGCCGCTTGTTTGTTGGCTCGACACAATCGAACGCGTTCAGCAACGGTCCGCTTCTGTTTCGCAGGTTTCCCTGCCTCCTGGTCTGTCACGCGCTTCCGATAATCGCGGAGATATTTTGCAGCCATGTGTTGAGACATTTTGAAGATTTTACAAATTTTCTCAATAAACACTTGATTTACTTCGAATATTGACTCTATCCAACGTGGAGTGTAAACACTGAAGCACTTACTGTACCATTTGGAATATACAGAGAATGCTACAATGCATAATCACGATGGTGTTTCATTATGATGTCTGTGTTTGGGAAAGAATCACATACTGAAATTTTGTATGCCTTTCTTTTTGCACACGCCGGTAAGCTACACAGGCTCCTCCGATCATAAGTAGTTTGCTATCAAGTAGTGACTCCCGTTGCGTAGTTTGCCAATGTAAATCCTTTAAAGCAAAGGGCAATTAACGAGCTATTAACGAAAGCTGAAGAGAATCTATCAAAATCACTTGCACCCCTGCTTCCAAGTTTGCTTACAAGATTACAACTCTGGGAACATTTTGTGTGGTCGTTGGGGGTGTGTGGTTCTGAATACGGAAAAACAGGCACAGATAAATTCAATTCCAACTCATTACTGTAAAAAGCTTGTAGGCCATAAAAAGGGACCATGCACACTTAATTTTTTTCGCCGAGATTCCAACAGTCGAGTAGTTTTGCATTTTATTTTGCAGAGATTCAGTAAAACAATTGCCGATACTCAGCTAACAAATACGATTTTGCTGAGATATCAGCTAAGAAATAGATATTTTGCAGAGATATCAGCAAAAGTAAATGCCGAGGTAATCGGCTGTTGGATATTTTACCAGGCTAGATTAAGCGTGTGGATGTCGTCTACGCTTTGAAGCGACAGACGCACTCTGTACGGTTTCGGAGGTTAAATCATCACCAACTTAGTGATGATTTAACCTCCGAAACCGTACAGAGTGTGTCTGTCGCTTCAAAGCGTAGCCGACATCCATGGCCACTTACGCTTGGCGTGTTCAGAGTAGGTGACAGCATCACGGATCACAGCATTTTTCAGCACACCTCGTGTTTTCTCGTAGACCATACCGGAGATACGTTTGACACCGCCACGGCAAAGCAGACGACGGATGGCGGTTATCACGAAGAATTGCTATGACGCTTGGCGCCTTCTTTGCCAAGACCTTTTCCTCCTTTGCAACGACCAGTCATTGTTACTTGTTAGGTAGAAGAGTGGACTACCTAACCTGCCACAATCTTCCTACTGCTGCTATTGCTGCTTCTAGTTTCTCGTTAAAAATCATCAGTCAAAAGCATGACTATTGATGCGTAAACATATTTCTGATCGATTAATTATAAAATTATTGAAATTGGTCCAGGGGCAGCTGAGTTCTTAATGTTCAAAATCTTTCATAATTTTGTTACATGTTCCATTTTAGGTTTTCACAAAGTGTACCCCCATATAGAAATTACAGACGTAGTTCAACGTCAAAAAACCAAATTTTTGGAGTCAGTCCAGATTTTCTTTAAATATCTGTATTTTCCCGACTCATCTAAATTAAGAATGCACCTGAACACAACCTTTAATACATGACCAAGAACGCAACATTAAAGCACAGCATTTTGGGTTCATCTACCAAAGCATACCTTTTCTTTCCACCAGCTCCAGGAACCTGTATCATGCATGAATATTTGAACTTTATTTGGGTCCGTGGATCTACCTTCGTTCACCTTCATTCTTGTCTGCCTCAACACAAAAGGAAAATATTTTCACGTTAAGCATCCTTCCATCGTGCCCCAACGACACGATGATGCGCTAGCAACATCAATTTCGGCCTATCAATATTAATAATAATTCAATTCCATACGGAGCCACAGCACGAAAATTGCCTCTTGTCTCGTTAACCCCCGGTTCCACCCAACATTGACACAGGAAAGTCCTCACTTTTCTGCACCTTGTACTTTTCTGCTCAATCAAGATGATCCTTTTTCCCATTCCGAAAGACCGGACTTTCTCCATCGTTTCGCACATTCCTTTCTGCTGGCGATGGCATGCGACGGAGGTCGGATGGGTTGGGTACTCAAATTCCAGGAAGTGTACAGGCCCAAGTCATCCATCCTTTCGTCAATATCGTCTTGTCAATCGGAATCAGAATGACCACAAACCAGTAGAAACCTCCCCCACTCGCAGTCCGGAAGCCGTGTCGGGTTAAAGCGGATCAAGCGAAGTGACCTTTTCATGGGTCGTTTAGTTTATCGGTGTAGAGTTTCCTCTTCTTTTTTTTTTGCAACGTCGCCATCTGATCCATGGATAAAGTGTCAACAGTGAGGATTGCTTTCGTCCTTTGGAAGTTACACTGTCAGCCCGAAACGATTGGGCAGTAGTTCTAGGAATGCATTCCATAAGATACAAAATGGCACATTTGGAATTCCAGTGAAGTGCAGCCGTCCGGAAAATAACGCAAATTTGAAATAATCGAAATTGAACTCAGATCCGGCAGTCCCGGGTATGGTAGACGAATGAATATACAGTGTTGAAGGTAAACACACTCCATCACAACACCGTTCCGAATGTGCCCACCACGGTAGCATGTGCGGTATCTATATGGTCCAAAATAAATAATTCAATCGCATTCACTTTCCTGTATGTGTGCTTGCCCATCCGAGTGTTTTTGCTGTTTGGGATCGATGAACGAATATTCTGAGAGGGCAAACACCATCTCTCTCTCTCTTCAATAATAATGCATAATAAAATTGCAGTAAGCCGGAACCGAATGCGTGGGGAACATCCGTGGCTTCGATTCATCAGCAGACCGGAAACAGGCGGAGGTGGAGCGGAAAAAATACCAATGATGAGTTGGTGTAACTTCTGAAAAGCGAGATGAATGTGTACAATTCTCGACTACTTTTTCGAAGTGACGTATCAGTTTTTGATCGTCGATTTGGCGTAACTGGTAGCTCGCCCACGCATTCTAACACAATCTTCAGAGAGGGGCAATTTTACCCTACCTGATAGTGGTGTTAGTATGCGTGGACGAGCTAGCAGTTACACCAAATCACCGATCAAATGCATTGTTTACCAAAGCTGATACGTCCCTTCGAAAAAGTAATCGAGAATTGTGTTTTTTAGTGTTTGTGTAGTTTCAGCTATATTGAGTAGGAGGTTCTACAGGGCAAAAAAAAAACTAAGTAATTGTTGGTGCGATGGCACGGTGCGGCATTCGATTCTGTGCTATTGTTTGGATTATCATTGGAACCATTGGAAGTATTGATATAATAGTAAATTGTTGTTATTTTTCACTGCATTCATACACATTATTGTGCTAACAAATTACTGAGCCCTATTAACTTTAATGGTAGTTGCTGTAAAGTAATTTAGCTGCCAGTTCATGCAACAGTGTAGGATAAGATAGGTGACTGAGCTTGTTTGCTGCCTCGATGAGCCACTGTAGCCGATCTGATCTTGGGACTGGAGCCGTCCGAATTTTCTGGAGAAGAGTGTTGATTAGGAGTTCCGGTCGTCCCACATACTTCATAATAGTTGCGGGAACTTCAATGATGTTCCAATTACTTTTGAAAAACTATATGTTATTTAGTCCCATTATCATCAGACAAACTTCGGGAACCTTCAGGACGATCTGAGAATTTCATAGAAATTCCAAGAATTTAAAAGAAGTTCCGAAAACATCAAGAACATATTGTAATTCATCTGACAGTAAAACTTAGGTAAAATACAAAAAGCTACAGATCAACAGAGTTCACAAATAATCACAATCTTCTCAATCGGTTTCGAAATTGGTTCGATGATTCACCGAATTCAAATGCTGATTCCGCAGTGGAGAATGTCGGAATCATCTCAGACATTAGCTCATGTTAGTCATGTGCAGTCCGATGAAACCTTGGCAGTAGAAGGGATGATTGCCGCAACATTATTTGAGGAAGACGGAAGTTTAACTGAGAAAGCAGTTGAGGATTGTCCACATCGCCATTTGAGCTGTTGAGCTGTTCAGTCCGTATTTTCACTCGAGTTCTCGTTTCGATTTTGATTAGTTTTGCGCCGTGGAAGTGTCGCTACCTTTTCGCATTCGGGCATGTTTACTTGAACTTGCAAACACGAAACAAATGGTTTGAAAACGTGCCAATGAGACAGCAGCGGGCCCTTCAAAGAAGATGCTAATAGAGCCCAGCGCGTCGCAGGGTGACGCCGGAAAACGGGTACTGTAAACTAACCAGCAGGCATGGAAAATCATTTACATTAATTTCATTTGCCCCTAACTTTATTCATCAACAGAATTCCGCAAAATGATGTATGGAGCTTTTGTAGGTTTTGTTATTAACTACAACATTTGCCAGCAACTTAAATCTGTATCTCTTATGCATCACGAATTATAGCGGGCAGAACTCGTTACTGTTTTTCAGTGAATGTAAGATACATTCACTGAAAAACAGTTGTGGATTCTGTTTGCTCTGGTTCGTCATGCATAAGAAATACGGATTTGAGTTTTTGACAAAAGTTGTAGTTAATAACAAAACCTACAAAAGCTTCATACATCATTTTGCAAAGTTCTGTTGATGAAAAAAGTTAAGGGCAAATGAATGTAAATGAATGCACTAAATAAATGCAAATGATTGTCCATGTCTGCTAACCAGTTTGCAGTACTCCCGGAAGAAAATGGTGACGCCGTTCCCATTACTAGAAGAGAGCGGATTCCCCCGCTTTTCACGCCGGTGAAGGATGTTGCCAAGCTGGGTTCTGAACTGGCAAAACACAAGCTGCTGCCTCGCTTCAAGTTTTGCAGCATCAGTACCAACATCATGTGCTCCAGCCTGGAAGAGTAAAATGGAGTGGCTTAGGCTCAAACCTGAGGCGGTATACCCGATGAACCGGCATTCCAACCACAACACCAGCTTCCGTGACCAGTTGTTCCTGGTGCACTTCACGAAGGGATCCACCAGTCTTGCGGCTCTGAGATCCAAAATCCGGGACCTGTTTCCGGTCATCATCAGATGGGAGCATTACAAACCCCAACATCGTGATGAAACGCAGCGTATGAACTGCCTCTCCTATGGCCATAGCACCAAAAACTGCCATATGAAGACAAACTGTGGAAAGTGTGTTGGAACTCACTCAACTGCGTCCTGTGAGCAAGATGATGACATCGAGCCAACGTGTGTCAACTGCGGTGGAAACCACCAAGCCTCCAATCGTGCATGTTCCAAGCGAGTGGAGTTCACGAATATCCGTCGGAAGGCTACAATCATCAATCTCCTCCGTAATCATCGTTCGCCTTCTGCACTCATGGAAGTCCACTACCCAGCTCTCCAGCCCCGTCGACATGTACCGCACCTAGCCCCACTTCCGCTCAACAACCAACAAGCCAATCCTGTGAGTATACAAATGGTTTCCAACAGTCTGACAGTTCAGCATCGTCTCGCTGCTGCTGCAGCCCAGCCAATTCCAGGTTCCTCCACCGCCTCTGGTTTATCATACGCTGGTGCTGTCTCAGGTGAGCCTGTCGACGATTCTCCGTTCACCTCGGAGGAACTTGTGACGCTCGTGGCCGAGGTCATCATCATTATGCGCACCTGCAAGACTCCATCTGAACAGCTACATGCTGCTCTGTCCCTTGTCACTAAGTACGGATAGGGACGTTGCGATACTTAAAAGTATCGATACTAGTATCGAATAACTGATATTGATATTTGCGATACTATCGAAACAAAGTATCGATTCTTTTAAGTATCGAATCATTTGATAAAAATGCAATGGTCGAAAAAAGAACATTCCCTCGACACTGAAGATTTTCCGTACTCTTTTGGTCCATTCCGATATCGCACTTCATACTGGATAGAGACAGCAATAACGAATAGCATAGTCGCATATGTATGTATGTATGTAAAGGATACCACTCATTGTTGCAAGGCACAGCCATTAGACAGTGGATCATCCTCCAAGTATGACTTGATCAAGTACGATACCTGGTTGTATTCAATTTACCATTGTAAGAAGGGCCAAAAACGGAGGGGCGGACCCGTAAGCAGATACACTTACGCGCAATCCGCGGGATCAAGAGAATCGCCTTCCAATGATAAAATCCTACAACCCGATGTAGAACAAGCCATCATACGAGGGAACGTCCCAATGAGTGGGGAGAAGAGCCCGCCGTCAATTCACGAAATGTTAATGACAGGGAGTTGGCAATTCCACTCTCCCCATCCAAATCGCTTCAATCCGGTGCCCTGGTGGTCCCATCCCTCCCCTTTGCATTTAATGTGTGTATATATATATATTTATATCGGCATTACCCGTTAGATTTTGTCAACACAATTTTGCCTTCTTAGCTTTTCAAAATCTTTAATAAATGCAAATCTTATCATCTGACCTATTCCGCGAGTCGTGCGAATCTCCACCACCAATGAGTCAACAAAAGTCACGCACTAGTGGGGTGACTCTCCGTGCAATCAAATGAAGAGTCACCTCACACGAGGCGACCACCGTCACCCTACTAGCGACAGAGAGCCATACTACTCGGAGAACAGGCCTGCAGGTGACGTTTAAAGCTCCACAATTTTACTGAAAATCTAAGAAAATTATTAAATAGAATTTAATAATATAACTGCAGAGCTCAAGCAGTTTAAATATACTGAGAACGTGTTGCCAAAATCGAACGGATACTTTATATGTTTATTAATTTATCTTACCTTGATGGACCAACTACTTACCTGTCCTTAATGGCCATAAGCTCCAATCGGTATTTCCCGGTAAATCCGATCATGATCCTTTACAACATTTGGCCGACACCAACGCGCATCATCGCAACCACTCAGCACTTTCTTCCTCTTCACTAAATTGAAGGGCTTCTAGGGAAACTATTTTCTTGCGGACTTCACTGTTCTTCTCCTTCTTTTTCTCTTTTAACCCCTACTACGAGAAGATGAAACACCTATGTGGCACTCACTCTCCTACTATCGGTTGTCGCTGCATTAAAACCGCTGCCGCTCTCTTTCACCGTTTTCTTTTTGCTTCTCTTTCTACTCTCTTCGTCTCACAGAATTTCACCACCGCTTTACTCTGTATTCCTTTAGGGTGCTCACTCACACACTCCTGTTTGCCGCCTTTTATTTTCCCCGCACTATCAGCTTCTTCTTTTCTTCCCCTTTCCTGCCTTCTCGCACTCGAAATTATCGCTACCGTTCGGCGTGGAATCCACAATTTCCACTCTTAAACGCACTCCCCTTGCGCTCCCCTCGCACACATATGCACACTGGGCCTCCCCGCATAGACCCTTCGCCCCTTCAGCAGCAATCCTGCCAAAAGCAGTCTCAATCACGCTTTTTCTTTCTTCTTCTATCACCGCCACCGATTGAAACCGTCACGCAAATTATAGCGCATCACCTGCGGATGTTAACCGCCACCTTATCTTCGTATCACTCCACCAATCCGCCTCCTAATCCGTATTACCGGACCAGCCTTCCGTCGAACACTTTCCTCGAACCAGCAACAGCCTGGACGCAGCAGCAAACAGCACACACGTCCGACTCAGTCGGTAGTCACTCACGTATTGAATAACGAATAGCATAGTCGCATATAGACCTTTTTGATGTTTAATCGTCTTTCTCTATATAGCACACATGGATGCATGCACGGTTTGTTTTCCCACTAATCTGTTTCCCTCTTGCTCGCACTCGTTCGATTTAAACGGTGCAGTAGTGTGCGCCGATTAAACGTCAATATGCTCTACACGGAACCGAAAAATTACCCAAAATTAAGTTCTTTTCGCTCATCTCCCATGTTCCGTTCAATAAGCTAATTTTCAGTAAACCGCTTATAGTAGTTTGCATTTGGCTACACGGCAAAAATAATTACTTACGTGTATGTATTTTCTACCCAAAATTAAGTTCAATTGACTCAAATTTGAGAATATCTCATATACTCACTAGTAGCTTATTGAACGATAGTCATGAGAAAGTCGAATCTCTCGTTCCGTTTTTGACAACAACAAAAAGTGAGAGTTGGATGCAAAACTCAAAATTACCCAAAATTAAGTAAAAAGAACTTAAATTTAGGGTAAATTTTTTTCTCTGTGTATAGACCAAACTATTCACCTTCCTCTTTTACTCTGCTAAAAATCCCATAAAGAACTGTCAATACGCGCGAGAAGCAACGGTGCCGTCAACGTCAACGCATTTCTGGTGTTGCCAGCGTTTCTTTGAACTATCAGTCATTTAATAGCCCCAGTGTAAAAAATATGCGTCTACACGCTTATCACAACTTACGCATACACGGAGAAAAAATACTACCCAAAATTTGAGTTCTTTTTACTTAATATTGACTACAGTCTCTCACTTGCACTCGTTATTGTTGTCAAAAAAAAAGGAACAATAGATTCGACCCAACGATAAAGTTCAGCCCAATAAGTTACTTTTGGGTAAATTGCATATTCTCAAATTTACGTTAATTAAACTTAATTTTGGGTGGAATATACTTAAAAGTAGGTAATTTTTTTTCTGGTGTTAAATGGAAACTACTATATGCGATTGACTCAAATTTGGGTTTTTGGGCTGAACCCCGGAAATGAGGGAAAAGTACTTAATTTTGGGTAATTTTTCGTCTCCGTGTATACCGAAATCAAGCTACTTGTTTTTCCATCCGATTCGATACCAATACCGCGATACCACGATAAAAGTATCGATTTTTGAGAAGTATCGATTGTAAAGTATCGATACTTAATTACTTGGTATCGAAATAAAAGTATCAATACTTTACTGATATCAGTAGTATTGCAACGTCCCTAAGAATGGACCGCGTAGCCATCAAGATCGTAAATTGGAATGCTTGCTCCTTGAAGAGCAAAAACATCGAGTTTGTTGACTTTCTCAACGAACGGCACATCGACATAGCCGTCATCACTGAGACTCACTTAAAGCTCGAGCTGAACGTCTTCCTTCCTGACTTAAGGCTGGACCGCACCAGCTCCGGAAGGGGGGGGGGGGGGAGTGTCCATCGCTGTGCGACGGAACTTCAGCTGCCAGCTACTACCAAGCTTCCAGCTGAAAACTATCGAAGCCATCGGAGTTGAAGTGAGCAATCTTGTACAAAGATCTGCAGGAAGTCCACTACATCATCCTGTGTCCGGATACTCCCACCCGGTTGAGATGATCCGTAACTCAAGCCACCATCGACATCTTCTTCAGAAACATTGGCGATAACATCTCTCAACCTCAACTGCCTATGAGGAACTGAGCTCGGACCACCATCCACTGGTGGCCGAAGTCGGTTCCTCGGCCAATAGGTTTAAAGTTTCCCGGCGAAATTACCATCGTGTCAACTAGCAGCAGTACCAGCGCTGTGTGGAAACAGCAATCGACTACGACGCCCTACCGAAGTCGTTCGAAGAAGTTGATTGGTTTCTGCAAACCATCGAAGAGGCAATATCTCACAGGTAATTGAGGTTTTCTGTACAGCTAGCGACCTCTTTACTACGCGACTAGGTCCCACTTATAATCAAGCCATCCGTATTGCAGCTGGGCTCCTACCATCCACTCCTGTGGACTCCATCAGAGAGGGGAACAGAGCTCTAAGGAATCTGGCCCATCAGGAGCTCCCACCAGTATCGATACTACACTGGACTGAAACTAGGGGATGGGCAGAACCAAACCTTGACGTTGACCCCTCGGTTGCTAAACGATTCCAGGCTGGTAACAATTCGCGGGAAATGCATGGATATGTAACAGAGCTGCTAAGTACAAAATACATCGATCACCATTACAGATATAAGGATGGCTCTTAGGCCACGGGAGGAGTCAGCCTTGGAACTGCAGATCCTGCTGCTGGTTTTTTCTTCCGATTCCTGGACCAGTGCTCTGTGTTCTCTGCGGAAAGTGCGGCAATCTTCTTCGCCATTACTATGCACGCCAGCAAACCGCTTTGTATTCTTTCGGACTCTGCAAGTGTTCTAACAGCTTTGGAATCCCAGACATCCAGACATCCTTGGATCCAAGGGATCCAATTGGAAGATCCGTTGAACATTACCTTCCTATGGATCCCTGAGCACTGCGACATCCGTCATTGTGAAGCAGAACACCCTGCGGCTATCGGTCGATCTGGAAGGGTCGCTACTAAAACCATTGCTGGACCGAAGGTTTGGTTGAAGTACACCCAACCGGGGCATGTAATATTCGCTTACAATTATGTGGGATTCATCATCAGAGGATATTAGTGGAGACCGAATGAACCGAGGATGCGATATACCTAGCTACGGTCCAATGCAAGAAAATTGGAGACCGAAAAATGTAGAGTGCCGACTGGACTCGAACCGCGAACGTTGCGATTATCAGATCTGTGCTTTCTCCACTGCTCTCTCCATGCTTTTGAATATAGATAGCCTAAAAGCAAACACGAAGCACTCATTTTCTCTCATACTCGACTTCGTATGCTTTTTCTGCTGGAGAGATTGGAGGCAAGTGTGTGCGTCGTTCTACAATGTTCTACAATGTGCGTCGTTCTACAAGCTTACTGGTATAGGAGAAAGCGTTGGTAGAACACGAAACAAAAAAGACAAAAAACCATTACATCGCCTGAAAGGTCAAGTTCTAACATTCGTTGTGATGTTCATGAACAGAATGATAGGAAACGGAACTAACATTCATTGTAATAGATTTTTGGTTTGCGTGTACAAACTTCGGAACGCTTGGGCCCAGGAGAGGGCCAGCAAAAGGGAACCGTTTCTCCACAAAATCAAAGGGGAAACCACCAAGTGGCAGGATTCCCCAAACCGTCAGGATCAACCGATTATTTCTCGTCTCCGCTCAGGACATACTCGGACAACCCATAACTGCGATTTCGTTCCAAAAATATTGCGATATTTGCAACACAACGATGACGGTAGATCACTTCTTAGTAAACTGTCTAGGTTTCCAGGGAATTAGGGAGCTTTATGGGTTCCGACCAACATTAGATACGCACTGGCCAATGATTCTTAAACCGAAGCAGCGTTATATGCTTCATCAAGGACGCCAATATGTATAAAAACAACTGATCTACCACACTGACAAAATCAAGCAATAAACAACCTTTATAACGAACACTGAATACACCATCGTGACAATTTTCCGCGTGATTTCGATAGCAGAATGTTTAAGTTGAGGATCAAAGGCAGTTTCTTAAATGTCAGCATAATCAACGTGCACAGCTCTCACTTAGCGGCCAACGCCAACGGCCTCAGACTCATCGATTTCGCCGCCTCTAAGAACATGGCAATACGTAGTACCTACTTCCAGCATAGACTCCCATATCGGTACACCGGGAGATCACCGCAGTAGACAGAATCGCAAATCTACCACATTTTGATCGACGGAAGGCACTTCTCGGACAATATCGACGTCAGGGCCTATCGCGGCGCAAACATCGATTCGGACCACTACCTTCTAATGGTTAAGGAGCGCCAAAAACTTTCCGTTGCCAGCAACATTCGGTACCGACGCCCGCCACGGTATAATCTGGAGCGACTGAAGCTGCCCGAAGTCACAACTGATTACGCGCAATGCCTCGACGCAGAATTGCCGGATGAAGGGGAGCTCACCGAAGCCCCTCTTGAGGACTGCTGGAACAACGTGAAATCAGCCATTAACAGCGCTGCTGAAGGTGTCATTGAGTTTGTGGAGCGGAATCGACGGGACGATTGGTTCAACGAGTGTGACACGGTTTTGTAATAGTGGAAGGAGGGAGTTATATACCCAATATATAAAAAGGCGACAACCTAGAGTGTGAAAACTATCGAGCGATCACTATTCTCAACGCGGCCTACAAAGTGCTTTCCCAGATCATCTTTCGCCATCTATCAAGTCGGACAACGGACCAAATCTTTACGTAGCGGCAGATCCTCTAAAAGTGTCGTGAATATCAAGTCCCTACCCACCACCTATTCACCGATTTCAAGGTCGCTTATGATACTATTGACCGTGAAGAGCTATGGAAGATCATGGACGAGAACGATTCCCCCAGGAAGCTGACCAGACTGAAAAGGACTACGATGGATGGTGTACAGTGCTGCGTGACGATATCGGGTGCGTTATCGGACTCGCTTAAAACTCGCAAAGGACTTCGACAAGGCGATGGTCTTTCCTGCCTCCTGCTCAACATTGCGCTAGAAGGTGTTATGAAACGTGCGGGCTTTAACATGCGGGACACGATCTTCAATAAGTCCAGTCAGTTCAACTGCTTCGCTGACGACGTGGACATTGTCAGAAGAACCTTTCGGGCCGTGGTGGAGCAATACACCAGGCTGAACTGTGAAGCAGAGAAGGTTGGATTAAAGGTCGAACGTCGAAGACAAAGTATCTGTTAGCTTGAGGACCCGATCGCGAGAGGGCTCGCATAGACAGAAGCGTGACAATGGACGGAGATGATTTCGAGATTTTTTTTTTCATTAATTTATTTGATAAGGCTCAACCGAATTAACTTTACAGAGCCGAGGATTCTTGGTCACTATACAATACAACTTGAAACTATAGTCAAAAGGTACAACACAATAAACACTTTATCTTCCACTATCCAAAAAGCATCTTCCATCAGAACTGGAGCCGCTTCCAGTGGTTTACTTGTATGGCAGTTACGCCATCGTGGGGCAAAGCGCTTCCATTGCAGCAATGGACGCAAAACGTGGTCAGCACTCACACACTCATCACGAAACGGTTGCTTTCCAAAGTCGACGACGCATCGACCGAAAGAACTGCTGATGAAGAACAATGAGGAGGACCACACAATGGTTGCTGCCGAGAAAACAGACGATCGCGTGGTACACATCGAGAGTGGCCTGCTTTTGTCGACAGCCAAATGAACACTGACCCATGAGTTCGAGATGGTGGATGAATTTGTGTACCTCGGATTATTCGTGACGTCGGATAACAACTGCAGCAGAGAAACTCTTAGAAGTATAATTGCCGGAAATCGTGCTTACTACGGACTCCACAAGAGTCTGAGGTCGGGTAAACTTCACCCCCGTACTAAATGTACCATCTACAAGACGCTGATAAGACCGGCAGTTATCTACAGGCACGAGACGTGGACGATGCTCAAGGAGAACCTGCAAGCACTGGGTGTTTTCGAACGATGAGTGCTTAGGACCATCTTTGGTGGACTATGTGAGAACGGTGTATGGAGGCGAAGGATGAACCACGAGCTGGCGCAACTCTATGGCGAACCCTGTATCCAGAAAGTCGCGAAAGCTGGACGGGACACCTTGTAAGAATGCCGGACAACAATCCCGCAAAAATGATGTTTGCCTCGAATCCGGCCGGTACAAGACGCAGGGGAACACAGCGAGCAAGGTGATTAGACCAAGTGGAGCAAAATCTAGGAAGTGTGGTACGGTCAAGAAATTTGAGACTAGCAGTCACGAACCGAGTTAGTTGGCGTAACATTGTGACGCAGGTGCAATCCTGAGGGACGTCGGACCAGGTAAAGTAAGTAAAGTAAGACAATTTGCCGACCAAACCAGGAACATCTACTAACTACGACAGCACTCTGATAAACAAATACTCTGTTACTAGGGAGGTCCTTTCTGGACTGTCCACTCTTCTTAACTATGAGGTCCCTTGAGGCTCCCTATCTCCATTTCAAACTCTGTTACTAGGAGGCCCCCTTCAGGAGTACCCAATATTCGTCAAGATATGAACCAGCCTATGGCTGGAAATCTTGTTAATAAAGATAACATAACCTATCCTAACCTTGTTTTGATAAATTCTTACAATTACTGACATTATTTTGTTCTTATATTTTTTCCAGAAAAACATAATATTTCCCTACGGCCGGCGCCGGTGGTGTAGTGGTAAGCGTGACTGCTTTCAAACACCCCGATGGGTCTAGGTTCAATCCCAGCCGAGGTCGGTGGGATTTTTCTGAGGCATAAAAATCTCTGGTCACGTCTTCCTTCGGAAGGGAAGTAAAGCCGTTGGTCCCGGCCCATGTGTGTTAAATGGGTGCGATATCCTACGCAGGTGTGGAAGCTGCCTTCCTGCACATTCGATTGCCGTCAATGGATGGCAATCGATGTCCGTCGGTGATTGGCACTAGATTGCGGAACAGAGACCGACGTTAAATAAAGGAAAAAAATAATGTTTCCCTACAACTTTGTCTGAGATGGAGATTTAAAAAAAATTCAAAAACCCCATTTTGAAAATTTTACTGTTACCAAATTTTTGCAGAAATGTGATTCATTGCCAACAACAAACAATTTTACGAAGTTTTATAGAAATCTAATTCTGCATTTGGCGTGGAACTGCTCTAAAGCCACTTTTGTCTCGACCCTTTCAGATTAGAACTAATCTTTGCACATAGGGGAAATGGCTCTATTCTTGCCCTTTGGTTCGAACGATTGGGCCCATGGATAAAAATCTCATATTATTATTTTTTTTCTTAGAAAAATGCGTCATCTGGACAATACACATGGATACTTTTGGATTCTAGTGAAAAAATATTTATAGCGGTGCCGGTGGTGTAGTGGTAAGCGTGATTACCTCTCATGAGTTGATGGGTCGTCCCCGGTTCATGAGTTGATGGGTCGCTAGGTAGGGTGCAGTAGTGAAAAATTCTAGATAGAGCTGGATTTAGGGCGTAAAAGCCATTGCAAACAATGAATTCTCTCAACGATTTCTAAAAAGTCTAGGGACAATTATCCACGGCCCATACAAATTTTAAAAAATTGTGCATGGACAATTTTCAACGCAGAGGGAGTCAAGAATACCAAAAAACTGTCTACGTAGTTTATGAACAGCACCTATCACCAAACATGGATTCTTCGCATCATTATCAATGACTTAGTCCACATGAACACTTTCCCAAAGTTTAGATTGTTAGTAACGATGTCCAGCTAAAAAATCAAACACAGCCGAATTGAAAAGGCTAAATCAATCTACAAATATTCAATATTAAAGCATTCCAAAATTCCAGTTGTCTTCAGGCGCACTCCTCAATCAAAAATAGACTAGAATCAACATTTCCAGGGATCGATTTCGCCGAATAGACTGCCACCCGTTCCGGTAGCTATTATTTTGGCTCTCTTTGCTCCATCCAAGAAACACCGGCAGCAACCGCAGCATTTCAACCGCAAAAGAAACAATCGTAAAATAACAGAAATTTTCCGTTCTCCCCACCACCCGACACCCCCTCAAGCCCTCACCAGGCCAAATTGCTCCGCAAAAGATGGCTTCTTTAGCCTGGTCCTCCCACTGCCGCAAGGCTTCAACTTGTGCCAACCAGCAGGCGGCATCCGCCAACGACTTTTGCGAGTCGTTGTTGTTGCTGTAGTTCCACGTTACGAATCAATTCGACCACCCGAAGGCCCACCGGAAAGTGTCCTACGACAACTTATTCCGCTCGATTGCCTTGCGTTTATCGTATGCACGAATCCCTCGAATATCGTGGTGGGTAGTCCAGTCCACACACCGCTATTGCTCAGCTATCCTCCAACCTATTGAACTTTGTTTGTTTGTGATTAGTATCTGTTATATACTAGTCACCTACAAGCAATACGCTCAATTGAGCCCACCGAGAAACAGCGATGGGTGTACTGCACCACCCGCCGCACAATTCGGGGAACTCCTGTACTTTTTCCGAAACGAAAACTTGGTGGAATGGAGGGCACAGCACCGAACACCACACCACCACCGTTCAGTTATTATTCACGCTTACAGTGCCAAAATAAAATACCACTTTCCGAATCGTCGTCATTCGAGAGTCAGGAAATTTGCCTCGACGCGATGGATTGTTTACTCCGCAAGAAATAAGCGCTGGAATCAGAGTGGTATGCGTTGGTAAGTTGAATGGCAGTCGTGAAAATGGGATAGAAGAATTTCCTTCGCATTTTGCCTTTTCCGCACACTCCGAGTGAGAGGAGGAAGCTACACAGCCACTGCCGCCGCCGGGAGGCTTTTCCCGAGTGAATTAAGAGTATTTAGACAGCGTGTGGGTTTCGCGCGAGGAATGGAAATTGTTTTCCTTTCGAAGAAATTTAAAGTGGAAATAATTACCGACTCCTTTTTCGGTTGCCTAAGAAGCGCCATTGCTCGGAAACGAGCGGTACTTTGAAGTCATTTTCGCACGAAATTTTAGCGGACCGAAATTGATTTTGTTGGTAGTGGGGATTCGCAAAGTGTTTGAAAGATTAACTGATGGTAATTTATAATTTAAACTGATTTCTGCTGACGAAGGAATGGCAGTTGATTTTCGTTGATTTGGGAAATTCTGCCAAATGAGCCAGTGTAGATTAATATGAAGTTCAGAGTTTACTTATTTTCGGAAGCACGTTATAAGTTGATGCTGTTTTTCTAATGCGATGGATATGGTCAAAACATGAACCTAGCTAACAACTGGATTCAATTTCGTCCAGATTCTATAATGCACGAACATTTTGTTCTAACACACAACCTTACGAAATTTGTAACTTCAGTCAGCTTTTATTTGTCAAGTTCAATCTCCTTTCAGTGCCAGCAGTGTCCTCTGCTCGAAAGCAATCCAAAGGCACCTAAACCAATTTCACGGTCTAATGAGGCGAAACTTGCACGCTTTTCCATCCATGATGGCCATCACCTGTTCCTACACTGATTCAACTTAGCATGTACGTTTCATTGGATGCATCATATTATGGGGATTTACTTCAGTTCCGAAGGAAGGCATGATCAGAGATTTTATACCCCTAAAGCTCGATTCAACTGGGTTACCCCGCTCTGACATTCTACATTCTTCAAATCACGTCTAGTTCCTGAGACCACATAGCATATGAAGAACTTCATGCAAAATAACTGACTGAAAGATGACCCACTGAGTAGGGTTACCAAATCAAAAACTTGAAAAAGAGAACACTTCATTTGAGGTTTGGAGATAAAGGAGGAAAATGTTTGCTTTTCTTAACATTAAAGGATGACAGTGAGTGTTTATCAAACGGGTTATTAATATGTGCGCTTTCACAAAATTCATGATTTTCAAAGGTTCAATTGAGATTGTTTAAAGGTAGAAGTCGTTATCAATTCAATTCATCTTCTCTTTATACTCTTGAAATATGCATCAAAAGGAACTTATAAGCTACTTATTAATTTTACCATTCATTCAGCATAGAACTTTAAACCAAAACCTAAAATACCATAGAACCAGAATGTCGAAATCGAACAGGTGAATTTTCACATACATTTTAAAGATAGAAATTTTTCAAATAACCCTGGTCTTGCAGCAGACTTATTTCTGACAGACAAGTAATCCATTTGGATAAACACCTTCTTGAAAATTAACCAATAAATTTTCGAACTGTGAAAATTAAGTTGAAATTCTCCAATTAGATAACAGTCTAGAGCTGTGTTCCATTCGGTGAAATTTACCTTAAATTTGACTATTCGAAAATAAATTATTGTGTTCGAAAATCCCTCTGTTGTTGATCGTCCAATTTTCGAGAATTAGTTTGTCAAAATTGATTCCTAGTATGTCAGAAATAAGTCTGCTAGAATGGAAAGTATATTTAAAAAATTTCCATCTGTCGTATTTAAGAGAAAATTCACCAGATATGCCACAGCCTAAATGTAGGGCTGTTGACAGCTATAGTATACTGCTAATCCCACTATCGAATGGCATTTGCTAGATAAGACGCTATTTGAAAACAATTTTATAAATATTTTACTGGAAAAAATGCAAGGACTAAAAAGGAGGACATTTTCAGGAAAAAGGAGGATGCAGAAAAAAAATTTGGAAAAGGAGGACATGTCCTCCTTTAGGATACCATATGGTAACCCTACCACTGAGGCATATAACTGGTATAGAGATTAGTGACGTTTAACGCACGCACACTAGCGGGAACAACGCCGTGTAAAGTTGTTTATTATTTTCCTCTGGCTAACCTAAAAAATGTATGAAAGTAGATCTGTCAAAATGAGTTTGACATCGATTTGTTATGTATTTTCTTCGGATATATCACTGACACACTCTCACACATTGCACAAATACAACCGGACGTGAAAATCTCTATAGTTGGCCATCGATCTGTCAAAATAAAATTTGCATGATATCGACACTGAGCGTTCACAAGGACCAATGTCGAAACGTAAACAACGGCAAAATGGCGTAAATTTAACGTAGTTCAAAGTCAATCCATCTTAGCCACGAATTCTATCGGATAGGGGAACTCTCCATCTACACAATCATCGTGGTGGATTACTTGAGTAGTTTTTCATTCACGAAAAATTCGCGGGAAAAGTCATTGTTTACGTTTGCGAGATTGGCTCTTATAAAACAGAAGCAATTATAGGGTTGCATGCTCAATAAGCATTGACGTTGACGACGACTCTGAAACACTTTATTTCTATGGTAAAATCCCATAAACATCTGACAATCTGTGCATGAAATCTAGCGAACTTTTTCTATCCCTGCACTCCACCATGGTACCAGTGAACTGCCGTCTTTTCACGCAAAGATTGACAGGAGGCAGACCCAAGGGCGGCGGAGCCTCAATAAGGAAATTAAGCAAGTCGATAAGAATCTGACCTGGGCCCAGGTCAAGGCAAAAGCGAGCAGCCGCCCAGGATGGAAGTCTTTCACGTTGGCCCTTTGCACCGCTGGTGGTGCACAGGACCCTTAAGTAAGTAAGTTCCATAGTAATTCCCATAAAAATTTCAAATCATTGGAGCGAACTCTTAACCTCCATGAATCTTTACTTATTTTGGCACAGGTTCATTATGTGGAGTAATGAATCGCACTGGACGACGAGATGTCTTCACATGTTGCCATCGCTGTTTTCAAAATTTTCGGATCAAGGATCTTGATAGATCTTCAAGAAACATCGTAGAAGTTTCGAAAACTTCTTAGATCTTTATTGAACTGAATCAAGTGAATCAGATTTTATATAAGTTCAGCTAACTTTGTTAAAGCTCAGCTCACTTTGTAGGAGCTCAGTGTACTTCATAGAACTTCAGAGAATTTTGTAGAACTTTGCTAGTTTTGTATAAGTTCAGAGAACTTTGTAGATTGAAGAAGTTCTATCTTGTTGAAAATAAGCGAAAATTAGAAAAGTTTTGTGAATTTCGCAGAAATTTCGCTGATGTTCAACAGGGTGTCGACTACCTGGAAAAAAATTGAAAATCTAGGAATGTCAGGGAATTCCATTAATAACCTAGAAACTCGGTTAATTTTAATTTTTTTTTAAATTCAGTTACATATTTCTCAATCTTTATTATGGTTCGAAACCGACGTTTGTTTTTTTCGTGGTGTTTTTTTTTATATCTATAATCGGTTGCTGATCTGGTCATAACCGGACTCAGGAGACAATTTCTAGTTCTTCATTTTAGGTACCTATTATTTGCCGCTGAGAAGCTGTTTCGAAGCCAAGTAGAACCTCCACGAGGCGTCTCATAATTTGTTCCATCATTCGTTGAGTCGCAGCGTTGAACCTGACTATTGGTCACAAAAAGGCTAGCCAATGCACATCAAAAATCGACTACATACATCCGAACATTTGTTTATCTCAAATCGAAGGAAGACATTCCGCGCAACTACCATAAACCGGACTAGTTCATGTTGATATTCGTCAAGCTTTGTCTAAAAATTGGACTAAAACAATTGGCTAAACTTGGTGAGTTCGTTCCATTTTGTAAATTTTTATCTTTTCAAAACCAGTAACGTTGGGAGATCACCGTTTTTGTGGTGCGTTACTGGTATAAGATCTACCACCGAACCCTAGTCGTGACAATTTCAAACTAGGGAATCAGGATTTTCCAGTAATCAAAGGATCACATTTTAGTCCTTGTTACTTTTATGACTCCTGACAAGACTAGGATAGTGACCACCGTGCCGTTATGCATTTCTATATTTTATATTCCAAATCAGAATTTTTTTGTTTATGTTCATAGATTTCACATAATCCTTTTCTCTTTATCCTTCCCCTTTCCCTCTTCTCTTTTCAGAAAGCGAGTAATGGCGCAATAGCCATAAGTCATAAAAGGCTAGGACAAGAGTTAGTGCTCATGCCACAATGTCAGAAGAAAATGGAGCATCACTTAACCTTTCTAGCTTTGATGCTTCCAACGACCAACCAGTCATAAAATTACCAAAATTCAACAAACGTACGGTACGAGATGTCCACGTTTCATCCATTTATTGGATTCTGAAGCATCGTGCTTAAATCTTCGATTTAAACAGGTCCGATGTTTTCTGAATCATCTTGCCCCTTAAATGCTGCACAGTAGGCCTACCCTTTTTGATATGTGTGACTCATCTTCGATGTGAAACATATATCAAATAGGCAAGAAAAACGATGTTGGTATACCTATATATCATTTTCCAGGCTGCTTTCAAGAACTGGCTGTGTTGGTGTTAGATTATATTAGATTTGATTAGATTAGATGAATCTAACTGGCAGGTGGACAAAAATAAATTCAACTCTTTTTCAAAATGAAGCACCCTACTGTTGATCCATATACTGTAAATACATCATTTTAGTTCAGTATACCTACTGCAAGCGAGTACTGCAACTTATTGTTTCTTCGGGAGCATGCATGTGTAATTGTGGGAAAAACAAGCAACACCCGCCCCCCTTTCGTGAAGTTTTTCTCTACCTAATGCATTGCTTGTCACACATTTACAAAGCCCCCGTAAAGCATGACGTACTTTATGGATGCTTCCTTCTGTGCCGTCGCTTCAAATTGCCTTCAAAATTCTATCTGATTCATCGGGACAGGTGGAAAAACCTAGTGATTAGTGCCCGAAGGGGCAAAGGGAGCAGTTGTGCTAACTGTAAGCAAACAAATCCTTCCAATAACGTGACACCTGTGACATCCCCGAGAAGCGAGGCTGTGGAGAAGTAGCGCAAGCATTGAAGTGGACGGTACCATAAACAACTCCCACCAGTTTATGACGTCAAAAAAATGAGAGAGGGATCAGGACGGATGACGCTGGGAGCGGATGGGAGTCCCCTAGAGGTAACATCAAAGTGATAACTTTGTTCCTGGTGCTGCGATTTACTCTCTTTCCCTCTGGTGCCAACTTTGTTTTCAATCCCCTTCTCTATCTGCCCCTCTTGCCAACACTCGGAGAACCGAAGCGTTTCATCATGATCGAGTAAACTGGGGAGGTTTATGTAACAAACCAGAATACTAGGTGGAAAAGCGAAAACACTGGGAAAATTGTTCTCTTATTTTGTTCTTTTCTTCGCTACACACCAGAGGGCTTGGCATTTTCACAGTATAGTGCCCTATTCCTGGCGTAACGATCCGTGAAAGTGGGTGTGGGCTACAATATCACAATTGTGCATTGACCTTACCTGATGATGAGCATCTCGCCGTGGGCCTTTGACCAGGGTGCACCCATTTCCCAGACCCGGCCGGGGTTTGGACAAAGTTTTTCCTCACTTTTACCATTTTCGTTGTTCTAGAATCCAGGCCGCCGGTTGGTTGTTTTTCCCGTCTGTTCTAACCACACTCCAGACCACCACCACCACCAACAACAACAACAAATCGGGCCAGCCTCAAATGGGTGGTTTGGCTGGGTTTTACATTTCAACGATAGAACCTTTGTGTTTACTTTCATTCTCTTTTTGTTGCGAGTGAGTCTGTATGCTTTTTGGATTGTTTCTAGCCGAAAAATTTCCCACGAATCTGTTTTTGATGAAGGGCCTTTAAGTTGTTTTCAGAGAAAATTATTTTGGCTTTGTTAAAGTTGTGATCTGTACAATTTACTACGTTTGTTGACCTGTAACCAATCACTGGACAATTCCATCTCGGAATTCTGCTGAGTAATTCATGCCAAAGTCTGATGTAATATCACATCGGTGGATGTAAATTTGTTCGCAAAATCTGTGTACATCGTGCAACGTAATATTATACACCTGATGGGATGATACAGTTTTTTTATGCTGAACATAGAATTTCATAAATTATATGAAATTACTTCTACTATTTCCAAGACATTTGAACTTTAAAACCGTCAATTGGCGTTGTTGTTACAAAGTACTGTTGATGGCAGAATGTAAGGCATGTTTCTTTAAATTGACATCATCATGGTTGCAGCACTTCCATAGTTGTTATTTTTCAACATAAATTTTCCATAGTCCACTAAGATCATACATGATGCTGAGTAATGTTTTTTTTTAAACTGAATTTTTTGCCTTTTCATTGGCGTTGAATGTAGTATATGGATTTTCTAGAATAATTCCATTTCAGAATACAAAGTCAACGCTGAGAAGAACTCCAAGTGCATTTTTAGGAAAATCTTCTGGATTATTCTGAGGTCTTTATAACAGTTTGAAAGTTCTAAAAATTTATCTGAAGGTAATTAAACTGTCTTGAAATTCTTTTGATGTTTGAGAAACTAGCCTGATGCTCATAATACTTCTCTTCAAAATGTTTTAATTTATCTTAAAGTTCCTCAATTTTCCAAGAGGTCGTGGATCTTATCTGAACTGCATTGAGATGACAATGTAACAATTGATTGCTCAAATAAATTTCATCAGAAGAGGGATCAAGAGATTACCCTTTTCATTTGCGCTTACGTGCCATGGCGGCAGTAAAACGTATCTCCAAATTGACTTCCAAGC
Source organism: Ochlerotatus camptorhynchus (assembly GCF_037179485.1). NCBI lineage: Eukaryota > Metazoa > Arthropoda > Insecta > Diptera > Culicidae > Ochlerotatus > Ochlerotatus camptorhynchus. Next base: position 1,640,764 of record NW_027040943.1, read on the forward strand.
AGATTACTTTAAGAATATGAAGAATCGAAGAGGAATTATCCAAGTCGATGGCTAAGCAGGACTATCTCAAGTAGGGTAGAAAGATGCCTTCAAACTGGGAAATCAATAAAATGACGATTGGCTCAACGTTTTTATGCGCCGGAACAACGAGATATCACTCCATGTTTCAGAGCCAACCAGTCTGAGCCGCGCTACCAATTTCAATCAGCATAATTTCACTTTATGGGAAAACTGGAGAGCCTCTAGTAATGATTCTCGTTTTGTCCAGACGTGATTTGGAATATCGATGAGACGGGGTTAACCACGGTTCAGAAGCCAAGGAAGATTATAGCGACGAAAGGTATATGTTGAATGACCAGTCAATGTTCGGGTGTAAATTTAAAAATAAACTCCATTTCAGGTGCACAACATGTTGGTAAAATGACCTCTGGAGAAAGGGGAGAGTTAATGACAGTGTGCTGTGCTGTTAATACTCTTGGCATGAGTACTCCACCGTACATGATCTTTCCTCGCAAAAACTGGCAAGACTGAATGATTAAAGGTGCTTCAGCACGCACAGATGGAAGCATGCATCCGAGTGGATGGATGATGGCTGAAAATATCGTTAAATTTTTGGACAGTTCCAAAAATTACTAAATGTTCTTCATGCTTGATTATTATGAACAACCATGATAGTCATGTGAGCATTAAGTCTTTGAGTTTTGCCAAAGAAAATGGAATTCATTTTCTGACGTTGCCTCCACATACCTCTCATAAGTGTTGAAGGGATACTAACATGATGCTTGTGATTACTGGTTGCTTAATCACCCGGGCATCACCATTTCCATCTACGATATTTCCAAAGGTATTCATTTCTAGTAATATCAAGAGTTGATTTAAATCGGCAGGGTTTGTCCTTTCTGACAAATACCGGATTTCGGTTATTTCGAGCAGCAAATGGATGTTGATTCCACGCCACCTCATTTGAAATCTGTTCTTGACGCACCTTGCTCCTCAACTGAAGCTCTTTCTAAGCAGAGATCAGCTAGTTTCAGATCACCCGAAGATATTAGACCGTTCACCAAAGCATCACCAAGGTAAACCAATCGCAAAGGACGCAAACGTGGAGAAACAAAAATACTAACAGTTCTCCCGAAATCAACAAAAGTTATCCAGGAGCTCATTGAGCGTCGCCAGAAACAATTTGAAGCCAAGTCTAAATCCGCTAAACGAGTAGCAAAAAAGTCTTCGGTGCCTTCTTCGTTTTCAGAAAATGAGTTACCATCCACATCGCGAATGAACATCACAGCCGCTCCAACAAAATCTTCGTATGCATGATCCAAAATGCAGATATTAACTGCAGTAGCATTTTTGCCCGTATGATGATCGGTGGTGTAAGACCAAGCGGATCGAAGTGCTTCGATATAGCTGGCAGAATGGATCGCTTCGTGGGTGGTCCACTTGTGGAAATCGGTGTGGAATCGAATCGCAGTTGGTCTGTCCCGAGTTCTCAGCTCTTTTCCAGTTCGTTGATGGGTTCCTCATGGCCTAATTTCAGAGCTGGTTGGGTCCAATCTTCGAAGCTTAGAGTCCTTCCAGTACGGTTTGGTTGTTTGATGTCCACTTCCTAAGCTCAAATCCACAAACAACGTGAAGCCAAGGAAAAGTCAGCTAAGATTAGGCGAACATTGAAACAGGATACCGAACCTTCTTCAACTCCGACGGCAGAACTACCATCCACGACTTCAAAAAGGATTTTGAACACCGCAGCCAAGCCACCAAAATCATCGCGGGCTCGTACAAAACGTACATAATTCAGTTGTCGTTTTTTTTTCCTTTGGTTTGTTTTCCGTCGATCTTGTTTTCCGTGCTGAGCACCAATGCTACCGACGCCAGGAAGGCAGCTCTCACACTTGGACCCTACCTATCGACCCATCAACTCATGAACCGGGGACCAACGGCTTTACTTCCCTTCCGAAGGAAGGCGTGATCAGAGATGTTATGCCTCAGAACATCCCGGCGGCGCTGACTGGGATTGAACCCAGGCCTGCTGGGGTGAGAGGTACTCACGCTTACCACTACACACAATTAACAGTTAAACAATTATCATGAACTGTTGTTGAAATCAACCGAACTGTCGATGTAAGTGCTTCTTCGCGATCTTCACTGCTGCTTCCCACAGCCCCACAACCCACCAAAATATGGGGCTTTCACCGGTGCCATATGCCACTGGATTCCCTAGTTCGCGCAGTGGGTGGCAATTTCAACGATCGTCTTCTCCTTCTTCATCAGTTGGTGTAATTCGCGAAGTTCGTTTTGGGTACCCTGAAAGTTTTTCCCGTTATCAGAATGAATATGTGCAGGGCAACCGCGGCATTGGCGACGAAGCATACAAACATGCTGATGTAGGCCTTCATTGGTGCAGCTGTATACTGAGCCGGCGTAGTCAACTCCGGTGACTGGAAATGGACCGCTAGGAATGATTCTGTTTTGGGTACCTGTCCGGTTTGTTGCTTGGCTGGAACAGGTGAAGCTCGAGCGCTTCAAAAGCAGTTTCTAACGATGCCATTCACCAATCTACGGCAGAAAACATCTGCTTGGGCTAATTTAACTACACACTTAGAAATAATTAGTTTTACACGAGACGTAATCCATCTTTGACGTAAATTATGGAACGTAAAAACACATGTCATGTAAAACTAAGTGTTCCTAAACCGAAGCATACGCAACTCGACGAAAAGTACGCTTGATTGAATTGATTTTCTCGTTTCTTTCAACTGATTCTTATGTCATTTGGGCCGCTTGCATGTGTCGGTGTCAGGGCACGGAAATTTACATGACTTTTTCGTAGTGTGTAGTTTTTTGCAGGGTTGCCGATGGCAGGCTCTGATGAAACGAAGACAATACGCTGTCACGCAAATCAATCGATTGTAGGAGGATGACGTGAAAATTATCGGATTCTCGTTTAGTATATTTTGCATCGTCTCCACCATTTCTCGCCACTCTAGGATGTCCTCCGGTGCTTTCTGCTGCTGTGCTGTCACAGGCCAATCTGCTTCGGGAAGTTTTAGCAACACTGGTCCATGATGGCAAAGATCGCTGCCGAGGAAATCATCAACTTTCCACCTCGAAACGAGATCCGCTTGCCAGCGACGTGATGCCAACGTGATCCCGGTGTGGTGGTTTGGACTCCAGAAGCCCGATTTGCAACGAAAGTATTCCAGGTGTGAGGTGGTGAACGTACACACTTAGAAATTCCTAATCGTACACGTGACGGAATCCATCCTTGACATAAAGTATGAGACGTAAACAAACATGTCATGTAAAATTAAGTGCTCCGAGACTGAAAAGTCAGTATATGTCAGTCTCAGAGCACCTAACTTTACATAAATTTTTCTAAGTGTGCAGCCATTCATGAACGACGGTTGAATCCGACCAGAAATGTGAGGCAGAGATGGGCTTATCCAGGGCCAGGATGACCTTTTGATGCAATCTAACAGCAAGAATCGCTGCCGACAATTCCAGCCGCACACTTAGAAATAACGTACACAAACATTTCATGTAAAATTAGGTGTTCTCAAACCGAAACATGAGCAAGTTGACGAAGAGAACGTTTGATTGAATTGATTTTCTAGTTACTTTCAACTGATTCTTATGTCAAAAAGGCCGCTTACATGTGTCGGTCTCAGGGAACCGAAATTTACATGACTTTTTCGTGGTGTGTATGCTTCCTGAGATGCATCTGCGAAAGTGATCGACTGAACAGTGGAGTTTGGCAAGAATGCGTATCGGCTGACTCGGAAAGACGAAATTTTGGGTCATTCGATGCAGTAGGTGTTCCATTTTGTTCGTATAGTGTCACTTACTTCTTCGTCCCATCCACAGGGTTGCAGCCAGAGCTCCTGCAGTAGCATTTTTGCCCGTATGATGACCGGTGCTGTAAGACCAAGCGGGTCGAAGTAGAATTGAATCGCAGCTGATCTGTCCCGAGTTCTCAGGTAAGTCCCAGTCCGTTTATGGGTTCCTCATGGCATAATTTCAGAGCTGATTGAGTTCCAATCCAGTACGGTTTGGTTGTTTGATGGTCACTTCCTAAGCTCAAAGCCACCCTTGACTAGCAGCTTGTTTAGCGCGTTGCGTAGGTGGATAGCTACCTCCTCCGTGTCAGCTTCCCCTATGTGTAGTCATCAACGTAGTATCCTGTCTTCAACGCGGGCCACCGAGTGGGTACGAATCTCCTTCGTCCGAAGCAAGCTTCTGTAGGGTACGTGTGGCGTGAAATGACGATGGGGCCAATCCGTAGGCTACCGTTAGCAACTCGTAGATAGAAATCGGTTCGTTCGAAATAAAGCGCTGGGTATCTTCTGGGTGTAGCAAAACTTGACGGTACGTTTTTGCTATGTCTGCCACAATTAGATACTTCCGAAAACGAACGACGAGGGTAAGTAATTCGTCTTGGATGATTGGTCCAACTAGGAGGGCATCATTTAGGGAATGACCAGTGGATGTTTTGGCAGATCCGTCAAATACTACACGGACTTTTGTGGTCGTACTTGCCTCTTTCAGCGGCATGATGAGGTAAGTAGTGAGACTGGGGTGGCTTGATCTCACTCGGGGGGACAAGCTTCATATGGCCTAGCGACAGATACTCCAACAGAGAGGAATGGTATTTCTCTTTCATGGCGTGTTGCTTATTGAGACGATTTTCGAGGTGATGGCAGTGACGAAGCACGGCTTGTTTCGATTCACCGAACCATGTATCTTCCTTCTGGGGTTCGGGAAACGTTGGAAATGAAATGGAACTCACACTGCTGTTCTTACACCGAGTAATTGGACTGATTCCTAACCTCTTCGATGCGCCAGAAACATTCAAGAGCTGTTTGAAACGGATCGGCAATGGTAACATTGCATGCTACCGGGAGAGGTTTTTGTGGGTGGTTATTCCTACCGATGACGATCCAACCAAAGATGCTGTCGATGAGGACGGGATTTTCAGCCTTTTCGATGCGGGTACCTGGGCTTACTAGAGTAGAGAAGTGCTCGGCTCCGAGCAGCATATCGAAGCACCTCTAAGTCATGACCGATCATGGTGAAAATTTGCACAGTAGTTCAAACTAACATGACGAACAGTAATTTCTCGACTTTCCTGGGCATAGAAGTATGATTGGACTTGCCACACAATTATACCAATACAAAAATGGTACAGGCATCGACAGCTCTCAATTAATAAATGTGCAAGTGCATCTATAACACTAAGTTGAGAGCACGCTATAAGCTAATATGCGATATGCAATAAGCTTGAAATACGAAGAAGAAGAAAGAAAGAAAGAAGGGTGGCATTAAAAGGTGATACGGTCAAAATTTGGTCAAGAGAAAACGCGTGTAAATCGGTGAAATCGTTTATTTAAAAAATCAAATTAAATTTCTTTTTCAAGTTCAATTAGTATAAAATTCAGGAAAAATATTCAGTTAGGCTTCCGCTTTTCCAAATCCGAATTGCCGGGCCTTACGCTTGACCCCTGTCATCAGATTTTGTACAGCCACCTTGTCCACCTTCTTCGCCGCAGAAAGCCAGTTTGCCTTGAACTGCTGCTCGCCCTTAGCAGTTTTTTTGGTCTTCTTTAGGTTCCGCTTGACAATAGCCCAGTATTTCTCAATTGGGCGGAGCTCTGGCGTGTTGGGAGGGTTCTTGTCCTTGGGAACCACCTGCACGTTGTTGGCGGCGTACCACTCCATGGCCTTTTTACCGTAATGGCAAGATGCCAAATCCGGCCAAAACAGTACGGAACAACCGTGTTTCTTCAGGAAAGGCAGCAGACGTTTATTCAAACACTCTTTCACGTAAATTTCTTGGTTGACAGTCCCGGAAGCTATGAAAATGCTGCTTTTCAAGCCACAGGTACAGATGGCTTGCCAAACTAGATATTTCTTTACGAACTTTGACAGTTTCATGTGCTTGAAAACATCTGCTACCTTTCCCCTTCCTTTTGCCGTATAAAACTCCTGTCCCGGAAGCTGCTTGTAGTCGGCTTTGACGTAGGTTTCGTCGTCCATTACCACGCAGTCAAACTTCGTCAGCATCGTCGTGTACAGCCTCCGGGATCGCGCTTTGGCCGTCGTATTTTGTTTATCATCGCGATTTGGAGTCACTACCTTCTTGTAAGTCGATAGTCCGGCTCGTTTTTTGGCTCGATGCACGGTTGTAGACGATACACCCAGCTTATTTGCGGCATCTCGGAGAGAGAGTTTAGGGTTTCGCTTGAAACTACCGGCAACTCTCTTTGTCGTCTCAGCGGCTTCCGGTTTTCGATTTCCCCCCGATCCAGACTTCCTGGCTGTCGACAAACATTCCCCAAACAGTTTAATTACATTTGTAACGGTTGATTTGGCAACTTTTAGCGATTTTGCCAACTTTGCGTGCGAGTAGCTCGGATTTTCGCGATGCGCGAGCAAAATTTTGATACGCTGCTCTTCTTGCTTGGACGGCATTTTGACAACTGAAGAGTGAATTCCAAAATCAAAATAGGAGCAACATTCTACACACACACACCTTCAAAATGAGGGGTGTTCAGGTTTTTTAAATGCAAAATTGAAAGAAATACGTCAAGTTGATATTGACCAAATTTTGACCGTATCACCCTTTAACTAGCCCGAGAATACCCTCCACATGCTAGCCTCTTCATTAACCATACATCAGTACACACTTATCGAGTCAGTAATTTTTACCGAGTTTTTGAATTGCGGAACTCTTCGGTAAAATTTAAAAAATCTGTGAAAAATTCAAAGTTGAGAAAATGTGTAACGAAAATTTACACACTAACTTCTGTTAACCCCGTGTAATGATGAAAAATAAAAAATTTCGATTTTATCCAATCTTTACGAATAACAGTCATTTGAATTTTAACCGAGTCAGTAATCCAAAAATGCAGTAAAAATACTAACTCCTGTAAAAAATCTAAGTGTGTATACAGAAGCAGCGGAGCTCCACACTCCTCCATCGAAACAGCACTGCAGCTGGGCTACGAGTGCTATGAAATAAAAAGGACATCGACTTATTACCACTACCTACTTCTCTCCCTTCCGCTCCCAGAATTCGCCGATTCGGTGTCTCTCGTTGTGTCGTTGTGTTTTCTGTTGAGACTGAGCATTATTCGGTACCGCGAAACATCTCCTCAGTTATGTTTTCTTTCGGCGCAGAAGATGTGCGGTAATCAAAAATTAAGAATGTAGCTCAACATTTACAATAACATTCTACCAAATTTTCATGTGTGTAATCCACTGCAACAGCCGAACGTACGAACGAATAGGGTGACTTTAGTGCATTTTAAGAAAACGTCACAAGTTTTTGTGGCTGTTTTAAATCAATAATTACGAAGAAACCATAAAGCCTACAAGGTTACTACCAAAGGCACAAATCTACGGGATTGCATGGAGAATGTTTTGTAGAACAACTAAATAAACAGAAATGAAAATTTTCAACTTAAAAACACTAAAATGTATGAAATTTCACCAGATTTTTTGGTACTTAAATTTTAATGTATGATATTTAACTTTAATCGAGTTCTTTTTCAAATAGCATTGATAGCTAAGACTTTCTTCTTTCATTTGGTATGTTGAAATCAGAAAACCACATTAAGATTAAAAAATATAGCTGACCAAAGATCAAAAAACATAAAATGTTCAATAACTCACTTAGCAGTCACCCTGTGTTTCGTGGGGATTTTTTCATAACTTTAGGAGCCCTATCTACCATGAAAATATGTAAAACCCGGAACCAAACATCCTGTATATGTATTTTTATATATACATGCTATTATATATAGCATTCCGCTAACAACCCAATTTCATTACTTCATTATGATGGCTACCACCCAAGTAACAATCTATATGCTTGGAAGATTTATTCTTATTTTATCATTGTTCTATCATAGCATCCCTTCCAGCCTGTGGTTGTATTACGGTTTTGTGTGCTTGTCATAAAATCAGGCCGTCAAGTCGTCTATAAAACTGTTTTATGACTACTAAATTAAAACTCAGACTTCATAGTTTTAACGGTAGCTGTAAGGTGGTTCTGCATCACTACTTATAACTGAAGAATAAAACCAAAACAAAACATACAATTATGTTTTATGGTACACTTTTTATGACCGATATAAAACTTGAAGCAATCTTAGACCTTCATTAAAGCTTCATTACAACTATCACCTTTATCAGAGGCCTAAGATTCACAGATAAGAAATATACTGCTACAACAAAAAATACTCTGAAATTTTTTGTCATTATAAAAAACAAATCTATTCAGATATATGAAATGAAAACCCCTTCAGTGCTTCTGAACACGATGAAGATGAGACGATCGACAATATGAAACTCCTGGAGGAACTACAGTTATGCGATCCCTACATAAGGCACAGTGCGGTGAAGCAGCTTTTAAAAATATTGAACAAGCGGCTTTCCGATACACTTCCGAAAGATCCACGAACCCTTCTTAAAGCAACACCGACAGTTTCACTAAATCCGTTTGGAGATGGCCAGTATTGACATCACGGCTTTAAACCTTGTATTGAAAAAGCTTTTAGTGGATCTAATAAGCATTTCTTACATCTTGATTACAAGCGAAAATAGGAGGATCGCTTGGAATGTTGACTTTTTGACAGGTGGTCATGGTTTTTGTTTTGTTTTGATTCGCTGTACCGAATAAAACCAGCAAGCTAGTTATATAGCTTAAATATAACTTAACACTCTCAATTTGGACTACGAAATGCTAAGATACAACCATTAGGTTTATGTTATGCTATGTAATTCCAATCTAGGAGAATATGTTATATTGAGGTATTTTTAAGGAGTAGCAAGTTATAACGAAAAAAAATGTCGCCGTATGAACAAATTTCACACAGTATGAATAATTACGCTTTAATTGATAGGCAATAAAACACTTTCATACATCTATGTATAATTAAATAATATGTGACTGGTTATTGCTCAACAGTAGTAACAGTTTTGTACTAAATAGATAATCTTTGAATGACTCTTTAATACATGGTGCTAATGCAGACAAATTAAAAATATCCCTATATTTTAGTATTCATATGGCGCACTAAATTTATGCTCCTATTTGGTATAATAATCACCATAAATATTGCACGGCATGCTGTGAAGCATATACAGATTGGTTTAAAATTATAATAAAGTCGTCTTATTTTCAATGTACAATAATATCAGCCATTATTACCAACTGACAAGGATCATGATTTCACATCAAACATCGAAAGAATAAAACCACAATAAAATATTTCTCAATATTAACTATCATCCAAAAACCCCAACTTAAAACCTTCAAAGTTGTCAAAATGTTTTGCGTATCATGTTTTATCAACTTCTTCAGGAGCGATTTATGCGGTTGTAATATAGTTTTATGGTAGTCATTAGAAGGCTGTTAAAACTTTCTGACCTGGAGGAGGTTTTATGTTTTCATTTTTAACAATCACGTCTAGAGTGTGATAAAACTGACATAAATCCTATGCTCCTAAAGTAGTTCGCATATCAAGTTTTAATGACTGCATTAAAACTGGGCCAATTGGCCATGACATGGCTGTATTGCGGTTCTCAGGAGATTGTTAAAACAATGTGGTCGTCAGTGAAGGTTTTATAATTTGGTTGTATCAACTGCTATAAAACTTAAATAAAACAAAAATTGTTGCTTGGGCAAGCCTTTGGGATTTTCCTTATTAGAGAGTTGAATAGATTTTTCTCCTTTAGTTTACTTAAATGCTTGGTTTTAATTAGTTAGGTAGGTTCCGATTCAACACATAGTAGTTTCATTTATATACCTGTTATCTTGATTTGTATACCTAGGGGATGAGTACTTAAGGGGGTTCCACACTGTAGTCGAAATACGTATCTGTCATGGATACCAAAATTAATTCAATGGAAGATAACTTTTTTTCCTGTTTTAGATATTCCACAAGTTGTAGCTTAGAAAATTTCCCGTAAGAATAGTTATAGAAAATTTCGAAAAAGCAATATGGAAAATAGGAAGAAGACAATGAACAAAAAGTTTGGTTTTTTCCATAGTAATTTCCATATAAACTTCGAATAGTTTGTGCCAAGTCAGTTTCATACCAAATTGAGTTTTGGGAGGCTAATCAGGACCCAATTTGGAACCGTTTAAGCACTGTGGAGCGAAAATTTCAAATTTTTCATCAGTCTAAAAGGCACGTTTACTCAAATTCAAGTGCATGTTTACCCATTTTTGACTAACTCCACTTTTGGCTGACCTGAGTGATCTTCGACTCAAAAATAAGTAGCCTCAAAATAGCGTGTAGTTCACTTCAACTGACAATCAGTAATCATCTGAAAAGCGTTTTCCCTCTACTCGTTATGTTTGTCTCATCTCGGACAGCATATAATGCCATCCATCCCGAGACGAACGCCTGGACAACCGGCTGCCCTCTCAGCATTGTTGAACATTAATCCTTCAATTAAACTTCAAATGGGACACAAGCGCTCCTCCTCTGGGGATGAGTACGATGATGACGACGACGACGAAAAAGCTCCATCGTCCTTCTTCTAGTTCAGAAAGCAACAACTAACTGGTCGTACTCGTTTGACTACAACAAAAGACCTGCCATCTGATGCACACTTCCACAACAGAACACGACAAATCCTTTTCCCCTTAGGTGAAGTCTTAATTGAATACTATACCCCGTATGGGAAATCGAGAACAACAGTCCGAGCAGTGTCCTCTGGCCTTGGCTCGCATTCGCCGGAGTAGGTGCAGTAAATCAACAGGCTTCCCCATGTCTCTGCGGAACAGTGAACATGGAATTTTCCTCACTAGAAAGGAATACAAAAGTGGAAAGCTTTACTCGGATTTAATTTCCACTTCCGAGTCCCGGTGTGTGTGCAGTTGACGGTAGCTGCCAAAGTGACCAACTTAGCTAAATTACAAACTACAATTTCCCAGAATCATTGTGATTGTACAAACGATGTTCATCGGAGACGGTGCTGTCTCTGCCTTGTCCGTCCGGCTTTGAGCTAGAAACTGGTTAATTATTTCGATGGATCGGAAAATGACGGGCAGAATTGGACTGAATTGGATTCCCTCCGAGAACATGACAGTGACTGGTGGCTAGAAGACCGGGTGTCAATCACAACCAATCCAAGACGGTTGGTGGTCCCTCAAGGATACTGAAATTGGGATAATTGATCGGTTGAGTTGAGCCAAAAGTGTCCAGATCTAAATTCGAAAGAAGCAAACAGTTTGATTATTCAATTTTAGATCAAAGAACATCGATTCGCTTGCTGGCTGGCTGCTGCTGCCGGTTGCAAATCGAAGCGTCTTGGCGGATTGACTCACCTTCCGGGTATTGATCCGGGTTCTTTGATTGGCCTGTTTTCCCCTCAGTGGAAGCAGGGGAGTTAAAGTTGGATATAATAAGCTCAAGGTGAGACCGTTAGCGCATGCTGCTGAGGAAAGCGAATGTTTTTCTTGTTTTCGTTTTACAGCTCTGTTCTGGCAGGGATCTGACACACTGTACAACTGAGGCTCGTCCCCGGGAATGGGATCGTGTTTCGTGACCCAAATAGTAATCAGTACATGAACGAATGGATACGATAAAGGTGAGCGAGGGGGTTACGAAGGTCGAAGCTGAAGCGATGTGTTGAATATTTTATTTGGAAAGGTTTTATTTTTCTGATGTTGCAGGTGGCTGCCATTGAAGGGGGGTGGTTATCTCATATGTTGTTTTTGGTGATTCAGGTGAAAGGAGAATAACGGACCGTTGTGTTCGAAGCTAGGTTGTGTTGGTAGGCTAACTGGTTGAGAAAATGATTCTGCCTGACTGATTTGGATTTGGATTGAGTGTTTTTGATTTCAATAAAGAGGCATGTATACAGAAGGTGAATCGAGTGTTTGAAGTGGTTGTAGTATTTGCAAATTTGGATAATGGAATCACAAGCATTGAGCATCCTGACTACAATGGGGAATCTAGCTTTGAAAAATGTAATGTTTTGTGGGCAGTAAGACAAAAGGTTGAACGAACAAAAAGTTCAAATGGGCACGGTGTCGACATGGAATAAAAAAAAAAAAACGTCTAATGGACAAAAGGTCGAATGAACAAAAGGTTATATATGCAAAATGGTAGAATAACATTTTGTGGACCAAAAATCAAATGAAAAAAAAGAGGTCGGAAAGTCAATATGATGAGTAAAGCAAGTAAATCAAGACTTTAAGTAATCTAACCAGTAGCAAAGATATCTAATTAACAAGATATCCCACTAATCAATTCCTCATACAAGGCATATAATTACCACCCGTATGTGATCGTAGTGCCATCTGTCGAGTGCACATTGAAACTGTTGGGAGTTCACCACCTGGGCTCAATAACTGACAGGTGTCAGTATGATAGATGTCAATGCAGACGTTGATGATCAGCCGAAGAAAGAGGACGATATCATCCTCGAAGTCATCATCATTATATTGCAAGATTCTTACTTGTTTGTGATTGTTCCGATTTTCAATCATTAACAATTTATACGCAACAGAACCACTTGAGAAAACAATCACACATCCAAGCACGCATCATAATGTGCTTGTAATATGTTTTGCTTTCGAGCGAAAGAGTTTCCAATATACCACCGGTATCAGTAAGATGTAAATCTTTAATAGTAATTGATGATTTGTGGAGCTGGTGCTCAAAACAATCTTAATAAGCATAGAAGTAAACATGGGAAAAGCATTCACTCTCTCTAAAGAATTATTCCAACACCCCATTCACTGGAAATGCAACGTATCGAAATCATTGCTAAACGTAATAAAATATGCCGTCTTCTTTGGCCAACGCAGCACGCATTCTATTCAAAAATTACATTGGAATAATCATTACTTTCCTATTTTATAACGTAGGAAGTATTTGTCAACGCCGGTGAAAGCAAACGCAAACGGAAGTAGCAGAAGCTGAATAAAGACGATGAGTGATGACACCGCTTCGTGTTTTGATTTGCACTGTACCGTCCGCTCAGTTGTGTGGGTTCGTACATGTTGGTGTGCGTGTTTTCTTCCAACGCTGCAGTTCAACAATGTCTCGTCACAAACCGTTTGGCGCTGTTATCTGTCTCTAAAAAATCCAAAGAGTGAAGGGGATCTGCCAGTGGGCACGGATATATGAAAAAAAAAATAATTCTTGTTCCATCATAATTTCCGGTCGCCTTATGGGTCCTAGAATAACAGTGTAAAATTTCAGGTCGGTCGGTGGAACTATCTTTTAGCGCCAGCGGTTTAAATTTTACCTATGATTTTCTATGGGAAAACTCACTTTTTCAAATGTAAATCTGGTGAGGGCACCCACTGTCCTCTAAAAATAAATCAACCCCCTATGAAATTTTACAAGAAAACTTTTCTTCGAACACCGCAAAACGATCCAACGCTTGTGGAAAAAGTTATTTAGCCATTACTGATTGCTAACCAAACGAACTGCTCATTATTATTATTTTTTCTAGCAGCACTGCCAGCTGCGCCTGCCGCCTGCTGCTGTCTGCGCGAGGCAGTCACCACAGACAAACAGACATAACACTCGCAAGTTGTTCATCGAACAAGCATTTAACGGTCAATTCAAAAGTATCGTAGTTGGTAGTACCGCCACCTGTGGCGCGCATAGTTAATTCCCTTGCGTTTGACGTTTACACACTACCGCCATCTGTTCAGCGCACTACCCACCACAGTGTACTCAATAGATGGCGGTAATGTTTTAGCGACGATGTTTTACAGTGAGAAATATTCAATGTGTTATGTCTGTTTGTCTGTGCAGTCACGTTGTGTGGGGGTTCACTCAGCATGGAGGGAAGCCGATATCATGCGCAAAAAATCTTCGATTTTGATGAAACTTTACACAGGTCTCCGGTATAGTACAACAATTATGTTTCACGGGGGTCATTTGGAAACAAGCGTGATTTTTCACAAGGGTGTATTTGCTTTGGCGCACAATTTATTCAAACAATCCTACTTGGAAAAACTTCGAGTGTAGAGCAAAACCGTCTAGGAAAAAAATGTAGGTTGAACATTAGGCTTAACGAAAAAGATATGAATGTGCTTATTTCGTTTGACGAACAGTTAAAATGAACTGAAAATGTCTAGGTTGTTCTGTTATTACGTAAAATTTCAGCTATTTTCAAATGCAACTCATGATCTAAGTTCACTTCTTTTCCTTTTCCACTGTAATTCAATCTCTCTTCATCTTTTCCCGTTAGTTGACAGTTGACAGCGTTTGAACAAAATAACTCAAAGCTCACGCTGATAGTTTGAATTGTAAGTAATCTGTTGCATGAAAAAGTGGAACACTTAACAGCAAAACAATGTTTGCGGCCAAAAGCGTCAATACCATTGGTTGCTCCAGTGTTGAGCGCGCTTAAAGCAAATCGGATTCCAACGAAGAGAGAAGCGTTGCAAGTGATTTTTTTTTACAACTACTTCAAGCATCTTACCATCCCAGTGAGCATTGAAGAAGTGGCTAAAATGATCGTGCAGTTACAAATTGTGGGTTACACGCAGTGCGCAAAACAGTCAGGTTCATGGAGTTATTTTGATATGAATATGAACTGCCATCTGCCTCATCATTCACTGCCTCGTGAGAGTTTGAATGATTGAGAGGTAAACGAGTTACTGACAGCTGAGCACCCAGTCAGTAGCTCAGTCAACACATTTATTTTGCCGTGATGGTACCCAATAATTCAGTGCCAACATTTCAAAGGGGCGTAATTGCTTTTGTAAACAATGGCTTTAGCTATCACACTGATTTGTTTTGAATGACTGAGCGTACATTTTCTATGGAAAAATTACTCAATTACATGCTGTGTGAGCGAAGGCAAGCGGTTTGCGTTGCCTGCTCGTGAGTGACTGAATGTTTTTGTTAGCTCTTTCATCGTTTAACGTTTGTACAAACAGTCTGCACAGAGCAACCCGAGCAAAGCTGAACATCAAATTGAAATCAAAATTTGCTGTTATGATGTAACTTATTTTGAATACTCCAGTTGATCTCATTTTGGTTGACTTAACGGTTAACACAGCAAAAATGAGAGCAAAATTTTACACTGTTGAAGCAAACGGAAAACTAATCCTGCTTTCAATGAAATCAATTTGATTACTGATTTTGCATTCATAATGTTTAACTGAATACGGGCCTAGAGTAAATGGTTACCATTCATGTTTCTCAAGCTGAAAGACTTAAGCTCCAATCTCACCGCGGGCAAGTCACGAATGACCTAAAATGTGTTAAACAAATCAGATAAACGATAATCATTAGTTCAACGACAGATGAATTTCAATTAAATTTTAAACAAGACGTAAACAGCAGAACTTCAAGTTAAGTTGCTTTTATTTGAAACGTCTTGACTGCATAATGAAAGCACAATATGATATCAGAATTATGTCGCAACAATTGAAATCAAAATGAGTTTTCATTATGATATGAACTGCACACTTTAATATCGATTTGCTTTCATTTTGTTAACCGACTTTGCTCGGGAATGGATTGAATAGTGCAATAGTGCTTTCACAATCAGCCTAGGCAGTCAATAATTTTAAGCTCTGGTTACACGACTAAACGCTTGGATGTCGTACAAACGTGTCTGCAGCAGTTGTACAGAAAAAGGCGAGAGAATTTTTAATATATTACATTTAATTCAATATTAAATAATTTGTTAAAGATACATAGCGTTCTAAAAGCAAAACCTCTCGGAATGCCGAAGCAAAGCGGAAACTGTTTGAAAAAAAATCTTTCTCATCCGTTACTTTGTGCTGTACCATGTGTGGAAAGTGGAGTAGATAGGGTTTTTGATCTAATTTCCGTCCTACTAAGCACAACCCGCGCTTTACCTCTCTTTTTTGAACGAATTTAAACAAAAAATGGAATATTTATGTCAAAGATGACTTCTAAATTCATTCATCTTTCCATTGGATTTGATAAAGAGTCACAAATTGTTGAGATATTGTTTAAAATCTAACACTGCTTCTTGATTCTAAATTCGTTCTACGAGTTTCAATTCCGTCCTAACGCATTGAAACGCCATTAGATTTTCTTCGTCCAACGGATAAATGTAGAAGAAGAGGATTCGCTAGGAGCGCTTCTTTTGTTTTGAGAACAATGAG
Organism: Ochlerotatus camptorhynchus; assembly: GCF_037179485.1. NCBI lineage: Eukaryota > Metazoa > Arthropoda > Insecta > Diptera > Culicidae > Ochlerotatus > Ochlerotatus camptorhynchus. The sequence goes on from NW_027040943.1 coordinate 1,656,887, forward strand.
CGTAAATATTCATACAATGCACTCTAACTGGATTTATGTTGTAGCTAATGAACTTACGCATCAGAACAAATGTATTATTGATTTGTGCATGGTGAAATCATTGATATTATTGATCTTTTCTGATCGATAGAACGGAAATGGGCGATTACGACGAAGTAGTGCTCCACCCTATCAAGAAAGTGTGTGAATCGGATGAGAATAATGAGAAAAAACGCAAAGATAAGAACCTGGATGCTAAGCAAGGAAAAGAAAATAGTAAGTACAGTCAAAACTCATACAGCGCGGTTAATAGAGAACGCCCTATAGGAATCGGTATTAACGAATACACATAGCATATGGGATTTGAGCTAATTGGGGCCTAACTCTTATTTTTGGATCAGGCGGGATTCATGCACTCAACCGGTGGATGTAAGATTCGCTGCGGTCCAATGCAAGAAAATTGGAGACCGAAAAATGTAGAGTATATTAGTGAGGTAAATTTATTATGTCGAAAAAAATAGGAAAAAGGTTGCCGACTGGACTCGAACCACGAACGTTGCGATTATCAGACTTGTGCTTTCTCCACTGCTCTCTCCATGCTTCTGAAGAAGGATAGCCTAAAAGCAAACAAGAAGCGCTCATTTCCTCTCACACTCGACTTCGTATGCTTTTTCTGCTGGAGAGATTCGAGGCAAGGGTGTGCGTCGTTCTACCATGTTATACATAAAAATCAAGGCAAATGCTTGCTTGTGTAGGTGAAAGCACAGACAAAACACGAAATAAAAAAGGCAAAAAACCATTACATCGCCTGCAAGGTCAACTTCTAACATTCGCTGCGATGTTCATGAACAGAGGATGATAGGAAATGGAACTAACATTCATTGTAATAGATTTTTGGTTTGCGTGTGGGTGCCCACGCTACCACGGACCAAATTTTCGCGATTCGGCATGTTCTGCAGAAATGCCGCGAATACAACGTGCCCACACATCATTTGTTCATCGATTTCAAATCCGCATACGACACAATCGATAGAGATCAGCTATGGCAGATTATGCACGAGAACGGTTTTCCGGATAAACTGACGCGATTGGTTAAGGCGCTGATGGATCGAGCGATGTGCGTTGTTCGAGTGTCGGGGACATTCTCGAGTCCCTTTGAATCTCGAAGGGGGTTACGGCAAGGTGATGGACTTTCGTGCCTGCTGTTCGACATCGCATTAGAATGTGTGATCAGAAGAGCTGGGATAGACACGAGTGGTACGATATTCAGGAAGTCCATCCAGCTCCTTGGCTACGCCGATGGCATTGACATTATGGCACGGAACTTTGAGATGATGGCGGAAACGTACATCAGACTGAAGGCTGAAGCTAGACGGATTGGACTTGCCATCAACGCATCAAAGACAAACTACATGAAAGGAAGAGGTTCTAGGGAAGACAATGTTAGCCTCCCACCCCGAGTTCAGATTGACGGTGACGAAATCGAGGTGGTCGATGAGTTCGTGTATTTGGGCTCACTAGTGACCGCCGAAAATGACACCAGCAGAGAAATTCAAAGACGCATTATGGCAGGGAATCGTGCCTACTTTGGACTCCGGAGGACGCTTCGGTCGAATAAAATTCGTCGCCGCACGAAGTTGACTGTCTACAAGACGCTGATTAGACCGGTGGTCCTCTACGGCCACGAGACCTGGACTATGCTCGTGGAGGACCAACGCGCCCTTGGTGTTTTCGAACGGAAGGTGTTGCGTACCATCTACGGTGGAGTGCAGATGGATGACGGAACGTGGAGGAGGCGACCATCCATCGTCCACATTGCAAAAATTGGGTGACTACGGTGGGCTGGGCACGTCGTAAGAATGCCGCACGACGACCCAGTGAAAATCGTTCTAGAAAGCTACCCAACAGGAACAAGAAGAAGAGGAGCGCAGCGGGCAAGGTGGATCGACCAAGTAGAAGGTGACCTGCGGACCCTTCGCAGGCTACGAGGCTGGCGAACTGTGGCAATGGATCGAGTAGAGTGGAGGCGACTTCTTCGGACAGTAGAGGACAACAAGGCCTTAGCCTGATTGGTAAGGTAAGTAAGTCTTATTTTTGGATAATTTGACGAGATAACATCCTGGTATCTTTGTAGAGCAGATAAATGGCTATTTGGAATTCAATCTTCTGAAAAATCTCCCAGATATCGCTAAAAGACGCTTGCTAGATTTATTCAATTCCTTGCTAGAAAACAACATTGTACCGCCTAAATGGAGACAGGTCAAAGTAATAGCCATTAAAAAACCTGGAAAATCAGCGTCTGACCATAACTCATACCGTCCGATTGCTATGCTTTCGTGCATTAGGAAATTGTTGGAGAAAATGATCCTTCGGAGACTCGATCACTGGGTCGAATCAAATAACTTGCTATCAAATACACAGTTTGGGTTCCGCAAGAGCAAAGGAACAAACGATTGTCTAGCGCTGCTTTCCACAGATATTCAACTGGCCTTTGCACACAAGGAGCAATTGGCTTCAGTATTCTTGGACATTAAGGGGGCTTTTGATTCAGTTTCCATTGAAATTCTGTCAGACAATCTGCACAGATGTGGACTTTCTGGAATTTTAAATAATTTCTTGTACAATTTGTTGTCAGAAAAGCAAATGAACTTTTCCCTTGGACAACTGACAACTTCCAGAATTAGCTACATGGGCCTGCCCCAAGGCTCATGTCTCAGCCCTCTTCTTTATAACTTTTACGTCAAAGATATCGACAACTGTTTGGCAGAACAATGCACGCTAAGACAACTTGCAGATGACGGTGTGGTTTCCGTAAGAGGTCCACATGCCGTGGACTTGCAAGGACCATTGCAAAATTCCTTAGATAACTTGTCTTCTTGGGCAATGAATCTAGGGATCGAATTCTCGCCGCAGAAAACTGAACTGGTAGTGTTTACTCGAAAGCGGTACCCAGCCCAAATGCATCTTAATCTTTTGGGCAGAAACATTACCCAATCATTGTCTTTCAAGTACCTTGGGGTCTGGTTTGATTCAAAGTGCACTTGGAATGCCCATATTACGTATTTGAAGCAAAAATGTCAGCAGAGGATCAACTTTCTCCGTTCAATTTGCGGCACATGGTGGGGTGCTCATCCGGGAGACCTCATAACGCTTTATAAAACAACTATTCTCTCTGTTCTAGAGTACGGCTCTTTCAGCTTTCTCTCGGCAAGAAAAAGTCACCTAATAAAATTGGAACGAATTCAATATCGTTGTCTGCGTATTGCTCTAGGCTGTATGCACTCAACGCATAACATGAGTCTCGAGGTTCTGGCAGGAGTAACACCCCTCTAGAACCGTTTCTGGGAGCTCTCTCTCAGAATACTAATCAAATGCGGAGTGACGAACACACTTATAATTGCTAATTTTGAAGAAATTCTTGGGCTGAACTCACAATCTCGATTTATGAGAATCTACCACCACTACATATCATCAGATATGTGTCTTCCTTGTTATACTCCAGACCGTGTTCACTTCACCAATCGCAGTTCCTCAATTGAATATGATCTGACCATGATACAAGCAACTCATGGGATTCCCGATCAACTTCGACCTATTATTATTCCGCGTATTTTTACTGAAAAGTACCAACAAGTCAATTGCATGAAAAGATATTTTACAGACGGGTCCCGTCTCAATGGATCCACTGGCTTCGGTGTCTTCAATGAAAACTCTAGCGCCTTCCGCAAACTTCAGGAACCTTGTTCCGTTTTTGTTGCTGAGCTGGCAGCAATCAACTTCGCATTGGGGATGATTTCCAACATGCCCGCAGACCATTACTTCATCTTCTCGGATAGTCTCAGTTCTATTGAGGCTATTCGGTCGATGAAACCAAGTAGGCACTCATCTTATTTCCTTTCAAAGGTAAGGGAGCAGATGTGTGTGCTGGTCGAAAGATCATATATGATTACCTTTGTATGGGTCCCCTCACATTGCTCAATCCCAGGCAATGAGAAGGCGGACTCTCTCGCAAAGGTGGGCGCGCAGGAAGGCGAATTGTATGACAGGCAAATTTCACACGATGAATTTTACCATTTAGTGCGTCAGAGTACCTTTTCGAGTTGGCAAACCGATTGGGACACTGGAAATCTTGGACGGTGGTTACATTCAATTATTCCTAATGTTTCTTCGAGAGCGTGGTTTAAAGGCTTGGGCTTAAGTCGTGACTTCATTCGCGTGATGAGTAGACTTATGTCCAACCACTACTCGCTAGATGCTCATCTCAATAGAATAAACCTCGTGGACAGCAACATCTGTCGGTGTGGAAACGGTTACGATGACATCGAACACGCAGTTTGGCAATGTACGGATAATGACGCCGCCAGAGAGCGACTTTTGAATACCCTCGAGGCCCAAGGAAGACAACCCTATGTTCCTATCAGAGACGTGTTGGCAACCCGTGATCTCTGCTATATGCAGTCCGTTTATGTTTTTCTTCAAATGTCTAGTATAAGAATTTAATTCCTTTTGTCTTTTGTCTCTCTTTATTAGTTTTTGTTTGTCTTGTCCCCCCGTCTCGATGAGTCTCATCGTCGCCCACTGGTCACCCACCATAGCCGGTCGAACTCCGGACGAAGCTAGAACAGCACTACCGTTCATACTGGCGACAACGCTCTGATGAGACAACGAAACCCTACCCCAAGCTCCTCCCCTGATCCTATCCTTCAAAAATGTACCCTTCTAACCTCGAGTAAGCCGCGAGTAATCGGCCCAACTCCTACTAGACATAGAATTAAGTGAATCTTGTTACACACAGTGAACAATGAATTATCGGCTCCGTAAAGCTAACGCGATTGAGCCTTCCAAATAAACGAACTAGATAAAAAAAAATGGCTATTTGCTGACAAAATTTAGCTTTCTCTATGGCACTACCTGCTGGTCCTACGGGAAAGCCGGATCAACCGTAGAAGTGGTCAATTCATGAAACTGACCCTAGAGCTCTTTGCTTTTTTTTCTGAAGTACTTATGCAAGACCCATTAGAGTATAGTAAATTTGGACTTGCGTCTGTAAAATGGACCCCAGTTATTTCGAAAGCACGAGGGGCCAACGGGATGACCTTCCGGAAGATCAGGAACAGCCGTAAAAGTGGTAAATTAATAAAATTGGTCCTAGAAAGCACTTCTAGAAGACTAATTTGAACGAATTTGGACTTGTGACTGGAAAATGGACACTGAAATCTACTGGGTGAGCTTTAGGAAGGTCCTGAACTACAGCGAAAATGGTCAATCCATGAAACTGGGCCTAGAGTTCGGTGTTTTTTTTTGTGACTTGTTACAAGAAAAAGGGACCTAGTGATCATGAGGTTAACTTTCAGAAAATAATCCTAAATATGAGTATTTCCGGAACAATGACGACCTGTAGAGGCTAGCAATCGATTATTGACGCCGTTTTGGAGTAAAAAATGGCGACCTCTGGTTTGTGAAAGTTAAGTGTTAAATACCGCATAATATGTTCGGGGACGATGTCTAGAGGTCGGAAATCGATGATTGATGCCATTTTGGAATCCAAGATGGTGACTTCCTGTTCATGAAAAAGGGTCAAATACTTCACAATATGGGCATTTCAGGAACGGGATGACGTGAAAAGGTTGTAAATCGATCATTGACGCCCTTTGGGGATCCAAGACTCCTTCAATTTCTATCCACTGGATTTGTCTTTCGGTATAATTGACTACTCCATGTCTATCTGGATAATTCGGAAGGTAACTCAGTGGTTACTCCAGTGTTAGTTTTCCGGTCACAAGTCCGAATTCATTCTATGAGTCTTCTAGAAGTGCTTTCGAAAAAAACACACAGAGCTCTAAGACCAATTTCATCAATTGACCACTTTTACGTTTGTTCTGGGTTTCCTGGAGGAGCAGGTAGTGCCCTAGTGCAAGGATGAAGGTATAATTCACCAAAGCTTGCTCGGTCATCTATTTGCTCAATAACATTCTCAAAGACACCAGGACATTATCTTTTCAAATGTTCAACGACGTTGGTTCTCCTCTTTTCTCTGTACTTACAGGTACATCAGTTAATAAAATGAACATCACAACTCCGAATGTTGCAGAAGCATTTGAAGAACTGGAATATCTAATAGAAATGCGAGTATGATTTTGGAAGCAATAATTGAAGACAATCACACGAAGTCGTCCAACACATCTGATTACGCTATAAATTATCAAACCATTCGCCGTTCCCGAATGAAACATCGTGAGACGCTGGCGAAAGCAGTAAATATTTTGATTTTGTTCTATGATTCTTAACTTCTTTAATTCTATAATACAAAAAATTTAAAATTCTATTGCTCGAAAATTCTAAATTTTTAGACTCCTAAATTTTTACATTACTAAATTTTTTACTTAATAAATTCTTTAATGTTTAAATTCTTTGTTTGTATTTTTATCTTAATTTGTTTGCATAGCTAACATTATCATCATTTTGTTCATTTTGATTGAAAATTTTCCAGCTGAAGCAAAGCTTTGATCCTGATGTACCATTGGTAGTACACTGGGATGGAAAGATTCTGTCTGACATCAAACTTCTTTCGTTACCTTCCCTATCAAGTGGAACGGCGGATGCTGAATCAGCTGCGTTAATGGAGACAATCAACGAGTGGGGTCTGCAGGAAAGAATAGTTGGAATGACCTTTGATACAACTAGTGTTAACTCTGGCAACCCGTCTTCCAGTTTTACTGAAAAGAAACTTGCTACCATTGGCATGCCGCCATCACATCGCCGAAATTGTATTCAACCACGTTTTTGAAATATATGGCGATAAGTCGAAGTCCAACAATCTCGATTATTTCAATGAATTCAGAAAATAATTCAACCAAAATCGGAGCAACCAAAAATTCCGGACCGCTATGGATGATCCGGAGCTGAGGACCTTAACTGAACCATGAAGAGACGGAATCATCGCGTTTTGTAACGACCGATCGGATTACGAAGAGCTCCTCGAATTGGTCGTAATGTTTTTGGGCGGAGTTCCTCCAAAAGGATTAAGATTCCACAAGGCAGGTAGCCGTGCGAGGTGGATGGGCCGTGAAATATACATTTTGAAATCGTGGATGTGCAGCGAAAACTTAGATGATCAGTCTCTTTGGAAGCATTACACAACTTTGGCTCTATTTCTATCGCAATGCTTCATTCGATATTGGTATCGTCTAAGTAGTTCTGTATCGGCCCCTCGAGTGGATCTGGAATTTTGGTCAGATCTCCACAACTTTCACGATCAACATTGCCATGAAAGCCTTTCAAAATCATCTATGGTACTTATCGGAATGGAACGTGGCCCTTGCTTTTTTCGATTCAAAAGTAGAAATAGACGAAAAAGTAAAGATGGTAGCTGCTTTAAATGAACCAAAACAAAAAAAATTATCGAAAAATCCGGAAAATGACGCAAACTCAGCGAGGATAAAGTTCCCGTCAGAGCAACTAACATCAGTGACCATTCGACCCTTTCGAACTTTATTACTGAGGCTTCAAGAGAGTTTTTTACTGTAATGAACATCTCCACCGATTTTCTCGGTGAAAACCCTGATTTTGGATTTAAATCAAGATTATCTGAGTGGTAAGAAAATATAACAAATCATCAAGATCAAAGTTATTTTTTGTTGATGTGTCATGTTCGTGAAAATGTATTCACTGTTACAAACCGAACGAGAGTAATATATTTTCATAAACATTTTTTTCAATCTTGAACAAAAAAAAAAGCGCTCTAAAATTTTTGAAAGTGGCGGCGGTTCTGTTCTACTTAACAGCGCAGCAGCGAGTTCAAGCTCTTGAGGTTGTGAATGATGTCACGGAAAGGGCCGTAAAGCTTGTTTCCGACCTCAACAACTCGGTAGCCAAGAATCCCGAAAAACATGAACACTTACAAGTTGTGTAGTACCACCGAAAAATGAAGCCGATGAAATATTGAAGTCTGAGCAGCAGCACATCGACTGATAGATTTGAATAAATTGTGCGCCAGAGCAAATACACCCTTGTGAAAAATCACGCTTGCTTCCAAATGACCCCCGTGAAACATAATTGTTGTACTATACCGGAAACCTGTGTAAAGTTTCATCAAAATTGATGATTCTTTGCGCATGATATCGGCTTTCCTCCATGCTGAGTGAACCCCCACACAACGTGACTGCCTCGCGCAGACAGCAGCAGGTGGCAGCTGGCAGTGCTGCTAGAAACAAAAAAGAATAATGAGCAGTTTGTTTGGTTAGCAATCAGTAATGGCTAAATAACAAGCGTCGGATCGTTTTGCGGTGTTGGAAGAAAAGTTTCCTTGTAAAATTTCCTAGGGGGTTGATTTATTTTTAGAGGACAATGGGTGCCCTCACCACATTTTTATTTGAAAAAGTAAGTTTTCCCATAGAAAATCCTATGTAAAATTAAAACCTCTGGCGCTAAAATATAGTTCCACCGACCGACCTGAAATTTTACACTGTTATTCTAGTACCCATAAGGCGCCTGGAAATCTTACTGGAACTGGAATTTGAATTTTGTCCCATCCTACTAACCAGGCTTCTCATGGTGGAACCAGTGCCGGATTTAAGATCCAGGGTACCCGGGGCTTCAATTCTTATGGCGGGTTGGGGGGTTCCATATTATGTGTTTTGACAGATTGAATCTCAAATGCGCCGATGTGGTTTTGACTGTGAACTCTCTGCATGAACTTTTCTTTCATTTACCTACCGTTTACCTATGATCATAACTCTCAAATGTTTAGAAAATATGCTACTCACCCGAATAACCAATCGTATTTTTCGACACACCGACATGTCCTATTCCTCCCGGTGCTCCCACGACGATACCGCCCTCCGGTCCTTCGATCCCACCGGGCAGTGCTCCCAGACCACCACCGCCGATCCCAGCCGCCCCCAGTCCGCCGGAAGCGCTGCTGGAGATGGTGGTCGTCGGAAACACCGATCCACCCGGTGGTATCGATTCCGGATCTGGCATCGGTGGATAGATGGGGTCGCAGCATTCCCGCTCGGGAAATTCACTAGCCCTCACGAAGGTGGGTCTCACCCCAAGGCAGCAGCATCCTGCAGCCACCAGAAGCAAAGCGCTAAATGTGTGCCCCCTGCTCCGGTGCCCATTAGTTACGGTGTCACTTAAGGTGCCGGTGTCGGTGGTGGAATTGGTGCCGGTGGTTGCCGTCCATTGAGGTGCCACCGTTGTTGTTGGAACTCGTTGTCGTTGCGTTGCCAGCACGGTTATTCTTCCTATTCTGCTTCCTCCTTCATCTTCTCTTCTTCTCACTCTGGTGGCGACATGGTGGCCACCAGTGCCATGCTCGTTGCACCGTCGTCTCATTTTATGCGAATCTTCTTTATTCGGGACTTTCTCATTATACTTGCGGGTGAAGTTTAATCTTTATTAGCGTCACCGAACCACGCGCACTCGGGGCGGGCGGGGTAGAGGACCGGAATTTCACCCAAAAAACACTTGCACTGACTGCAGGGCTCACACCTGCTTCTTGCTGCTGGATGGAGAGCAAACACACGTAGCGATTAGCTGTTTGGTGGGATACGTGGGAAGTTTGGTACAAGTGAAAACGAGATTCAGATGAAACACTGGTTCACGGCGTTTTCTGGGAAATTTAACTTGATAGAATTGAAGAACTTTTAAATTTCCACAGAGCGAGGGTTTTGGCCCAGTGTTTCGATTATCGTGACTTTCCTCGCTCACAGTGTGAAGTGCAAATTGCTGTAGAAACTGTAAATTCTTATCTCACCACCGACCAGCAAAAAAAAAATATAACCATCAGGTCCAGTCAACAGCTGGTTGGCGCAGGGTTCCAGTGCTCGGTGTATGACGTTTGCGTGTTTTTCTCACCGTTTAACCTAATTGAATTTTTCGGCTATGCTGTTCCCGAGTGCAGCGTAAATCCACCTGGGAGCAAAACTTTTGGGCTAATTACGTGAAAAATCACGTAAATTGACTGATCACATTCAATTAGTCGACTACTTTAGTTCCAGTTAAGCTTACTGTAGCTGCGGGTGATTCACTTTTCTCCGGAACAATGTGGAGACGGATGATGGTTTGTGGTGAATTGATGCAAATGAGCAAATGCTCATGATTCCGGAAATAATGATTTCATATGAAATCGTTAGGATGTAGGAGCAGTTCATTGAATCACTGACTACGAACAAAACCGTCTGCATGCAAATAATCTGGTTCCTAATAATGCTTCAAATCTGTTTTTTTATGGATCCGGGGATTATTTATGCATGCGTTGCTTCCACAGGGAATAAGAGAATAAACGACTGAGTGGGCCCGTCCGTCCGCATAGAATTTGCCAATGGCTTTTGTTTTTGTGCTAGTAATGCTATTTAAACGATTTTATTGTATTGTATACGTTATGCTAGAGCACTGTTCAATTATCCTAATAAGCTTGTTAGATACTTTCAATAGGTATCCAGTACTCATGTGAACATATTTGCCAATTAAAAATACCAGAAGGCATATTTGTTCAGGTTCATTTAGTGGAATGAATTATGGATCAAAAAGGTATCATGCCAGATTTAGCAAAGAACACAGTTGATCTTCTCTGGTTGTTGGTTGGCCCACAAAGAACTTACATAATTAGGAACAGTTTAGTAAAGCTGGCCAACAATCATAATCAATGATTTCACCGTGCACAAATCAGTAAAACGTTTGTGCCGATGCGTTAGTTCACAAGCTACTACACAAAGCCTAGTAGAGCGTATTGTGTGAATATTTACACTCATTGTTCTCAAAACAAAAGAAGCGCTCCATTTCAATGCGTTTTGACGGAATTGAAACTAGTAGGACGAATTTGGAATCAAGAAGCATTGTTAGATTTTTAACAATATCTCAACAATTTGTGGTTCTTTATCAAATTCAACGGTACTTATGGAAAGGAGTCAAATTCAACGGTACTTATAGAAGTCATCTTTGATCGAAACATTTCATTTATTGTTAAAACCCGTTCAAGAAAGAGAGGGAAAGCGTGAGTTGTGCTTAGTAGGACGGAAATTAGATCAAACCCCCTATCATCAAATGAATGGTATATGATGGAAATTTTCCTCAAATTTCATCTGTTTCTTTGTTATGATAGGAGATGAGAGTGTTGAGAAAATTGCAATGAATCATATCGTCAGGTCATTTTCCACATAGATGGCACTGTTTAACTGGTAGGATGTATTTAAACTCTCCATATAGAAATTGAGAGAAGTGGGAATAATTCACTTTCGATGCATATTAAGGTAAAAAAATTAAAGGGTTGCGTCCTAATGTATGTCATGCACTTTTTGACTATTATACCTTATCTTATTTTTTTCAAGTATTTCATTGTTTCGGTTATGGTTCAAAACTCGCGACAACTCATGTTAGCATAATCAGTCCACCATATTACGCATAAGATAATGTGGTTAAATTTAATGTTATGGTTAAGAATTGACAGAATTTTCCCTACATAACTACATTGGGTTGATCAATGTTGAGCTATTTTCCTGTGATCAATGTGCACTGAATTCGACATCGACATCGACTACAATAGAAAATGATACTATTTTGTCACACATTTTTGTTGATTTGCACCTCAGCAGGGCTGGAAAGCACCTCAGAGCGTTAGCAAAGCAACTTTGTGCATGCATCTCACAACACTCGACAAAGAGTGAGTGATTCTCCCATTTACTTCGTACACTCTTTTCCAACTAATCTGTGAGAAAGCGATCCACACAATGAGCGGTACACTCCGTGCGACTCAGGGAGCGAGTATAATACAACAAGCACTAATGTCTTCTTTGAATTCGTTGCAGACTTTGCTTACCACGACTGCATGCATAGGAGATGAAGAAGAGCATAACGAAGAAGAATTTTGTCTTTTTGCTGGGTTTCCCATTTGCAACCCTACACTGAGTGGCGCTCTTTGCATCGGAGCCATCGGAGCGATGGCTACACATTAAGCTTTCATTATTTCTGGGTGTGTCTGTCTTCTCTTCTCCGCTGCTTTACACTTGCGCAGGGTGAAAGACAAGCGAACTTTGTATTTGCTTGATGTCCACTTTGTTTATTTCAGAAAATCAGTACATTGCGCACATTGATTGATCAGATGACAGCCCTGCACCTCAGTATAGTACACAAAAAAAAGCATGCATGTTGTGGAATAAAACAATCCCCAAAAAATGCGCTTTTTTAACAGTAGCTCCATCATTAGTTTTAAACAGGGTTCCTTCCATTCATTTTGGCTAAAAAAAATGTTTTATAAAATTATGGAATAATAAGATATTATAATAATATTTTGTTTGTGTAAGCAACAAGAAAAGATTGTGGAGTTTGTGTTTGACACATAATACCAGCCAATGTTGCTGCATGAGAGTCGCAATAAGCGATTTTGTCATTTATCTCACCCACTCTTCACTCTTCACTCTTCGCGAAGAGGCGATCAGAAAATCGCTCATTGTGGCTCTGTCAAAGCTAAATTTGCAGGTTTTATGTGTCAAACACAAACTTTAAATATTTGTCTTGTTCCTTACACATACAAAATACCATCATAATATCGTATTATTCCATAATTTCCTAAAACATTTTTTTAGTCAAAATGAATGGAAGGCACCCTGGTTTTAAATTAGGGCTCTGAAGCAGAGAAGAGAGTGAAGGTTTCATTTTATGATAACGCAACAGAAAGTTGTTTTCCCTATCAGAAGACGGTACTTTCAAAATTGAACAAAATGTTGGTTCATATGTCAGCGAAGTAGAGGAGGAAGGGGTAAAACAATCATACATATGTACATTAAGCACCTCTTTGTTCTCCAATTTGAAGGACAATCCTAACATAAAAGTATCATGCATCATCATTATGTACTCTACAGCGTGTTCGTAGAATGATGCAAAATTTAATACAGTGACTTTTCCCAAATCAAACGTTTGGTTTCCAATAAGTAGGTGCTTAGAACAACATTAATTGGAAATTGGGGGATTCAGCTATTGAATTTCAAAGTCAGAACAAAAGCTCGTATACAGGTTCTCCACCTGTTCAATGCTTTGATAGTAAGCATCATAGTTAAGGTGCATCGGGCAAGTTGGAACGGTACGTGTACTACCGAAAACTACTACATTAGAAATAATCTCAGAGATTATTCACTTCCGCTAAGAGATACATTTACCGGTTCAACTTCCCCACGCGCTTCTTTCTCTATGCACAGTATATGCATTTAGGTTAACATCCAACATCCCTCCTTCTTTACATATTCTGCACGAAAGAATACTTTCTAAGCCTCGCCCCTGACAGGATTTCCCACCGTTTTGTTTTATGAATGAGTCGGGGCAGAAAGTATCGTTTGTGCAGAATATGTAATAAAGGATGGACTTCGGATGTTAATCTAATTTCCCTTGCGCTGAACTGGCCAACTTGACGTGCCGCAAGGGCTCCCTAAGGGTTTCTACTTGTAGAGACCTGAAGCTAAGTGCTAGTTCCACAGTGACAATATCACATCAATAAGTTTTCCCAAATTGTTGTACCAACCCTTCATTTCGATGACTGTATGATTGCCGAAATGATACGGAAATGGGTTAGTGATGTGATATTGTTTATACAAGCTGAGCAGTGTGTGGGGTCCTAGGTGACATTGATCGAGTCTCTTTATCGATTTGCTCCTTTGTTAATAACTTTGCTAAAAAACCGTTTCTTTTCGTGTTTTCCGTTCAATGCGCTAGATAACTTTTCCACGTTTGGTATTAGGGGCTGTTCATTAACTACGTAGACAGTTTTTAGGGATTCTGCCCCCTCTAAACTGTCTACGTAGTTAATAAACAGCCCCTTAGTTGAACGGGACCCAAGTCTCCTTCCACCCCATCGCTGGTTGTCAAGGTGATCATGCCGTGATACACATTTAACCGCTGACTTGCTCCTGCTCATTGCAGAATGCAGTGCCACGCCGTCCAAAGCGGTAATGAGCTAAAGCACGACAGCAGCGCTGTTTTATATCATTTCAGCTTCAAACAAAATGATATGCAATCAAGTGGTTCTCGATTATGATGACTGGGTTTGGGAAAAAACGGTAATTTCATGAAAACAGTGATAACATTATCAATTGTATATTTTTCAAAAGTTTGTTTTATGGAAAATTGTAAAAGTGTTTATTTCAGCAGATACGTAAAGTAATATCCTATCGATTGGCGTATGTGGATTTTAATTTCATCTATAAATGACAAAATTAAAAGCGTTCAAAACCTAACACTATTTCACCACACATATTTTTTGATTTGTACCTCAGTATAGTCGACAAAGACGTAGTTCTGCGTCAAAAAGTGTGCGACAGCCTAAAAAAAAATCATCCATGGACTTTGTCGTTCACTTATTTCCCGGACATTATTGTTAATCATACTACAATTAAATAAATATGATTTTCCCCATACAGTTTTACCCAAGGGGTGTTCAAATCTGCACATCTCAATCTGTGCCTAATACTTTATCTGTGCCAAGCGTTGTGCCGAGCGTGCCGAAGTTTTGCATCAAGGTTTCAATCTCAGTATCCCATGAGTTTGGCAACCCTGCAGTTTTGACTTTTGAGATCGTTTGTTTACAATGTCAAGCTTTCATAGACGGTTCATTTAAAAACAAAGAAAAAAGTTGTGAACATAAATTCCTATATTAAAGGAACTATTTGAGTACATATGGAATACGAGTGCAAGTTCTGTTGAAAGTCAAATGAGTATAAAATAACACGCGTGAGTCATTCCTTTCTCTTGGTTCAATGATGCCAAATACCAGCAGCACTTTTGACCTCATCCCATGCCTCTTTCATTTCAGAAACTAGTTTGGTACATCGCTAGCATTTTTTTAGATTCTAATATAAATCACTGTTTCTCCAGTATGGACTAGAGATGGGCAAAACGTATCACTTAGGTGAACGGCTCAGAACCAGTTCATCCATATAGATGATCCGGATCTTTTCAATGGTTCATCGGATCACGTAATCCTTGTTAAATTTGAACTTTTGTAAAGGATCTGTCTTTACAATATTTGTCACATCCACATAACATTTGCCTGTTGCGAATACTGTTGCGGATGTAAATATTCATGCAAATTGAAATATTATTTACGGATTCGGTATTCCTGACCTCACTGAGAAGAATTAATTCAACGATGATTCAATCTAAATCATTACTATTTCCGAACTGATAACAGAGCGAAAGGCTAATGATCCGATTCCTATAAACAATTAGCTGTAGATTATTCACTCTCGATCTCTAGTATTGACCTGTATTGACGGATATTTTTTTCACTTGGGAGTAAACAGCCTTAGCAACGGGTAAATCGATTAGAAAAACTTCATCGCTCAGCAGTGTTGCCGTTTTATATCATATTGTTCGTGACATACTTGTCAACGTGTTCCTTAACGTGCCAAACAGTGTGCCATGCTGTGCTTCGGCACAGTGTGCAGAGTTGATTACCCCTTGGTTTTACCTACTTTACTACCAGTCCCCAAGGAGCCAACCAATTCAAATTTGAGAAAGAAAATGTTCAATCTCTCAACATGCCATGTATTTTGATGACATTCTAGCATACATATAGTAGTAGCCTTAATTTTACTTTTTTTAAACTGTTATATTTACAAACACACTAACGTCAGCCATTCTGAACCGATTTTTTAAATTGCAAGTAAGGTATTTTTCTTTAGAATAGCCTCTAGGTTCACACTTGTCAGAGTCCACCAACCCGTACACCCAGCCAGTTTCTACATCTTAATTCTAAGGAGATAGGGGAAATGGCTCCTGTGGATCTAAGATTGGGCCCATCGCAAAAAATCTGCAATTAATCAATTTTATCTAGTTGAACGCGTCAACTACCTGGAAAACCTGGTAAATCTGAAATTTTCAAGGAATTTTCAAATTTATTTATCAAGTGAACTCGGGAACTATTTGACAGCTCCAGTGTGATGTCAATGTACCCCGAAAATTCTGGTACTCTGGTTCTGTCAAATCGGATAATGGTAGAGTAAATTAACAGTTGGTCTTATTTTTAATCATTTTTTTTTTTGCGAGTTTCTAAGTTTTTTGTTTTTTTTAAACTTTAATGTTTTTTTCTAAAAATCTTCCAATTGACTTAGTTTGACGGTATCGGAAGATGTCTGTCTGTGTATGTGTGTGTGAGAGCACGTAACACAATTCTCTTAAGCGCATTTCTCGGCTACCACTCTACCGAATTCAACGCAACAATCGCCAAATGGAAGGTATTATGATCACATTGACTGCTGTTGAACAAATTTAGAAGCGTTCAACTATTTCTGGAGATATGGATGGGACTAGTTCCAAAAAAACATGGATTTTAGGAATTATGTCGTATTTCTCGGTAACCACTAATGCGAATTACACGCAACAACCACCACATTAAAAGTATCATGATCCCATAGCTTCGCTCATAGAAAAGGTTCAGCCATGTGAATGTGAGCCATAATACTAAATTTGAAAGGCAAGGAATACAACCTATCATGTGACAAAACAAATTACTTCAAAATATGATAACCAAATCAATTGTGGCCGTTTCCAGCGCCGTATACCACATCGGTTAGTTCGGGGCATGTCCCAGATAGCCATCGGCTGGTTTTCTTCCCTGAATTTTCAAGAAACATTAGCATCAGTCAAATAAAAGTGGAGGATTTTGTGGCTTTGGGAAATCTATACATCTCCAAAGGTCCCGTCAGGTCGGGAATCCACCAGTATTTAGAAAAGCTTAACAATAGAACTTACGACCCCACTATTTTGGCTTGTTGTAAGGTGAATGAAATCTGGGAACTTCCCCAAAACATGGAAAAGTTCTTTCTTAGTGCCTATTTTTAAAATTGGAAAAACAACTGACATACGTTATTACCGTGGGATTGCCACTATCTCTTGCATTCCAAAGATTTTTGAAATAATTGTTAATAAACAAATATTCCATCAAATCAAAAACAGAATCACTAACATGCAACATGGTTTCTTCAAAGGCCGTTCAACTAACACAAATTTACTTGAATTTTTTAACTATTCGCTGATTGCAATGGATAATGGAAACCACATTGAACCTCTTAACACAGACATCAGCAAGACATTCTATCGCATTGACATACCCTTGCTACTCTTCAAATTGCAAAACAGGGGGTTGGACCAGGACTTCTCAAATGGCTCGAATCATATCTAACTAATCGCCAACACATAATTAGATACAAAGGGAAGAAATCGAATCCCATTCAAGTCACTTCAGGAGTCCCGCAAGGCTCCCATCTAGATCCCCTTTTGTTTATACTATATGTAAATGACATATCCATTATTCTCAAAAACATAAAAGTTTTAATTTATGCCGACGACATAAAGCTCTTTCTAGAAATAAGGAACAAGGAACACATCAGGATATTCCAGATTGAAATATACATGTTCTATATTTGGTGCGATAAAAGCCTTTTGCAACTGAACTTATAAAAATGTAATTCAATAGCTATTAGTATAAAACGGAGCACATCATATAGCACAACCTTTTTTAGAAAATCAGTCGGCAGAAAAGTGTGAAAGAGTTAGGGATTTAGGAGTTATCATAGATTCTAAACTAACATTCAGTGATCATTATAATACAATCATCAAAAGAGCAAACAGCATGCTTCGCTTTATTAAACAATGTAGCTATAATTGTGTGAGGTCAATACTAGAATAATGCAGCGGTCACCTTAAAGGCTGATTTAAAGTAAATTGGTACGCCCCTCGCGCACCGCTAGCACGCCTCTAGTGTTGGGAATCGAAAATCTTTGAAAGTGGTTTGTTTACACTTCTATAGAGAACAACTGGTGCAAGTTTGATCAAAGTAGTCGATCGCGTTCCGAAATAACGTCAAATGGAACTCGAAAGAAGAAAATATATTGTGCACAAACATCTGGAAAATCCAGACTGGTCCGGTTCCAAGCTGACTAAAGTGCTGAAGATGCCGAAAACAACAGTTTGTCAAGTGCTGAAAACCTACAAGGAATGTAGATGATGATGTGGCCAGAAGGTACAACGCCAACTTTCAACCGGTGCGGAACAGCCTTGTCAGGTAAGGATACAAGTCGTACAAAGCCAGTAAATATCCAAGTCGGCACATGAACCAGAATTCCGTGGCCAAAAAGCGTGCACGGCTCTTTTACGACCGTGTGTTGACGTAACACAAGGGCTGCACTTTGATCGATGACGAAACATACGTCAAACTTGGTTTTAAGCAGCTTACCGGTCAAAAGTTTACATCGCGGCTGGACGTGGAGATATGGTGGGAAGATTCAAGTCCGTGTTTGCCGAC
This sequence comes from Ochlerotatus camptorhynchus, assembly GCF_037179485.1. Classification (NCBI taxonomy): domain Eukaryota; kingdom Metazoa; phylum Arthropoda; class Insecta; order Diptera; family Culicidae; genus Ochlerotatus; species Ochlerotatus camptorhynchus. Next base: position 1,675,161 of record NW_027040943.1, read on the forward strand.
AAGTTCGCGAAGAAGGCCATGATTTGGCAAGCGATTTGACATCCTCGACGATGACATCCCAAGTTTACATCGAAGAATGCCTGAAAAAGCGTGTTTTGCCGTTCATCCGCAAGCATAGGGGAAAAGCCATCTTTTGGCCCGATTTGGTCTGCTGTCACTACTCTAAGGTGGTTCTGGAGTGGTATGCTACCAACAAGATCGATTTTGTCCCCAAGATAATGAAATTTCCGAATTGCCCCGAATTTTGACCAATCGAAAGAACTGCTGATGAAGAACAATGAGGAGGACCACACAATGCCGTTGCTGCCGAGTAAACAGAATCGCGTGACACACATTGAGAGTGGTCTGCTTCTGTCGACAGCCGAATGAACACTGATGGTATTGATTCTGTAGAACTCTTATCAAAAGTAAATTTTATGTACCTTCTGCGCAATCGGAATATTTTTTTACAAACCACCATTGTACAAATTATGCTAAATTTGGACTCAAATGATGACCACTCACGACAAGCACTGCGCAACTATTGACAACAATTAATATTTAAAATATTATTGTAACAAACCCTAGTCCTGAGAGCTTCAAACTAGGGGATGAGGATGCTTCAGTTATCAAAGGGACATATTTTAGTCCTTGTTACTTATTATGCCTTGTTAATAGTAGCAACACACGGGTAGTGACCATCGCCGATATGAATTTTTATATTGTTCAATTTAAATGTTGAAGATACATTGTTTATGTTCGTAGAGCACGTAAAACACTTTTCCCTTTGTCCTTCTCATTTTCTTTTCCGTTTCCTTTCCTTCTTCTGTTTTCAGAAAGCGAGTAATGGCGCTGTAACCATAAGTCATAAAAGGCTAGTACTAGAGTTAGTGCTCAAGTTCCAACCGTCAGTGGAAAATAGTTCATCACATAACCTTTCTAGATTAGAAGCTTCCAACGACCAACCAATCATATAACTACCAAAAAACGGAACGGACAGTACGAGGTGTCCACGTTTCATCCATTTATTGAATTCTGAAGCATCGTGTTTAAATTTTCTATTTAAAATGGCCCGATGTGATTGCACTCATCTTGCCCCTGCACAGTAGGTCTGGCCGTTTTGGTATGTGTGATGCATATTCGATATGAAACATATATCAAATAGACAAGAAATATGAAGAAGGTATATCAAATATTTTCCAGGATGTTTTCAAGAACTGGCTGTGTTGGTGTTTGTTGATATTAGATTAGATTAAAAGTATACTTAAGGTGTTTGGCCACTGTAGTGGGCCCAAAACATAGATTTTTTTTTTCACAAAACTAAAATTTGGGAAAATGTAATTTAAAATATTTTCAATAAAATGCTGAAAACCGCATTCTTTAAAAGTGTTTCTGTTAGTCAAAAAAAAAATCGCGAAATTTACCCATTTTTTCGGCTTCTACACTGGTCTAACCCCTTAAGTCAATAACATGTTTAGCATTAACTTAATGAAAATATTGACCTGTCGTCTACGTTCATCTTTCTTCTTCTTCGCATTTCAAGCTTAATGCTTTTTTTCCTTGATTTGTTTTCCGTCGATCTTGTTTTCTGTACTGAGTACGAATGCTACCGACGCCAGGAAGGCAGCTCTCACACCTGGACCCTACCTATCGACCCATCAACTCATGAACCGGGGACCAACGGCTTTACTTCCCTTCGGAAGAAAGGCGTCGCGCTTACCACTACACCACTGGCGCCGCTGAGCTTAATGCTTGTCGCATTTAAGCTTATTGCGTTGCGTGCTCTCAACTTAGTGTTATAGATGCATTTCCACCCACTTCTATACCCAGGGAAGTCGAGAAATTTTCCAACCCGAAAAATTCCAAGACTGGATCGAGAATCGAACCCAGTCACCTTCAGCATGGTCTTGCATTGTAGCCACGCGTTTACCGACTGAGCTAATGGAGGCCCCTGGTAATTTATTACAGATTTCATATGATTTCGCCTCAAATCTCACATCAGTGTAGGATCCACTTCTAATCAATTGACCCGGATTGTTGAACAACTCTGGCACCTTTGAAAGATCGATTTGTTCCATCGAGCCACCAATCCGGCTGAATCTAGTCCGGGAAAAAATTATCACTTCCCTCCTTTACCAACCCCCCTCCCCCTCATAAATTGTCCAGCATTCAGAACAGCCCAGTGGATCGATAATTCCACCGCCTTATTATTCCCAGCCAACCATAATTTCTGGGCTGTGGCTATATAGTTGGCGTGAAGGTAATTATTCTTGCTTCGCTACCTCGAGGAATTCCCGAAAACGTAAGGCGTTAAAAGAAAAGTTGGAGTCCGGTTAATTAGCAGCTCCCTCCACCGCACATACCCAGTAGCACCTCCCGGAGAAATTTATTTGCTTCGGAAAACCACCAACAGGGCAAGGTGAAAAGGAAAACGGAAAATTTATGTTATTTCACGTCATAACGCGCTTGCGATGTTTATGCGCGTACACTTTTCTGGGTTTTGTGGCGCGATGGAATTCAGCCAAGTTTTTGATGGCCATAGCTGCCACTAATCCCGTGGGAATACCGCCGCTGTCTGTTGAACGTTTATGGATTGAGAGACTTGCAAGGGCTTCTTCGTTCGCCAGTCAGAACACCATGCACCACCGGTGGAGAACGGGAACGAAAAACAATCACGGTTTTGTCGACTAACTGGCTTAGAGAGGATAAGACAACTTGACGGATTGGTTTGACTTCAAAGCGTAACTTTGAGTGAAGCAGGACGTATGGCGGGGAGGAATTATTGATTCAGTAGAGGGAAATTTGACAACTATTGCATTCATACAAAACTGCGCAAGTGCTCGAAGATTTCTCAGTGGAAGGCAGGCATAAGCTCCAGAACGATCGTAACAAATCACAAATCCGTGCCCCTGACGCTTCCCAGCTGACTCGAAATAATGGAGTGTGGCATCACTAAATGAACCCCTGCCGGCGCTGGTGGTTCCCCCAAATCGTTTGATTTTCCCAGAAAAAAAAACTCCCAACTACCAGACTGACAACGAACCGGAGTGACAGCCCGTGGCTCAACAGTAGTAGTAGTAGGGCAATATTTTTTAGCCATTTTTTTCCCCGACTATCCAGCCGTCGACGGAAGCCACCAGTCACATGCTCCGAAATAGGCATAAAATCAACGTTCCGCAACTGGTTATGGCGGGAAATTTTCGGGGAAATTGCTGTGGCTGCCTGCCAATGCAACATCCACCACCATTCTAGTCGGCGTTGGCGAGGAAAGTGGGGGGTAAGGCCAACAAAAGGCAAAATCTGAAATTAAAACTATGCATACATCACGCCTGGGAACTCGCACCCGCCCGGTGCCAAACAATATTTTGTTGATGATGATGGTGGCGGTGTGGCGGGCGATACGGGAGGGTATGTGAGTTCGGATGTGTGAAGAGATTTGCTGCCATGGATGGTGCGGTACATGCCCCACCAGTCAGTCAAAAAGGCTAACGAACGGGCAAACCAACGAAGCTACCGCCAGGCATCAGGGGCATATGATGGCTGGTTGGTCGAAATGTCAAGTGGTAAATCTGCACTACACTGAACTGTGACGGATTTTTGTGCGGGTTCCTGTTGGAGGGGGGGGGGGGGGGTGGCTAGAAATTGACATCCACCAGTTCGATTGAGGCGGCGATGTTTGTCGAGTGTTGGATTCGGTATGTGGGCAGACGGGAGTGCTAATCAATTGTGGAGTTTGAGCTCTGTTGGTGAATTTGACATTTCTAGCGGAAGTTTGAACGAAGTTGATTTTGAATTTATGTAACTGACCGAAGCAATTTATTTCTGTTGGGGTCCAATCGCTCATTTACCTAATTTACTTTTAAAAATTATTAAATTGAAATTCATTGAAATTTTTAAGGTCCAGATTTTTGTATACGAAAAATTTGCATTTGTCATTCATTTTAAAATCGTAACAATTTTACAGTGGCAATTACACGGCAAATGACGAATCGATCTGACACGACCTTCTCCGATATGCATGAAACTTTGCATAATCATTCACTTCTTCTTCCTCTTATTTGCATTTTAAGCTTATTGCTTACCGCATATTACCTTTTGTGTACTGTCAACGTAGATGAACATCCACAAATATTAATTGAGAGGTTTCGATGGCTACCATTTTTGCATTAGTATAATTGTATGGCTAGTACAATCAAACTCTAAACTAACCCAGAGAAGTCGATACATTTTTCCACCATTGACCACATTAATCGTTCCAAAACCACTGGGATGCCCCCGGGTGAATCTGTGGTATGCATGGTGTCTACTCATTTTGCTCAATAAAATTCCCTGAATTTTCCAGGTCTTCAGAAAAATTTCCAGGTTGTTGCAGTTTGTTTGTTGGTCAATGTTTGTCCCCCTTATAGGATAGGTAACCGATAGCGTATTAAGATTTCACTCATTCTCTCGCGGTCGCGGTAGATCGGCTGATTAGATGCTTGGCATCGTCCGATATTAGTTAAATTTATTCGGCAGTTGTATCGTCACCCACCGTCGAAGATAAACATACAGTCAAGATTCCTATAGTATGGATTCGTTCATGCCGGATTTCTATAGTACGGTTGATCCGGCATTAACGAATACACGTAGCATATGGGATTTGAGCTAATTAGGACCAAACACTGATTGTAAGGCAATTTGAAGAGATAACTTCCTGATGTCTTTGGAAAAGTTGTTAAGCAGATGATGATGATGATGATAATGGTCCCACCCCTACAAAGGTTTGAGCTGGACGATTTATCTTTAAGATTATTAAATATGACAATTTAACCATGTTTGCAAACAAAATCGAACTGGTTTCAGTTACAGATATAAATTCCCTCTAGAGTTTACAGTTGCTTCACAGCGATATGAATGTGGAAAAGCTTAGGCGTCCACCTCTTAGCTCGCCTTTTTGTCCACCTAATATATTCATAAGTATTACAAGCAAGCAAGAGTTAATGAACAATCAACAAAGCATCCTATTACACTACCAACCCCGCAATCTGATGCTATCATAATTTTCAGCAATGTCAGGAATGCTCACGAACCCCCAACATTTGCCAGAAAACTTACTACTAACTCAAGGTATCGTCCAAATAAGCTTCAAAATTGCATTTTTTTTTTATCAAATGTTGAATTCAGTCCTCTATATCCGTAATACGTGCACGAGGTTCAAACCTTTGAAGACTATTTTTTTTAATTAATCTACTATTAAATCAAATATTAAAAAATCCTTTTCCTTTCCTTTATTTTTAACGTCGGTCTCTGTTCCGCAATCTAGTGCCAATCACCGACGGACATCGATTGCCATCCATTGACGGCAATCGAATGTGCAAGAAGGCAGCTTCCACTCCTGCGTAGGATATTGCACCCATTCAACACATATGGGCCGGGACCAACGGCTTTACTACCCTTCCGAAGGAAGATGTGACCAGAGATTTTTATGCCTCAGAAAAATCCCACCGACCTCGGCTGGGATTGAACCCAGACCCATCGGGGTGTTAGAAAGCAGTCACGCTTACCACTACACCACCGGCGCCGGCTATATTAAAAATACATCATCACCATCGTGGCGAACGGAAATAGTTTTTGCAGTGCTACAATAATTATTAAAAGAGTAGTGTGACAGCTATGCATATAAAATAATCCGATAGAGATAATTTCGTCAAGATACATAATTTGTCAATTCATAAAAAATCACTGGATAACTGTTCAAAAGACAGTTTTAACGTGTGAAATGCAGTGTATTTTAAATTCTGTAAGTGTTGCTGAACGTTTTATATGTCTAGGCATCGATTTGAAAACATTCATTCCTTTATAATATAATGAATTTTGTGAAGCACAGGTCAAGAAATGTGGTGTTCTTATTTCAACCGCGTTTCTAGTATTATATCTATGAAAGTCACTTTCTCTTTCAATTCGATCACACAAATTTTGAGGCAGCAAACCGTTAACTACTTTAAAAATGAACACCATAGTCAAATATACAATTCTTTGCTTCACCGACAACCATTGTAAGGCGTCTAACATCAAAGTTGAGGAAGTGAATCGATTACATCTCAAAATCAAACGCATTATTTTACCCTGCAAGCACTGTAATCTCGATATTTGTGTTTCATTGGCCAGAAATAAAATGGAAGGGCAAAAGTCTAGATGAGGAGAGATAATTGATTTGTATAGCTGTATTTTACTGGTAATAGTTAAATCGTTTTTCAGTCGACATGGAATTCCATACTTCTTGGCAATTTTCTTGATGACGTTGTCAATGTGAGAGTTGAACTTAAGTGTGTCATCAATAATCACGCCAAGATATTTAATCTTCTGAACGCGATCAATAGTCTCATCATCAATTACAACAGAGACGTTCTCATTTACTCGATTCCGCGAAATTACCATAAATTTAGTTTTACTTGTATTCCATTTCAATTGCTTATACTTCAACCATCTACTTAGAGAACGCAAATCTTCATTCAAGTGTAAAACGGCATCATCTAAATCCTTAGCTGCAATGAATAACACAGTATCATCTGCAAAAAGATTAATGTCGCAAAATCGTAAAACACGTCGCAAGTCATTAATATACATAATATATAACAGGGGCCCTAATACACTTCTCTGGGGCCCTCCAAGGGTATTCCCCACGGGACTGGAAACAGAATCATTAAAAACAGTCCGTTGAGTTCTGTCAGACAAATAGCTTTCAAACCATTTATATGCAGTACTCGTAATTCCAAAGCGCTTGATTGATCTCAACAATAAGGGCCTAGAAATTGTTTCAAAAGCGCGATTAAGATCCAAAAAAACAGCAACAATCGTATCTTTACACTCCAAGCTATTTTTCCACTAAGCTAATACCAAATTCAACGCGGTTTCACAAGAATGACCTTCCCGATATCCCGATTGTTCTGGTATCAACAAACTATTACTATTTAAATACTCCAATAGTTGGTCACCTTTTGGGAATAGTCAGTTCCGGATCGTCCGGTGGACCATCCCGTGGTCTCGACAGTCACAACTCTGAATTCATTCTGATAAGATGTCTAGGAGTGATTTCGAAAAATGTGCTGAGCACTAGGATCAGATTCATGAATTGACCACTTTTACGGATGTTCCGGTGGACCATCCTGCGGTCCCATTCAGGTCAAAACTCCGAATTCATTCTGATAAGTCGTCTATGAACGGTTTCGAAAAAAAAAAACATGAAACTCAAAATCAGTTTCATGAAATGACCACTTTCACGGATGTTCCGGATCATCCGGAGGAGCATACCGTGGCGTCCAGGGTCCATAATTGGATCACAACTCCGAATGCATTCTGATAAGACGTCTTTGAGTGGTATCGAAAAAAAAACCACGGAGCTCTAGGATCAGTTTCATGAATTTACCACTTTTACGGATATTCCAGATCTTCCGAAGGACCATACCGTGGTCTCCAGTATCCATATTCCAGTCACAACTCCGAATTCATTCTGATAAGACGTCTAGGAGTGATTAAAAAAAAACCACTGAGCTCTAGGATCAGATTCATCAATCGACCGCTTTAACGGATGTTACGGATCTTCCGGATCTTCCAAAGGACCATCCCGTGGTCTCCAGTGTCCGAATTCCAGTCACAACTCTGAATTCAGTCTGATAAGACGTCTAGGAGTGGTTTCGAAAAATCCGCTGAGCTCTAGGATCAGATTCATGAAATGACCACTTTTACGGAAGTTCCGGATCTTTCGGTGGACCATCCCGTGGTCTTCAGTTTCCATATTCCAGTCACAACTCCTAATTCATTCTTATAAGATGTCTAGGAGTGATTTCGATAAATCTGCTGAGCTCTTGGATCAGATTCATGAATTGACCACTTTCACGGATGTTCCGGATCATCCGGAGGACTATACCGTGGCGTCCAGGGTCCATAATTGGATCACAACTCCGAATGCATTCTGATAAGACGTCTTTGAGTGGTATCGAAAAAAAAAACCACGGAGCTCTAGGATCAGTTTCATGAATTTACCACTTTTACGGATATTCCAGATCTTCCTAAGGACCATACCGTGGTCTCCAGTATCCATATTCCAGTCACAACTCCGAATTCATTCTGATAAGACGTCTAGGAGTGATTAAAAAAAAACCGCTGAGCTCTAGGATCAGATTCATCAATCGACCGCTTTAACAGATGTTACGGATCTTCCGGATCTTCCGAAGGACCATACTGTGGTCTCCAGTGTCCAAATTCCAGTCACAACTCCGAATTCATTCTGATAAGATGTCTAGGAGTGATTTCGAAAAATCTGCTGAGCTCTAGGATCAGATTCATGAATTGACCACTTTTACGGATGTTCCGGATCTTCCGGTGGACCATCCCGTGGTCTTTTGGGTCCATATTCATGTCACAACTCCAAATTAATTCTGATAAGACGTCTATGAGCGGTTTCGAAACAACCGTGGAGCTCTAGGATTAGTTTCATGAATTGACCACTTTTACGGATATTCTGGGTCTTCCGGAGGATCAGACTCGTGACTTTCCGGATGCTAAATGTTCCCAAAAGGTAGCAAATTTTCTGTTCAATAACTTTTTAGAAGACACCAGGAAGTAATCTCTTCAAATTACCCTACAATAAGCGTTTGTCTCCAATTAGCTCTAATCCCATATGCTACGCGTATTCGTTAATGCCGGTTCCTTAAGTGTGGTCCCTATCAACCGTACTATAGGAATCTTGACTGTACATGGAAATAAAGGAAGATCGCATGTATCTGTTTATTTCAATAAAGTGATTTTTTTAGTGGTAGTGGTATTGCATGATTTGAATATGTATTTTTTTTTTTTGGTTTTCCTAACGCTGTTTGTTCTACGTACGAAAGGTACATATTCAGGTGAGCCCAAGCCTGTCCCAACATATTTCTGGTGCCGTGACCAGGATCGTGGGCTTTGCCGCTTTCACCATTTTCCAAGCGCCAGATTGAATCCCTAATGTACGACGCCATCCCAGTCGGACACTGACGCCATCGGTCCATCTATAGAACGCTAGCTAAAGAACGGGTGCCATTGTTACCCAAACACATGCTCTCAACGCCATCGTATAGCTTTAGGAAAAGGAGCTGATTTTCTCGATTGATCAAGGCAAATTGAATTGGTAAGCGTGATTACCTCTCACCCCAGCAGGCCTGGGTTCAATCCCAGTCGGCGCCGCCGGGATGTTCTGAGGCATAACATCTCTGATCACGCCTTCCTTTGGAAGGGAAGTAAAGCCGTTGGTCCCCGGTTCATGAGTTGACGGGTCGATAGGTAGGGTCCAGGTGTGGGAGCTGCCTCCCCGTCGTCGGTTGCATGGGGCTCAGCACGGAAAACAAGATGGACGGAAAACAAATCAAGGAAAAAAAGTGAGGCGGCCATGCCGTGTGCCGTGCAAGGTAGCCATTTTTCCTGAGTTCCGGTGTTAATTAATATACAAGGCATTTGAAAGCCTTGGACAAGGTTAGTAGCCTTCTAAGCATTTTATTTTCTCTCGTCCGAGGCTACCAGGTATTTGTATTGACAGGCATTCTCGAATCTCACCGGCCGTATTCTATAAAGCCACGATGGATGATGCTCGTACCCTAGAGCAGCTAGTGACGCGAAGGACCCTACCAATAGAGTCGTTTGGTCGTGCTGAGCAATTCGAACATCAACGCCGAACGGGATGAGCTCGAGGTACAGCTTCGACTGGATAACCTGAACTACATGTGGAATGCTCTTGAGGACGTTCAGACAGCTTTGGAGTATCTAGAGAAAACAAATTAAGGTAAAGCTTTAAATCTCCAATACCGTGCTTCCTTTGAGCCAAGGCTGTTCAAAATAAAAGCCAACCTTCATTCTGAGTTAACGCCACCACTCATTTGACTTGTTTGAAGTTGCCGACTATCTCGATCCCAGAATTCAATGGTGTGGCTTATGACACATTTTTTGCCGCTGGGTGCACTGCTTCAGTTTGGCGTTCCGCGTTGTCGCCTCAGCTGAACTCCGACACTACTTCCGACGACGAACAACAGAACGGTTAGTGAAGCACAAAGCAAAACAGTGGCTACTCTAGCGAAAATTTGTTATTCCTAAATTGATTAATACGTAGCGATTGAATTTCTTACTATTAGTGAGTTTATTTGCCTAATTAAAAGTACACACAGAAACAGTAAGTTGTACACTTAAAACCTATTTACATACAATTGTAAAACTCTAAAATTTGTTGCAGTTCATATATAGAAATAATAAACAAAGATTTCAAGCAGATCATCTGAACACGTTGAAGACCGTTTACTGAATTACACTTACAGTTTAAAGCTGCACTAAATCTTCTAGAATTGTTTATGTGCTTCTCAACCAACAACCAACCATGACAACCAGGGCCTACCACCGATCCAAAAGTGCCATTACCTCCGTGCAACAGTCAAGGGAGAGGCTGCTCAGATCATCGAAACGACCACCATCAGTGCTCGCAATTATCAGTTGAGGTGGCAGACGCTTATCAACCGCTTTTCGAATGAGTACTTGCTCATAAAGCAACACCTGCAAGACCTAATGGACATTCCAAGAATGAAGAAGGAAACTGCCGCAACACTTCACTCGACGGTGGACGAATTCCAAAGGCACATCAAAATCTTGCATCAGCAAGGCGAACCAACCCAAAACTTTGAGCAGTCCACTGGAGCATCTACTGTGCATGCGGCTTCACGACGATACGATTCGGGCGTGGGAAGACCACACAGAAACGCTGAAGAATCAGTCCGATACATGCCTGGTGTAATTTTCGTCAGATACCGTCAACCACTCTGCTCACCCGACTCCTCCATCCGGTTTCAACGTGGACTACCACGAAAGTCCATGGCCATCGTATTCCACCACAGAAAGCTCCACTCCTAAATGCCATGCTTGTGATCATCATCATCATCCATTGGTGAAGTGCCGGAAGTTCGAAAAATCTCTCTTGCTGAACTTCAAAGAGCACTATTGGAATTATCCTCAGAATTTTCATTGAGTACTTTTCAGAATTCCCTTTCGATTCTACTTCTTCTCTTGGAATTCTATTTATAGCTAAAGTATCCAAAATATCAGCATTCAACGATAAAACCTACTTTCAAGTTCCATACAGTTCTAATAAAGTTCCGACAGAACCTTCAATATTCATAAAGTGTGAATAAAGCTCTGACAGAATTTTCAAACAGCACTTTCATGTTCCATAAAGTTCATATAAAGTTTCGACAGAACTTTCTACCCAAGCAAACAAAACTCCCGCAATCCACGATAAAACCCACTTCCAAATTCTATGAAGTGCATATAAAGTTCCAACAGAACCTTCTAACTGCTTAAGAAGCTATTGAAAGCACACGAGGAACTTCATGCTCTAAAAACTTGCGATGCGTACTCTTAGCAAATTGAAGTTCAAAAAAAGTTCCAAAAACCATCCCTAAGCACCCCAGGCCAGTCTGAAAACATGGCCACAACAAATTTTCGAATGAGTTTCCAGCAGAAACTCTTAGCAGTTGCTTAATTTCTGGAAAGTTTCCTACGGAACTTCTTAGCAACTTGAGAGCTTCTCAAAAGGTCCGTAAAAGCCCACATGAAACAATTCGCACAAGTTTTCATCACACCAGCACTACGTCATCAAGATGTTGTATTTCGTGTTCAAGTCAGTCAGCTGGAACTGACAATTCCGACAGTAGGCGGGACAAAAGCTCACATTAATATATCTCAGATGGCGTAGTTGTTCATGCTGGGGCTCTCACGCAGAAGGGCTGGGTGTAAGTCTTCAAACAGCTCGAATACGACTACTTATGCTGAATGTTGATCAATACACGTTCATATTTGGCTTCAGAAATAACTTTCATAAAGACCTGACTTTAGAATTAACTTTCATAAAGATGCGAATTAAATATTAAATTGGTGAAGAGAACAAAAACCCTTTTGATCTACATCTTTCTAAAAGGACCGTTCAAGTTTCGCCAGAAGCTGCTTAGAATGTTTTTCAATTATGATACCGGAACTTTCAAGTTCTTATAACGATTTAAAAATGTGGTTTCTTAGAATTCTATAGACCACCTTCAACCAAGCTGCTTAAGCCTCAAATAGCCTTTTATCAGAAATTTTGGTTACTTGGAAAGTACCTTCTAATTTACATTCAGTTCTCCTAACAAATGCCTTAAAAAGTCAGAACTTTCTTTGAATTCACTTTGGAAATGCCTTGGAATGCTGAATAGAACTTTCTTGTTTATTTATTTGGAAGCCTACTCTGGATTCTCTTGGGAGTCCATTCAGAACTACCTTGGAATTATCCTTACGTTTCACCTGTAGTGTGTAGTTCCTCAGAATTGATTTGAAAGGAATCTTCAGGTTAAACTTTCCAACGAATTTATCCTTTGAATTTCCTTGAATTTATTCCTGGAGTTTGGAGATTCGTATCAAATTTATTTATTAAAGTTCATAAGCTTTAAAACTTTTGCGTGGCCCTTAATTTACTTAAAACTTAGGTTTTTGGAATTTATATTATGTCCGAAGTCTTGGATATTTATATTATTTATTCGTTCCAGATTCTTGAAAAATGATTACGACCAAGATTTCAAATGAATTTATGTTGCAGCTGAAGATAGTTCCACTCCAGAATTATTATGTTCAAAAAGTAACCGTCACTAACGAGCGAGATAAATTTGGTTGTATTATGAAATATTTTAAAAATCCTGAGAAAGTTCTCCAGCGTACTTCAACAAATTCTATTCTTAAAAATTAGTTAGATAAAGAGAGGATAAAGAGAGAATAAGGATCTGTCGCATCATGACATCGGAAAACAAAGTTGGGAATCGCAAATTCCACGGTATCTGGTATCATAAAACGGTTCGAAGAACGTCTGACTGTTGATTTGTTTTTTTTTGTAAAAGTACGTTTATTTGTTGTTTGTTTGTTTAGTAAAAATTATTCACATAATTATTTAAACCTCGACTTCAAAATGAAATTTCAATTGATCTATATCAATCCTGCCATTACAGCTATCAATGAAGGTGATATAGGTTAACAAAGTTTTCATTATCAATGTTCTATTATTCGCTGCTACCCCCTCCAGTGAGGGCCGGAGAAGATCATCGAAGTGAAGAGGCCGTCGCCTGCCAGTCATAACCAGCAGCTTTTGTTGTAGCAAATCGTAAGCAGCCCGTACTCTGGGGCAGCCGAAGAATTTGTGCTGTATTGTTTCAATACACGTAGTGCAGTGAAGGCAATTTTCTCCATCCGCTCGTCTCATGGTAAACATCAGTCGCCGATTTGAGAATTTTTGATTCGTCCACATGTAGAGAGAGCTGCGCTGCGAAGGCAATAAATCACGAGTAGCTATATTCTTCCACACACGGGGCCAGTTGATTGCTGGATTTGCTGTTTCGACTTTCGGTCTGGATGTACGTTCGACGAAAAAACGATGGATGAGCTCAGCGGAAGGGTGTTGTCGGATTTGGAAGGGGAAGTTTGGAAAATGGTTTAGGATTATCTTCAGGCAGGGAGAGTCTGTAGTGGGGGAGTTTACTTGGTTGAGGAAAGAACTATAATAAGGAAGGGAGATCATTTCTTGCAAGTGCCGATTAATTAGCAATGCCTTACACTTGAACGCTGGTAGTTGTAAGTTGAGACCGCCATCCTCCCGTTTTCGCGCTAGCTGCTCCATCGGAATGGTCGCACATGCACCACGGAATAGGTAGCTCCGCATGGTAGCCGTCAGCTTCGCCACGTGTGCCGCCGTAGGATTCAAGTTTGCGGCTATGTACCACATCTTCGATGATAGGAATGTATTCAGCAGCGTTACCTTTTGATGTAAGGATAGGCTGCGTAACGAGTGTAGCCACACTTGCCGAGCGAAGTTTGTCACGAGTAGGTCGCAATTCAACTTGGTCATTACCCGCACCGAGTTGGCGAAAATAACTCCGAGAATTTTGATAGTGTTTTCGGTACGCAGCCACGGCACAGTTAACGGATTGTTAATGAGGCCGACGTCGATTGCCGTTGTTTTAGCTTCATTCAAGCGCGCCCCTGCTACTCTTTGAAAACGTCGGAACAAATCCCGCATCGCATCGAGCTTATCGACGCTGGTGACGATGGCACTGATGTCATCTGCGTATGCGACGATTAGATCTGCTCCACACACTTGTTCTAAACGCCGCAAGAGTGGGTGCAGATAAAGTACAAAAAGATGCATCGAGAGATGGTCCCCTTGGCGGACCGAACGTTCGATTTGGAAGGGTACAGAGAGGTGTCCGTTGATAAGCAAGCGAGATGAAGAAGCTGCTGATATACGGGAAAGCAAATCCACAAGCGCCGGGTTGAATCCCATAGCTCGCATCGTATAGAACAAGAAGCGTTCCCTAATAAAAATTGTATGGTTAATTTGCTTAACGACGTGTTCTATGTATCATCCAAACCATTTATGGAATAGTTCAATGATTTGGGTTATCGTTCGTTTATGGTTATTTTTTATTAGGGTTGGTCCACACGATCGAATGCATGATCGAGATCGAAAGAGATCAGTTTCCCATTTTGCCTGTTCGCTTTCAGCTGTGCAATTTTATCTTTCAAACCTAACGTGGCCTGGAAGATATTGCGTCCAGTATTTGAGCATTTTTGCGAGCCAGTCAAAACACCATGGGCACGGAATACATTTTCAAGTCACTGTTTTAGGACACGCGAGAGAATTTTATAGTCATAATTGACTAGACTAATTGGCCTGTATGAACGTGCGGTGTCCCCCGCACCTCGTTTCTTCACCAGCACGATCACTCCATAGACGAACTGACTCGGGAAATTTGACCTGATAGCTTCGTTCAAAATCAGGTTCAGTTCACGATGTATCACATCGAAAGTACGCAGATAAAACTCTTTCGGCAGCCCATCAGAGCCTGGTGATTTTCTGGATGCGCTTGTGCGGATGGCAGAAAGTATTTCAGCCGTTGTTACCTCATTCATGCAGTCTTCGTTTACGGCATCGTGCTCGGGGATGACTCTCTCGCACTGAAAGGGTCCATCTTCTTCTTCTTCTTCGTCCACATGACCGTGTGCGTATAGATCGGAGAAGAATTGGACCATATGATGCTGTATCGCAGCAGAATCACCGATGATCTCGTCTCTCTCGTTTCGCAGTTGCTCGATGGTGGTCCTTCGGCGCCTTCTCTCGCCTAGCTGGTAGGTCGACAACGGCTCACCAGCAACGTAGGTTTCGTTTGTCCGCACAAACATTTCGGAGAAACTTCGTTGATTTGAAAGCATTTCGGCTTTTACCCGGTTGATGGTGGTGAGCATGGCACGGTTGTTTTGGTAGCCATCGTACGCATGCCGTAGTAGATCGTGGAGCCGTTGCTGTTCACGATTGAATTCGTCAAATGCTATTTTTGACTTCCAACAGAAGAAGGACTTTATTTTAGGCTTTGCGCACGACAGCCACCATTCCATCCACGACGAATAATTTCGGCGTTGACGAGTCCAATATTGCCACCGTATTTGAAACTCGTCTATATTTTCTGTGGTCAGGAGATGGGGACGAAGCGCCCAGAAACCACGACCATGCGCTCTGTCGGGGAGAGGAAGGCAAATTCTCACGGTGACGGCTTTGTGGTCCGAGAAGCAGCACACATGGACAGCTGTTGATCTCAGCTGTTTCTCGGAGACCGGCGCTTACATATAGCCGATCGAGCCTGGACGAGGAGTTGTGTGTGATGTAAGTGTATTCCATCTCTCGTGGACGGAGCTGCTGCCACACGTCATGCAAATGTAGCTGCTGAACGGTGGCTTGAAGAGCGGGACTCGAGTTGTGCCCCGTCGCATCGCATTGTCGAATCACGCAGTTGAATTCGCCTCCAAGGATGATGTGATCGGTGCGATGACGAAGATAATACGCGATGGTGTTGTTAAAAAACCGCTCTCGTTCAGAACGAAGCACGGAACCCGATGGAGCATACACATTACAAAACGTAGTACGAGTGCGAAGGGCGAGCAATCTCCCGTCCAGGCTCTGCTCTACGTGGGAGAATTTAATATGTTCTTTTAGAGCAATTACCGTTCCTCTTCTCGCATGGTCGACATTGCAGACAACGACATAGCCGGGTAATGCAAGCTGTTCATTTTCAACCTCCTGCAGAAACACAATGTCTAGCTCCATTGTGCGAACGAACGTACAAAGGGCATTTAGCTTGGTTTGGTTGGTGATGGTGTTTATATTTATGGTTCCGTACTCCATTATTGCTGCATTTCTTCATCGGAACCTCTGATGTGTTCGTGTTCGGAGGTGATATCATCTCCGGAGTGTCGCATTTTCTTACCCGGTGGTTGCCTACGCGTGCATCGGCTGTTGTTCGAAGCAAGAGATGTTTGTGAGCTGTCCGTGTCGTTGCCATCGGTCCTGCGATGAGATACGGATGTACCGATCGGGATTGACAGCGGCGAGAGTTGGACAATAGCTTGCATTGCGGAGGGTTTTGCTGTAGATGGTGCAGCCGGTGGCGGCATTGTGTTTTTCCGCTGTGCTGCTGCAACTCGTGTCTCACTTGCTCCAAGGAGACTTGCCTTCAAACCCGAAGCTCCTGAAGTCGAGCTCGATGATGGTTTTCGTGGATCCGATAGCTGTTTCATCGGTTGAGGTTTGGACGGTTTTCCCTTCGTTACGTTAGCGTAGGATTGATCTGCTACGAGCTTCTGCACTAGCAGTTTTTTGTTTTGAACACATGGGATGCCGATGTGTGCAAATTCATGGCAGTGCAAGCAGGTTTGCCGCTGCCCCTTGTATCCCACCGCAGTTTCTTCGCCCTGGATTGTCACGAGTGAAGGAATGTTCTTCGTTACTACCATTCGAGCAACACGAACACCGGTATTAAAACCACCAAAATCACTGTATCGGTCATCCCACATTAGGTCACGAACACTAATAACTTCTCCGTAGTCGGCGAGGAAAACTGCGATCTGGTCGTTGGTGATACTTTCGGGTAGTTCGAGCAACTTTACCTCCACCGCACCGTCCTCCATCGTTATCCGTAGTTTGCAGGACTTGCCATCAAACACGAACTCGTGCTTGCTATCGTGTTGCTCCACGATCTTCTCGGCAAGTTTGATGTTGTTGACCTTCACGAAGGTACATC
Organism: Ochlerotatus camptorhynchus; assembly: GCF_037179485.1. Lineage (NCBI taxonomy): Eukaryota > Metazoa > Arthropoda > Insecta > Diptera > Culicidae > Ochlerotatus > Ochlerotatus camptorhynchus. Next base: position 1,692,278 of record NW_027040943.1, read on the forward strand.
CAAGCCGTCTGCTTGGTTGGAGTAGAAGCACGTTTTCGCGCGTAAGACCGAGTTCTTTCCCGACGAACTTATGAATCTCGTCATGAGAGAGGATCTTCGGAAACTGCGAATAGTCAACGCGAAACGTATTTTCGCGGCGCGGCATCGCGGAATATGACGTCGCGGCGAACGCGAACGCGATACTTGAAGCGACGGTAGAAAATAATCGATACAAAAACGCACAATATTTAGTCCGTGAACGACTTCCAGAACTTGGTTGTCCAAAAACATCAACTGATCGGCTCGGAAGCGAAGATCCGGAAAAAATTGGAAGGGTTGTATACTAGATACGACCGCAGGGTTGGCGTTGGATAACGTCTGTTATGTGTTGTACTTAATTGTGTATATTATATTTTAGGAATGTCCCTTAATAAATCTTTTGCGAAAGTTTGTTGGCCCTGAAAAGGGCCGTTTTGTTGGGCTGATGTTGTTGGGTTTGCTCTACTCTGTCGCCCTGGAGGAGCTTTGGAATGATGTTGGTAGTTCGAAGACAGACAGCATCTCCCCTTCCAGCGTTCCCACACCCCAGTATAGTCCCCAAATTTAAGTGTAACTGTGATATTCTGGAAAGAAATTGTCTTCAAAACTAACTCTTTGTCGAATTATTGGTGGCCCTGAAAAGGGCCGTTTTGGTTGTGGTTTTGGAATGATGGTTATGCCGAGCATGGGTACCGGATGGCGATGGCGATTTTGATGAGCGGTTTGCATGCCGGGCGCTTTGCTTCAACTACGAGTGCGGTGAACTCCGGGTAAATATTATTAGCAATCAGTAGAACAGCGCTAGGTGGTATGATGAACCGGGAAATCCACTTGAGTTGTCGAGAGGGTAGATAGTTGTTTTGGAGGTTGTGATGAGGACGATTTTGGAACGGAACGGGTTGTGCTCGATGATGCATCGTTCTTCTTCACACAGTCTGTGAAGACGAGTTCGATTCTGAAATAAGTTTTGTAGAAATGCAATAAAAATGGAATCTATGGCTCTGCGAAGATTCAACTTTCGATATTCAAGTGTCGGAAAGGCATAAGAAAATTAATCGTTAAACTCTTTCTTGATAATGTTGTGGCCCTTAAAAGGGCCATTTTTCCAACGCGCTCGGCGTAGTTGCCCTTGCGGAGCAGACGGTGAATACGACCGACTGAGAACTGCAGCAGCTGGGCATTCCATGACGGCGGCCCAGTATACCGGAGCACTGGCACCAACGCAGTCGGCGTAGTTGCCCTTTCGCCCCCAGGCTCTGCTGCCGCTGCTCTGCTGCCGTTGCTCTGCTTCCGCTGCTCTGGTACTGCTGCTCTGCTGCTAGGTCGACGATCGGATAGACAATGATGGAACGGGTGACCTTGTTGGACGCTTATATAGAAGAACAGAAAATATCAGAGGTGTCAGATACTCGCATCTGATGTCTCGGTTGGAGAAAGTATAAGAATATAAAGAAATCAATCGATTTTCACCATCTTTAGACAATGGTTTACTTTCAACCATTTTTTCAATAGTTTACAGAATGAAATCAATAGTTTTGAAAAATTCAGCAAATTGCTAGAAATATTTCCAATCGATTGATGCCATTATCTCGTAAATCTATCGAGAGACGGTTGAGTTGTTATCGTTCAAAATCTTTTAATTTTTCGTAACGCATCCAAAATGACTGTTTTCAATTTTGTACCCCCGTATGTTGTCGAAAGACGTTATCCAACGTCAAATAAGCCGTCAGGTCAACGAGAACGATCACAAACGCGTGGTTGGGGCCTTTGAACGGAAACCAAACGCCTCAGTTAAAGATGTGGCTGAAATGTTGCATGTGAGCAAGACTTTCGTGCAGAATTCCAAAACTCGTAATGGATGACGAGACATATGAGAAGGCGGACTTCAACCAGAAATTCAGGAAAGTGTGATGTGTGATGTTCCCGAGAACCTCCGGACACAGAAGATGTCGAAGTTCGCCAAGAAGTTCTAAATTTTGCAAGCGATTTGTACTTGCGGAAAGCGGAGTACACCTTTCGTTACCGCAAGCACCATGAATGGACAGGTGTGTTTGGAAGAGTGTCTCCAAAAGCGGCTTCTGCCTCTCCTGAAGGCTCACGACGGTCCGACGATCTTCTGGCCGGATTTGGCATCATGCCACTACACGAAGGACGTACTAGAGTGGTGTAAGGAGAATGATGTCGATTTCGTGCCGAAAGATCTGAACCCCCCAAACACTCCGGAACTGCACCCAATAGAAAAAAAATACTTCGGATATAAAAGCGAAATAAATTAAATGAATGATGCCAAAACTAACTTTAATTGTTTCTTTTTACTCCCTGAAAATTTAATAGTTAGTGGTAATTTGGAATAATGCTCATAAGCGAAAAATTTCGAATCTGAGAATGAATTTTGTGTGTGCGGAGTTTTTTTTATATATATAATCCATTTATTTGTAAAGGCTCAAATGCGGTAGCTTTGCGGAGCCAAATTAATTTAAATATAATTTTATATAATTTTTTTTTACAACTTAAGTTAGTAGAATGGGGGCCGAATACTCGCGGTTTACTCGAGATTAATAAATAATACATTTATTTAGTGGAAAGGGGAGGGGGCAAAGGGAAAGGGATATTGGTAAATCTTCTTTCTGCTTCATTCGACGGATGAGTGTCACTGCACTGTATTGGCGGGCATGTGCTGTGGATATCGAAGCATTGAAAGCACAGCTGAAATGATACAAGAGGGGACTTGGGTTGGGATAGTGATGAAAGAATGAAAGAATTAAAACACAAAACACTACTAAATACACAAATCAGAACTTTTTAAAAATACGTAAATTAATTTCATAACATCGCGGTCACGGCAAGCCAGAACGTTTCTAATTGGTGTATAAGGTTGTTTCCCTCGGGCCCTGAGGGATTCAATTAGTTCGGATCTCGCCACATGATGTGAGGTGCAAGACCAGACAACATGCTCAATGTCGTGATAGCCGTTTCCACAGGCACATAAACTGCTATCTACAAGCCCTATGCGGTAGAGGTGTGCGTTTAACGAGTAGTGATTGGACATGAGCCTGGACATTACCCGGATAAAATCGCGATCCACGTCCAATCTCTTGAACCAGGGTTTGATCGACACCTGTGGGAGGATCGAATGTAACCATCTTCCCAGTTCACCATCATTCCACTTTTGTTGCCAGTTGATGAGGACTTGCTGACGAGCAATTGTGAAAAATTCATTGTAGGCGATTTGTCGCTCGTAAATGTCGCCTTCCATAGCGCCCACCTTAGCCAGCGAACCTGCTTTCTCATTGCCCGGGATAGAGCAATGAGAAGGGACCCATACCAAGGTGATGATATGTGAGCTGTTTGATAAAGCACTCAGTGACGATCGTATTTCGTTAAGGAAATACGTCGAGTGCTTCATCGGCCTTATAGAGCGCATAGCCTCCAGAGAACTTAGACTATCCGAAAAAATGAAATAGTGATCAGGGGGACGTGAGGAGATCTGCTCTAACGCATACAATATAGCGGCTTGTTCTGCAACGTATACCGAACATGGTTTTTTAAGCTGATATGAGGCACTATGGAGATCATTGTATACACCAAAACCAGTGGACGTATTTATTGTGGACCCATCAGTGAAAAATCTCTTCTCGGCATTGACGTGGCGGTATTTATTCGCGAAGATGGATGGTACAATCAGGGGGCGATGGGGCTCTGGTATTCCTTGAATTTCCTCCCTCATTGAGAAATCGAATCTTACGGAATAACAACTGATATCGTGGGATACTTCATTGGTATTGAACGGGGAGGGGCTAATTTCCAGAGTCATGTACTCGTAGTACAAGCTCATGAATCGTGTTTGCGGATTTCGTTCAAGCAGCTTCTCAAAATTCTCGATCACCAACGGGTTCATGACTTCACAGCGGATAAGGAACCGAAACGACAATTCCGCGAACCGATCTGGTAAGGGAAGTACGCCCGCAAGTACTTCCAGACTCATTGTATGCGTCGAATGCATACAACCTAGTGCGATTCTTATATAACGATATTGAATCCGTTGCAGCTTCAAGATGTGGGTGTTCGCCGCCGATTGGAAGCAAAAGCTACCATACTCCAAAACCGATAGAATGGTGGTTTTGTAAAGTCTTATCAGATCTTCCGGATGGGCTCCCCACGAAGTGCCGGTAATACAACGAAGAAAATTGATTCTTTGTTGGCACCTCTTACTCAGATACGCAACGTGTTTTCCCCAAGTGCATTTGGAATCGAACCAGACACCTAAATACTTGAAAGACATGCTGTGAGTGATTGTTTTACCCATAAGTTGAAGCTGCAACTGTGCTGGATAAAGCTTCCTAGAAAAAACAACCATCTCAGTTTTCTCCGGAGGGAATTCGATACCCAGATTCATTGCCCATGTAGACAAATTGTCCAAGGTATCTTGCAATGGTCCTTGCAGGTCCGGTGCTTTTGGCCCAACAACGGAGATCACGCCGTCATCTGCAATCTGCCTTAGCGTGCAATTTTCGGCAAGACAATCGTCAATGTCTTTAACATAGAAGTTGTACAGAAGGGGACTCAGGCATGAGCCCTGAGGGAGGCCCATGTAGCTAATTCGGGAAATTGCCGAGTTGCCATGAGAGAAGCTCATTTGTTTCTCGGACAATAAATTGTACAAGAAATTATTGATAATTGGTTTAATCCCACTGGTATGGAGTTTGTCCGAAAGGATGTCGATGCAAACAGAATCAATGTCTTTAATGTCCAAGAAAACTGAACCCATCTGCTGTTTTTCAGCGTAGGCTAATTGGATTTCAGTTGAAAGCAACGCAAGGCAGTCGTTCGTTCCTTTGCCCCTTCGAAATCCAAATTGCGTATCTGAGAGTAAGCTATTCGCCTCGACCCACTTGTCCAAACGAAAAAGAATCATTTTCTCCAACAATTTCCGAATGCACGACAGCATCGCGATGGGACGGTACGAGTTATGATCCGACGCGGGTTTACCGGGTTTCTGAATGGCTATAACTCTCACTTGTCTCCAATAGTCCGGAACAACGTTGTGCTCCAGGAATTGATTGAACAAGTTCAACAAGCGCCTCTTAGTGACGTCTGGGAGGTTCTTGAGCAAGTTGAACTTGATTCGATCCATTCCTGGAGCCGAGTTGTTGCATGAAAGAAGAGCAATTGAGAATTCAAGCATCGAGAACGGGGAGTCCATGTTATTCTTTTCCACCGACGTATCGCGAGTGTTGTTTCAAACCGGAACCGAATCAGGGCAAACATTGCGCGCAAAATCAAAAATCCATCTGTTAGAGTACTCCTTGTCCTCATTGACCTACGATGGCGCGTTACGCATTCTCCTGCCGACATTCCAGAGCGTTTTCATGGAAGTTTCTCGCGTAAACCCTTCGACGAACCGACGCCAGTAGCCGCGTTTTTTGGCCTTGATCAAGCTCTTAAATTTTTCCTCCAGTGCCGTGTACCGCTCAAAGTATTCGTAGGAACCGTGCTTACGAAGTTGTTTAAACGCAGCTGACTTATCATTATTCGCGTTGGTGCATTCCTTGTCCCACCACACAGTGGGAGGACGTTTACGAATGGAAGCACCAGGAACTGGCTTCGTTTGAGCTTGAAGCGCGCAATCCACTATGAGCCGCGATAGGAAGGAGTACTCATCCAACGGAGAGAGAACGTCGACCGATTCGGAGCCGCCACGGACCGCGTTCGCGTATTTTTACCAATCGTTGTTTCTCGTGAGATCGTATGCGATGTTGATTGCATGTTGCGAAGATGAGCCATTAGAGATCGAGATTTTGATGGGCAAATGATCACTACCATAGGGGTCTTGGATTACCTCCCACATGCAATCCAATGATAGTGAGTTCGAACAAAGTGACAAATCCAATCTGCTCTCTTTTGCTGGAGGTTTGACTATTCGTGTTACTTCTCCGGTGTTTAAAATAGTCATGTTAAAATTGTCGCATAGGTTATAGATGATGGTTGAGCTTTTGTCATCGTACAGCTCTCCCCAGCCTGTACCGTGGGAATTAAAATCCCCTAAGATCAAACGCGGCTCAGGTAACACTGAGCAGATGTCCGATAAAGTTCGATGAGAAACAGCCGTTCTCGGAGGGATGTATAGCGAGGCAATACTGAGGCTTTTACCTCGAATATTCACCTGGCATGCGACAATTTCAACACCCGACATTGCAGGAAGGACAATTCTGTAAAAAGAGTGACGTTTGTCGATCCCCAAGAGCACACCCCCATAGGAGTCTACACGATCGAGACGGACAATGTTAAAGCTGTGAAGAGAAAGATCGATGTCTGGAGAAAGCCATGTTTCGCAGAGAGCAAAAGTATCACAATTCAGGTTGCTTAGCAAGAATTTGAACACGTCTAGCTTCGGAAAAATGCATCTACAATTCCATTGTAGGAGAGATACCGTATCGTTTTTTGGAAAATTATCCATCGAAGGATACGATCGAAGCAAGGAGGGGCCACTTGGAAGCTAGTTGCTTCAGAAGAGGTTTCACGATTGGAAGCATCATATCAATGATGTTCCTTAGAGGGATGTGCGGAGTTTAAACGGTACACCCTTTACCACCAACAATCATTGGGAGCAGAACAAAAGCTTATTCAAGGAGAAATTTGCTTCTTCATCTAAAAAATTACTGCTGAAGCATTTAGTCAGCTCTAATTGTAGAATGGTCAAACGGAGTGTCCGAACCTCATTGACCAAACTTGAATATGTTTCGGGAAATCTCCGCATAAGTAAGCTAATTCTGACTTGAAACAAAACCCATGATAACATACTATTCAATATTGAGTTACTAGTCCCTCATCGATTATCCCGAAAATGTCTGGAAGGGGAATTCAATCATTTTCATATAAATTTTAATTAGTAGCAAGTCCATACATTCATAGTATCACAAATTAACTTGAAAATTTATTTTATGGTACTGGCATAAACCTGCAGGCATTACATTGGGATTCGCCGTATATACGTCGCACATCAAAAGTGGCAGACTGGATCCGGTGATGCATTTTGTCAGTATCAGCGAGTTATCATCGAGCCGATTCCGGATAAAAAGCTGCCACTCAAAATCAACATACGGATCCGGGTATCGGTCAGTTTATTATTAGTGTGAGTTGATGCATCCAACTCGAGCTGTCATTTTTGCGGCTCAGAATTTCCCCGGACTAGATTCCGCAAACTGCACCAATCTGTGCGATGGTGATCCAAAAGAGCAATGACTTTGGGCAAACCTCTGTCAGCGTCCGTTGCAAGTTGCAACAACGGGTGCCCTCAATTGCATCCAATTTAAACCCTCTCTATCTCTCTCTATCTCTATCTCTGACTCTTTATCTCCATGCGAATACGCCGGCACCATCATCGTAGTGTCAAGGGAAATGAGCTGGAATGCGACTCCAACACGCCGCCGGAAAGCGGGACACTTCGATTGGCTTGACCCAATTAGTTTCATGCAGCTGCAGCACCAACAATTGCTCTCGTTACGCAAAAGTTGAAACGACGGCATTGTGAGATCGATTTGGCGGCCATTCCGTGCTTCCCTATGAATTATATCGTTCCGACCTTGGTCAAAAGTTCAGAAATAACAATTTTCCATCACAATCACGCTCCAATTTTCTGCTCAATTTACCCTTATTCGGAAAATCGTGGTGCAGCGTATGAATTAACTTCCTTGTTGGAACAAATATAATTTCAAAACTAATTATCTCCAGACCACCCCGCTCGCCTCTAGCTCACTGCAAACAATTGCATTCCGAAAGGCATCGGAAGGGAACAAATTGGAAAATTGTGTCTGCACTTTTCCACCGAGGCGCGGCCGCCGCCCCATCGATAGGGAATCACGCAAATTGTTCCCTCTCCAAAGAATCCTTGGCAATCGGCAAAGACCCACGTGTCATTATCGTTCAACCTCGACCTCCGGAGGAAGTTTTCCGGATGATCTTTAACGGAGGCACGAAAATACGTCAGACAAACGCTGTGAAGGGTTCGCAAATCGTGAACATTGAATTCATCGTGAATTCAATGTCGAGCTTGGGAACTGCTTTTCCCGATGGCATGTGGCTCGATTCAATCGTGTTATTCGAGATTCTGCTGTGTCAGGAATGAGTCCGAAGAATTTCAATGCGTGAGAAGGCGTTTTATTTTAGGGTTTTCACCCAGCGCCACGTTCTAAAATAGAGGCACAAAAAATAAAACAGACAGGGATTTGAGTGAACGAACGGTAAATGTTGGGTGTGTTCTTTCACATGCGATGCCCTGGACTTGAATGTTGTCGCTTTGCAAACGATTTCACCTGAAGCAACGAATGGCGTACGTGAGTCTCGACGTGAGACGTCAAAATTGGTCATTCGATTTAAACCTATATTTGTACAGCTGCCATGTGGCTTGCTTCCCATCGAATTTTAAAATTGCCCTGAATGGTGATAATTATACCCAGCTCGAATATTCCCTCCGCGCATCAGAGGCCACCACGTTCCTATTAGACGGCTATATCTCATACGAGCACCGGTTTCTCGCCTGTCACCAAGCACTATTTATCAAAGAGAAAAACTACAGGGCAATCAAAGCCACTTTTCCTTAGTATTCACTTCCGAGCCATACCGTCTCCATTGACTGAGAAAATTGTATCGCTATTATGTCCGCCATTCCTCCCAAGGCAGCAGACATTTACGCTTTTTTTTTCACCATACACCGAGCACCTGAACTTCCATTTTCACAGTCCTACTGAGCACTTCTCCATGATAGTTCTTCTTCACTCGGGATAAGTCATTTCCATACGAGGCCTTGGGTTTGATACCCGCTCCTTGATTCACTTTCACCACCCCCTTCATCGATGCACAGCGTTGTTGCGTTGGGAACAAAAACTCAGACGGGAAACTTTTTCCCATCTCGGAACCAGGAATCATCTTCTTCACTCTGACACCTCCGCACGCTCGCCCGCACACTTTTTGCTCATCTTCGAGCTCGATTCTCACACTTCATTCGCACACAATGTGATTTATCGTCGCCTATTGCCTCCGATTCGGGGCTTTTCGATGTTATGGAGAATACACACATACAAGACGAGGGTGATGGCGAAGACGACTTGCCTTGGCATAGAAAAACTTTTCACTTTGCACAATGAATTATTAACTGCTCATCGGTGCCGTAGCCGGGTGCTTCTTTGCTCTTGGAGGTATTTCATTAGGTAGGTTATCTCAATATGGTTTGATAGAACGGGAAACAAAAAAATGATGCGAGGGAACTTTCGACGCGTGTCAAACCAATTTGGGTAGCAGAGCACTCGCGTTTGAGTATGGTGCACAATGATTTACTCGGATCGGAGTAATAATGAACGCGCTGTGGTGAGGTTGTTTCTGCTTATCAGTTGGTGGCATGGTGGAGTTAGTTTAATTTTTCAAAATTGATGAATTTTAAAACCTAGGGAAAATGACGGCTTCGGCATGACAGACTATTTTCGGCAACCCAAATTGAATCGCTAATTTCATTGGATTTTCTCACGAAAACACTTCCCTGAATGCATTCAAACGATTCCTTAGGCTTTCAGCTTCAATTTGATTACATTTTTACCACTGATAAAAAACAATCTAGCAGGGTTTTCTTCAAATGAAACTCACGCACTACAAAATGCTGCTGATTTCAAGTAGCCGATGAATGCACAGCTGTTTAACACGCAGCTCAAATAGAAAGGTTGCCGAATAAAAAGCTGTTGCCCACAATAGTCGCTCGCACTAGAGAAGTTTGGAGCTTTGTAAAAGCATTTCAAAACAGTTTCTGACAATAATTTCGACTGAAATTGTTAGAGCAGCTGACAGTAAAAAATTGTAAACAAACCAGTACTGCATATGTGTGCGTTCCTGAAAGAAAAAGACTATAGAAAGATGGTCGCTGCTTAGGTTGCCGAGAATACGTTAATTCCCCTATATGAAGGTTATTTTTTTATCCAAAAAATTAAGAATCCAGCCAGTCGAACGCCATCCACAAAGAACATATGAAAAATTTATTTTGTTGTTCTTGACGTCCGACATTGTGGGAGTATATTTTTTTGTTTATTATTTTATTTGATACGGCTGGGCTACAAAATGGTGAGTTGACTACCTGAAAGGAGAGTTATTCTTAGCTCCGTTCCTCACAAGTCCCTACCTCACGCCTCCACGAGTCATATGATTACAAACGACTACCAGCTGAAACATGGATACAGCTGGGTGGCGTAGCCTGGGCAATGTTGCCAATCCGACAATAGCAAAGTGGGGAGGTGCGAAGCGAACGGTAACCCTAGCACGGCTTCGCCTCCGAGTCTGTCCACCACGGAGGTGCGGCTCAAAAAGCGTCTGACTGCGCGCTGAATAAGAAATGCTCTTCCCCGGAAGCTACACCTAAGACGGCAGTCCATCAGGGGATAGGAGACCTTATGCCAGCCACCTACAAGAAGGCCAACAAAAGACAAGTAGGAAGATGGTTATCAGTTAGGTAAGTTACTTCATCATCAAAGGTAAGTCACCGTACATACTTTCAGAAAATGATAGCATATGCATATAAAACATTATATTATTATATGAACCAATCAATGTTGGCAAAATCAGAAATCAATTGATATTTTTCCGCTCTCATGCGCTCGCAATATCACGCGTGATATTGATTTTACAAGCTCCTTTGATATTGCGAGACTATTCACAACGCGCCAAAATCAAGCTGAGAGCTGACTCGACATAAAAATGATTCCATTGCACATCGTTTTCTTAGAAAGATAAAGAATAGTTGCTATCTCTTTTTAAGCTTCACCGATGGCAGACGCGAAGGGACTGCTGGAAACCGTTATGGAAGTTTCGGTTGCATTCGAGTGTAAAGCAAACATCATTAAACTCAATCTCCCCACAGTCTGGTGAGATTTGCAGTTGGTGAGTTTTGTTAGCTTGATATTCCGAACTGCGGTATCACAGCTTGCAAAATCAACCGCAGTTGTTTGCTTGTTGATTTTTGTCTACGAAAATCAAGCGTGATCTTGGGCGTTGGTGAGATTTGATTTTTTGATATTTTCCCAACACTGGAACCAATAAATGATGACAAGGGGAGGGACCACCAGAGCATCCAATTGAATCGATTTGGATGGGGAGAGTGAAATTTTCAACTCCATGTTGTTAACATCTCGTGGAAAAAGGGCGGGCTCTTCTCCACACTCATTGGGGTATCCTTCTGTCGGACGGCTCGTTTTTTGACCAATTGGCTGGCTGGTGGCTGGAAGGAGATTCTCTATCATCCTTGGAGGCGTATAGGTGAATTACCTATCGATCCACCAAAACCGTTTTAGGCCATTCATACAGTGACATGTTGAGGACAATCAGTGGTAATTAAGCTAAGCCAACAGTGAGGAGCGCCCACTGTTATCGGACTTAGTTTCTTATTCAATGTACAAAACATATTAAAACTATAGTCAAAAGTATATCTTCCGCTATCCAATAAGCCTCCTCCATCAGAACGGGATCCACTTCCAGTGGTTTCATTGTATGACAGTATGGCCAACGGGGGGCAGAGCGCTTCCATTGCAGCAATGGACGCAAAACGTGGTCAACACTCACACACTCATCACGAAACGGTTGCTTTCCAAAGTCGACGACGCATCGACCGAAAGAACTGCTGATGAAGAACAATGAGGAGGACCACACAATGCCGTTGCTGTCGAGTAAACAGACGATCGCGTGACACACATCGAGAGTGGCCTGCTTCTGTCGACAGCCGAGTGAACGCTGTGTTGCATTTTTTTTCATTTGGCGCCTCATATACAAGAACAAAATGGCGCTAACATGATCAAAATCTTGGCGTCACGTTACATTCGATCATTTCTATTGGTACATTTTACCAAAAGTACAACGAGTGGCATATCTAAATAGTTCATAATCGTCAACTGTGAAAAGGTGATGCGACTGGTGATTTACAACGTTTCCTTCCAGAAAATTTCTGGAATTTTCATGGAATCTCATCATTGCACAGATCATTTTCAAATCCACTTCTAAGGATATTTTAAAGAATCCAATGCATTTTATAAATCAAACATTATTTGAAGAGGTTCTTGGAACTTTCAGAACATAAAGAGAACAGTTATCCAGTGATTTTTTTTTATGAATTTAAAAATTAAATATCTTGACTAAGCTATCTCTAACGGGTTATTTTGTATGGATAGCTGTCATAACGACCTATTTTAATAATTATTGTAGTGCTGCAAAACCTATTTCGTCCGACGTTGGTGATAAAGGATTTGTGATATTTGATTTTAATAGTAGTAATTTATGAAAATAGTAATTTTGAGCAATGAACAAAGGAGAACCTCATGCGCTTATTTGGAAGATGCATTGAGTTAGTGATAAGCTTTCTGGCTTAATGTCGAGGGCAGAATTGCCAGACATACCGATTTATCGGTATTTATACCGATTTCCGAACTAGATACAGATCGACAGATAAGGTTCCTCAGACTACCGATTTTTGAGGTTTCATACCGATTTATTCCGATTTTATTAAATAATCGAAATGATTATTGCCTGCCCGCGCTCGAATTTCAGAGAAAATTATTGTGAGAGACTTCTATCTTTTTGAATATCTCAAATTTTTTGAGCCTTTAAAATTAAAAAAAAAATATCGTCGTTCAACATGTCTTATGGATACTCTTTCGATTAATGTTTCAATTTCCTCACCGTTTTCGGCTACCCATGAATCGATAAAAAATCGATGGCTCTGTCTGGTTATTCCGGAGGAATCGAGAAATACTTTTAAGACATTATTTAACTTCCTGAATTATCTTCCACCTTACATCGTAAATTATTTTACGATTCCTCTCGGAAACATATTTTGACTTCCCTTGGACGTTTCTTCAACCTTCGCTCGAATGGTTCTTCCATATTTTCCCGCCAGGGATGCTTCCAGATATTGATTGCGGATCCACACTACCTGCAGGAACTTTTAAGAAGTTCTGAAAAAACTTTTGAGTAAGTTTCGATAAATTGAAGAATGTTTCAATAACTTCTGTTAAATTTTAAAACCCGGTCCAGCTTTATTTTTTTAACTTTATTAGAGAGATTTTTAGTCGTTGGCTAGTTCTCATCTCTATATCTGCCGGCAAATTTTGTTACGGAGTTGGCTTACAATTCACATGTACTCAAATAGAAGCAATTAAAACAGCTTCTAGTAAAAAGACTAACAATACAGGCAACGAGAAAAAAAACGATCTGGTACATCAAAGTTATGTAGGGTTTTGAAAGAGATCGGAGCTCCACCGTAGGAGGGGTAATTCCCCGTCCGGCAGAGATGTACCGTCAGCCAAAAGAAAGTTAAAAGGACCCAAAATAAATATTTTGGATACTTCACAAGTCCAAAGAACTTCTGGAAAATTTTATGGTTTCAGTTTCAGGAGAATTGAGAGAACTTAAGGAAGCTCCGAGAACATCAGGACAGATCAATAAATTTCAAGGAAATCGCTGAAATTTTAAAGGAGTTCCGAGAAACTCAGGCAATTTCCGAAAACTTCAGCAATGTTCCGAGGGGCTCATGCAAATTTAAGAAACGTAAGAGAAGTTACATGAACATTGGCACATTGTGAGAACATTTAAGGTGAAGTTCCGTAATTATTAATGGCAGTGTTGATAACTTTTAAAAATAACAAAAATCGGGAAGATCAGAGAGCTTCAATGCTGATGTTACAATAATTGCAAGAAAATTGTGAGAGCACTTAAGAAATTTCGCAATCTTCAAGAAAGTCTAAAGACCTTCAAAGTAGATTAGAGTTATTCCGGCAGTCTCATTATAATCAGGTAAGTTCCAAATATTTCAAAGATGATCAGAGTACTCCAAAACAGCCCGAGGAAATATGGAATATTCCTAAGTACATTTCAGGAATGTTCCAAAAACTTCAGGGGCATTCAAGGGGCATAAAAAATTTTTGGAACATTTGAACATCCCCCCAGAGCTCTTTCTTCCAGAATTATGTCCTTGTTAGCGCTCTGGCTTCCGACTTCATCCAGAATTTTTTGTTTCCCAATCTACCTTAGAAGGTTTAAATTTGTTTCGTCTTGTTCTGGAATTTTGTCCACAAGTTTTTTTTTTACTTCTATTGGAAGGTTTTTCCGAGCTCTTTCTGGCTTCCCCTGTAAATGGCTACTTCTGGAATTTATTTCCGCCTTTTATGTCTTGGAAGATTCGCGGATGATTTTCGATTTTTTTCAGAACTTTCCTCAAATTTCTTCCAGGAGAGCTTCTTTCTTCTTTCTTTGGATGTTGTTTTCAGCTTCCTCCAGAAACTAATTCAAACATTTCCCAGAATTTTCCGATCATTTTTTTTCCTCTGTTCGGGACCCAACACCACGGTGACCAGTAATTTGATCTATTGTAGTATATCCCGTGTCCTTAGTTTAGTGCATGTCGTATTACTCCATCACTATTGAGAAATGATGAAGTATTCGATTTTTTTACAGTTGTCATTCTTGCATTTATCGCAAGGATCCGACTCTAATTGAAAGGTTCCGCTATTTATACCCTTCGGGGTGATGAAATACCCGCCAAAGGCGCGCCCCTCTGTCAGCCAAAATTGGATTCCTTAGCAACAAAATTGAGGAATAACATCGATAGTGACCATGCATCAGAACCCTAGTCTTAACCACTTCAAACTATGGAACAACGAAGAGAAGATTAGGAATCACATAGATGAAGACAACTAACTCATTTTTTTTCCTTGTTTCAAGATCATCCTCGGTAGACAAAGCCGAATCTTGTCACTATCAACAAGGCATATCAAGTAACAAGGACTAAGATGTGTACCTTGGATTACTGAAAAATCCTGTTCCCCTAGTTTGAAGAAGTCAGGACTAGGAATCGGTGGTAGATCTTACATCCCGTAACGTACCACGAAAAGGTGATCTACCCACGTTACGGACGATCATAGTCCAAAAGATAAAAAATTTCGCTTTCAAAAACGACCGATAGTAAGTACCGATAAATACCGACTTTTTAAAAACTTTGATACCGACAAGCTTTAAAACATTCTGGCAACGCTGGCCGAGGGCTCGTGAGAATTCCATTGCTTAAAATTATAAATTTTTTTGTATCAATTTATTTGTACAGGCTCAATCTAATAAACTTCACAGAGCCAAGTTATCATTTGCGTTATACATAATAGATGTCTAAAAGCTAGAGTTAAAGGAATTGAACCGATTACTCGCGCTCGTGTCGAGGTTAGTAGAGATATACATTTTTATGGATGGGGAGATGGAGAAGGAGGTTTGAGTTATGATTTACGATACTAATATTTCATTATTCCTAAAACATGAACTTATTCCTATTCAATTTGGTATCCGCAGTGTAATTATACAATTATTAAAAAAAAACCACACGAACAAAACAAAAACTAAACACAGTCAAACTTACAATCTAAGGTTAATATTCTTTAAGAAAACTCCAGATCGCGTCTACCCAAAATATCCCAAACTGGAGCATTAGGTTGTCTACCTCGAGACTAAAAATTATGATAGCATAAGATTGCGGGAGCTTCGTGATTTTCAAGGAAGCTTCAAAATCCTTAGGAATATTTGAGGAACTTCAGGGCAGTTCCATTAACTTCAGTAAAATTGTGGGAATTTTTGATAGTTCAGGAAAATTCCGGGAAGTTTTGATAACTTTATTTGAATTCAGAGATCCTTAGGGAAGTTCCAGTAGCTTCAGAGATGTACCGGAAACTTCTGAGAAGTCAAGACCTTTAAAGATCTTGAAAAATTAGTCCAAGTGTTTGGGTTTTGTAGTCGTCACGCATTACTGATTATAGTTTCATCATCGTCAACGTTTCCATGCAGGGGTTGACGTTGATATTAGGCAATGCTTTTTGCGCTGAACGGAAGACAGCACAACTTATCATCCCATGTAAAAGGTCAAATTCAATTATTGAAACGTCGAACATGAAACATCGTAGCGTTTTGTTTGCTAATTAGGTGTGCTTCAAGGGAACATATTTGAGGTGGGCGGAGGCGCACAAAGGCACAATCAGTGAGTAACGAGTTAAAACTAAATTGACCGTGACAGAATTGGGCCATGACGACAAACAGTTAAGGCTTAAGGATTATGATGATAGCATCCATTGATAGCCATTTCTATGGCTGATTTGCCGTGCAAAATCAGCCATGATAGCGACATGCCCAATGATAGATTTGGGTTCTTTAACAAGCATTATCGACGTGTTACGTTTCTACACTGAAGGGATGTAACCTTTTTATGAGACGTTTGCGGGTATCAAAAACTTAAATCAGCCGTAGCTAGGAAATAAATTTTGAGCACGAAAAAATCCGGAATTTTTTGAGTGAAAATTTTCTAAAGTTTCACTGGATCAAGCTAAGAATCACAGTAGGCATTGGTTGTCAGCATCAGTTAATTTGTTTACATTATGGCTTCACCGGAGCAAGTACGTCGCGATTCGATCCTGCACGCTCGAAACGAAAATCCCTTTCCATCCGCTTCTGGCAGTTTTCGATCAAATTTCTGGGCAGAAATGGTACACCTTGGTTGACAAAAAGAGTGCCCCGGAAGAATGTAAAATTATGAAGAAGTCGAAACTCAAAAAAAAAAATCCTCGTCTGGCTGTTGTGGGTTGTGTGTGGCATATATTAGCTCTAGTGTAAGCAGGTCTTAACTTGACGCTTAACGAGTCAGCCAGCCATGTGTGCAGCCCTCCGTTGTAAGCGCAACAGTTCAATGCTGGTAAACAGAGGTATCTATGGCAACGCTTCATAAACACACACGGGCAACTCTCCACTCACTTTCGGACCAGCTCTTCACAAGGTAAGTTGCACATTGGCGATTCTGCCAGATTTAACTAAGCCATATGGAATCTTCCATAAGCTCATTTGGTTTTCTATCATAAAGAGGCCACGCTAATATCAATCGGTTTAGAATAACCGTAGCCTTCACGTACCGCAAAAAAAAAAATAATGGAGGCTGCTAGATCTGGATGATTCGTTTATAAACGACGCCAAATCTGCCTTATTCTACCAAGCCCAAACTACCAAGCCTGCCTTAATCGTTTCAAAACGACGCCATTACAGAAAACGCAAAATCTGCCTAATTTTGAAACGATGCCAATGCCTAAAAATAATGCTAAATATGCCTCAATCGTTTCAAAACGACGCCATTACAGAAAACATCAAAGCTACTCAAATCGTTTCAAAAAGATGCCACCACAAAAAAAATAAAATAAATAAACTGCTAAATCTGCCTCAATCGTTTCAAAACGACGCCATAAAATTAAAAAAAAAACCTTAATCGTTTCAAAACGACGCTTTTGCAAAAAAAAAATCAATTGGCCTCAAATGCTTGAAAATGACGCCACGACCCCTATTACAAAACAAAAAATAACGCATACTTTACATTTTACCAGCATTAACTAATGCATATCAGTACGGATGCACCAACAGGACTGTTTGACACAGGAAATCGACGTCATGGACACTAGCACTCAAAAAAAAAAAAAAAAACGGAAGGCAACCTCCCCCATCCAACCACAAAATGCTGGTGAACGACCATCTGGTTAACTTAATGTTCTCCACACCGGTGTCCTCGCAAAAGATCAGCCGTGAAGCTGGTCAGCTGGCGAAGTTGAAAAGCAGCCGCTTTGCACTGCCTTCGTCCATCTAGCAGCTGAAGAATGCCGAAGCTTCTAATTGTATTCAACCTGCCATTGTATGAAGGGCCAAAAACGGTTTGGGTGAATCCGTGAGCAACATCGCCCACTTGCATCCACGGAATAAATGAGAATCTCCTTCCAACAACAGGATCATACAACCGGTCAAAAAACAAGGCCATTCAACAGGAGGATGTCCCAATGAGTGGGGGAGAAGAGCCCACCTTCTTTTCACGAAATGTAAACGACAGGGAGTTGGTATTTCCACTCTCCCCATCCATTTAACGTCAATCGGGTGCCCTGGTGGTCCGTCCTGACCACAACATTTAATGTTTCATAAAGGAATGATATCTCTTTGTATGTTTCCAAGAAATCCATCATATCACGTTAATCACGAACATAGATATGCTGCCACTATATCTTCAACAGGTGTAAAAAACAGCACTCTCGCCTTTCGTTCATCACAGCAGCGTAAATCCCCATCAACCACGAAACACACTCTAGCTGCTCCAACTAGAGGGATCTCAGCAGAGAAAACAAGGCCTGCGTCCACTTTTCATTTTCGTGACACAACGGCTTCAGTACACAGTACACAGTCTACCAACATTTTGTTATACGGCAAACATCCCACATTGCGCCTCAGAAGTCCCAGAATCCAATCGGGTCAATTTTTCTCCGAGCAACTATGAGATTAATTAAAAAATCATCCATTTCAATTTTCGAACGAGAGATTCCTAAGCTCCCTACCAGCGCTCCCATTGATCTTCATGATGATGATGATGATGTCAGAGCAATGGTGCATTCACGACTGAAAAGGAAAACCGGGTAAAATTCTTTTTTTTTTAATGACGAGAGAGGGACATGTGTGGCATATATTAGCTCTAGTGTTAGCAGGTCTTAACTTGACGCTTAACGAATCAGCAAGCCATGTGTGCAGCCCTCCGTTGTAAGCGCAACAGTTCAATGCTGGTAAACAGAGGTATCTATGGCAACGCTTCATAAACACACACGGGCAACTCTCCACTCACTTTCGGACCAGCTCTTCACAAGGTAAGTTGCACAGGTTGAAAAGCGTCACTTCCGTTATTTCTGGGACCATGAACCAGCAAATTTACCAGGACAAGTGCTTACGGAAGAGACCGACTTTTCTGGAGCAACATGAGGAGGATTCTGGCTGGACTTGGCAAGCTGCCACTACTCAAATTCCACCAAACAGTGATACAGTGAAAATGGCGTCACAGTGGTTCCCAAGGAGAGGAATTCGGCTAACACTCCAAAACTAAGGCCAATTGTGGAATACTGGTCAATTGTGAAACACAAACTGAAGAAATAATATGTGGAACTGCAATTGACCTGAAGGATTTCAAGCGGATATGGAAAGATGATGGGCCGTGTAAGAAAAAAAGTTCAAGCAATGCCCTATGGTACACGCAAACCAAAAATCTATTACAATGAATGTTAGTTCCGATTCCTATCATCTTCTGTTCATGAACATCGCAACGAATGTAAGAACTTGACCATGCAGGCGATGTAATGGTTTTTTGTCTTTTTTATTTCGTGTTCTATTTACGCTTTCGACTATACCACGAAGCTTGTAGAACGACGCACATTGTAGAACATTGTAGAACGACGCACACACTTGCCTCAACTCTCTCCAGCAGAAAAAGCATACGAAGTCGAGTATGCGAGAAAATGATCGCTTCATGTTTGCTTTTAGGCTATCCATATTCAGAAGCATGGAGAGAGCAGTGGAGAAAGCACAGGTCTGATAATCGCAACGTTCGTGGTTTGAGTCCAATCGGCTATCTGTTTCCTATTTTTTCGACATAACTAATTTCACTCACTAATACACTCTACATTTTTTGGTCTCCAATTTTCTTGCATTAGACCGCAGCTAGGTATATCGCATCCTTGGCTCATGTGGTCTTCACTAACATTCTCTGATGATGAATCCCGAATCTTACATCCCCCGGCTGGATGTATGATTGAAGACTGAAACAATGGTCTTACAATAAGCATAATCCCTACTTATGCATAGCTGTTACACACAACTATGAAAAATTAAAGAAATTTCAAATAACAGCAGAGTTTATTCCAAAGAAACTGGAAAATATCGATTCAATGCAAACATAGATTGCTCCGATTTTGAATTCTTCAATTCACAGTGGGTAAAGGTCAGAACTCACGCCAGTCCCTCCGTATTTAAACTAATGGTTAAGAGGCAAGAGGCACATTTGCAATAAATTCCCAGATTTATCTGCATACATCCAAGTTACCTAAGTGGGATATAACTGAAATTCGTTGAAAAATTGGTTTCTTTAAATTAATTAAGAATCTGATAAATGAAGTCAACATCAAGTAATTGCTTTGTGCAGTCTCCCTATTTTCCAAAGTTGTTTTTAATCTTTACTCAAAAATGATGCAAATTGTTCAAACTTCTCTCATAAATATTATAAAACTTTGAAAGAAGATTCCAGAATTTTTCATTTTTTACTCAATTTTGAGCAACCTCACTTTAAGATTTAGAGTTTAATCCGAGTTACTTTTGAATTCGTGAAATCAGCCGTGTAGGTTTTAGGAAAACTGTAAAAATCCTGATTGAATCGCAATCAAATTTCATCCTATGGTGCCAATTCAAACCCGTAAGCAATCGATTTTAAAAATAACAAAATACTTTAATTAACATGCTTGAACAGTTCCACTAAAAATGTTACTGTCCAAACAAATGCAGAAGACTGGTCTGACAGAGCCTTCAGTGAGTCGCTTGGAGTTTCTATCAAAAATGATGAATGTAGACGTATTAGTTGAATAATTATTTCTCAATACGAACAGAAACAGAAATCGCTTATAAGTATGTTAAAATTGATTCGCTACTACAATATAACCATCAGCTTCTCATTGAAGCACAGCAACCATGGTCGCACCATGCTCAACAACTTTATTAACAGCGTTTATTTATTGTCTTTTCTTTTTTATCCAGGTTGGAACCAATTCCAACTCATTGCCAAACCAAACTTTTCGTCCGTGCGATCTGAGATAGGTTCTAAGAACGTTGGCTCGAAAACAGCCAGACCCAATCTTGCTACCCGATTCAGGTTGGAACTGAATCAAAAACAAATTCGGTATAAATTCAACCATCGTAGTAGACTGGACCTAATTTCACCATCCATTTATCGTATCGTATGTCTTCGCATCACAACCACGGTTTTTTCCCTTAATTTTCATATTCTTCTTCTTCTTCTTCGTTCAGCACATCATCCCGAACCAACTCCAGTATTAAGTAACCCACTGGCCGCCACAAATTAATTAAAACTGATACAACACGCAGCACGATTCTGCCAATTTTTTTTTCGCTTTCCTCACAACAGCGACGTCCGCAGGTCCGCATCAAAAGCGCAAAGCAAACCCGACCTGGCACCTGGCCAAACGCGTGTCATATCCTTCCGTTTTCTATTTTTCCCATCGCTAGGATGCTCCATTCCTCTTCACAACTAATACACTTTTTTTCACTCCTTAGATGCATAGGTTGTTTTCCACCAGCACAGGAGTAGCACTTTTCTGCCACCAGCACCGGGATGAGTTGAGGTTGGTCGTGGTAAAACACACTAACACACCTGCCTGCCTGCCTGCCTGCCTGCCTGCCCACTTTTCCAACACTCAGCTCATGCAACAGCACTGCTTCTTCCTCACTGCCTCCCAACGTATCACTTCCCGGAACGGCAAAAAAAAAGAACCTGCTAGTAGTAATAGTAGTGCGACACAACCCAAACGAACTTGGACCAACATAACAAAAAAAAAACACACCTTTCCAAAGGACACACACCACACGATTCTTCAACCCGAGTAGTAGCAGCAGAACGGATCTGCAGCAAACGACATCCTTTCGAAGGGACAGAGACTTACTTCTCGCTCGAACGGCGGTCTTGGGTAAACTGATGGCACCGGATCGGATCGAACCGATGATACGGCGGAACACCACCGTTGCGGCATCGGAGATGGTTCGGTTCGCCCCTTCAGAATTGTTTGGGTGCTTCGGCGTCGCCTGCGAGATAGGCAACCAATCCAGGATACGAGAGAGAAGGTCTTGCTGTAGAGCGGCTCGCGGAAAAGGGCGAGAAACAGTGAGAGAAGAGCGATGAAAACATGCCGAAGTTCCGGTCGGTCGAGGAGCTTTTGCGTTTTCGTGGGGCTTGGAGAGAGAGCTTTTTCTAGATTGAGCTGTTGTGGGGTTGTTTTGGTACTGAAAGTGTTTCGGTTTTTGAGCACGTGGAAAATGGATGTCGGAGTGAGCGGAACAGCTGATACGGCTGATGGGGTGGACGAAGAGCTAAAATGTACTAAACCAGAGACACAACGGTGCACTGTAATTGCAACTTAGGGAGGTAGGTGAATAATGGTGAGAGTTTGAAAACAAAATAGAATCTTACAGCTGATGGTTGTGATCAATTTGAATCCGCACTAGCACTAGCGCCAGTTCCGGTAGTGTTCCAAAACGTTATCTGTAGCAAGTCGCATATAATATATTATTCTGGTCTGAATTGAAGTTTATAATGCTCCTTCACACTAATGCAATTTATTCGCAGCGGCAGGGGTAGCCGACACCTGAGCGACAGTTTAACCGCTGTGTCGCCATCGTGTGGACTGGATTCGTTGTTAATGAAGAGATGGTTTCCTTGTTTAGTTTCCAAGCGGAGGAAACTTCCTGAACTATATAAGATTATCATTTTAAAAATTTAACCATTGACCTTATTGTCTCACGGATTTGAGTTGTCGGATTTTGGCCACTTTCTGTGCCAGCACATAACCAGCTGTAGCCAATGTGGATCGTAGGACAGATTTTAGCATACGTCAGATTTTAACAACATCCAGAATGATACCCGGAACACAGGGCCTTATTAACTTTAACTGAGGCCTAGAGCCAAATATATGTGGAGATCCATCAAATGCAGCAAGGTCATTTTTTACAGTTAATAAACATGTTCAACAATTCAACAAAACCAACTGTCCAACAATTCAAATCACGTCTTCCAGATATTCTCTCATGATACTCAGAGGCTACTCAGAAAACATTCCAAAAATGCAAGTGGTCAGAGTTCTCCATAAATTCCTATAGATTTTTTTTTAACTCTTTAACAAATTCAAAATAAATTACATTTCATTTTTACCTAGGTGCTCCAGTTACTACAGTAACTTACCAGCCTTAATTGTTATGATATATATCTAAGTGTTTTTACATTGTTCCTGCCTTGGCAATTCAGTATTTTAAACAGGTTTTTTTAAACCTGCATGTCAGTATAACAATTAATTCCTATAGATATTTTTTTCAATATGGTCAGGCATGATACCTAGAGATATCCAACTATCCGACAATTCAAATCTCTTCTCTAAGATATTCCGTCATATCATACCAGGCGGCTTAGAAATTATTCCAAAGACCTTGTTAATCAGGTATTATTTTGAAGTTGTAAAACTGTCCAACAATTAAAATCAAACTTCAGATGTTCTCATATGATACCGTTCTTTTAAAGTAAGGTATTCTGGAAATATTTAGCTATCCATCAATCCCAACCACATTTCTGATATTTTCTCACCAGCTAACATTGAAATTATTCGAAAGACTTTCAAGTGATCGAGAATATTGATTAGGATCGGTGGATACTTTTCAAGTTTTCAGGCTGATCTTAAGATTGTAAATTGTCCAACATATCAATTAACGCCTCTTGGATATTCTCTCGTGATTCCTTGTGGCACAGAAAATATTCCGAATATTCTGCTTAGTATTCTGACGATCTCTTATTGTTAATCAAACAAATTATGACTCTAAGATATTCTCGCGACAAAGCAGGTTGATCTGGAATTATTCAAAAGACCTTTAATGGCATCCATAATGTTCTCTGGATAATTTGGCGATTCATATGGTTAATACCATAAAGACTCTAAATCCGGGCTTTTAGTCCATAAATCCGGGAACTTTTAAAAGATGTTTATCCCTGCCTACCATGATCAAACTAGAATATAAATTTCATCATAGTCTAACAGTATCGTTCTTAATCATCACACATATTTATGATGGTGTAAAATATTTAATACTAAATTTAATGTCCGGAATAATGAACCGTCTGTTATTCGGTGCATTACGGTGCATAATTTTTCTGAAGATCTTTAACTGTTCCATAAATCATGTTTGTTAGAAAATCTCGTATCATAGCAGGTTGATCAGCCATTATTCCAGATATCATCCAATTATCAAACACCGGCACCATGTTGTCAAGACTTGATCTCAATGAGGTTTTATTCTGGAGATCTCCAACCATCCAGTAATTCAAATCTCAGCTATTTTTCACAATGCAGGTTGAACAGGAATTATTATTCTAATGTGCTTTAGTTTGTCAAATATCTGCTTAATGTTCTCTGGATATTTTGGCAATTCCTCTGGTTGATTAATGATTATCTTGTCCACTAGCGTGCACAGGAATCTTTTTAAGGAGGGGCAATTTTTTTCTATGGTACATTCAATCTGGGGATGGGAAGTACTCCAAAGTGCGTGGTGGATGATGCTGTCCACCCACCACTGTTTCCCTACTGTTAAATTTAGCTAATTTTATTTATTTTTTTATATTTTTCTTCAATGCAAACTGCTTTCAGACAGCCAATGCAATGGATCGTAGTTAGCCACCAACTAGGTGGCACACTTTCCGCTCCCTCCGAATGTCCACGAAGTGGTCGGTCGCCTTTGCAAAGTATGCGCACAGTATCGATGAAACGTTCCATTATATAGCGATTTTGTAGCCGCTTTGTCTCACCTAGCAGCAATTACAGCTGTTTTTGGTGGTCCAGTTCTTCGTCGATACCTTCCCTGGTTTTGAAATTTTTCCACGGTTCCATACTACCAATATGGGTATCACTGCGATTGTGTTTGCCCAGCAACTCGGTTGCTTTCTTCCAATTTCTGAACCCTGTAAGAATCGTAGTACACTGACACCTCCGTTTACGAAGTCTTTTTTTACGCAGTATTCAATTTACGTCCCTCTTTTTACGAAGTAAATCCCAAATAACGAGGTTTTTTTTTACGAAGTAAATCCCAAATAACGAGTTTTCTTTTTACGAAGTAAATTCCAAATAACGAGTTTTTTTTTTTGTGATTTTGAGAAACTGGGATATACTGTGAAATACCACACAATATGGGTATTGTTGGAATCGGAGTGACGTGTAGGGACCGGAAATCGATGTCTGTCGCCATTTCGAAATCCAAGATGGCGGCTTCCGGTAACATAATAACTTCGAATTTCTGTCAAATACCCCACAATATGGGTATTTTTGGAATCGGAGTGACGTGTAGGGACCGGAAATCAATGTCTGACGCCATTTTGAAATCCAAGATGGCGGCTTCCGGTAGCATAAAAACATGGAAATTATGTCATATACCCCACAATATGGGTATTTTTGGAATCAGGGTGACGTGTAGGGACCGGAAATCAATGTCTGACGCCATTTTGAAATCCAAGATGGTGGCTTCCGGTTACAGAAAAACTTGGACATTCTGCCAAATACCCCACAATATGGGTATTTTTGGAATCGGAGTGACGTGTAGGGACCAGAAATCGATGTCTGGCGCCATTTTGAAATCCAAGATGGCGGCTTCCGGTATCATAATAACTTGGAAATTCTGTCAAATACCTCACAATATGGGTATTTTTGGAATCGGAGTGATGTGTAGGGACCAGAAATCGATGTCTGACGCCATTTTGAAATCCAAGATGGCGGCTTCCGGTTACAGAAAAACTTGGAAATTCTGTCAAATACCTCACAATATGGGTATTTTTGGAATCGGAGTGATGTGTAGGGACCGGAAATCAATGTCTGACGCCATTTTGAAATCCAAGATGGCGGCTTCCGGTTACAGAAAAACTTGGACATTCTGCCAAATACCCCACAATATGGGTATTTTTGGAATCGGAGTGACGTGTAGGGACCAGAAATCGATGTCTGACGCCATTTTGAAATCCAAGAAGGCGGCTTCCGGTATCATAATAACTTGGAAATTCTGTCAAATACCTCACAATATGGGTATTTTTGGAATCGGAGTGATGTGTAGGGACCGGAAATGGATGTCTGACGCCATTTTGAATTCCAAGATGGCGGCTTCCGGTAACTTAAAAACTTGGAAATTCTGTCATATACCACACAATATGGGTATTTTGGAATCAGGGTGACGTGTAGAGACCGGAAATCAATATCTCACGCCATTTTGAAAAGATGGGGAAAAGTTCGCGAGTCATAGTGATTTTTTGCGAACTTTTCCATCACTGCTTACACGTCACTCCAATTAAAAAAAACACATATTGTGGGGCATATGACAGAATTTCCAAGCTTTTCTTTTACCGGAAGCCGCCATCTTGGATTTCAAAATGGCGTCAGACATTGATTTCCGGTCTCTACACTTCACTCCAATTCTTAAAATACCCATATTGTGGGGTTATTTTCCATTATTTTTCTGTTTTTATGTAACCGGAAGCCGCCATCTTGGATTTCAAAATGGCGTCAGACATTGATTTCCGGTCTCTACACGTCACTCCGATTCCAAAAATACCCATATTGTGGGGTATCTGGCAGAATGTCCAAGTTTTTCTGTAACCGGAAGCCGCCATCTTGGATTTTAAAATGACAAAAGACATCGATTTCCGGTCCCTACACGTCACTCTGATTCCAAAAATACCCATATTGCGGAGTATTTGGCAGAATTTCCAAGTTTTTCTGTAACCGGAAGCCGCCATCTTGGATTTCAAAATGGCGTCAGACAACGATTTCCGGTCTCTACACGTCACCCTGATTCCAAAAATACCCATATTGTGGGGTTATTTAAAATTATTTTTCTGTTTTTATGTAACCGGAAGTCGCCATCTTGGATTGCAAAATGGCGTCAGACATTGATTTCCGGTCTCTACACGTCACTCCGATTCCAAAAATACCCATATTGCGGAGTATTTGGCAGAATTTCCAAGTTTTTCTGTAACCGGAAGCCACCATCTTGGATTTAAAAATGGCGTCAGACAACGATTTCCGGTCTCTACACGTCACCCTGATTCCAAAAATACCCATATTGTGGGGTTATTTAACATTATTTTTCTGTTTTTATGTAACCGGAAGCCGCCATCTTGGATTTCAAAATGGCGTCAGACATTGATTTCCGGTCTCTACACGTCACTCCGATTCCAAAAATACCCATATTGTGGGGTATCTGGCAGAATGTCCAAGTTTTTCTGTAACCGGAAGCCGCCATCTTGGTTTTCAAAATGGCGTCAGACATCGATTTCCGGTCCCTACACATCACTCCGATTCCAAAAATACCCATATTGTGGGGTATTTGACAATATTTTGAAAAACCTCTTTTTACGAAGTAAATCCCAAATAACGAGTTTTCTTTTTACGAAGTAAATCCCAAATAACGAGGTTTTTTTTTTACGCACTAATTCGATTTACGAACCCCCGTTTTGGTTCGTAAATGGAGGTTTCAGTGTTATAATGTTTTG
Organism: Ochlerotatus camptorhynchus; assembly: GCF_037179485.1. Taxonomy (NCBI): domain Eukaryota; kingdom Metazoa; phylum Arthropoda; class Insecta; order Diptera; family Culicidae; genus Ochlerotatus; species Ochlerotatus camptorhynchus. Next base: position 1,719,492 of record NW_027040943.1, read on the forward strand.
CGTCATGCTCTTCTTTACAAGTTAAAGATATGAACCAAAGAAAATATATTCTTCAAGGTACTGGTTTCATCTTTTATTCAGTTACTTTTCTGAAATTTTGTGCAGTACGTTTTTGTATATTTTGAAGGCATCGTTACAGTTATTTTTGAGTATTTCAAGGTTTTGTTTGCCCTTATATGCTGTTGTAGTTACACTTTACTATTACCGTTGCGAGTACGTAGACATTGGTCTATTTCAGCGAAAGTTTTAGATCTAATTTTTTTTCAAATTTTGACCTAAATTCCAAGCCTATAGGTTAAAGATCATTAAAAAAATTCAAAAAATATGTAACGATTGGAACAAAAGCGAGTACATGATTGTTAACGGAATTACAACTTGTGCATGTCAACCCAGCCCAAAGTACCGCCAGTCGGGGTGACACGAAATGATGCCGAACCTTCAACATGTTTTAAAGATTATACAAAGGACAATCGCGAATTTATTGCAACACACATAACTGCTGTAACTTTTTAACCACGGTAAGAAATGACTTGAAATTTTCAGAGAAGATTCTTAGACGAATTTTTAGTAAGACAACAACAGACCAAAGTTCAATGGCAAACTAATACCCACTTTTCAATTTGGGAATCCAATAGCTGTTTTTAAATTTTATACAGTTGCGAAAAAGTCCATCCTCAGAATTCCTTGAGGGTCTACTCGAATTTTTTAGAACTCTATGAGCTCTATTGAAATTCTTCTCAGAAGACCTCTCGAATTATTTTTAGAATGCTTCTTGACTTTTACTCAGAACACCTTGGAACTGAAATTTCCTTAGAGTTTCAGAAGAATTTCCTCAGTACTATCCAGAAATTATTCCCGGAATGAGCTAGAAAAAATCGGTACTCACTTAAAATTTTCCTCAATATACCTTTGGAATTTCACTCAAAATTTGATTTTCTCGGTATTCTTTTCAAAACTATCTTCGAACTATCTGCAGGATTGACTTGAAATTAACTATCAAAATTTTCTTGGAATTCTCCCCAGAAATATTTTAGAACTGTCCTAAGAATTCTATATCCTTGAGGTTCTTCTCGGAATATTTTGAACTTTTTTTTTCTCGGAACACCTTGGAACTGAAATTTTCCTACAGTTTCAGAAGAATTTCCTTTTTATTCTCCAGAAATTCTTCCCATAATGAGCTTGAAATTATCCTCGGAATTCCCTTGAAATTTTCCTCAACATCCCTTTGGAATTTCACGCAAAATTGAATTTTCTCGGTATTCTTTTCGGAATTATCTTGGAACTATCTGCAGGATTCACTAGAAATTATTCGCAGAATATTCATGGAGTCATCCCCAGAATTCTTTTCTTTTGGAACAGACCTCAGATTTCAATACCCTTGAGGTTCTTCTCGGAAGTAAAGTTTAAGTTGCCCGTCCATTCACCAAAACATTATATATTTTTTTTTCAACCATAAATGTTCAATAAAGCTTGCCCCTACATTAACTAGAACTGTTCAATTTTTACATCATGCATTTTCAACTCAGCTTGCCCCTCCATGCAGCAGATTGTTGCAAATCTTACACCAGAAATTTTCAATACAAACTTGCCCCCAGGTAATTTTAGACCAGAAAATTTAAATTGACCAGAAGGATGTAAATTTTCCACCGTTAATAAAATTGCTTCTCCAATCTTCTGATTCGTGCAGATTTCCTTTTTCCATTTTCTACCAGACATTTTTAATATAGCTGGCTTCAACCCATCACCAGAATTTTGCAGGTTTTCCCCCAAATAAAGCTTGCCCCTATTTTCGGATTTTTCATCATAAATTTTCAGCTTCCCTTCAATCATCCAAATGGTGCAAATTTTACACCAGAAATTATAATGAAAATTTGTTTCTCTATTCAGCAGAGCGATGCAATTTTAGGACCAACATTTTTCGAAAAGCTTGCCCATCTGTTCACCAGAACGGTGCAGATTTTCAACCAGAAATTTTCAATAAAGCATCATTTTAAATAAAACTTGTACCTTTATTTTTCATTTAAGTGCATGTTTTCCACCAGAAATTTTCTGTTCATTTCATTTATCAGAGCGATGCAAATTTTTCACCAAAATTTTTCAATAAATCATAGTCATAAATCATTCACCAGAACGGTGCACCAAAAAATTTCAGTGAAGTTTGTATCATCATGCACTTTTGTGGTGCAATTTTCAGACTTTGCCTCTTCATGCACCAGAATGGTGCAGGTTTTCCAAAGAGCACCTCCAAAATTTTAGCGTGATTCAATTTTTTCCACCAGTGTTATTCATTTTGATTAGTCCCTCCATGCACCACCACCTTGATGATATTTTTACACCAGAAATATTCAGTAAAAAGCTTTTGGTTCGATTTACCACTACGAAGGTAAATTTTTTCAACCTTAAATTTACCCTCTCTTTTAACCCTCCATGAAACAACTTGAAAAAAAAATGACGGCAAGATTTTTTGTAAGCACCACTGTGGTGAATTTTTTTGACCAAAAAATGTCATTGAAGTTTGTCCCTTCATGCACCTTTGTGGTGCAATTTTCAGGCACCATCTCAAAGGAATTGACGCAATAAAAAGTTTTCAGTGCCCTTATATTATGAAATGAAGTTATTTTACCTTCAAATCAAGTTATCAAGAAATCAAGTTATTTGATATTCTAATTTTGAAAATTTGAAAATAAAAATCTTATTTATAAAAGAGGGGGCAATTGCCCCACCCTGTGCACGCCAGAGATCTTGTCATGCCTCATAAAATTCTTGCAAGATAGCAGGTTGACCAAGAATCATTCCAGAAACGTTCAATTGATCAATGATCGTTTATCTAGTTTATCAGGTATTATTTTGTAGATCTCAAACTTTTCATGATTCTAAGCAGTTTCTGTCAGATCCAGATTCAGATGGTTGATCCAGAATTATTCCTAAAAACTTTAATTGAACAAAGAACTGCATAAGTTCTTCAGGATATTTTACCAAGACATCAGTTGACCAGGAATTATTTCAAAGAACTTTTGCTTATCATTGATCTACAAAATGTTCTTTGGATATTTAGTCAAGACTTCTCATTGTCCTGGTATTACAGTGCTTTCCCGATTTTGTCTGCCCCTTCTCAAATTAAAGGCTGACAAAAACGGGAAACTGACAAAACCGGGAAAAAATGTCCTTTTATTTTTTTGATCAAAATTATTACAGAATAATGAAATTCTTATAGGGTAAGGGGTGCAATGGGATAATATGACCAGCAGCGCTATTTGCGTGTTTTGCAAAACAAATTTAATGAAGTTTCACCCGTAATCACTAGAAGAGCTGTAGAAGAGTGTTTTTATAAATTTATCTTTTAATAATACGAGAAAAAACGCTGCTGGTAATGAAACATTAGGGTGCGTTTTACCCCTCCTTGTCCTATATATAGCTATTATTTGTAAAAGCTCTTCAAATCAAATAACTAGAATTATTAAATCTATTTTCTTTTGACGACAATGAAATATGTATCAACTTTAAAAGCAGAGAAAATGGGGGGGGGGGGTTCAAAAAGCCAGACCTGTATCAAAGTTGGCACGGGTTGGTATCCCCTAGTTGCCTAGTGCAGCTCCACTATAACCCATTCGTTACTCTCTCTTCTGCCTGGATCTCCCAAGGAGCACGGTGCTAGCTGGCGTTGCTAGATGACTGCTCATTTATCCATTCCAAGTGCTTTCCTCTGGATACATTTCATCGACGAAATTAACCACGTTAAGGACAGGCATCTACCTTCGCACTGTCTCGTACCTTGGACAGTCAAAGACCACGTGCTCCAGCGTTTCATCCACATTGTCACACTGCGGACAGAGGGGTGACGCTTTCCTGAAACAGCCGTGGCCACACAGGAACTGCGTCAGGTGGTAGTTGACTTCTCTGTGTTCTATGTTCACCTAGGTCGAAAGAATCGGTAATAACCGATGTGTCCATCTACCGTTATCCACCGTGTTCCACTCCTATTGCCACTTTGCCAAAGACTCCACATTCCAGCGATAACGCATACTTCTTCCCATGAGATGGTTTTGTATGCACTCACGGCTTGTATGGGCATGAGCCGAAACGTACTGCTCAGCTTCTTTTGGGTCTGCTTCGTTTCCAGTGCTGCAAACCAGACTGGACCTCCATTCTAGCTATTGTGTTGATTGTATTCAAGCATTCTCACAGACATATTCGACGTGGCTAGTAAAGTTTAGCCGGTCATAGATCATCATCAGTGGCGCCGGTGGTGTAGTGGTAAGCGTGACTACCTTTCCAGCAGGCCTAGGTTAAATCCCAGTTGGCGCCGCCGGGATGTTCTGAGGCATAACATCTCTGATCACGCCTTCCTTCGGAAGGGAAGTAAAGCTGTTGGTCCCCGGTTCATGAATTGATGGGTCGACAGGTAGGGTCCAGGTGTGGGAGCTGCCTCTCTGGCGTCGGTAGAATTGGTTCTCAGCACGGAAAACGAAATCAAGGAAAAAAAACGATCATCATTCCCAGGTATTTCAACACGTGATTCGAGGCAAAAGCGTGCGTTGGACCAAGGATGGACCTCTCGCTGTGATCTTAATCGATCTCTGTCCTATATCTGACTTGTAGACCAGTACTAGCTTCTGGAAGTAGCTCCTCAGAGCCCAGGTAGTCAAGGATCCTCATTCTATGCAGCGCTTTGGCAATGGCTTTCCAGGTGCGCTGTTGAACGCATTCTTGACGTCGATCGTTATCACGGCGCATTATCGATCTCCTCTTCGCTTCTGTTTGGATGCTTTCTCGGCTCTCTCGACCATTGTCCGAATTGCATCCACCATTGATCTCCCTTTCCGGAATCCATAATGCCTCTCCGACACTCCAAAACAAAAGCTGATAGGGCAAATTAGGTTGAAGAATTGTCCCTTTCAATTGACGATGTTGTTTATCTCCGTTGAATTCGACAATTTGGGATGACGAAATCTCTTGAAAATTGAAAGTCAATCAAAACATTTATGTACAATTCAATGAAATATGTAATGGTCTTTTTTTTATTTCTAAGAATAAATGTTGCTGACAATAAAGCAATGAATCAATTACTGTCAATGGTCGAAAGGTACAGAAGCAGCACCCTCGAGATCGTCAAGCCGACGATGACAGGAGCACATATCGTGGTAGGGGTAAACAATAGTTGCAATTTCCAAACCTACGACTGGATGCCTTCCTTCAAATAACAACTGAAGTGCGGTAAAAAATCGGTTGAACTGTTTCAAACACATCGTTGGTACTTGAGCGGTCGGCTTTTATCTCTTTTTGCCAGTGTTGGGACACCCCTCACCATCCCTCTCCAAAGGGGGAATTTGGTAAAGAGAGATGAAAAAACCGATTTGTACCTTCCTTAAAAAAAAAGTTCTCCTAGCTCGCTATTCTACTATCTATATGCAATTTTCACACTGCCGTACTCTAACGAAACTATCAACTCTATACTTTCATCTACTCCATCTATCGTATAAAAATTACCACTACAGTCTGTTATTTGAAATTAGCATCTTCAACAATGAAGCAATGTTTTTATTATAATTGCAAAAAAAAAGAAACATGTTTTCCGTGGCACAAATGATTTTTCCAGCAAACAGCAATTCAAAACGTAAAATTCCTAGTAAGAGAATATTAAATCAATGTAAATGAATTAAAATTTATATGGTGCATTGAATGAAAGACCTGTACGTTGAATTGATTGCTGTTTGAATAAAACAGCTCTTAAAATCGTCAATTGATTATTTTACCCCGTATGCACATTTTATTCGCGCTTCCCCTAACATTCACATTTCAGCAAAGTATAAGAATAAAAGTTATTCGACGTAAAGTTTGAGAATTCCTGTTCAATAACTCAAAAAAATTTCACTTATTTTTGAGCTATTAAACATGAATTCTCAAACTTTACTGCAGGCTGACAAAATCGGGAAAAAAAAAAGCTGACAAAGTCGGGGTAGACAAAATCGGGAAAGAACTGTATTCTAGACTGATGCAAAATTTGAAAATTGCGCTCCACAGTTCTCAAACGATTTCAAATTGAATCCTGATTATCCTCCCAAAATTTGAACTCATTTAGTAAGAAACTGACTTCGCACAAACCATTTCAAGTTTATATGGAAATTACTATGGGGAAACCGTCACATGCTTCTCCACAAAGCAGACCGGACAAGTACCACAGAATCAAATGGCGCAAGGTTACCTCCGAATCGATAGCTACCTACGAGTTGCAGACCATGAACTACGGCACTGCTTCTGTCCCGTATCTCGCCACCCCAACTCTCCGAAAATTGGCGAGTGATGCAGGTCACTTATTCCTTGCTGTTGCAGAACCAGTGGCCAAGAACTTTTACGTCGATGACTTTCTGTCAGGTGCCGATGATGTCAAGTCAGCCATCCAAATTCGACATGAAGTATCAGTGATGCTCGATTCTGCTGGAATCCCGATGAAAAAGTGAGCTTTGAACTCCGTCGAAGTCCTTGAAGATATTCCACCAGAAGATCGATCTATCCATCCTGCAAAATCCGCAATCCGTCAGCACTCTCGGTCTAATCTGGGAGCCCGGGACCGAAATCTTTTGGTTCAAGGTGCAGTTATCTCTTCCGACTGCTGTTCTCACCAAGCGTATGATCATGTCCTACGTCACTCAAATCTTCGATCCGTTGGGACTTGTGGGTCCCACTGTTTCAAAAGCGAAGCTTTTCATGAAATGTCGCTGGGAGTTGAAATCTTCTGATAACGAATGCTATGATTGAGATCAACCGTAGCCTCAAAAACTGTGGAAGAGTGGAAAGAGTTCCACACTACCATCGACCTGCTTTGTGAAGTTCAAGTTCGTAGATTTGCTTCCATCACTGGCGCAGTCAGCATCGAGCTCCATTTCTTCGCTCATCCATCTTCTGGTCGGACTCGACCACCGTGATACAGTGGTTCCGATCATCACCTGGACGTTGGGAAACGTTTGTAGTCAACCGTGTGAGCCATATCCAATCTGCTACCCCAGTTGACAATCCTACTGACGACATTTCCAGAGGATTGGATCCAACCGAACTTCTCAACAAGGCAAGGTGGTAGAATGGTCCATCCTGGTTGAAGCTTTCACCTGAGCTTTGGCCTGTAGGAGTGCTTCCAACAAAAGAAACGACAGAACTGTCCTAGCCATGACAGCCATCCAAAGCACATTCCACTAAGATTTGTTCTCCATATACTCCAACTTTTCCAAACTCCACCGTATGGTTGCATGATGGTTGCGATTGCTTCAAGCTCTTCGTGAGCGTGCAATTCTTTGTCGTTCGAATGCAATCAATTCAGGTGTGTCCAAAAGGTCAACTGAATCATGTCAGCCGCTCAACTCCGACGAACTCCAATCGTAACGAAATCGAGTCCGTTGAAGTGATTGAAGTCCTACGTTGATGAATTCGGTTTGATCCGCATCGGAGGACGCCTCGACAATGCCGAACTACCCGAGGCTACCAAGCACCTTATTGTCCTAGGCGCCAAGCATCCGTTAGCCAACATGTTCGCTGTGCACAGTCACAAAACGTTGTTTCACGCTGGCCCGCGTGGACATACGAAACTTCGTCAGACGAACGTACCATCAATGCATCACTTGCTTCCGTAGCAAGCCGAAATAGATTCAGCGTCTGCTGCATTCGTCGCCACACTGCGTCGCTTTATACTTCGAAGGTGGAAGATTACCGAGCTGCACGTCGATAACGCCACGACCTTCGAAGGAGCTTAACACGACTTTTTTTTCCTATGTTGGGGACATAATACCACAATGACCATTACTTTGATCTATTGTGGTGTATCCTCTTTTTATTTATGCCATAAATAATGTAGTGGAAGCCACTATTGTTTGAGTAACTACCACTACTGTTGTAAGCAATTATCCCCACCAGGTAATACATTTCTTATGAAATTTATTACCTGACTGGAAGCAGCAGGCCAGATTACCCTTATCAGACCCTTATCAAGATATCTGCATTGTTTATGAAATAGTGCTATGAGCTTCACTCTTTAAGTTGCAAAAGCGACATTTATTTTCATGAAGTTTACCAATGATTTTCCGGTGATATTTACAAGGACAGTGTCCTGTTATCAAACCAGCGTATGTACTTAAATCTTCTTTAGAAATATTATGTAATTATTGTGCATGCGTTCGGCTTTATAAAACGTTTAGATTGCCGAGACTTCAAAGTACTGGTCCAATTGTACTGTACCTTTGTTTTTTCCCAGTTTTGTAGCTCAATTTTTAAAGCACAAAAATAAAGTCCAAAAATGGTTCAGGACCAATGAATTTCGTTGATGACCCTATTTTTGCCAATTGATCAGCTTTTTCGTTCCCTTTGATTCCACAATGATCAGGAACCCAATAAAGGTTAACCGTATTTCGACAGGACAGATGCTGTAATAGTTAAGTACATTTCCACACCAATTTTGACGTGTAAGTTTTTGATTTCAAAGCATTCAGTGCCGCTATCGTAACGAATGCAAATATTCGCATTTTTATAGTTCCTTTTTATGCAAATCGTTGCACATTCTAAGATGGCATATATTTCAGCTAGAAATACTGTCGACCATTTTCCCATGGACACCGAGAAGTTAACCCCAGGGCCGGTAATACCAACGCCGATCATATTATCTTGTGTCGAGCCATCTGTATAGAAAATAACTGATCCATGACTAATTTCAGTCTTCCTGCATCCCAGTCAACGCGAGTCCCATCAGGAACTTGGAAATTATGGTTGAAATAGTGTCGCTTTAGCATACAATCTTCGATCATCAATATTTATTGACCTATTTGAAACTCTTTTAGAATGCTCAAATGTCCAATAAGATCTCCATCGAAGAAATTCATGCACCGTTTGAGCCTTGGAGCACTTTTCACTGCATCCAGTTGAATAAATTTATGAAGAGGAAGGATATTGAGTAAAGGCTGTAGAGGGAGTATTACGCCTTGCTCCAGTTATGGAAATAGTAGCAAGCCTTTGTAGCTTGTTTAGCTTGACTTGTGCCGTTTGTTGCTTAGTTTCGGCCACCATATAAGTGAGGCGTAGGTAATCCTGGGTTTAACTATGGCCGAGTGTATCCAGTGTATCATATTTGGCTTCAGATCCCATTTTTTCCAAACGTTCTTTTGCAGGTCCAAAATGCATTGGTTGGTTTTCCTATTTGTTGATCAATGTGTTTGTTCCAGCAGAGTTTACTATCTAAAGTTACTCCTAAAAACTTTACTTCTGAAGATAGTGACAGCTTTTCGTCTCTTAGCTTAAGATCAGTGAGAGAGATTTTAGGTCTTTTAGTAAAAGGTACAATAGTTGTTTTTGTTTTTGACATTCAACCGCTCATCTTTGCACCACGATAGTGTGAATTTTAATGCTTTTTGCATTCTGTCGAAAACAACTTTATCGAATTTTCCACGGACTATAATGACAATGTCATCCGCAAACCCAGTTATTTCAAATCCTTGATGCTTTAGTTTTAAAAGAAGGTCATCAACAACTAGATACCACAGAAGGGGAGATAGAACACCTCCTTGAGGGCAGCTTTTTGCAGCTGTTACTTTCACAACTGAATCTCCTAGCTTAGCTGATACTTCTCTTTTGAATAGCATTTCTACAATTCTGTTGCTTATGTTTTTATTAAAACAACGATTTCTCATGGTGCTTATCATCGATGTGAAAGATGCATTATCAAATGCACCTTCAATGTCAAGAAACGTTGCTAAAAGAATGTCCTTAGCCGCAAAGGATTTTTTTATTTTATTAATAAGAGTACGAAGAACTGTTATTGTTGACTTGCCTGACTGGTAAGCAAATTGTGTGGTGTATTAAGAAGTATTCCTGATTGAACATATTCATCTATGAGTTTTTCCATTAATTTCAAGAATATTGACGACAGGCTTATTGGTCTAAATGATTTTGGTGAAGATTTATCTCTTTTGTTCGCCTTTGTATGATAACCACGCGGACTTGTCTCCATTTTTTTGGGATGTATCCCAATAAGAAACTAGACTTGAACAATTTTACTAAAACAGGAGTTATTATAGATTTACAATTTTGAATATCTGCTGGAAAAATTCCATCTGGGCCAGGGGATTTAAAAGAACTAAAAGAATCTTTCACCCATTCAATTCAAGATTTTGTTAATATTCTAATGCCAAAGTTTTCAGCCTCTTCATTTGACATTTCCAGCCTACATAGTGAGACATTTGTTTCGGTAGATCTATCACGTTCACCACGGTCTGAAGATGTGGCATTTTGCATGCAATCATGATTTTGTAGTTGATCATCAGTAGGAAGAAACCCTGGGGGTTTGCATCATCAGTGCCAGAGTTTCATTTGAGTTTTCAGTTAAATGTCCGTAAGTCTTTTTGAGAGTTCCAAGATCGTTAAAATGATTTTTTGAGAGAACTTACACACGACTTACACCGAGTGTACCAAATGCTGAAGCAGGACGCCACTGACCGAAATCATATCCTTTCCTGGTGCGCAAACCACGAGATCCGGTGGAAGATCATCCCGCCACGCGTGTCTCATTTTGCAGGTCTCTGGGAGGCGGTGAAGTCCACGAAGGCCCGCCTCCTCAAAGAAATTTACAATACCAGTCTTGCCTACGAGGACATGCTCACTTTACTAGCACAGGTTGAGATGTGGTTTATTTGGATGTCGAAAAATTCAACTGACAGTTATTGTCTAAATGAATAAAACTTAAACTAAATAGTTACGGTCATCGGTACGGAAAAGGCCAAGTAACCGATGACGAAACAGTGGTACATTGAAGTTGAACATATAAAATAAGTTGTTGAATTGCCGGCTGATTGCTCGAATTGGCTCGTGTTGTGTATAATTTCGGCGCCGTGGTTCCAAAAACAGAAAGTCGCCTTGACGAAGAGGCCTCTCAGGGGCTTACATATTTAGCTGAGCCACCATTGTTGGACAGTCAATGTCACCCGTAACCAGCTTTCTAGCGAACATAGCTTGAGCGACCGTCCGTCTAACCTCTAATGATTCGATTCCCAGTAGACGGCAACACTCCTCGTTCGGTGGTAACTTACCACTGGTAAGTTAGTTGGGTCACGCCAGTTGAGGAAACGAAGAGCATATCTTACAAGCTTGCGCTGAACGGATTCAATTCTAGTGATCCAGCTAGCATCGAAAGGGCAACACAAACGAGCAGTGGAGTGACCTGAGGCAAAGCGGGTCACGGAACTCGTCGGCAATTTTGAAAATAAAGCCCAATTGTCGATTAGCTCTGGAGATGATGTCATTATAGTGGATTCTGAAAGTGAGTCTGCAGTCCAAGGTAACGCTGAGATCTCTACACGAGCAAGACAGCGTCCGTAGGGAACATTGGTTCGATTTTTCGATGCTTAGTCGCATCAAAGTTGTTACGCACCTATCAGCTAAAATATCGAACATATTCTCGGGATCCCAACAGTCCGAGAGACTTTTAATAATTTTATATCGTCCGCATAGAAAACGCGGCATCCTGATGGTATCAGAAAGGCGACGTCGTTTAAAAAGATCAAAAACAGTAGCGGTCCTAGAAACAGCCTTGCAGAACTCCCGAGTTGTTTGAGAAAACATCCGATTCCGACGCGCCAATCTTAACCCGTGCATAGCGATTCACCAAGTATGATCTGAACCAATCCACAGCTGTTGACGAGACGCCAAGTATCTCCAGCTTGGCAAGCAATTCGTGACCATTAACGCCACTGTTATCGTAACCATCTGACCTAAAAGTCCTGACACCTGATAACTTCCTGGTAGGTTTCAGCCTCCAATACGTTACCGAAGCAACAATGGTCAACATTCCCGAAAAGCAGCTCAACCATTGAGTACAAACTCAGCGCCACCTCCAACGAATCTGGGCAAGTTGGTGCCCGGAATACCTCCAGCAGCTGCAATCCAGAGCGTTTCAAGGCTGCAAATCACCCAGCAAAATCAAAATTGGACGGCTTGCCGTGATCAAGGACGATTGTCTACCATCCGCCCAATTGCCCCTCGGCAATATTGTGAAGTTAAACGGCGCCGGTGGTGTAGTGGTAAGCGTGATTACCTCTCACCCCAGCAGGCCTGGGTTCAATCCCAGTCGGCGCCGCCGGGATGTTCTGAGGCATAACATCTCTGATCACGCCTTCCTTCGGATGGGAAGTAAAGCCGTTGGTCCCCGGTTCATGAGTTGATGAGTCGATAGGTATGGTCCAGGTGTGGGAGCTGCCTTCCTGGCACGTCGGTAGCATTGGTGCTCAGCACGGAAAACAATATCGACGGAAAAAAACAAACCAAAGGAAAAAAAAAAAAATATTGTGAAGGTCCATCCTGGGAAATACGGGGTCGTCAGAGTGATCACGTTGAAGACTGCCTCCTCGGACACCGTCATGCGACCCGTCGCACGGATTTCCTTGCTGCCAATACCCTACGATTAATCCGATACAAAAATCGGAGAGCGTTAGAGCAGTACCAAACTGGCTCGAGGCACATGTCAGTAGAAAACAGGTAATTATCATTCCAATAAATCTAATTCATCCGTATGATCTACCTGGCCTTATTTTTGTTTTCGGCTGGCAACAACGAGGTCAACGCGTCAGTTTATCTACCATCCCGCTGTTTCGATCAACATTAACTACTAAGATCAACCGATCCAACAGAGAGTCGAGCAAACAATCCTCTCAGACGGCGCAGATACCACTAGCAAAAGAAGATGCATAATTCAAGTGATTGAGTATTCAAGTATTAGTGTCGCAAGCATAGGGCTATTTCAAAAGGGGACAGAATGTTGAGGCCTTACCGTAAACCTAAATTTCAATTCTATGCACATAGGTCTAACATTATCAAAACTACCCTCATGGCTTATATCTTCTTCTTCTTCTTCGCTTTTTAAGCTTATTGCATATGGCATATTAGCTTATAGCTAAAAATACACACATCCAGATAACAAAAAACAGAGACGAGAGAAAGCAATAGTGAGTACCACTGTCCGTACACATTCAATAAACTTGATCACCCGATCGATGAGAGGTCAGTTGTCAACCCGATAAAAACAAATTAGTTCAAACTAACCACTCTCAGCGTGAATACACGGTCGAAAGAGCTAAGATAGCAAAAGAAGTTCAATTTAAAGGGTGTCCCACATCAAATTGCATCACGGAAAAAACGCTGTAGAAAATTACCTAGTTGACCGATCCTTTTCAAACTTTCAGACCATAAAATATAACCCATTAGTAAAGTTTTGGCATATTTATTGCACTCCACTTAAATACCATAACCGTACGCTCGCACCTTAAGCTTAACTCCACTCATTAGGTACTGTACAACATCTGGCTGCAGCTTCTTCTGTACGGAAACTCACTTTTTCTTCATGTCTTCCTCAGATTTGACCTCCTTGGGATGCTTCCGTGCCTGCTTCATAATAGCCCAGTATTTTTCGATGGGCCTTAGTTCCCGTGCGGGGGGGGGGGTGTTCATGTCCTTAGGTACGAAAGTGACCCCGTTGGCTTCGTACCACTCCAGAACAGCATTTGAATAGTGGCACTATTGTTGCTTCAACATAGGAAGCAGACGCTTCTGTAGACACTCTTTGAGGTAGATCTCCCCGTTTACAGTCCCGGTTGTCACGAACGGCGCATTCCGTTTGCTGGGCGGTGAAGAACAGTAGCCCCGGAAGCTGTCGGAAGTCCGCTTTGACATAAGTCTTATCATTCATGATCCATGAGACAATGAAGCTTCGTCTGCATCTGGGTGTACAGTTTCCGGACCCGTGACTTTCCCACCGTATTTTGCCGTTCGTCACGATTTGGAGCCTTCTGCACTTTGTACGTTTGCAGTCTCTCCCGGTCCTTGGCTCTCTGAACGAAAGACTTGGACAGATTCAATTTTTTGACCACATCCCTGACCAAAGCATTGGGATTCCACTCAAACGCTTTCACGACACGCCTGTGATCCTCAGCACTAATAGATCCATTCTGACCGCATTTATCCTTCCCTTCGATGCTCAGAGTTTTGTAGTAACCTTTAATCACACGACTCACCGTTGACTGCACAATTCCGAGTTGTTTTCCGATGTCCCGATCAGAGAGTTGAGGATTTTCAAGATGCTTGCGCAAAAAAACGGACAGCGATAAGAATACAGTGTGAACAATACACTCTAAACTACTTTTACCCAAATTGTCAAGAGAAAATACCCAATGGGTAGTTTTCTACAGCGTTTTTTCCGTGATGCAATTTGATGTGGGACACCCTTTCGTGTAGCCATTCTACTGGCCCTTTTGGTAGCCGTTTCGACGGCGAAGAAAACCTTCGGTCCAGCTTTTATAGCCAACTGGCTTGTACAGAAGCCGATACCTAAGTCACTCTTATCGATTCCGTCTCAAACTGTCCGGAGATAACCGAGATGATCTCAGCACAAACCTAAATTATAATTGCTATTTGATAGTGCTTCGTTCGCATGTTTTATTCCTATTTTGAACTGAACTGAACAATCCTGTCAATGCAAGGTACATGGTTCAAATTTCCTTTGTTGATACCAATGATGGATATTGTACCCGTCTTCAAATCGACACATTTTGCAAGGTGTTTTTAAAGCTTTTGAATTCAAAGTACAACTCAGTTGACTTCATCACTACGCTAAGGTATTTATAATTTCTACCACGCCGTAATTCTAAACATAAAGTACCTACGCCCCACCGCAAAGATCCAATCGCGACCGTATTATCTGAAAATCGCTAGACATTTAATAACAACCCGCTTAGAACTGACCTACTCCATCCAACCCCGATGTGGACTTGTCCCGGCAGCTAATTTCCAATTAAACAATATTTACCGAATGCTAAACTGCACTTAGGCACGCAGATGTTGCTGACCTTTTCGTTTTGGAATAACTTCTTTTTTTTTACTTTTCTGAGAATGAGTTACAACCACTTCAGTTGCTTTTTCCCCCTGCCAGTGCGGTGCCTTAAAACCGCCGGTCAACCTCTATTTGCATATACAAAGAGCTCCAAGCCATCCTCCGAGGGTTCGAATGAAATTGGGAAACATAAGCCTCCCCCCCCCCTTCCTGAGCACCAATTTGAGCCATGTAACACAAACTGACCGCGGGCAAGTTTTCTGTGAGTGTGGGCTTTCATGGATCGTACCTAGTAATTATAGCGACATTTTTCGAGCAACCCATCCTCGCCGACGTGCACACCGAAAGCGAGCTTTAATTGTTACGCTACTGTTGCATGAGTGCTAACGCAGAGGAAGTGGAGGACCAGAGTGGCACAGGAAGTCAGATTAGCGAAAGATTGTGTCGTAAATCAACACACACTTCCAGTGCGGACAGGTGGTGTGCTCGGTTGTTGGTTGATATTTCACTTCTGCACCAGCTATCGAGAGTAAATGGCATTTTAGTTGAGCAAAAGTGGATGATTACTTGGCAGTTTACACTTCAGCGATGGCAATGAATGGCACTTTTTCTGAGTTTCAAGGGCTCTTTGAGTGACACTTTCCGATCAAATCGATGTAGTGATTCCGCTTTTTAAATGGCGTTTTCAATTCTGAACAAACTTTTGCCTTGGCGACGAGGGTGAAGCAGGAATACAAAAAAAAAGGATGACAAGATTTAAGGTAGTGCTAGAAGCCACTGAATCAGGTATGGGCAAGACGACAAAAAAAAACTAGGGAAACAGCAAAGTCATACTGCTTGAGACTTTTTCGTTCGGTTTACAACGTGGCTCGTTGTATCAAAGCACGATGGGAAAATTCTGTAAAAGGCGAAAAGAAACTCGGAATTAACTTCTTTGTGACGGTTGGTCCTTCAAAGGCCCTGGTCGGTAAAGTTGTTTATGTTCCGGTTCATTTGACGGGATGCTGGAAAGCTAGGTACGGAAGGGAATAGAAGAAGTTAAGTTTGTTATTCAATTAAGTCACAAGAATTGAAAACCGTTGTTGCTTCATCAAATCTAATCGAACTTTTGTCGAGCGGAAGAAATTCAATTAAAAGTGTATCTGCTGAATGGGTTCTTGAAGTCGAAATTAAAAGAAGAGGACTGAAACATGGAGAGCAAAGATGGTCACCATGAACAGACATTAAAAATGGACAAAATTCAATTGAATTGAGGGTTTTGATTTCAGAATCAGAAACTCAGAATATCACAAAATCAGGAAATTAGAAAAGGTTATTATATAAAAATCAATAAATATAAAAATCAGTAAGTCAGAAAAACAGAAAATCTGGAATTCAGGAATTTTAAAATCAGACAATCAAAGAATCTGAAAATAATAAAATATGAAAATCCGGTAATCAGAAAAGCACAAAATCAGATAAATAAGGTTGGAGTTCTGAGAGAAAAAACGGTTACAAGAACAGAAAAATCAGAATATTAAAAAATCGTGGAGTAAGAATAGATGAAAATATAAAAAATCAGTAAATCAAAAATCAGAAAATCTGGAAATAATAAAATTGGAAAATCTGAAAATCAGAAAAGCAGAAAATCAATGAAATAAGGTTGAAGACCGAGAGAAAAGGTAAGAGAATTCAATTAAATTTAGAATTTTCATTTTGGAATCAGAAAATCAGAGTATCCAATAATCAGGAAGTGAGAATATCTAAAAATATAAAAATCGATAAATTTAAAAATCAGTAAATCACTCCACTGTGTCCTCGTAGACCAGTCACTGCTTGACCGTCAAGCAGTTCAGTTCAGTTCGGAATCCCGCTCGCCTTCTCGAGTTGTTCGGTTTCAGTTTGTTTCGTTGTTCGTTTTTCCGTTTCGCGCCGTGGAAGTGCCGTCATCGTCACACACTCTGGCAAGTTTGGTTAAACTTTCCAAAAATCAGATGGTGCGTCAGCAAACTAGCGCATCACCAGTAAGGAGCTCTACGAAGAAGGCCCGAACACAGACCGGAACGTCAATGAACGACGCTGAAAACCGTGTTCTCAGTGCTCGAGGAAGACAATGGAGGTGGTGGTGACACCGTTTCCGTCACAAAAAAGGGGCGGATTTCCCCACTCTTCACTTCAAAGATGGATATTGACCAGCTTAGGACTATGTTGACAGATCACAACCTTCAGCCTCAGTTTAAGCTATGCAGGATCCGAACAAAAATTATGTGCTCCAGCCTGGAGGAGTAGAAGGCTATCGGAGGTTTCCTGAAGCCACTGAAGGTAGTTTTGCGAGGTTTGCTGTCATTCGAGGCGGCCATTGTGAAGGCTAAGCTGGAGCGGCTTAGTCTACAACCAGAGGCAGTGTATCCGATGAATCGGCGACCCTTGCCGAACACCAGCTACCGGGACCAGTTATTCCTGGTCCACTTTATCAAGGGCTAAACCACACTTGCCGGGCTGTAGGACAACATCCGGGATCTGTTCCAAGTCATCATCTCTTGCATGTAACGCAGTGCATGAACTATTGAACTGCCTCTCTTACGGCCATGGCACGCAAAATTACCATATAAAGCCACGCTGTGACAAGTGTGGAGGTACCCACGCGACAGCGTCCTGTGGTCAAGCTGATGACAACGAGCCAAAGTGTGCCAACTGCGGTGGAAACCACCGTGCGTCCACTCGTGACTGCCCTATACGAGCGGAATTCATTAATATTCGCCAAAAGGTGGCAACAGGCAACCAGACTGGTCGACACCGCCATAATTGTGCGCCCCTCGCCATCACTGATGCTCAATACCCCGCAATCCAGCCCCGTCGACTGATCCCGAACCTAGCACCTCCGCTGGATATTCTCCAACAGATCAAGCGGCTCCCAGCCACCGATGAGCCCAGCATCGCCTCACTGCTGCAGCGGCCCAGCCGAACCAAGGTCCCTCAACTGCCCCTGGTTTATCGTATGCCAGTGCTGTGTCAGATGAGTCCGGCGACGATTCCCCATTTACCTCGGAGGAACCTGTGACACTCGTGGCAGAGGTCATCATCATCCTGCGCACCTACAAGACCCAATCTGAACAGCTTCATGCTGCCCTGTCCCTTGTCACTAAGTATTAGAGTGGGTCATCGTTATATGGAAAAACGCAAACTTTACCTCATCAATCGAGAACAACCCTTTTTTGGTTCCATTTGGAGTCCCAAACAACTGTGCAAAATTTGGGGACGATTGGTTGTAACTCGGCTTTCTGCATTGCGTTTGAAATTAGTATGGGAAAACTTACTTTTTTGCATTGTTATCCCTAGAGAACACAATTTAGCATGAAAAATGCAACTAAGTATGCACAAATATAGTCAAAGAAGTGCCGAACAACTTTGCCAAAGGAAGTTGGCGGTGCTAGAATGTATCTAAAAAAGTTATAACAATTCAAATATTTATGGTTTGAATTAAACACCAAAAATCCCTTTTTCTGCCAACACTGCCGGTGTACCAATGAAAGTCAGACTCCAAACTGAAATAACTTCGGAGTTTCTTAGCTTACTGATTTGGTATGTTCAGATGAATTATTCAAAAAAAATAGCTCTATCTCAAATGTGTAGTAAGAGAGAGGGGGGGGGGGGTAATAATATACCCCGTCCCCCTCACTCATATCAATAGTTTCAAAGTGAAATAACTTCGGAGTTTCTTATCTTATCGATTTGGTATGTTCAGGTTGAATTATTCAAAAACATTTGCACAATCTCATAAGCGTAGTTAGAGAGCGGGGGGAGGGTTACTATATGCAGTTTTTAAAACAAATATTGTTGTTTATTTATTTTCATCTACCGATGTAGACTAGTACAAATACATATACAAATTTGTTTTTCTTAAGAATATATAAAAAAGTTGTATGCTATTCTAATTTAATTCTTACGAGTTATGATTCCGCATGGAGTTAAAATATTGTTTTATTTTATGCCGAGAGATAAAATTGATTGAAAGACGCCATCACGCTGTAGTGTAAATATTTAATATCCACTTGTCCGTTTATTTGTTAGTGAGGAAATGTTGTTTGAATTATTAGCAGTTGGAAAATTTTAAATTTCTATATAAAGCTTTTATTTGAAATATTAAACTGCCATTGGGGCCACCCGCATATAGAAAACACAGAAGTAGTCGTACCGTAAAACGGGGTATCTTTGATAATGCGGGTAACTTTGATAGTATAATGTAAAGATTAAATTTACTCGTTGCGCTTTTTCCGAAGTAGAAACATTGGTTCCATATTGTAGCTTAAGGCATTTCCGTTGATATTGGGTATAGTTTTTATATAGTATGTGTTACATATTTTACAAAAATATTAAAAAACAATGTTCGTGTTTTCGCCTGTTTGAAAAAAAACATCACTTATGAAATGCATTTCTGATATAGCCATTACAAATTCAATGTGGTATTCTTATTGCTTATGATGTTTTCTGATTATATACTTATTCAATGTTTCATATTCAAAGAACTTAATTGTTTGAGTTTCAACCATATTTTTCTACATTCCATTCAAAGTAACCCCGAATCAAAAAACTGAAGTTCGTTCACAAAACTAAAAAAATAGTACAAAAGCTTTAATTTCCTTTAAACATATTACTTACGAACTGACTCTTGGATCCTCAGTACTTGTTTTAAAAATATATTAATTTGAAAAAAATTATTTGCTGTAAATATTATTTAGAATATACTTTAAAAAACCCGTTTTACGGTACATCAAAAATAAAAAAAAAAAAACAAGAGAAAACGAAAACTGTCTTCACCAGTTTAGTCTTAGACACAGGTACAGTTGGATTTCGCTTGTTGGGCTATCTTTAAGTGAGCTACGTTTCAGTTGGGCTCCCAAGTCAAACGTCATTTCTAACAGTGCTGATTCCTTTTCGAAATTTCGACCGGCTGCATGCAAAAACCGGCAAACGAGTGGAGTAATGATACAGATTATGTTAATGCGAGTTGCTTCCTTGATAGTCGTCAACGATATGGCTGAATGAGGGGTGAAGCTAATTTTTGACTTATCAAGAAATCCACCCGAGACCTAGTTCAACAGCAATATTTGCTTCAGGAGATAAAACAGAAAAAAGTACGCTGAGAAATCGTGGAATATATTAAAATGAAATATAATCATTACAATCCAATGACATTTGTGAGAATATATCTGACGTTGTACATTGCACCAAAAGAGTAGGGAAGGAACTAGGGGTAGTCGCTTTACAACTACTCTTATGAGATTGAGCAAATGTTTTAGAATAACCCATCCTACTCGAGAGATGGGAAACTCAGGAAACTCCGTAGTTATTTTAGTCTTTATATTTACTTTCATTGGTATAAGTGAGGGGCGGAAAGGATACAGTAAGCCCCCCCCCTTATCTAACTACGCCTATTAGATGGAGCACATGTTTTTGAATACATATGATACCAACTTGAAAAGATCAGAAACACCGGATTTATTGCAGTTTGAAACTTTACTTCCATTTAAATGAGTGAGGGGCGGGGGTATAGTTAGCTCCCTCTCATCACTTAATATGCCTTTGAGATTGAGCAAATTTTTTTGAATAATTCATCTGAACATACCAAATCGATAAGATAAGAAACTCCGAAGTTATTTCAGTTTGGAGTCTGACTTTCATTGGTACACCGGTAGAAAAAGGGATTTTTTGCATTTATTTCGATCCATTGATCTTTGAACAGCTATAACTTTTTAAAGATACATTCTAGTACCATACATTCTTTAGCAAAGTTGTTAACTTTCTGGGCTATACTTTAACGTATTTAGATGCGTGGTTTGTGCAAAATTGTGGTCCCTAATAATAAAGATGCAAAAAAGTATGTTTTCCCATACAAATTTCAAACGCAATGCGGAAAGCCGGGTTACAACCAATCGTCCCCAAATTTTGCACAGTTGTTTGGGACCCAGATGGAACCAAAAAAACATTGTTCTGAAAAAAATGATCATAATGACCCATCCTACTAAGTATGGACCGTGAAGTTAAAAAGATTGAAAATTGGAACGCTTGTTCTCTGAAGAACAAGCATATCGAACTGCTTGACTTCCTTAACGCTAAGGAGATCGACATTGCCATCATCGCCGAAACATCAACTGCCACTGTTTGCCGTACTTTCAACTCAAAATTATCGAAGCCATCGGGGTTGATATTGGCACATCGCTTGGCCCTATCACCATCATTGCGGCTGAATGCCAAACATCAAGCTTGGGGCAACAGTCGGCGCAATCAAAACTGCACCATCCTGAACAACGCAGGAAGCGCAACATCTTGAGTCCGGACACTCCCAGCCGGTGCTCACGCCACCATCTACGATATCTAGATCAGCAACATGGGCAACAACATCTCGCAACCTGTCGTGTATCAGGAACTCAGCTCGGACCATTATCCGGTCCTCAATCAACAAGTTCCAAGCATCACAGTGAAACTACCATCGGGTAGATTGGTCGCAGTTCCAACACTGCGTTGACACCAGTATCGACGATGACGTCCACCCGGAAACGACCGATGACATCGACCGGTGTCTGCGCTCTATCAATGAAGCGATTTCCCTGGCCAGGGAGCAACATGTTCCAGTATCCAGACAGGTGAGTAATACTCTGAACCTTGACAGGCCCACTAATGACCTCATTAGACTCCGCAACATCCAAGCCAGGTGGATCTCAGAAATATCGATTTTGCAAACAAGATTCGCTCTCGCCCAGATTGTGCTAAGCCATTCTGGAAAATGGCAAAGATTGTAAAAAATAAACCGAGACCCATCCCTCCCTTTCCTCTCCTAATCAGAATTCGAATCCATTCTTACTCATAACTTCAGTGGAAAAAGCCAATGCTCCTTGATCAACACTTTGTGAATTCACATAGCCTTGGCCAAGCCATGTTGAGTCACCACGAGCCTACAGTATCGGAGGCAATGTCTAGAATCACTGCCACGCCCGTAGTTGTCCCTGACGAAAGTATAAGTATATTTGCGAATTAGCATTGGTGTACTATACTTACCACCTGATCGAAAAAATGACATAGTCAGTATAAACAAACACATTGAATCCACCAGAGCCATTTTCTCTAACCTCAGATAACAATATCACGCACTGTTGTTTGGAGACTTTAACCAGCCTGGATTAGTATGGAACTCTACTACATCCGACTATCTTACTGTCGATGTAATGAAATCGCATATTTCTGTTGCATGTGCAGCATTACTTGATGGTTTCAGTTTAAATGGTTTGAAACAAATCAACGGAGTCTTAAATGTGAATGGACGGCTTCTCGACATAGTTTTGATCATGGATTCATGGATAGTAAATTGCAAGCTACTTGAAATTATTGAACTGCTAATTCCCATTGACACTGGTCATCCTGCCCTTTCAGTGAAAGTTGAAGTGTCAAGTCCACCAGTTTTTGAACAGTTTCCAAACGAGCCAGAGCTGAATTACAATAAAGCAGATAATGAAACATTGAACGAAGTTTTTCATCACACGGATTGGACGTTTTTAGAATCGACAACGAACATTGACGAAGCAGTTAGTCATTTCTCACGCACTGTTAACACTGCCTTAGCGGAACATGTTCCTATACGTAGACCCACTACAAAGCCACCTTGGGGAAATGCTCATTTACGATGGCTCAAACGTATTAGATCGAGAACACTTCGGAGTTATAGTAGGAACCGCTGTCCTTTCTACAGGCAGCAATTTACCCGTGCCAGTAATAACTATCGTCTTTACAACCGGTTCCTGTACAAACTTTACTCTCTACGCACACAAGACAACCTTCGGAGAAACCCTAAGCAGTTTTGGACTTCTGTGAACTCTAAACGTAAAGAAAATGGCCTACCCGTAGAGATGTTTCTGCACCATGATATCGCTAAATCCACTTCTGAAAAGTGCGAGCTATTCGCTACTCACTTCAAGAGTGCATTCAATAGTTATATCGCTTCTACTGAACAAGCTGCAGCTGCCTGCAGGGATACACCAAATAATGCCATTTGATTTGAGGAATTTTGTAGTTGACCAACAACATGTAGAATCAGCTATTTTTTAAATGATGTTCTCCACTTCAGTTAGCCCAGATGGAATTCCATCCTGTATTTTGAAACGTTGCTCGAGTGCATTTATTTATCCGTTGACGCTTCTTTTCAATATGTCCCTTCGAGAATGCAGATTCCCATCAAGCTGGAAACTGAGATAAACAGGCCCAAGGTGTTTGAAATAGTTATCTACGAGGTGCTGTTTGTGAGCTGCAAACATTATATATCAGTTGATCAACATGGTTTTACCCAAAGCGATCTGTTTCCACAAATCTGGTGCAGTTAACCTCATTTTGCTTGCGTAACTTAGATGCTGGCTCTCAAGTTGACGTGATATACACCAAGCAACCTTCGACCGAGTTGATCATCGAATATTGCTAGCAAAACTGGATAAGCTCGGAATCTCCGGAGATCTCATCAGATGGTTTGAATCGTACCTTACAAATCACAGTCTACATGATTGGATGAGAATCATCTTGCCTTTTCTACGCGGACGATGTTAAATTATACGTAATCGTAAATTGCATCCAGGATTGCGACCTGCTACAACAACTGATTATGAAATTCGAAGAGTGGTCCTCAAGAAACTTATTAACGATTAGTATTCCTAAATGTAATGTAATTAACGTTTCATCGGAAACTGAACACTAAGAACAATTCATGTAAATTTAGGTGCTCTGAGAGTGACAAATACGAGCGTCAATTTTGACAAAAGTTTGAGTCATAACAAACGCGAAATATAGCTTAATCAAACGTAATTTTCGTCGAGCAATGAACTTTTCAGGCTTGGAGCGAAATAAGATATAAGATATAAGATATAAGAAATAAGAAATCAGAAATAAGAAAATAGAAGTAAGAAAAAAGAAATAAGAAATAAGAAATACGAAAAAAGAAATAAGATATAAGATATAAGAAACAAGAAATAAGAAATAAAAAATAAGAAATAAAAAATAAGAAATAAAAATAATAAATAAGAAATAATAAATAAGAAATAAGAAATAAGAAATAAGAAATAAGAAATAAGAAATAAGAAATAAGAAATAAGAAATGAGAAATAACAAATAAGAAATAAGAAATAAGAAATAAGAAATAAGAAATAGGAAATAAGAAATAAGAAATAAGAAATACGAAATACGAAATACGAAATAAGAAAAAAGAAAAAAGAAATAAGAAAAAAGATATAAGATATAAGATATCAGAAATAAGAAATAAGGAATAAGAAATAAGAAATAAGAAACAAGAAATAAGAAATAAGAAATAAGAAACAAGAAGAAAGAAAAAAGAAATAAGAAATAAGAAATAAGAAATAATAAATAAGAAATAAGGAAAAAGAAATAAGAAATAAGAAATAAGAAATAAGAAATAAGAAATAAGAAATAAGAAATAAGAAATAAGAAATAAGAAATAAGAAATAAGAAATAAGAAATAAGAAATAAGAAATAAGAAATAAGAAATAAGAAATAAGAAATAAGAAATAAGAAATAAGAAATAAGAAATAAGAAATAAGAAATAAGAAATAAGAAATAAGAAATAAGAAATAAAAAATAAGAAATAAGAAATAAGAAATAAGAAATAAGAAATAAGAAATAAGAAATAAGAAATAAGAAATAAGAAATAAGAAATAAGAAATAAGAAATAAGAAATAAGAAATAAGAAATAAGAAATAAGAAATAAGAAATAAGAAATAAGAAATAAGAAATAAGAAATAAGAAATAAGAAATAAGAAATAAGAAATAAGAAATAAGAAATAAAAAATAAGAAATAAGAAATAAGAAATAAGAAATAAGAAATAAGAAATAAGAAATAAGAAATAAGAAATAAGAAATAAGAAATAAGAAATAAGAAATAAGAAATAAGAAATAAGAAATAAGAAATAAGAAAAAAGAAATAAGAAATAAGAAATAAGAAATAAGAAATAAGAAATAAGAAATAAGAAATAAGAAATAAGAAATAAGAAATAAGAAATAAGAAATAAGAAATAAGAAATAAGAAATAAGAAATAAGAAATAAGAAATAAGAAATAAGAAATAAGAAATAAGAAATAAGAAATAAGAAATAAGAAATAAGAAATAAGAAATAAGAAATAAGAAATAAGAAATAAGAAATAAGAAATAAGAAATAAGAAATAAGAAATAAGAAATAAGAAATAAGAAATAAGAAATAAGAATTAAGAAATAAGAAATAATAAATAAGAAATAAGAAATAAGAAATAAGAAATAAGAAATAAGAAATAAGAAATAAGAAATAAGAAATAAGAAATAAGAAATAAGAAATAAGAAATAAGAAATAAGAAATAAGAAATAAGAAATAAGAAAAAAGAAATAAGAAATAAGAAATAAGATATAATAAATAAGAAATAAGCAATAAGCAATAAGAAATAAGAAATGAGAAATGAGAAACGAGAAATGAGAAATTAGAAAATAGGAAATAGGAAATAGGGAATAGGAAATAGGAAATAGGGAATAGGAAATAGGAAATAGGAAATAGGAAATAGGAAATAGGAAATAGGAAATAGGAAATAGGAAATAGGAAATAGGAAATAGGAAATAGGAAATAGGAAATAGGAAATAGGAAATAGGAAATAGGAAATAGGAAATAGGAAATAGGAAATAGGAAATAGGAAATAGGAAATAGGAAATAGGAAATAGGAAATAGGAAATAGGAAATAGGAAATAGGAAATAGGAAATAGGAAATAGGAAATAGGAAATAGGAAATAGGAAATAGGAAATAGGAAATAGGAAATAGGAAATAGGAAATAGGAAATAGGAAATAGGAAATAGGAAATAGGAAATAGGAAATAGGAAATAGGAAATAGGAAATAGGAAATAGGAAATAGGAAATAGGAAATAGGAAATAGGAAATAGGAAATAGGAAATAGGAAATAGGAAATAGGAAACAGGAAACAGGAAATAGGAAATAGGAAATAGGAAATAGGAAATAGGAAATAGGAAATAGGAAATAGGAAATAGGAAATAAGAAATAGGAAATAGGAAATAGGAAATAGGAAATAGAAAATAGGAAATAGGAAAAAGGACATCTGAAATAGAAAATAAGAAATAGGAAATAGGAAATAGGAAATAAGAAATAGGAAATAGGAAATAAGAAATAGGAAATAGGAAATAGGAAATAGGAAAAAGGACATCTGAAATAGAAAATAGGAAATAGGAAATAGGAAATAGGAAATAGGAAATATGAAATAAGAAATAGGAAATAGGAAATAGGAAATAGGAAATAGGAAAAAGGACATTTGAAATAGGAAATAGGAAATAGGAAATAGGAAATAGGAAATAGAAAACACTCACGGTGAAAACCCAACGTGGTCAGGATGAATGATCGCAAAGGTTCTCAAATTTTCAAAATCGTCTGTAAATACTGTACTTAAACTTTACCGGGAAACACGAACGTTGTATCGCGCAAAACAAAACAAACGTAGAAATGGAACATATGACCGGAAATTGCGAGCGAAGATTATTAAGGCAGTCCAGAAGAATAGTGGGGTCTCCAGACGAGAATTTTGACATTCATTCAGTCACACGAAGGTCCCATAAAGTTCTGGCCTGACTTAGCCAGCTGCCATGACAGCAGGGATCTCATTGAATGGTATATACAGAATAATGGCGATTTTATCGAAAAAAGTATCAATCTACCAAATTGTCCAGATTTTCGACTCTTCGAAAAATTTTGGGCAAAATTATCAAGCGTAAATTGAAGAAATATCTAAACACATTCAATAAATTATCTGATGGCAGACAAGTTTGACAGTAGTACTGTGCCAAACTTGATGGGAGGTATTCATCGAAAAGTTCGAAAATTCATCCGGAAAGCTGACGAATAATTTTCACCTTAAAGCCAAATAAAAAACTTATAAAATGATACCCTTAGCGTTTTTTTATGTTATTTCTTCATGGACGAATGACCCATTTTGTGCGATCAAATTCTAAATGAAACAGAATTTAGTCTATGAAGATGAACAGGGGAAGTGTACCCATAGTACAGTCACCCCAGTATTATGGACCAGCTAGTAACTATTATGGATCAGTCAGTTCTGCATGTTAATCAATTGGAACTGGCCCATAATTGTGGGGTGACTATACAACAATCGAAACAAAGACTGGAAAACTAGAACACTAAAACGTGATCAAAAAATAAAACTAAATCAAGTAATCCTGGCAAACGCACGCTGTGAAACCGAAGCAGACATTAGGTAGAAACCTTGCAAGCTCCATTAACAATCCTTACGAAATCAGAAAACAAGAAAGTCCCAAAGTAAACGAACTGATAGAAAACCCAGTAATCACTCAAACAAGTTGGAAGGACAACTCAATTATCGAAAGTGAACGAAATTACTTTGCTCTTTTCTCGCCACCCACACCGTCCAAGTGTCGTCCACCGAAATGCTCATTCAACTGTTCTTCAAACAATAAACGTGCCAAAGGACATCAGCAATGACCATCAGCTTGCGCGATAATGACTTTTCCAACGGCGTCTGGTACGTGAAGAAATAGTTGAATTTAATTAGTTTTAATTTAGCTCGCGTGCCCCAGCTGCTACAGTTGTTTACTTTATTACAACTCAGTTACTGTCAGGTTTGTGCCCCACACCCGGCGTCGCTTGGTTGGTTGATGGAGTGACAACGACACACACAAAGCTGCTCAATTTTATTGCATCCTTCTCGCGTTCGACGACATCATTTGAGTCGGTCGTCAATAAGACAAGCCGGGATTACGTTGAGCAAACTGGATTCCATCGAAAATGGCAGGGGAAAATGGGAAAATAATCCATGTCGTTTCTCGCTGGGATTGCCACATGTTCCGTTGTGTGCTCGAATATGCTTTGCGGGTGACCTGATTTTTGGTCAGTTGTCCAAAAATATGATGATTATCTATCAATCGAAACGGATATAATGGGATTTTTCCGCCTAAATGGCTGCCAATGTCGGAGTTTTCTCGTTCTGCTTCGAAACACAATTCACTTGCTATAGGTCATGAAATTCTACCTGTACACAAGCAGAGCTTAGGAATTATGTAGGACGTTCATCGAAAGGTTAAACTTTCCCGCTCAAGTGCGAAAAATTTCACCACCCAGTTGCATGGACGCACCAGATCGGTCTAACAAAACGTAATAATAAACAGACTTCGCCTAGGTCTCTCGGTGAGAAACGATGCAACTTTGCATTCGCTCTAGAGCAAGACCCAAAGCACCCATGGTCCGGAGCCCCAAAAACCGAAAGACTTCAAAGCGCTTTCGTTGTGGCAAGGTCACTCTTACTCTTCTACTCTTCGACCCACCATAGAAACAATTAGACTCGAGTGGCGTTACTATGCTCGAGAACAACAACGACGACGACGACGACAACACCGACGATGACGTTGTTGAGTTCAAGTGGCCAAAAGTGGATTATAAATTTAATTTTGACACCGCTCCCTCCCCAGCTGACGCTTTCCGACAAAAAATCCATTCTATCACGCTATTACCGGTGAAAATGCAGCTACACCACTACACTGGATCCTTACGGGGAAAAGTTTGTCTCGAAATGCCAGTTAGTTCTATGTACATGCAAAAAAAAAAAAAGATTGGTTGCAGAGATTTTTTACCACCATTCGTTGCTTGTACAGTACACCTTAGTCGCACCATTAATTTATGGGGGAATTTTTAAAATTCAACAACTTTCTTCTTCTGTCGCTGCTGGTGCTACTACTAGTCGGTTGTGGGATATCAAGTGCATGATGTACGCGGTGGTGTATTAAACAGTCTTGTTCTCCAAAACCTTCTGGTCTGTTGGAGGGGAGGTTGAAACATGGTTTGCCACACATTTTCACTTAGCTGAGGTTTTGGAAGAAGTTCAATCCGTCCTTCCAAAATACTTTGATGAGTATTTTTAACGTAGTAAGAAGAGGTTTTATAGAACACGTTGCATCACTTATCAGTTCCAATCGATACGGTCCAACTAACGAGCAGACATCAGCGGACAGGTTATTCCAAAAGAGGCTCTGATTGGCTCTGGGATCTTCCTTATTGGCCAGTCTTCATTAGTAGTTAACTCCAGTGAATCGTATGTATGTGCGCTAGTAACGTAATTCTTGTAGATCAAGCTTCAGACTCACAGGTTGAAAACAATGACATTTGCAATGATTCAGGGAGTAACTTTCTTCTCTATCCATCGAACATATCAAATGTACTATCCATCATACAGCTCTTGTATAGTTACTTTAATAGTTTCCTTATAAACGATGAAGGGTTAAGGGCTGATAAAAAAAAATGATGAGACCCTATCAACACATTATTATAAAGAACCATCGATCTATTGCTAAGTAAGCAGAACTGGTCACCATTAGGCCATCGAACCCCTTACCGTACAACAAACAATTACGAACGAAGTTCGTTCAAGGTTGGCAACATGAAGCCATTTAGATGGAATCGGTTCGATAAATCATGTGTTACATTTTCAAACAAAAGAAGAAGCACCGCTTTGATGTGAAGATGCATGAGATCAAACCACAGTCTTATTTATTTATTTATTTAGTTATGACTAAACTGTATGGGGAGGCGCAGCATTGAATTATTTCGTAGAGCTTTGGGTTGAACATTGATGTCAATTTGCTCAAGGAAAACCGGGCAATCGGTAAGTCCTTACAAAATATCTGCAATTAGCAATGCCGTTGCAGATGAATCAGTTGCAAACGACTTTCGTAGCTAGGCAATCGGAAGGGATCCATCGCCGGCAGTTTACGTAGCGCGTATTTCAGGAATCGTCGCTGAAAAAAACTCAACTTTTTTGACACCGTTGTTGTAGGTGTCATTTGATTCCGAATACACCAATCACTAAAAGCATTCAACTGTTCAACGTTCAACGAAAGCAACAGTTTTCAATTTAGTGAAATTGAAGGAAGAGTTTAAGGTCATCTATTTACCTAAGTTAATCGTGATCCGTCAATTACCAGATTCACGTCGTTGAAGTGAATCAGGAAAATCAGCGGTCGTAGGTGACTACCCTGTGGTATGCCGGACGTGGCAGCAAACATACGGGACTGGTTATCACCAATGACAACAGTAGGATAGCGATCGGTGAGGTACGACTGAAACCATAGCAAAAAGCAGCCGTGGATACCAACCCTGTCTACTTTTGCGATGGATATGCGGTGATTCAATTTATCGAAGGCAGCAGATAAGTCAGTATAAATGACATCCATTACGATCCGACAAACTGTTAGAGATGTATGAAGTAAGGCACAGCAAGTTAGTGGCTGTGGAGTGACCAGCCATGAAACCTTGCTGATCGATACTAATATACGGCTTACAGTGAGCGAGTAACGGTTTCATAACAACGAGTTCGAACAATTTAGCAACAGCGCTAAGCGAAGTGATGTCACAGTAGTTTCCAACGTCCTGTTTGCTACCTTTTTTGTCTACTGGAAACATGTGCGCTAGGTTCCAACAGGATGGGAAACCGTCGACGGACCGTTGAAAAACGTGCAGCAGTGGAAACAACAGACTGTCCAAGTGCGTTTTGAGGAACGGCGATGGAATTCCATCAGGACCCGGATTGTAAGACGACTTGAGTTTCGAGGAAGCCCTGGAAAACATCTCGGGATTGATATCAATTCTGCTCATGACATATCCCAAGACATTGGAAATAGTTTGAGCAGCGGACTCAATGTCAACGCGATACTGCTATGGTCGGCGTTGCGAAAATCGTAGGAAAAGGTGGCAGGTGAAATATTTAAATCATGCATCAGCTTAGTACTTAACGTCACCAGTCACTCAGGAAGAATCTCGGGAATAATAATGGTCACTAAAGTCGGGAACGCGCAAAAATTGGCCAACTTCAAATTGGTGTATTTCTGTTAAAAATGCATAAAAAACCTGAAATAGGGGAAATGACGGCTTCGGCATGACAGACTATTTTCGGCAACACAAATTGAAACACTATTTTCACTGGATTTTCTTACGAAAACACTTCGCTGAATGCATACAAACGATTTTTTATGCTTTCAGCTTCAATTTGACTATACTTTTACCACTGAGAAAAAGCAATTTAGCAAGGTTTTCTTGAAATGCAACACACGTACTACAAATTGTAGCTAATTTCTAGTTGCCGATAATAGAACAGCAGATTTACATGCACTTCAAATGGAACGGTTGCCGAAGAAAAACTGGTTGCCGACAATACTCGCTCTCACTAGAGAAGATTGGAGCTTTGTAAAAGCGTTTCAGAACAGTTTTTGACAATTCTTTCGACTGAAATTGTTAGAGCAGCTGGCAGCAAAATATTGTAAACAAACCAATACTGCATATGTGTGCGTTCCATAGAGAAAAAGGCTATAGAAAGAAGGTCGCTGCTTAGGTTGCCGAGAATACGTAAATTCCCCTACTGCATTTGGAAGTTGAGTGTATATTGAATGGTTTCTATGATGAATTTTCACTGTTTGCTCTCCAGTTTTCAAAATGACGTCCAAGCAAGAGGAGCAGCTTGTCAAAATTTTGCTCGCACAGCAAGAGAATCCGACGTTGTCAAACGCCAAGTTGGTAAAATTGCTGAATGTGGCCAAATCGACCGTGACAAACGTTTTAAAAGTGATCGGGGAGCGTTTGTCGACCGCCAGGAAGTCAGGAAGCCTGGAAGCGGCGGCAATCGTAATCCGGACGTGGTAGCGACGACGAAGAAGGTGGCGGTGAAACAAATGAATCCTTACCTCTCCATCCGGGTTGTCGCTGGCAAGCTCAATGTCTCCTATACTTCTGTGAAGCGGGACAAGAAACGAGCCGGGTTGTCGACGTTTAAGAAGGTGAAGGTGGCGAACCGAGATTACAAACAAAACACGCCGGCAAAGCAGCGGTCCTGAAAGCTGTATACGAATTTGCTCACAAAGTTCGACTGTGTCGTCATGGACGACGAAACTTGTGTGAAGGCGGATTTCAAGCAGCTTCCGGGACAAGAATTTTATACCGCATCAGGAAAAGGGAAGGTGGCTGAAATTTTCAAAACCATCAAACTTTCGAAGTTCCCGAAAAAATATCTCGTCTGACAGGCCATATGCACGTGTGGTCTAAAAAGCGGCATTTTCATTACTACGGGAACGACCAATCAAGAGAGCTACGCCCAAGAGTCCCTGGAAAAGCGGCTGCTACCATTCTTAAAGTAATAAAATAGACCTGTGCTGTTCTGGCCGGACTTGGCGGGCTTCCACTATGGGAAAAAGGCAATCGAGTGGTACGATGTGAACAACGTGGTTGTGGTACCCAAAGATCACAACCCTCCCAACAGCCCAGAACTCCGCCTTATCGAACGGTATTAGGCCTTGATCAAACTGTTTCTCAAAAAACTAATAAATCCATGGAAAACGAGCAGCAGTATAAATCTAACTGGCGTTCGGCAGTGAATAAGGTCGATGAGACCACTGAGCAAAATTTAATGGAAGGGATTAAGCGGAAGGCACGGCAGTTCGGATTTTGCAAACTAAAAGAATAAACGAACATTTTACTTTTGATATTCAAATCAGCGAGTTGAGAAGACACGAAGCTAGCCCAAGCTTCAAAATCGACCTGCAAGTTACGTAGAGACCTATCCGATGATGGCAAAACGACAACGACAAAGACCGACATCAATGCAACAAATAAAGGATGAAGACACCTGTTTGAAAGATGAAGATCAAAAATCGGAAAAAAGGAGATGATTCTGAAGCTACGGCTTAAAGCGTTCCAGAATGTATAAAAAAAACCATTAAGTGCATTAACGTCATAAAGGGTGTCCACGATGAAATTGCCACACACAAAATTGATTCGCAAAATTCGAGTTTTCATCCGATTGCCATCAAATTTTCAGGGATTGAGAAATAACTATTAAACTTCATTTTACCATTTTACTCGTATTTTATTTACAGTCCATACGCAAATGCCCGCACCTTGGCCTTAACCCCGGCCATAAGATTCTGCACAACCTGTGAATCAACCGTTTTTTGCATGTAAACCCATACTTTCTTCAGTTCCTCGACTGTCTTCACTACCTTAGGTCTTTTAAGAAGGTACTGCTTCATAATCGCCCAGTACTTCTCGATGGGGCCGAGCTCCGGAGTGTTGGGAGGGTTGAACATTTTCGGCACGAAATTGACCTTATTGTCCGCATACCACTTCAGCACGTCCTTGGAGTAGTGGCATGAGGCCAAATCCGGCCAGAAGATTGTTGGGACGTTGTGGGCCTTCAGGAGAGGAAGCAGCCGCTTCTGGAGGCACTCTTTTATGTACACCTGTCCGTTCATCGTGTCCTGGGTCACGAAAGGTGCACTCCGCTTCCCGCACGTGCAGATGGCTTGCCAAACCAGGAATTTCTTCGCAAATTTGGACATCTTCTGAGTGCGGACATGCTCCGGAACGCTGAACTTATCCTTGGCCGTGAAAAACAGGTTGCCGGGGATCTGTTTGAAGCCGGCCTTCACATATGTTTCGTCGTCCATGATGCAGCATTCAACTTTCGTCAGCATGTTGAGGTACAACTTCCTGGCACGGGTTTTGGCGGACTTGTTCTGCTTCTCGTCGCGATTAGGGGCCTTTTGTACCTTGAACGTTCGAAGCCCAGCCTTAGTTTTGGCCTTCTGGACAAAACTTCGGCTTAGGTGCAGCTTCTTAGCCACATCCCTAACGGAGGCGTTCGGATTTCGGTTGAAGGCCCCAACTACGCGGTTGTGATTTTTGGTGTTGTACGGAACACTTTTTCCTTCACTTCTGGGCAGGGGTTGAAACAGTCGACGTTTTTTACTACACTCGCTTCGTTGTCATGCGCGACAGTCTGTTTGTATTCGAACACTCATGCTCTACCGTCGTCTCTCTCACACAACACGAGCGGTAAAATAACATTCGAGCTCAAAGAAAATTATCAAAATAGCTATCATATGACATGTGTGATTTCGTTGTAATTCCTCAATTTGGATTAAATCAAACCATTTCTGATCAGAAATATTATTACTAGGACATCATTGCTTGCTATTTTCAGAATTCACACAAGCACACCATCAGCAGCTCTTATTATGATAAAAACTAAAATACATACATTCGTGACGGTCTTCGGCGACAGTGTCGTATGACAGAGCCTGTCATATGACATTTTAGTTTGGTACTGTACTATGAAAGCTTGTTTTGCAAGTGTCGGAGGCAAAGGCAGTCAATTATCACAGAAAATGTGTCGACTACCGTGACCGCTTACAAGACTGCTTCTGGGCTTCCGATCGGTGGTCAACCGTTCCTCGAACCGCTTAATCACTTGCGACACCGTGGAATTCGCGATTCCCAACGTTTTAGCGATGGAACGATGCGAGAGATCCTTGTTCTCGTGATGAATGCGCAAGATTTTATCACGCACGAGCTGTTCTTTCGACTCCATTTCCGCGAGTTTTGATCACAGGACTTTAAAACTTGCAGGATGTAAATAATGCACTATGAACTAAATCCACCCAAATTTTCATTAAATTCTACCAAACGGTTAAAAAGTTAGAGCAATTTCATAGTGTGGCAATTTCATCGTGGACACCCTTTAAACAATAGTGTTGCTAAGAATTTAGACAGGGAAAAAATCTCCAATCGCGGTACTATTGGAATTCTTGGCTCAGTGGTCAATGCTCTTGGCGTTGACCTGAACCGTGTTAATCTGAGCAAATCAGCAACTCACAGGAAGCGAAAAAATGTAGTTTTCGGAATATGTTCTAATTTTCTAGACATTTTAAGTTATATTATATTTTACAGGTTCAAATGCAAATTGGCTCTGGAATCATGGATAAATTCGACAGATGTAAAGGAACGGTTGTTCATTTCGACGGAAAACAACTAGTTTCCAATAGACAAAAACGAGAGATGCTAGCACGGCAGTCGTGGTGACAGGCAACAATTCGGCAGATCAAGATATAAGCTGTAAATTTCATCGAAATGGAACAGGAAGTGCGGTTACAGAACATGTGTACAAGAGCTTTAAATCATGGGGCTTGGACAAATTTATCAAGGGAAAGAGATACGACACAACAAATATCAATTCCGGAGAGAAGTATGGTGTTCTATTTGAGCAATACCTTGCCAGGAAGTTGCTTGATTTGCTCTGTAGACATCATGTTTCACGAGGCCTCCCTTAGCTCAGTCGGTAAAGGCGCAGCTACCGAGCAAGACCATGCTGGAGGTGGCTCGTTTAAATTCCCAGTGTGGTCTAAGAATTTTTCAACATCAGCACCTTATTGAAATGACCAACTGGGGACTTTGAACCGTTTAAAGGTGCAGTATACTTTGATGGAGGTGATGGGTTGAGCCTCCCTTTGCTCAGTCGGTCTAGGATTTTTTTGGGTTGGAAAATTTCTCGACTTCCCTGGGCATAGAGAATGATTGTACTTGCCAAACATACTTTGAGGAGAAAATATAAGGAATTTGCGAGGAAACTTCAAATGAATTCTTAGGAAACTTTCAATGAAAGTACAATTACAAAGGAAGGAGTGAATCTCAAATAAGGTTGAATTAAAATGCTGAGCATTGTTCCAAAGAGTTTCTTAATGAGTAGAATTTCAAGGAAATTCCGTGTAAAAATTAAAGAAAATTGAATTCGGAGGATAGCTCTAAACATTTGAAGAATATTTCCATGCAATTCGGATAAGTATTCCAAAGATATTTCGATGATATTTTAAGATAATTCAAAAATGCGTTCGAATCAAATTCCGAAAAGAATTTCAGAAAATTTCTTGGAAACTTCAGGAGAATACAAAGTCTGGAAAGTTTCTCAATTTTTCGAACGGTCAGGGATTTTTTTAGTTTTATTATTATTATTATTATACTGCCCATAATCGCAAGTCAGTCCCATCTGTAAAAACTGGAAATGAGAAAACGGCGTTCAAAGATCTTACAACTTTTCTGATTTGACACTTATTTTGGAGCGATAAATTTTAAAATAAATGTAAATGTGTGGTAGAATGCATCTATGTTTTCTCATAAAATATTGACAAAAAAAAATATCGTGAAATTTTTATTTAATGGCGAAAATCTGCATGGGACTGACTTGCGATTACATTTAAAGTCAAAGAGAAAAATAACCGTAAGTCAGTCACACATGACG
Organism: Ochlerotatus camptorhynchus; assembly: GCF_037179485.1. NCBI lineage: Eukaryota > Metazoa > Arthropoda > Insecta > Diptera > Culicidae > Ochlerotatus > Ochlerotatus camptorhynchus. The sequence continues at coordinate 1,755,487 of NW_027040943.1, forward strand.
ATGCTGCATTAGTTTAGCACAGTATTGAACAGTAGAAAGATACCATGGTCCCATAGAACGTTATTGAATGTTTCTGGATTTGTTTTGCTGGTTCCACAGCAATGGCCGGAACGTATTCCGGTGAGTATGGATCTTCATCAAACCAGAGCTTTTTATAAACGTGTCAAACCCACCATGCGACAAATCAATTGATTATTCTCATAATTCACATTAGAATTCAAAAATAAGATCGTTAAGAGTCATGATCAGTGACCAGAACCATGTTGGCCAAACCCGGACATGTTCCGGGTATCCCCGGAGAAGTGGTAAATCCTTTTGAATCAAAATCCATCAAGCGATACATCAAATCACATGAGAATTCAAAGCCATCCATTGGCGGTCAAACTGAGTATCGTAAGAACTATATTGGCCACATCAGGACATGTTCCATATACCCTAGAGGAAGTGGATAAAATCTGTCTTGAGACAAATCTCATGATGCGATGTGTTGACTAACATTTCTAACATATTTTTTCTAATGGGACTGACTTGCGGTTGCTTTTCGGTGTGGGACAATTAGACTTGTTATTGTTTTTCATTTTTGTTGAACAAACCACCTTTTTTCAATAGCACATCTCAAAAAACATAGAAAGATAAACTTAATAATGATGTTAACTCAAAATTGATTAAAATGCAGATGGGACTGACTTGCGATTACCGGCAGTATAGTCACTTTAACACTCTTGGGTCATTTGAGACCTGCCCGGGGGTGAGATTTGAAATCGTGACTTTGGCGTGAGAGGTATGGATGTTAACGCCGAGGTCACCCCCAGTCATCATGGATCTTCTCTAACCTGCCGTTAGATGGAAATGTGACGTAGATCCATTTGTTCAGAAACCAGATTCTTTTGCTTAACCTCGCAATTATGGCAAAAATTATCAAAATTATTACTCTACCTGTTGAATATGATCTAAACAATGATAAACAAATGAACGATGATGGTCCGAAAATAACTTTAAAAACTTGAATGCCGAGGAACGCAAGGAAACCTTCCCCAGAGTGACCTCAGCAATAGTATCCAAACATTACGTCGATGACTATTTGAACAGTTTTGACAGTGAAAACGAAGGCATCGAAGTGGCTTTAGAGGTAAATCAGGAAGAGTTCTAAACCTAGCTTCCCTGAGAACTTCATTAATGTTTAAAAAATGTTCCTAAAGACATCTTGAAAATTCTCCGAATATTCCTGAAGTTTTCAGATCTTTTCTGGAGTTTTCCTGAAGCTAATGGAATTGTTTTGAAGTTCTTGAAGCTTCCTAGAAGAGATTGAAACTTTTCCAGAAGCTCTAGGAACTACCCTTATGTTCCCGCAGTCTGTTAAAACACTTTCATAGAAATTCTCGAAACTTCGTTTCATTTTTCGGATCTTAACTCCTGGCAGCTTGAGCTTCAATCGTTTGAGAGAATCAAGACTCATCGTCGTTTTTTTTTTAAATTCATTTGAAGTTCTCCTGCAGTTATTCCCAGATTTATTTGTTATCCTCCTTGTAGCATACCCCCACCCCAATGTTTTCTCGTACAATGTCTAAGGAATTATGCTCCGAATTATTTTTTCCCAACAAATTATCCTCAGTTTGCCCTTGGATTTTTCCTTTTGGATTCCCAAGAGTTCTGGTCAGAATTATTATGGAATGATCCTCAGAAATTTTAGTGAACTTTCATTAGCCAACACTTTGAATCCAATTCAGGATTTTCTAGAAAGTCTACTAAAAATTATCTCATGAGATTCACATTAAATTTGGAATTCCTCAGAACTATCATAAAAGGAGATTGTGCTGGGTGTTTTTCTTAATTCCCTCGGAAATGATCTTTCAACATTATAATCAATTTATTTTTTAAACTGTGCAGGGGATTTAACTCTAGGTATTTCAAAATTTCTTGAAGTATAATTACTTTTAGCCCAAAATTTCAAAACTTCTTCAAGTTTATAAAATATGGATATTCCAGAAGCAAGAAAAAAAAATATTTCAATCCTCTGCATTTAAAAAATGTTATTTGTTACTGAAGATTTTTTTGCTGCGGATCTGATAAGTTCGATTTAATGTATTCTTAAAAAAATGCATTGTATTATTAAAACGATTCGTTTTAAGAGAATTAGAAAATTATCTGTGCAATGATGAGATTCCCAGAAAATTCCTGGTATTTTCAGGAAAGATATAATTGCCTGAGCATTCCCGGTTTTCCCAGGTATTTCCATGTAGCAGCCAACCGGTTATATAACCTTGTACCAGTTGACGATTATGAAGTATTGTGAACTGGTAATGGTAAAATGTACGTAAATAAATGTTCGAATGTTTCTTGACGCTCCGATTTTGATCATGCTAGCACCATTTGGATCTTGTATGTATGGCGTCAAATTAAAACATTGCGACTACTTAGTTCAAATTACGACAACAGCACTGGTTTTAACACTCCGAATACGGTGGGTAAAATACTTTACGCCGACCACGAAGCCTCCGAAAAACGTGTAACAGCAAGTTTCCAATAGTATAACTTAGCCATTTCTTAATAAATTTCAAAAATTGTGGTACTTCTATAATTCCTAGGGTCTGTAGATTATTTTGATTGTTAAAAGATTAAAAATAGGGTCGTCTACTTTATTCAAAATTGAAAAGAGTCGTTACACGTTTTTTTAAAAGGAGTGTTTATGGGTTTTGCAAGTGGCCTAAGATCCATAAATTAGATTAATGGGCACAAATGTTCATAACTAGCCAGAATACAGTCATGATTCCTATATATGGAACCTGGATATAACGGAACGGTCCTCAAAAGATCCGTAACATCCGTAAAAGTGGTCTATCCATAAACCCCTGAATCAGTGCTGGAAATTTTCATATCATTCGATTGAAGATGAACCACTACAACCATTCAATCAATTCTGTGTAAACGAATTCTCACATGACCATAATTTGAAGAGCCCCTTTCTCATTCGAAGCTCATTGTCACTGTCAATTGAGTCACTCAGTATCATTTGATATACGACAGTGGAGTATGGAAGAAATCCAGGAAAATGGTCCCGAACAGACAAGTCGACCCTAGAGATGAACTAGCCTAAGGCTAAAAATCTCTTAAATAAAGACATAAAAAAAAAAAAAAAACAAGTCGACCCGATGTCGGATCAATGTAAGGCTAATTTAAGGTCGATGTCGACCCAATGTCGTGTTAATGTTGGGTCAATTTTGGGTTTATGTCGGGTCAACATCGGGTTGGGGTTTGATAGAAGTCAGGTTGGTGTCGGGTTGGCTTAGCTTTCTCGCCGGAATGTCGACCAGATCTCCGTTTGTGTGTAGGTTACACTCAATCGAATGATATATAGCGTTTCTCAAATGAGAATGATCCATGCCTTTGTCAAATGACTAAGCAACTGATATCACCCATTCGGAGGAGGTCCCCTTTGATAGCGAATAGCTACTTTTCTCATTTTCATCAAAAATGTTCAAATGATTTTGAGAATTTACAGCACTGCCCCTGATCCTAGAACTCCGCGGTTTTTTCGAAAACATTAGGAACTGTGATATAAAAAATAATTTGGGTTCATGACATAAACATGGACCCGGATGGCCATCGGACCATCCTCCGGAAGATCCGGAACATCCGTAAAAGTGTTCAATCTATGAAACTGATCCTAGAGCCTAGGTTTTTTTCGTAAACACGTGGAAGTGTCATATATAAATTAATTAAGGGTCATGACATAAACATGTACCTAGAAGACCATGGGACCGTCCTCTGGAAGATCTGGAACATCCTTGAAAATGGTCAATCCATGAAACTGATCCTAGAAATCCGTGGTTTTTTTTTTCGAAAGCATTAGGAAATGTGATATAAGAAAGAATTTGGGGTCACAACATAAACATGGACCCGAATGGCCACGGGGCCGTCCTCTGGTAGGTCCGAAACATCCGGAAAAGAGGTCAACCAATGAAACTGATCATAGAGCTCCACAGTTTTTTCAAAAACATTAGGAACTGTGATATAAGAATTTTGGGTCCTGCATGGCCATGGGATCGTTGTCTGGAAGATCCGGAACATCCGTAAAATGGTCAATCCATAAAACTGATCCATTAGTTCTACGGTTTTTTTTTCGAAAACACGTGGAACTGTGATATAAGAATTAATTTGGGGTCGTAACATAAACATGAGCCCGGATGACCATGAAACCGTCTTGCGGAAGATCCGTAAAAGTGGTGCATCGATGATACTGATTCTAGAAGTTCAATGTTTTCTCGAGAACACTTCGAGCTGTTAAGTTTTCGAAGTATGTTTCATGTATGAAACACTTTTACGGATGTTCCGGATCTTCCTAATGCCGGTCCAATGGCCATACAGGTTCATGTTTAAGACACGACCCCAAATTTATTCTTTTAACACAGTTCCTAGTATTGTTTGTAATAAACTGCGGAGCTCTAGCATTAGTTTCATGGATTTACCACTTTTAAAGATGTTCCAGATCTTCCAGAGGATGGTCTCATGCCCATCAAGGCCCATGTTTACGTAACGACCATTCTTATAACACAGTTCCAAGAGATTTAAAAAAAAAACTGCTGAGCTCTAGAATCAGTTTTATGGATGAACCAATTTTACCGATGCTCCGAATCTTCCGAAGGACGGTTCCATAACCATCCGGGTTCATGTTTATGTCACGACCCCAAATTCTTTCTTATATAACAGTTCCACGCAGTCTTCAAAGTGCAGCATCGCGCTTGTGAGCAAATAAGTTTTCGTACTCACAAGAACATTCATTCGGTGCTCACGCATGCACTCAGCCAAATGAACATGAGCCCGAGCGTATGTTTGAAGTTCATGCGCGCACTTCGTTTTCTTCAGCGCTCGAACATCAATGTTCGCACTCAAGCGCAGATGCTGGTTTCCTTTTTTTTTTTGCTGCTCCTCTTTTTCCTGGCTTATGCTGGTTTCCTTTTCAACATTTTGTTTTCGGGTAAACGTGTGGTGTGTGTGACGAACGCGAAAATATTTTAGTGGTGATTTATTAGCGTTACCTATTCAGATATCTTTTATCCCACGAAGTAATCGTAGGTAAGTAAGACTGTAACATTAAATATATATATTCCAGCCGAAGCATATTTAGCTGTAGCGCTGGTAGTGATCCGCGCACTACGTCGTATGGCAGCCATTTCCATCCAAAAAACGCTTTGTGCTTAATTGTTTGCAAAATTTCTTGATAGGGGTGATTTCTATACGAGAGCTTCTTTATATAAGAAAGCTCTTTATGGGTTGTATTGGTATTTTTGTCAGACTAATTTGGAATTCACTATATATTTCTTGTGTGAATGGATATACTTATTTTAATGACATATACAACCGTCGAGGTACGTAGGAACATCGATTTACGGAAGCAAACATGTAACATTCTTATGCGATACCAGTTGTGACACAGTGACTGCAGGGGCCTCAGATAGCCTAGTGTTATTCTAAATGTTTTCAGCACCTGCTTACTTGTTTACTTAGTTATATTTTTAATTTACACTTATATACATTATTTTTACTTTTATGGGAAGAACAGCATGTGATTTTAAGAAAGGAAAATTCTCGAAAAAATGTAATTTATTGCAAACGATGTAAAGGGTCGTCCATTAATTATGTCCCACATTGAGGGGGGAGGGGGGATTGGGGTTTGAAAACTGTGACGAGCCATACAAAAAAAAATAAGTTCCATACAAAAAATGTGACAAAGGGGGGAGGGGGGGTTTGAAAATGGGCCAAATTTGCGTGACATAATTAATGGACCATCCCTAATGTATTCTAGTGATTTTTTCCTTCTTTTGAATATTAGTGGTTTTTTCAAGTATATAATTCACTGATTTTTTAATATACAAGGATATATTTACATTTTTCATAGCCCCACTTAGTCTAGTGGTAAGGCACGGTCTTTCAAATCAGAGGAGGTTCGATTCTCGTTCCAGTAGAGAGAATTTTCTCGATTTTCATGGGTATAAGATATCATTGTGCTTGCTGCTATACAATATATAAATTCTTGCATTGGTACCCCAACAAACAATTTTAGCTGCAGATTAGCATATGCAGGCAAAAACTAGCTGCATAAAGCAAATTAAGACTGTATAAGCTGATATGCAGCTGAAAATGCTAGTGGAACTGGCATCGAAATCTCAAAATAATGACTATAAAAATGCATCTAGAACACTACGTTGCTTTAAATGCGAAAAAGAAGAAGGAGAATAGTAATAAATTTACATTTTTCAAGACATTTTGTAATATTCTCTTCCTTGATTATATTAAAGATTGTCCTTCTGAGAGTATAAGTCCTCTACGAACCTTACTGTTCCTCGTATATTGTTCTGCTTGCATGATTCATAATGCATCATTTTAGATGACTAGTTTTGAACCCATCACAGCTTGCTTTGGGCACTACTAAATATGAGCGATTCCATGTAAAATACTTTTAAGGAAAAATATAAAATCATAATACGATCTCTATCTATAAACCATGAAAACAATAAAAAAATAAATGCGATCAATTGTTTTTTAATACAAAACCCTTTTTTAATTTTTTTGTTTTGAAAAACTAAATTACCTTTCATTTGGTATTTTGATCTATGCAATGGTTCAAAAGTTATGCATTTTTGTAATATAAAAAAAAGATAACACCCTAACATAGAATTGGTCACCCTAATAAAAATTTTAAGGTCTAATATTTGACCATAAGGAACAAAACTACCAATTTTTATGAAATTCTGAGAACCACTACAGCGTTTTGCTATGGAATGGCTGTACATATAGCACTGTACTTCGAAATCATATTTTCTAATGTTAATTTGATAACCTTTGATTTCATGTCTAGCAAGTAATCGAAATGGAAAGTTCAGAAATAAAGGCACGCTATTTTCACTACGATGAAAATGAAAAACTGTTCAAATGCAAAGTTGAAGGATGTATTGGAAAACTCAAAGATTCTGCAAGTAGCTTGAGGAGACATATTGCCCAATTACATCCGAACATTGCATCGCAAATCGGAATCACAGGATACAAGCGAAAGTCAGATCAACTAAGTGTACCTCAAGAAGCCTCTCCATCTAAGAAACTGAAGACAGTAACTGTGCAAGTAGATCCTGTCGATTTTCAATGCGGATTAGTTGAAATGCTTGCCATAAACTCGGTTCCTTTTAACTTTTTTAACTCTAAAGCATTTCGATCGACAATTGGAATTCTCGCCAAAGCTCTAAATATTCCATCATACGGTGAAGCAATGGCTTCGTTGATCCCAAAAATTGCAAACATCATACGAAGCATGATTGCTAAGGAACTCAACGGATTATTTTCTTTGGAATTCGATGGTGCTCAACGGCACAACCGGAAAATTTTTGGGATCAATGCGAGAACTCTAGTCAATGGCAAGTTTCGAATGCGAACTCTGCCCATGATGGAAATAACCACACGCCAGACTGCTGAAAACTTGCGACTGCGAGTTGAAGAAGTTTTGAAGTTGTATGATTCCGGTGTGGTGCATATTTATTCGTGTACTACGGACAATGGCAAGAATATGCTAAAATGTGTACGGGAATTGAACAAGTCTCAGCACATGGCTCTCGATTCGGAAACTGAGTTAAGCTATGAAGACATGTTCAACAATGAAGAAGAGGAACACGATGAATATATTGCCAACGATGAAACAGCACAGATAGATCAAGAAGTGGATGAGATGTTAGAGGCGATAGAAAGCATTTTTCTGCATGGTAACGAATCTTGTATTGCTACTCTGAAATGTGCCGCGCATACAATCAACTTGGTGGTGAAGGACGTGATTAATGGAGAGGACGAAAGTTTGAAGAAAATCCGAAAAATAGTGAAATTCTGTCGGAAAACCGAATATAAACCATTTTTCGATTTGGCAAAAGTACCACTTCCGAAAATTGACGTCGAAACCAGATGGGGTTCTATGTACGAGATGGTTGCATGCCTATATGCCCAAAGTACTTTTTATAAAGATTTGGGCTGCAAATTTGATGAACTCCGGCTTACAGAGGACGACTGGGATTACGTCATAGAATTTTCATGTGCATTTGAACCTGTGTATGGTCTAACAAAGAATCTACAATCGGATGACTTAATTTTGGGTGACGTGTATAAGTTTGTGAAGATGTGTCAGCTGAAACTAAAACAAGTCCCACCGGGCAACAGGTTTTCCGAAAAAATTGTTCATGCATTAACCACTCGAGCAACAGTAATGATGGATAATAACGCATTCCGGGCCGCGTTACTATTCGATCAACGCTGGTGTTTCATTGACTCTCCGTATGTTACGACAGACGACAAGCTTGCTGCAATTGTAAGTATTTTTTGTTGTTGTTTCAAATATTAAAAAAAAAAATAGTATCGATGACAACTGACAATACATGGGAATTTGGTTTGTAATGATTTTTCTGATCTAAATCACTTTCAAATGACTGTTATACTGTGATTATATATGTTTATGGGTTTCATCCATATGCGTTTTGGACTTTGAAGAAAGAAACAAATTGAAGCCCTTGACTAAAAAACTGCTCAAATAGAATCAAAGCTATTTGAGTATAAATTACGACTGAAAAAAAAGTTACATTACTTTTCAATGAGAAAAGTAACGATAAAAATATAAACGATTTATTCAGAACTGATATCAATCGAGCGTTTATAAAATTCACCACATCTTTCTTGAAATTATACGAGATTTATATAAGCCCATTGTTTCACAGTACCTTTTCCCATTTCTTATTATTTAATCCACACAGGAGCACATTCTTAAAGTAAGCAATATTTTAACAACATTTATTACCAGTCCATCCGATGAACAGCAACCGGGAACATCGAATCAAGATTCCAAAAACCCAACAGAAGACGATTTGGAGGCTTTACTCGAGGAAGAGTGCCAGCAAGCATCTACTTATAGGTTGAGCCCTTCTCAAGTTGATCTTAAGCTGAGGCTTTTGGATTTGGCAAACACAAAAAGTCGACTTCCAGTCAACACAGATATTGTGAAATATTGGGAATCTCGACGCTATGAAGATCCACAATTGTATGCACTTTCAACGATTGCATTGTCCGCATCAGCTACGCAGGTCTCAGTTGAGCGGTGCTTCTCGGCAATCAAGCTATTGCTGGAGCAACATCGGCTGCGAATGTCCCCACAAATGCTTAATGATTTGATGACCATTCGGTTCAGTCGTGATTTGCTGCCTGCTGCCATTAACAAATTCCAAAAAACTGTATAAATAGTTTTTATTTTTTGGTTATTTGTTATTTTGATTTTTAACTGATTGATTCGATTTGTTGTTTTATTGTTTATGTGGTTAAGTAAATGGAAACTAAAAAAATGAGTATATTACTGAGCATAAAAGAATAAAACCCACCAACCATTTTCCAAATTTTTGTGCAGCTTTTGTCCGACATTCCTTTATTCCAGAACACTGCATCCACTTCCTCTATCAATCCTTCTTTATTACTAAATAAAAATTGAACTGCACTGTAAACATTGCGCAATGCTTGACTTACTTTAAGTCTTTTAAAAGCAATTTTTAATTAATTTAATTAATTGCAACTACGCGCAGTCAGAAAGATATTTGTGTTGACGATTGTCGCAAAACCGGACAAAATCTCTCTTTAAAATACCCACGTTAAACCGCAATTATCATCTCGCCAACACCAACCATCACGTAAAACCTCCCAGTGCAACCCCGATGTTCGAGCACAGGCGCAAGCACGAAACATCAAGCCTGAGTTCATTTACGCTGCGCTCATCCCCAGGTGTTGTTCATTTCTCTCAAGTTCGATGTTCGTGTGTAAACATGAGCCTGAGAGAGAACACGCGCTCTGAATGAACTTGCGCTTCTAAAATTTGAACTCACGCTCAGCGCCGTGCATGTTTACGTGAAGACTGGTTCCACGTGTTTTCGAAAAAAAAAAAAAACTGTGGAGCTCTAGGATCAGTCTCATGGATGGACCACTTTTACAGATGTTTCGGATTTTCCGGAGGATGGTCCTATAGCCATCTGGGTCCGTGTTTATGTCATGAACCCAAATTCTTTCTTATATCACAGTTTTTAATGTTTTTGAAAAAAAAACCCTGGAGCTCTAGGATCAGTTTCATCGATGGACCACTTTTAAGGATCTTTCGGATCTTCCTGTTTATTTCACGACCCTATATTATTTCTTATATCACAGTTACTAGTGTTTTCGAAAAAAAAACGCGGAGCTCTAGGATCAGTTTCATGGATTGACTACTTTGACAGATGTTTCGGATCTTCCTGAGCACGCATCCATGGCCATCCGGATCCGTGTTTATGTCATGATCCCAATTTTTTTTTATATCACAGTTCCTAATGTTTTCGAAAAAAGCGCGGAGCTCTATGATTAGTTTCGTGGATTGATCAATTTTACGGATGTTCCGAATCTTCCGGAGGACCGTTTTGTTGTCTATATGATCCATATATAGAAAACATAACTGTATTCTGGCTAATTATGAACATTTGTGCCCATTAATCTAATTAATGGATCTTAGGCCACTTGCAAAACTCATAAACACCCCTTTAAAAAAAACGTGTAACGACTCTTTTCGCTTTTGAATAAAGTAGACGACCCTATTTTTAATCTTTTTACAATCAAAATAATCTACAGACCCTAGGAATTCTAGAGGTACCACAATTTTTGAAATTCATTAAGAAATGGCTAAGTTATGCTATTGCAAACTTGCTGTTACACGTTTTTCGGAGGCATCGTATTCGGAGTGTTAATATGACATTTTAACTTTCCTAGATCATCTCTGAAGTCTCTTCATATTTATCAGTAGTTGTTCAAAAATTCCCCCGCTTGATTATCGTGTGCTTTGTGAATCTTAACATCGTCATCAACGTCACCGGGCCGGTTTTGAATGGTTGCAATAACAACGCGATCGTAGCTTGTATGATGTCTGTTGCTACTAACCTGCTGGATCTAACTACTACCTGTTTTTCGGCTATGGAAGATAAAGCGCAGGTTGACGTAATCTATACGGACCAAATGGCGGCTTTTGACAAAATTGATCATAAAGTGTTGCTCTGCAAGCTATCGCGATTGGGAGTCTCAAATCGATTGGTGTCGTGGTTGTCATAGTACTTGACTGGCAGAACGCTGTACGTTAAACACGGATCTTATGTTTCATCGCCATTTGCAAGCACGTCCGGTGTCCCGCAAGGAAGTAATTTGGGACCGTTATTGTTTGTGTTATTCTTCAATGACGCTGCATCTACCCTTAGCCACAAATGCAAGCTCGTATACGCCGATGATCTGAAAATCTATGTGGTTGTACGCTGAATCGAGGACTGTTTTCGCCTGCAAATGACCTTCTATTGGTTCAAAGACCCGATAATTTATGAATACCACACCGATAATACTGTTCTTAGCAGAGTGGATCAAGTGACGGATCTTAGTGTCGTATTGGGCTCGAAGCTTTCCTTTCATTCCCATTAGGCATCGATTATTTCCAAGGCTAATCGTCAACTTGGCTTCATCTCTCAGATTGCCAAGGATTTCACGGATCCACACTGTCTAAAAGCATTGTATTGTTCACTCGTAAGGCCGATCCTAGAAAATGCTTCAGTTGTATGGGCTCCAAACGGCGTATCATGGAATCTAAGAATCGAGCGTGTGCAAAAAAGATTCATACGACTTGCGCTCAGAAACCTACCGTGGTGTAATCCTTTGAACCTTCCAGCATATCCCGATAGATGCCGTCTGCTTGACTTCGAAATGCTTGATCGAATACGTAAGCTACAACAAGCTACGTTTATAGCTAAATTACTCAACGTCGACGTCGATTGCTCTCATCTTCTGTCACTGTTTGATTTCCGTGCTTTAGATAGGATGTTACGTCAGCAATCCCTGATGCAACCGAGCTTTCGTCGTACTCTCTATGGCTACAACCAGCCTATTTGTGCAATGGTTCGTATGTTTGTATCCGTCGAGCCCGCGTTTGATTTTGGTATGTCCACACCTCAATTTGTGAATGGAGTAAGAAGACTGAACCTTATTTAAGACGAATAGTTTATTCATTAAGACAACTTTGTCAGATGACTTAATACATAAATAAATAAATATATAAATAAATAAATATATAAATAAATAAATGTGATATGAGGGGCTCTATGGCCTTAGGGCAAACATTTTTGCTTACTGAATAGAAGATCATGAGTTTAATCTCAAGCTCCTTTACATTCAAGATTCGTTAATCGTTTTATTTGTTAATGTGAAAACATTTGAATTACAACAAATCGATCATTGGTGTGTTGTAATAAAAGGAGCACGTTTGCCTAGTGCCAAACAATTTTGCTTATTGGACAGAAGACCGTGGCTTCAATCCCAAGCTCCTTCGCGTTATATGATCGTTAGACATCAAATCAGTTTATCGTTTACCAAAAGGAACCCTGCTGCAAACCCAACCCTCTTATCCAATATCCCAGTGATTCCTCGTGGAAGTGCAGAGGTGTTCTCGGCTTCCATCAAATTGAGTGTAACGTCAACATATTCCTACCCAATCCTTTCTTGACCTGTGTTAGGGCGTGGCTGGCGGTGGTATTGCGTAGTTTGAGATCACCAGGTTTTACACATTGAGGATGATTGCTAGCCCCAAGCAACGTCTATTTGTTCTCTGTATAATTACAGCTGACCTGGCAATAACAGAGTAGCATCCACGGGCGGTCAATCATGCTCAGTTTTCAAAAATTCCCTCCTTTTAAAATGTTGTAATACTTGATGTTTTGTGATTGTCTAAGTAGCCGTAGAATATTCAACGGTTTACAGCAAAACGGAAATATATTTTGCAACATTACTGTACACATCTTATTCCATACATTAGTCCGGCACTTAATTGTATACCGGGAAGCTAAGAAATCATCTCCAACAACGCCGGACGACTGTTCCCCACTGATAACTGTATATTTTTCATCCCTCGCACTGTCCAACTGCAAAGCATAGTTCCTGCCCACTTGAAAATCTCCTCATTTCTCAAAACTCCTCCCCGAAGGCAGCTTGCAAAAATCCAGTGCGTACCACGGCTGCTAAATGGTCATCAAGTGGAACGGCTCTAATTCTCAGCTTATCCTACTTCAGAGTGCCTGTGCTGTGGTACCTTGAGAAGTTCACCCACTAAAGCCAATTAGTACCCTTCCAAAGAGTGAGCCTTGTTCACACTTTTGTGTAGCAGTCGCTAGCAGCCCAATGCCATGGCAGTGAGAAGAGGATTAAACATATCGTCGTCCACCAGTCAGCAGCCATGGGTGACGATGAGGACGTCGGTGAAATGGATGGTGATGGAGGACCCACAGTTGTCACTTTTTCTGTCATAACTCCAGCAGGTAGTCGAAGCTTTTTTCGGTCCACGAGCGAACCGGTGGCTAATCTTTTCGCTGAGGCGTGAAAAACGTTTTATTATTATCTTCTAAGGCAGTCATTGCTCCGGTTCAGCTGAGAAGAGTGATGATTGTACATTTTCCGGGCCAATTAGTCAGGGATTAGAAATCATTTTTCGAATTTCTCTAGATAGCTGGATTATGTCGATGCCAGTGTCAGGTTATTTGTGTCAAAGGAATAAAAGAAACCACCGTAAAATTGATAAGAGTAACTCGATCGCAACGTCAATGACTTTTAGGACAAACTTTCCAAGTAAGCAGCGATAATAATTTTAGCAAGCGTCAACTTCTAGAGCAGTCACTTATTTAATGCAGAGACTTGCAAAGAAGTGCAATGGGGGATGTTGAAAAGGAGCGTCAGAAGTTGGATTTCGCTGCAAAAAAATCGGTCTTGTTCAGCTCCCATGCAAACTTCCAATCCGCAAAATTGTGTTCCGAATAATCCTGCAAAACTACGCTATCGCCACCATCAGCCAAACGTTCCACGACTACTTCAAAATACCAACAGCCAACAACTGCCGGGCAGCTATAGCATGTCACCTGAAAATTTATGAAATCGGAGGCTTGGCCAATCCCCATCCCTCTTCCATCAAGTTATGCAAAAACGTAGTCAAACTTTTTTCCCCGAGACATTTTCGCTCCATTTATCCACAAGCAGCCATGACACCTCAGACTGCACACCACAAGCACCAAGTTTTCGACTTTTCATCAACTTTTTTCTTCTTCCACGATCGGTTTCTAACATACAACCACACACACATGCACAAAACGACGCAAAACTTCTAGAAGGTAAACCACCAGTGTCGCGGCACTGGAAGGAACCCTGGAGGCTTATGGCAGTCGCGACGTCGTCGTCGTCGTTAGCTTTAAGGGACGATTCCAGGGAGGAAGGGCAAACTTTTGCCCTTGTCGAAATGGGAGGAATGGGGAGGAATAGTGGTACAACTAGTTCTACATCAGGTGCTATGTATGTGTGTGTGTATATATGTTCCTATTTCAATGGGGTCTGATAAGAGCAAATAGCTAACGACTTACTGTGGGTTACTCTGTGTATGGCAATGCATCGGCCTGGAGGTCATAAATTATCCTGTCGTTCTGCGGAGGGTGAATTGTGGCAGGATGTGTTGAGGGAAAAAAAGGACGTCTATTTTGGTTTAGAAACCTAGGTTGAAGACGTTAAAAAGGGACTTACAAATCGTGCTCCACAGATCACATGAAACTTTATCAAGCCGTCACAAGTGCCTTGCATAGTTTCAATACAGAATTTGAGAAGAACTTGTCGATTCTTTCATAGTGTAAGTATAATTAGGAATTTAAAATCATGCATCGTCGAATGTAATTATTCTTTGGCAGCATTTTACAATTAATTTGGTGTAGCAATTGTATTCTTTTATCCTGGGTGGCTGATTGTATTTGTTTTTACCTGGGCCCTGGTGAAGTTCCCATCGACGGATTTCTGTTGAAAGCGGTTTCTGATTAAATCGACGATGGAGCTCAGCATTAGAGATCCAGTTGTAACACCACCAGGCAAGAATTACATTCAACACTACATAGCTCGATATTGAAGGTGACAATTGAATTATATTTTTTGAATGCATTCATAACATGAAGAAGAATACCGCATTGTGCAATCTACTGGGAAATGTGACCTTATTTACACATATGAATTTGAAAAATAGATCATGAGTTCATTTGCGAAACGACACTGTAGTTAATTCAGAAAAAAACAGCCAATATAAACAAAGGCACACAATAAGACTGTCAATTCTTATGTCACATGAAAGGGTCTGGTTCATGACAAGTTTAAAAAAAAAAGACACCCAAAACAATACTTGATGTGTCTGCAGATGGAATATACGTTGAATAACGTACGGTTGTTTTTACGCGTTTTTTGACGTAGGACTACGTCTTTGATTTCTATGTGGGGGTACACTTTGTGAAAACCGAAAATCGAACATGTAACAAAATTATGAAAGATTTTGAACGTTAATAACTCAGTTGCCACTAGACCAATTTCAATAATTTTATAACCAATCGATCAGAAATATTCCTTCGCAACTGCTAAAGTTAAGACTTTATCATTTTTCAAAATGTTACTATTGAAAATTGCTCGAATGTACAATTGTTGCTATGATAATTAAAATTAGCATTGATTGCCTGCGAAAAGCGATTCCCCTATCACAGACTTCAAAGTAGAATTAGGTCTCATCAAACGGTGTTTGTTCAATCACCGCGTGGTGAGTGGTGGTAATCTCCAGTACACAACAAAAGGCTGCCTACAAGCAGCAAGCTGCAGCCCACATGAGCATCCATAGAATGAGAAAGAAGCCGCATCGCTATTGATCGGAATCAGTAGCTCTTCGTGAGTCGCTGTGGGCCATATATGTCAAGCGCGTCATACTAAAGAGTATAAACAGAGAGAACCCCGCTCAAATTCCTATTCCTACACAAAACACAAGCTCCTGCTGCAGTAAATAAATGAGATTTATTATATAAGAGCTTGTAGTCCTATGTACGTCATCATTGCGTACAACCCCATAAAGCTGTCCCTTGTAAATTTGTTAACCCGTAAAAGCCCGGGACAAACTGTTTATTTTAAAAAATTTGTATCTCAGAGATGCCATGGCCGATTAAAATGACTTTTTTTTTTAACATCATTCCGGTGAGTGGTTCTTACATTTGTTGGGTGGTACTCCCCCGCAGGACCCTTCTTTTCTATAGATTCAAGAATGTGTTGGCGGGGGTATTTTTTCAATCTTTATCATATCTTTATATTATCTTACATATCATTGCCAGCGACCAACTAATGCGTGCAGTTGGCGTACGGTTCTCACGCATACAAAAATATGCATGTCGTGTAGAGTTTGTGTTTATGTAAATATAAAAAAGTTACCACTATACGTTGATAACTTTAACATATGTATTCGTGTATAAATGGGGTTGGAGAGAATTGAGATTAATGTGTACATCGTTTTTAAGCTGCATGGCAAGATAGAGCTGGATATAGGGCGTAACAGCTTTTGTAAACGATGACATATTTCGATGATGTCTTGAAATTCAAGGCTCGCCCACGCAAATCAACATCACAATCAGGTAGGGTAAAACTTCCCCTACCCGACGGTAATGTTGGTTTGCGTGGGCGTACCTTTAATTCCTAGAAATCATCGAGAGAAGCCATTGTTTTACGCCCAAATTCCAGCTCTATCTAGATCGAATAAAAATCAAGGCAAATGCTTGCATACATAGGTGAAAGCAAAACAGATCGTGAAATAAAAAAAAGATTAAAAATCATTACATCGTTTGTGCAATTAGCTTAGCTTCTAACCTTCACAGTAATGAATTTTTGGTTTGCGTGTAGGAGCTTTTATTCGTAATAAACTGGCAATCGAAGCCATTGGTTACAAAAGCAGTTGCACCCTAATATCGAATCGTACTCAATTTTCTTTTCTCAACACTTATTCCATACCTACAGCCTGCAGAGCCTATCGCGAATACTGAAAACATTCTACTTGAACACAATATGATCCAACCAGCACCCACTACATTTAATTCGGAGAAAATACAATCGCCAATCTTGCTTGAAATTCCTACTCAGGTTGAGCAAACATCTTCGGAAGCTCAGAAACCTCCGCTTCGTCATAAGGATGCTTTCAACTCGTCAATTACGGATTCTCTTAGCGTTCTGCATCCTCCACCAACTCACCTACAATTACCAAAAACGGTGAGGTCTTCGTTGCACCAGCCGGGTATAACGTTACCAGCTACTACGCCGATTATAGATAACCAACAAACATATGACAGAAACAATAGAAAACAAATGTTTACATCATTTGCCGTACACGTTTTTATTTACTACCAACGAAAATGCATAATTTTCTAGATAAAACAGCTGGTTATATAAATCATTCCAAAAGCTCTTTAACAACCTTTTTTCATAAAAGTTAATCAAACGTTTATACGACATTTATAGAACATGATCGGTCCAGTAATTTCAGAAAATTAGATGCAAAAAAATTGTTTTTAAAAAACATCGTTATAGCTTTTACAATACAAAAGAAGTTTTTTCTTACTTCTATAGAACTTTTATGCAACATGAGTTTTTATTCGAAAACATGTTTTCTGTGTTCCTTGGGATTTTGTATACGTCAAATCAATACCGATTGGAAGAGGACCAGGCTTTAAATCAGGCTTGCAATTGCTCATTACAGCTAAAATGCTATTTTTCGTAATTATGAAACTATAAGATCCTATAAGAAGCAAGAAGAGGTTGTAGAGTTTGTGTTTGACATACATTATTTGTCAATTTTTCTTTCAGAAGGTCACAACTAGCGACTCTGAAAGCAAAATTTACAGGTTTTATGTGTCATTATGGTTGTCGCAACCTTCGTTTGCATCGCACCTTGGGTCCAACAACTTTGGGCTGCCGTGTCGTTACCCCACTTTCGGTGAGCCGCTGCGTCTAAAACGTCAGCATGCGGCCTGTACAGATATCGGGACAAAAGGTAAAACATTCAATGTGCGAGTGACAGTGCAAAGGTGAGAAATGCAGATTGGCATTAAAATTAAAATTAGACTTTATTGTAATATTGTTTCTTAATTTAGCTTAATACTATCTACGCTAGTGGCAAATTACATATTCTATTTAAAGTTTCACAAATTGTACACAAAAACAGGTAAACACGAATATTAATGAACCATGCAAATAAGTTAACCTAACCCTAGGACAATTCCACACAGCTATTACACATAATTGATGAACAGTACGGATGTTGCGAATACGGACAGAATTAATTACTGAAGAACACTAAACGTAAGTACTAAACAAGTAGATGCAAATTAAAAACACTATCTAACGAATATCCTAAACATAATTAAAGTAAACGATGTTAAAACTCGTAATGCTAAACATAAACCCACGTAGATAATTTAACCTTAAACTACTACGTACAACAAAACTTATGCTACTGTACAATTATGTTTTCTCCGTTAGGGATTTTTTAACGTTACTGTTATTGAAATATAACGTTCACAAAATCGGAAACTGTCTCTTTTCGTCAATCTCGCAACATTATTAAAAAATCCGTTTAATCGCGATCGGGGAGGCTGTTTGAACTATGCCGAGAGTGCATCGAACAAAAGGCCCCAGGCCGGGTGTGAGTTGTGTTGTGTGCAAGGATCCTGACAATAGCCGGATGGTGTGCTGTGACGACTGTGGTATGTGGTACCACTTTAAGTGCGTGGATATTGATGAAGGAATCGAGGAGAAGGATTGGAGTTGTTCAGCATGCAAAGCTGAAAGAGCAGCTCAGAACCCATCGATCATCATCACGGAACCTGTACCAGGTGGAGAGAATCAAACGTCGCATAGCAACCAAAAGGAAAATGAGCTACTCAAGGAGTTCCAGAAACGAATGAATCAGATGCAGATTAGGTTCGATGAACAGCAGCAGGCGTACGAGAAGTTGCTTCTTGATAAAGATCGCGAGATGCAGAATGCGGTTAACGATTTGCAGTACCAATTCCAGCTTCGTATGGAGAAAAGGGAGCAGCAGATTCGAGAAGAGTTGAATATTCTAACCGTTGCTCCTCCACCGAATGCGAATTCAACAGCGCTAGAAGGAGAAAACATAGCAGCTGGTGACGTGTGTAAGGCATTCGAGCGGATGGAAAAGCAGCTTGAAGAGATGGCGAGAAAGCAAAATCTCGAAACAAAGCGTATTGAGGATCGATTGAGGGTGATGGAAAATAGCGTCAGAGAACCTGTCCCAACAAGGAATGACGGATTGAACTACTCTCATGAACTCAGCAGAAGTCAACTTGCCGCAAGGCATGCAGTGGCGAAGGAATTGCCCACTTTCTCGGGTAATCCTGAAGAGTGGCCTTTATTTATCGCCACTTATGAGAGTACCACCAGAATGTGCGGTTTCAGTGAGGAGGAAAATCTACTTCGACTCCAACGCAGTTTGAGGGGGAAGGCTCTTGATGCAGTGCGAAGTCGTTTGTTATATCCAGCAGGGCTCGACGGCGTCATCAACACTCTACGTACGTTGTATGGTCGGCCGGAAGTGATCGTCAACTCGCTAGTATGCAAGATTCGGGAAATGCCAGCACCAAAGACGGAGAAGCTTGGAACTCTGATCGATTTCGGTGTCGCAGTCCAGAATATGTGCGCTACGATCGTAGCCTGTGGGTTGAACGAGCATCTATGCAACGTGGCACTTCTTCAAGAACTTGTCGAGAGACTGCCGCCAACTGTCAAGCTCGACTGGGCGAGACACCGTCAAGCACTGAACGCGGTTACGCTATCGGACTTCAGTGAATGGTTAGGAACTCTCGTGGAAGCTGCATGCGCAGTAACGGTTCCGTCATCATTCTGCACCTACGTTGGCAAACCTGAGAAGCGTGTTCGAAAGGAGGAAGTACACGTACATGTCGAGTCAAGGTATAGTCTAGCGTCAGCGAATCCTCCTAGGGAAACGCCGAAGCCAGCGATCAAGCAGTGTGTCATTTGTCACGGAGGATGTAGCAGTGTGGGATCGTGTAAGAAGTTTCAAGAACTGGACATCGGAGCGCGATGGGCAGCGCTGAAGCAGAACAAGTTGTGCCGGAAGTGTCTGGCGAAGCATTTCGGAGCGTGTGCGGTAAAGCAAGCTTGCGGAAAAATGGTTGTTCATACATGCATCATGAGCTGTTACACGACGATTCCAGATATCAGCAAAGAGAAACTTCTGGAGGATCGACTCCTCATGTTGAGGCACCAGTTGAAACCTGCAACACGCACGTAAGCAACGTCGGTAAGGTATTGTTTCGATACGTTCCAGTCCTCCTTCATGGGCGTGGAAAATCTGTTCGTACATTTGCCTTTCTAGATGATGGCTCGTCGGCAACATTGATGGAACATAGTTTGCTGAGTGAACTAGGTATTGAGGGTGAACCGTATCCATTGTGTCTTGGATGGACAGCCGACCAGCAACGTCAGGAAATGAACTCCGTTAAACTGGCATTGGAGATATCAGGAATACACGATACAAAGATGCACTGGATTCCCAAGGTACATACCGTTGAAAGTCTCGCTTTACCACGGCAAGCTCTTACGATGGAAAAATTGGCGTGTCGCTATCATCATTTGAAGGACGTGCCGGCTGACTCATATCGCGAAGTCGCACCGAGGATGCTGATCGGAATGGACAACTGTCGTTTGGGACACGCGTTAGACAGCAAAGAGGGGAAGAAGAACGAGCCGATTGCTACCAGAACACGCTTGGGCTGGATAGTATTTGGACCCTGCGCTGTAACAACCCAATCGGTGTCAGGCTTCACAGCATATCACAGTTTCAACGTGTGCCCGTGTTGTGAGCGTAACGATGCGGAGCTGCATAAAACGGTGAAAGAGTACTTCTCGCTGGACAACATAGGAGCTGTGCGCCCTATCAGGCCACTTCTATCAAAGGATGACGAGCGAGCGGAGCAGTTATTAATATCGCTCACTCACGTTAAAGGTAAGCGGTACGAGACGGGATTGCTTTGGCGGAACGATGATGTTCGGCTGCCAGACAGCAAGTCGATGGCTATGAGACGACTGATTTGCTTGGAAAAGCGAATGCAGCGGGACCCTGAACTGGCCGAAGCGCTGAAGGAAAAAATTCGGGACTATGAGCGATCCGGATACATCGAGAAGCTGACAGAGAGCCAACTGGCCGAGAAATTCCCACGCGTATGGTATCTGCCAATTTTCCCGGTGGTTAATCCGAATAAACCAGGGAAGATGCGCATAGTTTGGGATGCGGCTGCGAAGGTAGCGGGAGTCTCACTGAATTCGTTCCTGCTCACTGGACCGGATCTACCAACTTCTCTTTTGTCCGTGCTGTACCGTTTCCGGGAATTCCGGATTGCCATTACGGGAGATATTCGGGAAATGTTCCTGCAGGTGCTAATGAACTGGATCGACCGACAGTGCCTTAGGTTCCTGTGGCGGAACGGCGACACAGGCCGTAGTCCAGATGTTTATGTGATGAAGGTCATGACATTTGGAGCAACGTGTTCACCTAGCTGTGCGCAGTATGTCAAGAACCACAATGCGCAACGTTTCCAGGAGCAGTTTCCGAGGGCAGCTGAGGCAATAGTCAAGGAACATTACGTCGACGATATGCTCTCTAGCGTCGAGTCAGAAGAAGAGGCGATAAAGTTGGCGAAAGATGTCCGGGTTGTCCACGCAGAGGCGGGGTTCGAAATTCGCAACTGGCTGTCGAACTCAAATCGAGTGCTGCGGGAGTTGGAAGCCAAGCCAGGCGAGAAAAGCTTGAATCTGACCAGCGAGATGGGGACGGAGAAAGTTCTTGGCTTGTGGTGGTGCACCGCTACCGACACCTTTACCTTCAAAGTATCCCCAAGGATTAACGCTGATCTTCTTCAGGGTCATTTCGTGCCAACAAAGAGGCAGATCTTGAGTACACTGATGATGATCTATGACCCCCTAGGATTGCTGGAGAACTTCCTGGTGTTCCTGAAAATACTACTTCAGGAAATTTGGCGCAGCGGTGTTAATTGGGACGAACCAATCAAGAGCGAACAGTGCGAGAAATGGCAGACATGGTTGCGAGTTTTGCCGCAAGTGGAGACTGTTAGCGTGCCCAGGTGTTACCGGATGAAGACGGGCATTGGAGAGCGAAATGTGATTCAGCTTCAAACGAAACCACTTTAAATAGAATATGTAATTTGCCACTAGCGTAGATAGTATTAAGCTAAATTAAGAAACAATATTACAATAAAGTCTAATTTTAATTTTAATGCCAATCTGCATTACTCACCTTTGCACTGTCACTCGCACATTGAATGTTTTACCATTGTGTGGTCCTCCTCATTGTTCTTCACCAGCAGTTCTTTCAGTCGATGTGTCGTTGACTTTGCAAAGCAACCGTTTCGTGATGAATGTGTGAGTGCTGACCACGTTTTGCGTCCATTGCTACAATGGAAGCACTCTGACCCTCGTTGGCGAATCTGCCATTCAAGTAAACCACTGGAAGCGGCTCTCGTTCTGGTAGAGGAGGCTAATTGGATAGCGGAAGATAGAATGTTTATTGTGTTCTACCTTTTGACTATAGTTTTAAGATGTATTGTATAGTGAACAAGAATCCTCGGCTCTGTAAAGTTAATTCGGTTGAGCCTTATCAAATAAATTAATAATAATAAAAATCTGTCATACACACACTTCACCTTCTCTTCTTGGATCTTGTGAATGAGAATTATCATTAATACATCTCATAACTTCAAAAATCCGAAAAATTGCATTTTAGCTGTAATGAGCATTTGCAAGCTTGCTTTACATCGGTATAAAATCACAAAAATCTATATTCTGAGGAACCTCATCTGTGTGTCGGTAGTAAATTCGAAAATATCGATAAATAAGTATATCTGGCAACAGTGGTTGTAGCTTCTATCATGATAGGTTTACTTTTGCTGGTCCATGGCCAATTTATTGAAGAATAATTAGTTTAACTATTTATTGAACAGATTTTCAATTGTAAATTAATTTGTATTTGCTAAGTACGGTGGATCAACTCACTCACTCACAAATTTTAAAAATTTTATATGAACAATTGTCTACGCAGGGGGAGGGGAGTCAAGAATAAAAAAAAACTGTCTACGTAGTTTATGAACAGCCCCTAACGTAAATCGGGTATTCCTGTATTATTTTCTTACAGAAATTTACAGCAAAAGCAAACAACAAATACGAAAACGAACCTAGTTTGTGTTTTATTTTGCAAAATGTATGCACGGCAAATGAATGTAAGTCCCATCCACACAAACTCGCAAAGGAGTACACGGTAAGAAAAAAATACTCACAATTAAGTTTTAAAAAACTCATCGTTGGGTTCTATAATTTTAGGTCTACCGTTGAGTGAATCAGAAAAGCGGCGATGGGTAAAATTTACTCACAAATTGAGTAATAATATATGAACTCAAATTTAAGTTAATTTTCTGTTAATCATCGTTTAGCTCAAAACGTAGTATTTGTCATTTTTGATTGAATTAGTACTCTCCGTAGTTGAAGAGCTTTGAGTGGGTTGGTTTATTTCCTTTAAATTCCGTTATAATTGCTTATCTTTTGACAATTATAACGGAATTTAAAGGAAATAAACCAACCCACTCAAAGCTCTTCATAAAGGGATTCCGTTAAGAGGTTCGACAAATTAAAAGGATTTCTCTGTAGTTGTTTAAAGTGTACATGTTACTAAATTGTATTGCGTGAAGTAATTTACGAAGAATATCCTGAAATATTTATCGATACATTCCGTTTAACTAAAACACGCTGTGATTCAAAGTAAAAAAGAACTCAATTTTCAGTTAATAGTACTGAACCGATGTGTTTTCACCGATGGGTACTTTTAACTTAATTTTGGATGAAAATCATAGTAACCTGCACTGCCATCGACGCTGTCATTTGTTTGTGCTCCATCGCCTCCGTTCCTGCTCAATTAGTCCTCGCATTAGTCTTCTTTAGTGTTTGGTACATATCCTGCATAAACATAAGAAACGCCTAACCACCAATTCAGGATATCATCCCAACTCTATGCGGTATGGTCGTACCATCTATGATATCGTTTGTGTATGGTATTCGTAGGGGGTAGTGACAACACAAGTTGCAACGAAAACCGGTTGCATGCTTGTACGTTGAGTTTTTGACGTAGAACTACGTCTTTGTCGACTATACTGGGGTGCAAATCAAAAAATTTGTGTGGTGAAATAGTGTTAGGTTTTGAACGCTTGTAACTTTGTCATTTATAGGTGAAAATAAAATCCAAATACGTCAATCGATAGGATATTACATTACAAATCTGCTGAAATGAATATTTTTGCAATATAATTTTAAATGCCAATTGCAATATAATTTTAAATGTTAATTTTATCACTATTTTCATGTAATTAACGATTTTCCCTAACCCAGTCGTCATAATCGGGTAAAATTTGGTTGTACATCGTTCTGCTTGAACCTGAAAAGATATAAAACAGCGCTGCTGTCATGCCTCTGCTCATTACCGCTTCGGACGGCGTGGCACTTGGTCCTGCAGCAAGCAGGAGCAAGTCAGCGGATTAAGGTGGATCATGGCGTGACCACCTATCACAATGAGGAACTTGGAAAAGTTATACATGCAAAACACCCCCTCCCCTCCCCACCGCCTTAAACGACAACCCGACAAGACATGGACTTGTCACTTTATTCCGGGAAATAAATTATAAGCAAACTACAATTATAAGTAAAAGCAAAAGTTAAATTCCGTTAATTTTTTAACCGCTTACCATAGAGCCGAAACTTTTAAATTTGAGAAAAAAAATTGCTTTAAAAAAGCATACATTCTATTCTGTTGGTGAATTACCAATAACTGTTTGTAAAATATATCTGGTACCTCTATATATGCAATTAGATTAACATCTGTCCAGCATTTTTTACATATTCTACACAAATGATACTTTCTGCCCCACCCCATTCATAAAAAACGGCGGGAAATCCTATCAGGTGCGGTTGCTCATCGTTTGAACCTGAAAAGATATAAAACAGCGCGGCTGTCGTGCTTTTGCTCACACATCAAACCAATCCCACCAAGGTGGTCATACTTTAAAATAGACCTGATAGGACTAGGAACTGTAAATAATAATTAAAATCTCACTGTACTAAAGTTGAAAAGACGCATCTGTGTCACTTGAAAAATTCATACATGTAAACCACACAATCACAATAAATAAAGATCATTTAAATGACAACATGCTTTTGCTCATTACCGCTTCGGACGGCGTGGAACTTGGTCCTGTAACAAGCAGGAAAAATTTAAGATAAAGTATAATATTCAAAAATGCATGACATACATCAATGTTGCGTGGTTCTACGTCATACTGCGTTCGTGTACAGGACACAACCCTAATTTTTACTCAATGGATTCTTCATCAGGATTACTCAAAATTGAGTTTTCTTGTTTAACTTAATATTACCTAGCCCCACTGAAGCCCCGTGTTGAGTAAAAGTAACTTAATTTTGGGTACTTTTTTCTTACCGTGTAGGTCACTCATAGAATGAGTAAATTTTTACTCATATATGAGTAAAAGTCACTCATATTTGTGAAAAAATTTACTCTTTCTATAAGTGACCTACGTTTTGCGAGTTTGTGTGAATGGGACTCAGCAGCCGTGTTGCCGTGCAGCAAAACGATACTTATTTTAAGGTACACGGTCGATCATATCAACTCAAAACTGAGTCGAGTCGACTAAATTTCGACAATAGTGGATTTATTCAAATGTGAGTTGAATTTACAGGGAAAATGCCATAGAAAACAAAGAAAAACTTCGCTCACATGAGGAAAATCCATGAAAATGTTACTCAGTATACTAATACACTGTTTTTCCTGGAAAAGCCCGGAAAATTCAACTCACTTTTGAGTAATTCCACTCTTGCCGAAATTCAGTCGACTCGACTCAACTTTGAGTATACCTGAACGAACCTGTATTGTGACGAATAAATTTCCACCGGCAACTTTAAAGATCCTTTTTCAGCAAAACCATGGAAATCAAAGCTTCATCCTTTCCAAAAGCTTATGGGGAACATAATTTTCATTGGAATCATCAAAAGTTCCAATTCGTTTGTTGCGCACAGAAAATGTTGTAATAATTTTATCACAAATCGAAAGCATAACTTTTCGAAGTTCTGCCTACACAGAAAAACAAAACTACCCACCGCTTGGGTTTTTTAAACTCAAATTTGAGTTATTTGACCTCAGCCCGTTTCATTTTCTCTCGCTATTGTTGTCAAAAATAGAACGAAAGATTCGACTCAACCGTCTAGTTCCGTACGAGAAGCCAAAATTGAGTAATATGCGATATACCCAAATTTGAGTTAATTGAACTTAATTTTGGGTAGAAAAAATTGAAAATAACTTAGCGATGGGTAATTTTTTTTGCCATGCTTAAATGCAAACTACTTTGCGCCGGTTTACCCAAATTTGGCTTATTGTACGGAACATGGGAGATGAGTGAAAAGAACTTAATTTTGGGTTGTTTTGAATTTCTGTGTAGTAATACCTTTTTCCACCAGAGTTCTACTTTCCAGCAAATTATCCTCAAAATATCCCATACGAGAAAGTTCCTCTACACGAAAGCTCCAGCTTGCATGCCATCTCTTCCAACAGCACAGAATCGATTGTACAATTTTCCCAATTAGAGCTTATTCACCACACAGCGAAGCTTTCATACTCACCACGCTCTACCCTCTATAGATCCCACCCACTTGAGCTACCCCCCGGGCACAAAACGATGGAAACAACCTTTTCCAACGAAGGCAAAAAGTAAGTATGCTCTGCACGGACAGCAGTAGCAGCAGGAGGAGGAAGGACCATCAAAACAGACAACTTTACAGCACCAGTCAGGGGGGTGGGTTTTCAAGGTCATAATGTTTAGTTGTTTTTCCCATAACTGCTGCAGCTTGTCTTGGTTCTCCACGGTGGGGGTGGAGTCGTTGACTTTGACTGCAGATGAAAACTCATTTAAAAAATTGAAACCTGAAGTTGGGCAAAGTTGTTCGTTCGCAGTCTTTGTAGCTTTTGTGTGTTGTTTGCTTTTCGGATTCGAATTATCATGAACGTGTGTATTGTACTTACCTAGAATCAGAACGACCAAAACGAATCGCAGCATTGTCACTAGCATGATGATATGTATGGGTTTATCCCTGGCTAAAAGCTCCTACGTTGAAAAGTTTCCTTTCACAGAGAATCGGGAACAGCAGCTGTTTTTCCACTAACAGTTTGGTAGCACCTATTTTCCGGTCCGGTTTTGTTAGATTAAAAATCGTCTGTTCCTGAAAAGGAAAAGGAAAAAACAGAGAAACGAAACACAATTAGCATTAGTACCGTAAAAGCAGTGCATAAGGGATTCAAGCGAAGGGAAAGCATCCTGATTAAAAGTGACGCCACTAAATGGTCGTAAAGATTTGAAGTTTTTTCTTCCGTTTCCATTTTCCTAACGACGATGGCGATGGTGGCACAGGTAGTGAGATGAGTCAAAATTGGCTATGGCCAAAAGTGCTGTGCTCACTTCACACCCTCATTCGCTGAGTAGATTCCTTGCGGCACCTGCTGAGCGGTGGCATAAACAAAAGGCAAGACGATTCCCTCTAGTTGTTTCCCAAAATTAGTGAAAAAATAATAGAATCATTCATCTATCGGAAGCACATGCCTTTCCCCCACACGGGTCCTTTTTGTCCTGATAAAAAAAGGCTTTCACATACGATTGTATTGCTTTTCTGTCAGTTTACGCAGAGAATAACTAGTAAGAACCTCGCGAGTCATATAAAATCTAAACACGACAGACGCTCATTTGGCGGCCTGCAAACGCAATTTCAGTACCCGTCATATCGCACTTTTATGGTTGGCATGGGATTTTGGGACCGGGCGACGGTCGTCAACGGCCTTGCTGTTCCCGTTCGTCATCATCATGATCATCGTCGTACATTTCGAGGAAAACAGCGGTCCACACGCGTGGGTCTCTTAGCTTCTTTCGCAACAAAATGACGAACGTTGCCACCACGCAGAGGACGACGACGAAAGTGGAAAACAGTTTGGATGAGATTTTGGCAATTTAGGTCACTGCATGTGAATGTTGCTTTTTTATGTGGTTGATGCAGTGTCGTATCACTGCAGGAAGGGAAATATTCTCTGGATTGTCAGCTGGGATATTTCAACACTTCATGTATCAATAGTGTTGCTGATTCCATGTGGGTCATTCTGCGGGTCATTCCGCGCCAAGGAACCGAGAAAAAACACAAAAGATTAATTGACCTCTTACAATTTGGACCAAATTTGGAGGAAATGTTTATTTTGGTCTATCTTTTATGAGTCCAAATTTTTGTGCCGATTGAAGCACCCCCCGGTCCAGAGGAGCATTGTCTATTTATCGTGATTTTCAAGACAGCACTACTTTCTTTTATGTTGTTCGGAGGTGGCCGTGATAGATAATCACTATGGAAATTAACTAAACGCGCACGTAGACGAATAAAAACTACATTCATTAAAATACGCGACTATCGTGGTAAAAGGTGAACATGACAATAATCAAAACAAAATGGACAACATAAGTTTAGGACGGTATTCAGTTATGCTGGCGATGACGTCTTTCGTATGACAGCGCAGCTCTCGACGATGAGCCCAGCAGGAAAGCGATGGACCGTTATGGTTCACAGACAGTGTTCCCAGCGCTTCTGTTTCCGTTGCCCCAAAAACATCTCCCTTCTAGAACCGATGATACAGGTTGAACCTCTGGGGCGGTCTTCTCGGTCTTGAAGAGGGCCTTGGTAGCTGTACCTCTGGCTACACCCTTGGTGTGCTTGCAGCAGCCGATTCGAAGCTGGAAGATGTGGTGCTCGAAGACGAGGACGATGACGACATATCAGGGCTTGTAGCCGTAAAGGTAGTTGTTGACAACGTTGGCGTTCGAATAATATCGCTTTCAGTCGTAGTTAACGGATTCCACGTATCGAGTAGAGCTTCCAGTGGGAGTTGCTTCTGCTTCGATGACTGGCTGGATCCAGTACCTTGATCCGAGCTGGTTGACGTTCGACTTCTCAGCTGGTTCAGGTGCGATTGAACTAAACGACGACTATCGATCAAGACATTGTACATCACTCGTCCTACTCTTTCAACAATCGTGCCAGGAACCCAGTTCCAGGTGTTCTGGCGATGGACTTAGTAGTTCGAGACAGGTTCGTAAACGTCGTCCGAACATGATCTCCGACGGTGATAGACCTTCTGGCGCTGACTGGTTAGGAGTGCTTTGGTAGGCCAGCAAGAACGTATCCAAGGCTTCATCGGTCGAACTTCTTCTCTCATCAAGCTTCTTGATCGCTCGCTTGAACGTGTCGACAAATCTCTCTGCTTGGCCGTTTGATTGTCGGTGAAACGGTGCAGTTGTTACATGGTCTATTTCATTCGTCTTGTAGAACTGAGCAAATTCCGAGTTTTTGAATTGGGTGCCGTTGTCTGACACCAACGTTTCCGGCATCCCCAGGCGTGCGAAGATACTGCGGAGGATGCTGATCGTTGCGGAAGCCTTGATGCGACGTGTGCGGATGACTTCCAGCCATTTCGAAAACGAATCCACGGTGAGCAGATAGTAGTCACCGTCGATAGGACCGGCGTAGTCCACGTCGACACGTTGCCAAGGACGTGTTGGCTTGTGCCAGGGCACAGGGGTCGCTGCTGCTGGGGACTTTGCTGTCAAGGCGCATGGTAAGCACGCTTTCACGTAATCGGCTATCTCGCTGTTGAGCGATGGCCAATAAACGTAGCTGCGGGAGATTGCCTTCATCCGCTCAATACCGCGGTGCCCCCGGTGTAGTTCTTCAAGGCATCGCTTGTGTAGAGGAGACGGAATGACAAGCCTTTCGCCGACGAGAATGCAGCCCTGCACCGTGGTTAACGATTCACGGCGATGTTGGAAACGAAGAAGTTCTCGATCTGCGTCGCTGGCCAGGGAATTTGACTAATAGACCTTCTTGGTGCTTTGTTGTACTGTGTCAAAACTCAAAGGAAACACATTAAAAGAATCACACACTACTGACCTCATAACACTTTCCAAGGTGACGAAAGTGATCACGAAGTCTTTGTCGGGTTTCGCAGCGTTGCAAACGGTTGGCAGTATACACTAGAATTCCCTTCTTGCTCCCGAAGATTCGAAGTAGTGGTTGATGGTCGGTTTGGAGGAGGATGTTGCGTCCGAATATCATGCGGTGGAACTTGGTTACCGCATATATGATGGCCAATGCTTCACGATCCGTTTGGCTGTAGTTGCGCTCGGCTGGAGCCAAGGCTCTCGAAGCATGCTGGACGACTTGATTGTACCATCGGGCAAACGGTGCAGACCGATTGATGACGCATCGGCCGAAATGATGATCTCTTGCTTGGGATTGTAATGGGTCAGGAGCAAGTCCGATGACAAGATGATTTTTAACTTGTCAAACGCCCTCTGACACTCCGCTGTCCAAGCGAATTTGACTCCCGTCTTCAGCAGTTCGTCCAGTGGGTAGCGCAGAGCTCGCATATTCGGTACGAATTCCCCGTAGAAGTTTACGGCTCCGAGAAACAACCGAACTCCCGACACATCCGTGGGTGCCGGCATGAGCTTGATGGCTTCGATCTTCGATGGATCGGGACGAACTTCATGGATTCTACCCAGACTACGATGTCATTGATGTAACTGCTAGTGTGCTTGAGACCCGCCAACATGGTGTCAACGAGTTGCTGGAACGCTCCCGGCGCAGCTTTTACTCCGGGTGCCAGTCGGTTGACTTTGTAGATGCTCCGATGGGTGTTGATTACGAGGAGCTTAATCGATGATTCGCCGACTTCAAGAGCGGAGCGTCGTTCAAGCCCGTGGAATAATCACCGCAAATTCCGAATACTGCCGTTCGCCTTCCGAACTACCACAATCGGAGCAGCCCACTCCAAATAGTCGATTGGCGTGATGATCCGCAAGCGCTCGAGACGGTCAAGCTCACCATCGACAGCCTGGTACATGGCATAGGCCACGGGACGTTTGGTACGAAACACTGACCTTTGTCCTGGCTTGAGGTCGAGCTTTACCGTTGCTTTCGTACACCGTCCGAGGCGGCCTTGAGCCGCTCTACGATGGATGAAGAGGAATGGCTGACTTGTCAACAGAAGACGTTCATCGGAACGGAGTCGAGCTGGAATGCTTCCACCAAATCTAGACCCAGAATGTGTAGAACGTGACGTAGATCGTTCCCACTTGCGTTATGTCATTGACGGTGATCGAGCAATCGAACTCCGATAGTAGCTTCAGAGGATCGCCCGATTCGGTTTTTGCGTTCACTGACGGTGAGCTGGTTGGTGGTTTTCCTAGCTGCTTCCAGATCTCGGATGATACGACGGTGATGTCAGAGGCAGAGTCGAACTGCAGTCGAACCGAAACACCGGAACAAACTTTCTTCTCCCTCGTACATTGTTCGCAGAGAAATGGACAGTCTTCGTATCTACAGTGACTGTTCTCGTTCGTCTCTTCACCTGCTTCCGAGGGAATTTTCGATCACTTTCACATTAACCTTCTTTATGTCCATATTGGTTACATTTAGCGCACTTATGGTCTTTGTACTCACAGTCCCTTGTGTAGTGCATCGTTCCACACTTCCAACAGGGACTTGGTAGCACTTTTTTTTTCACTCACTGCACTACGCGACGACGATGAAGCACTGAAATGCTCCTGCCGTGTTTGTTGCTGCTTCTGGAACCGCTGCTTGATCACGTTCACTGTGTTATTGGGTCGCTCGATCATCGCAGTGTCATGCCGAAGATTCAAAAGACGTTGGCATTCGGTGGACAACTGCTCAAGAGTGACATCCGTCTTCTCCTCGATGCGCGCCAACAACCGGGTTCGAACTCAACGCATGTTTTGTTGATTCGGCAGGTGAAGGTGACGAAATACTCGGTCGGCCCTTTCGCTACTTGAAGGCATCGATAGCGTTTGCTGATGATCGATTCCGCTGCTCCAAATAGGCCTTCGGCAATATGAAGCTGCAATACCGCTCGTACTCCGCGATGTCAAGTTTCTGCATTAATAACCACACCTTTGCTTGATCATCCAGCCGGGAAGCATCCTTCGCGAACAGATCATCATAAAGGGTGATACGGTCAAAATTTGGTCAAGGGAAAACGCGTGTAAATCGGTGAAATCGTTTATTTAAAAAATCAAATTAAATTTCTTTTTCAAGTTCAATTAGTATAAAATTCAGGAAAAATATTCAGTTAGGCTTCCGCTTTTCCAAATCCGAATTGCCGGGCCTTACGCTTGACCCCTGCCATCAGATTTTGTACAGCCACCTTGTCCACCTTCTTCGCCGCAGAAAGCCAGTTTGCCTTGAACTGCTGCTCGCCCTTAGCAGTTTTTTTGGTCTTCTTTAGGTTCCGCTTGACAATAGCCCAGTATTTCTCAATTGGGCGGAGCTCTGGCGTGTTGGGAGGGTTCTTGTCCTTGGGAACCACCTGCACGTTGTTGGCGGCGTACCACTCCATGGCCTTTTTACCGTAATGGCAAGATGCCAAATCCGGCCAAAACAGTACGGAACAACCGTGTTTCTTCAGGAAAGGCAGCAGACGTTTATTCAAACACTCTTTCACGTAAATTTCTTGGTTGACAGTCCCGGAAGCTATGACAATGCTGCTTTTCAAGCCACAGGTACAGATGGCTTGCCAAACCAGATATTTCTTTGCGAACTTTGACAGTTTCATGTGCTTGAAAACATCTGCTACCTTTCCCCTTCCTTTTGCCGTATAAAACTCCTGTCCCGGAAGCTGCTTGTAGTCGGCTTTGACGTAGGTTTCGTCGTCCATTACCACGCAGTCAAACTTCGTCAGCATCGTCGTGTACAGCCTCCGGGATCGCGCTTTGGCCGTCGTATTTTGTTTATCATCGCGATTTGGAGTCACTACCTTCTTGTAAGTCGATAGTCCGGCTCGTTTTTTGGCTCGATGCACGGTTGTAGACGATACACCCAGCTTATTTGCGGCATCTCGGAGAGAGAGGTTAGGGTTTCGCTTGAAACTACCGGCAACTCTCTTTGTCGTCTCAGCGGCTTCCGGTTTTCGATTTCCCCCCGATCCAGACTTCCTGGCTGTCGACAAACGTTGACCAAATTTTGACCGTATCACCCTTTAGTGCGAGAACCACGAACAAAACGATATGCTGTTCTCGGCGTCGTACCTGAACTCCTTGACGTTACTCGCCAGTGAGTCGAGAATCGCTTCGGGATTCGACGGTACGTGCAATTGGATGTTCTGGAGGGCATTTTGCTGCTGCTGGATGAACACGCGCTGCTGATCGTTGGCTTGCTGCTGGTTTTGGATGAGCTGATTCGTCACGAGCTGTTGTTGCTGAAGCTGCTGCAGGATCTGAAGGATGAGCACATCGGTCGGTATCTGTGACGTATTTGGCTTTGGCAGATAGTTTTGACTTGATCTTCGTCCGCTGGCATAGACAGCTAACGCTTCTTCCATGTGGGGGCACTCACTTCACGAAAACGAACACTAAAATCGCACTCCCGAGTAGCCACTGTTACTATCGTGGTAAAAGGTGAACAAGACAATAATCAAAACAAAATTGACAACATTAGTTGAGGACGGAATCCAGTTATGCTGGCGATGCCGTCTTTCGTATGACAGCGCAGCTCTCAACGATGAGCCCAGCAGGAAAGCAATTAAGCGTGCCAATTCAGGAAAATGCAACGAAAATTGGTTAGACTTTAAATACTAATAACTTGGCCAATAATTAATGAATTTTGATGATTTGTTAGTCGATCGATTAACCAGTGTTATAAAATTTGTGTGGTATGTCACACAATATATTTTTTTAATTTTTTTTTTTATATCTTTATTAAGGAGACTTTCAGGCGTTGGCTGGCTCGTCTCCGATATTTTTTTAATATTCAAATAGCTTAAATGAAGAAATAAGGAAATAATCAAATTCCCCATACATTTTCTACGACCGCAAGGTGCTCACCCCTAACACAGCCATCAGAAAGTTGATCCCTAACGACACAAGCCGAAGCCGCACATTCATTCGACGTTGCACGTTGGACGGTTCGACCTAGCGCCTTGTTCCCTGCAGCGTGGACATCGTAGAATTCCAAGCAGCTCAATACATACACCTCACACCAATCCAGGGAAATGAAAAGCATGCCTTTACTGTCGTGAGATCCACTGCCATGGTCCGTGGGTAATATTTGCCTATCACGTACCTAAAATTCCGTCGAATATACAGCTCATCGGAGTAGCTGTGATCCGTAGATATCAGAAGAATTTGAACATTGCAATCAGTACTCCTCCAAAAATGTCACGAATACACACCACATATTCATCGATTTTTAAGCCACTTACGATACTATTGACCGTGAAAAACTATGGAATATTATGGACAACAACGGCTTTTTTTTCGGGAAACTGACAAGACTGATTGAAACTACGATGGATGGTGTACATTGCTGCGTGAAGATATCTGGTGCGCTATCCGACCCGTTTGAAACACGCAAAGGACTTCTACAAGGCGATGGCCTTTCCTGTTTCCTGTTAAACATTGCGCTAGAAGGTGTTATGAAAAGTGCGGGGTTTAACATGCGGGGTACGATCTTCAACGTCCAGCCAGTTCATCTGCTTCGATGACAACGTGAACATTGTCGGATAAACGTTTCAGGCGGTTGCGGATCAGTACACCAGGCTGAAACGTGAAGCAGAAAAGGTTGGATTAAAGGTGAATACGCCGAAGACAAAGTATCTGTGAGCTGGAGGAATCCATCGAGATAAGGCTCGCATAGGCAGAAGCGTGGCAATCGTCGGAGATGAGTTCGAGGTGGCGGATGAATTTGTGTACTTCGGATCATTGGTGACGTCGGATAACAACTGCAGCAGAGAAATTCGTAGACGCATAATTGCCGGAAGTCATGCTTACTACGGACTCCACAAGACCATAAGGTCGGGTAAACTTCATCTCCGCGCTAAGTGTACCATGTACAAGAAGCTGATAAGACCGGTAGTACTCTACGGGCATGAGACATGGGCGATGCTCGATGAGGACCTGCAAGCACTGGGAGTTTTCAAACGGCGTGTGCGTAGAACCATCTTTGGCGGGGTATACGGAAACGGTATTTGGAGGAGAAGAATGAACCACGAACTGGTGCGACTCTATGGTGAACCCAGTATCCAGAATGTCGCTAAAGCTGGAAGGGTACAATGAGCCGGGCACATTGTAAGAATGTCTGATAATAATTCCGCAAAACTGGTGTTTACCTCAAATCCAGAGGAGCGCAGCGTGCTAGGTGTCAGAACCAAGTGGAGCAAGTTCTAGGAAGTGTGCGACGCTCGAGGAATTGGAGACAAGCAGCCAGGGATCAAGTTAGTTGGCGCAACAGGTCAAATCTTGAGGGACGTCGGACCAGCAAAAAAAGAAGAAAGAAGAAGAAGTGGTGAGTTTCGTGTTTAATTATCGAGTCAGTAATTTGACAGGGCTCAGTGTCAGTGATGAATACAAGATTCAAATAGTTAGGCCACTGGCATGCCGAAGCGCAAAACGAAGCGTTGCTTCGCGCGGCCATAGGGATTTTCATTATTGATAGTATTCCCTACAATCGATTTGGCACATCACTTGGCTTTCCGCGTCACCATGGCAACGGCCTTATTGTTTTTATTCGGCAGATCACACACTTGCACATCAGTCCAGCCGACAAGAATCCATCAACAATGGCGATTTTATTATGCGAAACAATTCGATCAGGTAGAGAAAATATTCTTTTCCCTCTTGAAGACGCGCATTACAATTCGGCAGGTTAAAATCTCCTGACACGAGCACTGTGTCGCCAGGATCAACGGTCTCAACGATGGACTCAACCAGCGAACGAGTTTTAACGGTCAATATTTGAGGTAGGTGGGATCAGTGATGCAAAATATCATGACACTCACTCGACACTCGTCAACGCTTCAACCGACTATCGCTGACAGAACGTTTTGTCACGCAGTGAGAAGTAGAGCCATGGCAAACAACAATCACTAGTAATGGTCATTGCTCACAGGCAAAACGTAACAGTCGCTGCAACGAAAACAGTGAAGACTTCCGCAGTACGATTATGAGAAAAAGCGAAACGACAGAAGAAAATGAAAATAATGTTTAGCATTCCTACTTTGTCTCGACACGCGCAACTGTGTGAGATACAAACAAATCTGGCAAAATGAAATGAAATCTGTTGGGCTCACTCACCAACACACTCACATAAGCAACTGCTTCAAAACGAGCACAGATGAGTGTCGTGATTGTCGGGAATGACCAGATCGGTGATGGAACACCACTGAGGACGATATTCATCAGTTCCTTTTTACATCTTTCGTCAACTTGATGGATGGTCATGGAGAGTGCTTCGACAAGCACATTGATAGGAATGTACCAAGCGTTACTACCATCAGCTGTTTGACGATCGTGATTGTGAAGGTCGCAACTCTGGGTGGAATATATCTACAACACAGAAACACAGACCCATTATTTGTATCCATGTAACGCAGATCGCTTCATTGATTTCAGCTCGTGCAAAATCAGTGCTGACGATGCGCCGATGAATCGCAATAAGCACTCCATCATCATACTGTTTGCCGCTGTTAAGAGCGTTTCTGTCACAGTGGTAAACGGCAAAATACGGGGGAAACAACATACCGTCCTGTAAAGCAGAATTCACGTAAGTTTCCACGAATGCATAAGCATCATAGTCCAACTCTAGCGATGACAAATACAGATTGTTTTACCTGTCGGGGTTCCTCTGATACTGTTCATGTTTTTTCTACTAGATGTTGATTGCAGTTTTTTCTTTCATAGGAGTTACCAAATTCAATGAATTAACCGATTGCAACTCCGTCTCATTAGTAAGAGTGAGGGTAGGTAAACTTGTGACATTATGACTTTCAGTGTGTCTTACATTCACTTCGTATTTTGTTTCAGAAACCTCACCCAGATCGTCGTCATTACTGCATTGCGACCACTGGCTGGCTAGAAGCTGAGAGTGGCGTGGAGAAACAGTCATGTGGCTGAGAGGGGCCACAAGTGTGCTGACGCTCGTAACGAAACGTGATGCTACCCCGCTCAACACCCACGATTTCACGGAAATAAAATCCCTTTTGCCAGCTTCCTGCCTGCACTTCATCCCCATTCCAATCTTGAACGATACGAAAGACACTTAATTAAGATCAACTTCCTTTCGGACCAACTTCACGACCTCAACAGGCTCATCCTAATTCAAGATTCCGCTGTACTATCTTCATTGGCGTAGCTAGAAAATTTATCTGGAGGGGGCCAAAGTGGGGCCTGCTGCACTTTTTTTTTAATTTTGAAAAACTACGGTTAAATAAAAACTCACTCAAATTACTTCAAGGCAACTTATTTTTGGGTACATTTTTTTGTGACCAATAATATAACATTGAGGCTTGCTATTATTTTAATGGTGAAACAATATATTTGATTATATTTATTCCATAACAACGATTGAGACCTCAATTGGGAGAGCCTTAAACGCTTACTGGTTTAGAATAAGAAATGATCGTTTGTTCATGGTTTTTGTAATGAAATCACAGTCCGGAACTTGTATATGTAAGCATCTCAAACTTAAGAAAATTTTCAGAGTAAGATAATTTCATGAATTATGTAACTAGCTGTTTTTTAGATTTGGAACATTTCACCATCAGTCAAATCTCAGGCATAGGAACCAACATTAAATTCTGGGAGTTTTAATGTTATAATTTTATAAAATTTTGACTGTTTCGAGGTAAAGTGCACACAAAATAAATTTAATACATTTAGGACGTAGGAAAATGTTCAAAATGTACAAGGGTCTTACGACTACGTCTGTGATTTCTGTATGGGGGTACACTTTGTGAAAACCAAAAATAGAACATGTAACGAAATTATGAAAGAATTTGAACGTCAATAACTCAGCTGCCCCTGGACCAATTTCAATAATTCTATCACCAATCGATTAGAAATATTTCTACGTATCGATAACAATGCTTCTGACTGATGATTTTCAACAGGAATCTATTGAAAAAATGGGAAATGTTAAGCATTGTCCAAAAGCGTTGAAATAACTAACAAATCCACTAATTACTTACATGCATATGCTGCAGATGCACAATTTAATGTTAAAATAAAAATGGTTTTGGGATCCCAAACCCATATGTTTTCAAGATTTTGTATGTAATTAAAAAGAATATCTGTGATACAAATCTTAAGCATCAATTCTTTGAAAACAAATTTAAATAAAAGTCAACGAATTTAGATTAATTGTCCTAATTATAAGACTTAGATAAAATTGCAATATCCTTCCTATACAGTCATTTCATAAACATTCTAGTACATAAATATTTAAAGCAAATAAGAGTTTTAATAATTATAATATGTTTTACCTAAAGAAAAGTGCCAAATGTGCCTGATAAAAAAATTTCGACGAAATTCTGTTCAAAATAAATTTAGTGGACTTAAAAAAGTTTTCGATATCATAGGCTTCGACAAGTTTTAAATCTCCTGGTCTTTAAAATTCGTTATTCAAGATCTTAGGAAACTCACCTTCATTCTGAGACTCACAGCATTTCTCGAGAGAAAAATTCTTCGAGATACGAAAATGAGAAAAATTAAGATCTAAAAATTTCGAAAAATCTTAACATGTGGCAAACATTGTGAATAAACAGGATATTATTTAATTTCATCAGGTTTTTAAGATACCTGATTTTGAATGTCATGATTCCAATATTTAAAGAGAAAAAAAAAGTAATAACGCATTTATCCAGAACAATTTTTTATTCGATGCATCGGACTTATATATATAAAATCAAGATATAACTATATTTCTAATCGAAAGGAATGAACTTGAAACTTGCAAGATTGTGTTCTTGTCTATAACAAGATAGTAATTTAAAATTATTTTTTCAAAAGTTGGTATATTTTTAATATTTTAAATTTAGTAAGTTGTGGTTTAACCCATTTGGTATCAATTTATTATTTGCAGGTAAGAGCTTTTTCAGGTAATTTATTTAATCAAAAAATACACAGAAAAAGAACAGAATGTTGTATGTGCTAATCCATGCAAACTATCCTGCAGCTGAATTCCGGACAAACAATTCATCGAAAAGAAAGAAAGCTATGCATATTAGGTATATGCAGAAATTGAAATTTCTGCCCGTAATTCATCTGCAAATTTTTGACAATATAGCTAAACCACCAAGGCACGGGTCTTCTCAATAGAGAATGTACAAATATGACCAAGAAATCAAGATTCATCATTCAAGATTCTATCTGATTCCATTAGCTGAAAAACTTTTGAATACTTCCTGATCAACCTAAAAACTACAAATATCCAGTGAACCTTACTAATATCTTCGACTATATGGAGATCTTTTGAATATTTCCTACTGTCTAGGAAGGATGTCTGAAAGAATATTCTGTAACTTATGTACGTTTCCTGAACAAAACTTTATTCCAAATTCCATATATTTTCCCATCACTCTCAATTCTACAAAAATCTCTGAACATCTTTGCACTTCTGGAAAGACACCTCCAAGAAGTTCATGGAGCTTTTTTGGAGTAAGATCTCTGAAAAACTGCAACGATGTTCCCTAAGCTAAAGCGAAGATCCCTGAAATTCTAAAAAGTTACTAAAAGAACTCTTACTAAATTCTCTGAACTTTTTAAAATTCCATACACTTGCACGAAGTTTTACGCAGCTCCTCAAACTGCTACAAAATTCGAAAAACTTCTATAAAGTTTGCTGCATTTCTAAGTTTCTCGTTGATTTTTCGCGAACATGAACGAAATTTCTTGAATTTCTAAATCTTAGGTGAGCGATTAGAAAGACCCTGCTGCTACTGCTTCCCGACAATTTCGTGGATTTTCTCTGTATTCTTCATTATGTCCCCTCGTTAACTATCCAGCATTTGACCGTGTTGACTCATAACCGCTTGTGGTAGATCATTCGTAGAACCAAGGGCGCCGCGGAATCAAGCACTACTCATAAATTTTCAACTAGATGGGCAAATCCAGTAGATCGAGCTTGACTTGACCTCTGCCCACATACTCGCATGGAAGTGCGAGCAATTGAGATGGACCGTGGACTTGCAGAATCCTTGACAACCCACTGCAACCATTCTCGTCGGTAATAGAGACTGCACAGGCATGACAACGATCCTCCATCTTGCACTACCGATTTTAGATCTTCAAACGAAAGTCGACACCAAGAGTCATATTATAACAAACGGCAAAAACTCCCTTTCTGGGCAAACAATAGTCGATCACCCTAAAAATAATTTTCCCATAAATGCACATACTCTTCATCGACATTTCATCATTCGGAGAAGTGGCCAATGCGGTGTGACGTTGAGGTAAAACTAGACCATGCGTATCACACGCAGGCTACACCCAGACGTCTCCGGCTTGGCTCGTAAGCGAAGAGACAGAACAACGGAAACGGGATCGGCCTATTTAGCTCCCAAGAGTGGGAACGAGGTTAATCTTTCTCTGCACTGCTGGAAGGTTATTCCCACGACAGCGCACAATATAAAGTGAGCCGGCTGGAATGTGTACTCATTTTTTTCTGTCGTGCGCTGGGAAATTCCTCCACCGTCGTCCTCGTCTTCGTTGGGTGGTGGCATCAGCCAACAAGCAGTAGCACGAAGGATATATTACGAATGCCATAGGGGCAAACGTGGCTGAGCTTAGGAAGTGATGATTATTCATAATTAATGATGTAATTAATTCCGGCTTGTTAAGGTACCCTTGGAGTGGCAAAGCTGTGGAGTGTTTTATCGTGGAAGCCTCTTTCAAAGAGAAGCGAAGAGGCAAAGTGCAACCAGCTTAAGAGAGAGCATCTAACTATATAGGTGTTTGAAGAATGTCCTTAATAGCAACGTTTTTAACGCCAAAGGAATCTTAAAGTTAATCCAAACATAATCACCATAAGTATTGACACATCCAAGTAGCTCATCAAGCTTCCTGACTTGGCTCTTGATCCCAAATTCGTGTTTGCCAAAATCACGAAAAGTCTGGTCGTCAAGACCAAGGGCGGAAATGTTATATTGTCCCATCAAACAGAATTAGCACGGTTGGGAAATTTTTATAATTAATGCGATTTAAGGACCGGTGACAAAACGAGCCTGAAAGGAAAGGAAAAGGTGTTCCG
Organism: Ochlerotatus camptorhynchus; assembly: GCF_037179485.1. Classification (NCBI taxonomy): domain Eukaryota; kingdom Metazoa; phylum Arthropoda; class Insecta; order Diptera; family Culicidae; genus Ochlerotatus; species Ochlerotatus camptorhynchus. Next base: position 1,796,662 of record NW_027040943.1, read on the forward strand.
GAGGCGAAGCGAGTCGTCATCGTCGCGTTGTTGTTGTTGAGTGACGCTTGCTAAAAGACTTGAAATTGCCTGTTCCATAGGAGTAATGCGCTTCTTGATTGGCACTTTATTTGATGTCAGGTGAACGATCAGTATTTTTACAATTATGGTGTAAATGGATGGTTACACTCGAGAAAAAAAAACTGAATTAGCTGAGGTTTGCTTCTTCAGTTCTAATAGCAAATTATTTCCCAGCTTTAGTCGTGTTCTGAAAAGGTTTTGACACGGCATGAAATCCTCAATAAATTTTTGGAATATTTAACTGAAACTTTTCTAAAAAAGATAGAAAATTAAGGGGTTAGTGAGACTTGGGGGTAAGTGGGAACATTGTCTTGTGCAGACATGGAAAATCATTTACATTCATTTGCCTCTAACTTTTTTCAACAACAGAAAAACGCCTTTGGAAGATTCTCCTGTAACCCTGAATAGAATTCCTGTAAAACTCCTTTGAGAGATACCTGCTGAATTCATTTGGGACATTTCTCCTGCTCTCTTTTGATGGTTTTCTCGTGAACCTTTTTCAAAGATTCTTCCAGAGCCGCTCCAAAACATTTTTGAATAATTACTCAGTATCCATTGAGACGATTTCAACAACAGAATGCCATTGAAGCCGAGGGGGGCGACACATCTAAATCTCAAGTTTAGATGGTCAACAAATCTCACACTAGCGAATCAATCTTCGAACAATCTTCTTTCATTTGTCGCATCTACTTGCATCGCTCATCAATTTTTTGCAGGAAATCTTCAGAATCGTCATCAATCTTCTTTCTATATACTCAGTGTGCGCGCAGCTAGCCACAGCAAAACACAATCTTTTTTGCATCGTAGATAGAGTCGTCCCCCTCGATTGAAGCAACCCTTCAAAACCTCTGGTTAAAATGCTCTTCAAAATTCGCTTTCAGTGATTCCTTTGAAGGGGTTCTCTCGAACCCCTTGGAAGAATTCCCATTACATATTTTTCGGAAATTCCTTTAGAATATATTTGTAGAATGCTTCTACAATCCATTAAGGAGATTCTTACCTAATACCTATGGTAATTTTGCGGGAATCTTCCTGGGTGACTAAAACTCTTGTTTGGAATCTCTCCAGAACTGTTTTGTTGAATTCTTTCAGAACCTTTCTGGAAGAGTCTCCGAGAGGGCATGTATTCTTCCAGAATACCATCAAGTATTATTCCTGAATCCTGCATCACCCTAAATCATTTGACTGGGGCATTCTACCTGAAATTTTTTTAGGGGTTCCTGCATTATATTTTTGGATCATTTATCATCATCTATCTATTAACACTATTTTTTTTTTTTTTTTTTTTTTTTTTTTTTTTTTTTTTTTTTTTTTATTATAGTCACTTTAACACTCTTGGGTCATTCGTGACTTGTCCGGGGTGAGATTTGAACTCGTGACTTTGGCATGAGAGGTATGAATGTTAACCACTACGCCGGGGTCGCCCCCCTATTAAAACTAATTTTGGGCCTACGAAGCACAACCCGCCCTTTCCTCTATTTTTCGTACGGATTTTTTCATAAAATGGAATGTTCTCACTGCAGATGCCTTCAAAATTGATGATTGTAAGATTTGATAAAGAGTAACACATTGTTGAGATATTGTTAATAATCTACCACTGCTTCTTGACCCCAAACGTGGCCTACGGATTCTAAACTCGGCCTAACGCATTGAAACGCCATTGTAACGCAATTGAATTCACTTCGGCCAGAGTGCCTATTTTGTTTTTGAGAATAATGGGTGCGAACATTTATACATCACATGCTCTTTTTGACTTAGTTCGGTAGATTTTGAACAGAAGTATTTTACCAAACGCATAATTGACTTGTTAACGCCGAAATCATGGTTTTATTTGATGTTCTCTCGATAGACCCAAAATGGGCGATTAGGCCGATATAGCTCTCAACCCTATTCAGAATATTCCTACAAAATCTTAGTTTAACATTCAGAACTTGTTTTGGGGATTCTTCCATACCATCAGTGGCTGTTGGATCTTTTTAGATTCCTCCAGAACGTTTTTGGAACATTCCTTCCGAACCACCGAAGTGAACTTCTCCATACCACTTTAAGAAACACCTAATGTTGGGGGATTTCTCCTGAGCCCCTTCGAAGGATTTCTTATGTATAATTTTGCGAGATGCCATCAGAAGCACTTTAAAGGATTCCTTGATTTTTGTCCCTTATCATAGTGAAATGCTCACAGCAACACACCATTCGGCTAGTTGCCAATTGACGCTGGCAGGGTCAAGAGAAATACAACATCTGGCAACACTGCCGCCGTTGTCTTGAACATTTGACAATTAAGTTTGTTCTTAATGAAATAAGGCAGAAATTCCGGTAGGCGTCGTCACGTTTTATTTTTACTGACTGTTCGGATCCGGAATCTACAAATATCTGAGTGTTGTGGACAGTTTAGACAGAGAGTATTACAGGAAGTCTACTCTGAAGACAAGAGTCTGCCACAAGGTGGGACGCCTAGTTGAGACAAGTGGTTCGGGACGGCTTATCTTTGCCACGGTTTGGGACACCCAGTGGAAAGACTAGCTTCCAATCCTTGGTCACGGAGTGAGACACCCGGTTGAAGGATTTGAATAAATAGCGAGGTGAGAAGCTCGCTTTAATATTAGTGAGTGGTGTGGGACACCCACTCGAATTGATCTTTGTCAAGGAGAGGGACATGCAGTGAAAAGATCAATGTTAAACCTTAGCCGTGGAGTGGGACACCTGACTAAAGATTAGCTTAAAGTATTTGCCACTGCGTGGGCCGCCAAGCGGAAAGATCGTAAAAATCATTGCCGTTGAGTAGGACGCTTTACGGAGTGATCGATATCGTTTTCTGCACAATGGTGAGAAGCCCGTGAGAAAAGCAATACTCTTCCTAAAATAAGAAGCATGCAGTTCTGCAGTGTTGTGGAAAGTACGTCAGAGCTACATCGAATAGAGATGATGAAGATACAATCCCAACTTATCATTTATACTCGAATGAAGCAGAGTCAAAGGACATTTTGAGCAACGAGGAAGGATCCGATGAAATTGAAGGAGTTGAAGTTCAAGCTGGGATAGCGCGTTAACTTCCGACGGAGTTCCTCGTTGCAACGGTTTAGGAAAACGAAAACGAGACTGAAAACACGACCCCGGTTGGGGCACCGGACACCGGCACGAATTCGAGTTACGGGAATGGTTTGAAGGCAGTGACTGCTACCTCAGGTGAGCCTATTGCCACGAACACCAGACTAGACGTGATGCAGAGGGCACTGATTGACTTGGCACAGATAGTTCGTGAGAAAATTACCACGGAACAAGATCCTCCCACTGTGGACCAAGGCTGGAGTGAGCTAGCCTCCCCTACAGTAACCATGACTAATCCACCTGTCCTTGCCCCGTAACGTGGGTAGATCATCTTTCCGTGGTATGTTACGGGATGTAAGATCTATCACCGATTCATAGTCCTCACTACCTACTTCAAACTAGGGGAACAGGATTTTTCAGTAATCAAAGAAACACATCTTAGTCCTTGTTACTTTTTATGCCTTGTTGATAGTGCAAGACTCGGCTTTGTCCACTGAGGATGATCGTGAAACAAGAAAAAATGAGTTAGTTAGTTTTCATCTATGTGATTCCTTATCTTCTATTCGTTGTTCCCTAGGTTGAAGTGGTTAAGACTAGGGTTCTGATACATGGTCATTATCGGTATCATTCCTTTGTTTTGTTGCTATGGAATCCAATTTTAACTGACAAAGGGGCGCGCCTTTGGAGGGTTATCCAACACTCCGAAGGGTATAAAGAGCGGGACCTTTCAATTAGAGTCGGATCCTTGCGATAAATGCAAGAATGATAACTGTAAAGAAAATCTAATACTTCATCATTTCTAGATAGTGATGGAGTAATACGGCATGCACTAAACTAAGCATACAGGATATACTACAATAGATCAAATTACTGGTCGCAGTGGTGTTAGGTCCCGAACAGAGAAAAAAAAACGTTCGGTTTGGCAACATTCTGCGTTTCCCGAAGGCTGTGAAAGCAACGACCATGTGCACCACATATCTGGAGAAGTTCTAAATTTCAATCTCCCTCAATGGTATGACAAACTTTGCCCAGCAGGCCCAATTGCTCTACTTGGCCCTTGGAGATGAACTTCAAGGGATCATCCGCGCCGCAGTCCTCCGCCCAAGTCTTGCAGATACAGACAGCTACAGCTAGGTAACATTTCAAGTTATTTGCGCCATGAAACAGGAACGTGGAGAATCAACGGTAGCGTTCCGTGCCAGATTGGTGTTGCAAGTCCAGCTGTGCAAATACAGCGAAGAAGACCAAATTCGTTTTGTCAGATCCCAACTTTTAAAAGAGATGACAAACAAAGAGCTAGCCAGGACGGCTCGCATGTTTAATTACGATACAGAGTCCGTGGTTCAGTCCGCTACCCAATGTGAGGCTTTCGAAGATGGAGCGTACTCGGAGATCAGCGGTGATGTACAAGCAGTGCACAGCAGAGTTGCGACCTATCACAATCACGATCGTCAAACAGCTGATGGTAGTGACGCTTTGTACATTCCTATCGATGTGCTCGTCGAACCTCTCTCCATGACCATCCATCAAGTTGACGAAAGAAGTAAAAAGCAACTGGTGAATGTCGTCTTCGGTTGTGATCCTTCATCGATCTGGTCATTCCTGACAATCACGACACTCATCTGTGCTCGTTTTGAAGCAATTGCTGCTTTGCTTGCTTATGTGAGTGTGTTGGTGAGTGAGCCCAACAGCTTCCGTTTAAAGTTGCCTGCTTTGTTTGTAACTCACACAGTCGCGCCTGTTGAGACGAACTTGGAATGCGTAGGTATTGTTTTCATTTTCTTCTGTCGTTTCGCTTTTTCTCGTGATCGTACTGCAGAAGTCTTCACTGTTTTCGTTGTGCCTTTCATCATCAGCAGCGAGTATAACGTTTTGCTTGTGAGCAGCGACCATTACTGGTGATTGTTGTTTGCCATGGCTCTACCTCTCACTGCATTTCAAAACGTTCTGTCAGTGATAGTCGGTTGATGCATAGACGAGTGTCACGTGAGAGTCATGATATTTTGCATCACTGGTGCACAGTGGTTCAGAAGGGTGTTTTTCGGGTAAAAACTAAAACATTGCACAAAGATGCAGTTTAATCAAATTGGTGTCTTCAGACAATTTTAGATTTGAAAAAAGGCGCATCTGATGAAGAGGTCGTCTATAATTTAAATGCCTTAGAAAAAAAATTGAATTTCTAACTTTTTTTCTATGCGGCTAAGAAAAATAAAAAAATTGCGCAAAGTTGTATATCTTATCATTCACACAAACTTTGCTGAAAACATCAATGGTTTAAAACGTCATTTTCATTGAGATATGAAGTATTTTTAAATTTGATTCTTTCACGGCATACTATGTTTGAAAGAGTTTTCTCAATTACTAAAACAGGCAACTTTCTAAAATACTTCAACACGCTACCTCACAAATGCAACTTGTTAAGAGCGTTTATGTGTTCAAAACATACGATATTCTGTTGGATAATTTGCAAATTGGGGCAACCAGTTTTTCAAACGAATCAAATTTTACGTGCTTTGGTGAATATTTTCATGTGAAAATATTACGCTGGATACATATCTGCGACGTTTTGAAGAATACTAAGTCGAATACTCGTGTATTGCGCTTTCGATAAGTTATATTTTCATATAAACGCAAGATCTTTTTCTGGTCGTAGTCCCCAGAAGAAGCTCTTGCGTTTATATGCAAACATAATTAAATTTTGGTTTCTGAGGTTTCCATTCAACTTGGTGCTCTACGATCTCGGCATTCGTCTTTCCTGTTTCGTAAAATAAGGTAATGCATTTGAAATTAATTTCAAACATCATCAAGCTGGCGGTTCAACACAAGATGCTGCGGCAAACATCAGTTCCTTTGGAGAAAAATGCTCCCGAAATTCACGTCCTATTTGTTTGGTTCTTGTGCTCGACTATGAGAACGTTTTCTTGGGGCGACCCTTGGCGTACTCGAGACGTTCAGCGTCTCAAAAATTAGTTTTCCCTTCAACCAGTTCGAACAGAGTTTTTCAAGTCTTCCCCAATGACGGCTGCTTTTCCTCCACCAATTGTTGAACTTGGCAATGAAACTTGAAATCTTTTTTTTTCGCTTCCGTGATATTCAACATAGGGGAATTTACGTATTCTCGGCAACCTAAGCAGCGACCTTCTTTCTATAGCCTTTTTCTCTATGGAACGCCAACATATGCAGTATTGGTTTGTTTACAATCTTTTGCTGCCAGCTGCTCTAACAATTTCAGTCGAAAGAATTGTCAAAAACTGTTTTGAAACGCTTTTACAAAGCTCCAATCTTCTCTAGTGAGAGCGAGTATTGTCGGCAACCAGTTTTTCTTCGGCAACCGTTCCATTTGAACTGCATGTAAATCTGCTGTTCTATTATCGGCAACTCGAAATCAGCAACAATTTGTAGTGCGTGTGTTTCATTTCAAGAAAACCCTGCTAGATTGCTTTTTCTCAGTGGTAAAAATATAGTCACATTCAAGCTGAAAGCATAAAGAATCGTTTGCATGCATTCAGCGAAGTGTTTTCGTAAGAAAATCCAGTGAAAATAGTGTTTCAATTTCGGTTGCCAAAAATAGTCTGTCATGCCGAAGCCGTCATTTCCCCTACTACCAGATATTTTTTTTGTACATGATCCAACAGCTCGGTCACAACTTTTCCTTCCATTTAATGGTAAACCAGCTCCTTGTTTGCAATGAATATTCCTGCAAATACTTATGACTAATAAAAGTCCTACAATATTTGTGAAAATAAAATTACTTTCCGTCATCTTCGAAACCCTTAAGCTGGGTTTAGACAGGGCAAGTCAATTGATCAAGTCAGTTGAATTCAACAGACTTGAATGCGAATTGAACGTGTAAACCATGCCATTCAACTGACTTGATCAACTCACTTGACTTGAACGAAAGTTGAGCCAGTCTCAACTTTTTCGTTCAAGTCAAGCAAAAAGGGAAAAAAGGAAAATGGCCGCTTCTGAAAATCTGCGTGCACATCATTAAAGGTTAAACGAATTGGTGGTATTCTTTAGTGAACTTGTACGATTGGTCAACATCGAAGTCAACATGTCGAGGTGGTCCGAAGAAAAGTCGCTAATATTTGTCCAATACTATGGAAACTATGGTTGTCTATGGGACACCAGCAGTGAACAGTACAGGAATCGTGATGCACGGAACCGGGCGATACAGTCATTGATACGGGACATGGCCGGGTCCGGCATAAATATGACAGATACGGAAATAAAAACAAGAATAAAGGCCATACGGACAACGTATACTGCAGAGAAAAGAAAAATAAATAAATCAAAAAAATCCGGCGCATCTACTGATGATGTCTACGAGCCAACATGCTGTTGGTTCGAGGAAGCAGATCGATTTTTACGAAGGGTAACTGATGTTCGTCCGGTCTTTGAAAACTTGGTAAGTTTATAGCCGCCAATATAATGCAACGATCAAGTTACGGTCATAGAAGGAGCAATTTGTCTAATCGTAATAATTTTCAGGATCAGCCGTCGGATCTGAATTCCCAGTCGTTTCGTGAAAACCGGGAAACAACGTCGAGCCAACTTCAGGTACCATTGATAATAAATTGTTCTGGAACAAATTTTATTACTACTTATCGCATATTTAGGATTCACCGGATTCACCCGAGTTGCCAACCACTCAATTTGACTACGATCTGAACAACGATGAAAGCCTGACCCAAGAGGGCCCAAGCAGGATTTCGAGAACCGGTAAAAAACGTCGGACCAATGCTACATTATCAGCAGTTGATAAACTCGAGCAAATATGCCAATCTGCACGAACTGGGCTCGCAGAAGATGAATTCGATATTTTTGGGAGCCATGTAGCGGCTAACTTAAGAAAATTAAGTGTAGTCAAGGCTCTTGACTGCCAAGCCGAAATCAACAGTATTCTGACCTATGCTCGAAAATCAGAACTCACTGCGTTCAACAACCCCGACGTTAACGTAACGACTGACAATAAAACTTTGTACAGGTCATGTTCGTTTACACCAGAAAGATTTGGAGAGATAGAGTTTGAAACAACAGGATTGGAATATACCAGCATAAATACGCTTCCGGCGGAGACGCTGACAGCAACCAGTGCTCCCGAAGTTACAAAGTCATCCGCATGTTCTACACCGGTTCAAAATGAAAATTCGGCCATAAACGGAGAAAATCTCCAGGTATATACGTCTTCCACCAACCTTCAACCCGAAAAGCAGCCACTTTGTGCCACACAGGCACATCCTGAGTCATATCCGGTCGCCATTAGGAAAGTTGGTGGTGCTGATCCATGGAATCAACTAGTTTGGCATGAGGGAAATTTGAATTCCGCGCAAGATCTGCTTTCGTTAGCTATTCAATCTATTATGGATTAAACGCATAAAACAAGTAAGTATATTCAAAAAAATAATTGAGGGAGTTTCCATTAAGTATGTCACGCGAAAATCACCACCTGCACCATTATTGTACCACGCATACTACTACTCCTCTGCTCCTAAGACCGTGACCTACTTAATGGATCGCCCCGTAAGTTGAAACATTAACAAATATTTTTGCAGGTTCTCCTTCCAACGGTTATTCAAACAACAAAACTATAAGAGTGATTGGTAGTCGGATTTAATATTTCTTGGAGAGGATCGCACATTTCTTCGTTATAACTTCGATGTATTCTTCTTTTTTTATTTGCTATTTTGCGCATTTACCTATCTAACTAAAAACAGTTCCGAATAAAACAAATTGATAACACTTCATCTTTGTGCACTTTTGGATTTATTTCTTAAAATCGCCCTTTTGGACCACTGTGAGGCGGAAGTAATGTACGGCTTGTAGTACTTGTAAACCACACCTGCATTCAGCCTTCCCTATGCTGGTGCGGATGGACAAGCCCTCCCGTCGGTTGCAGCAGGCCCATGGCGGTTTTCAACAGGGTGAAAACCGCCATGCCGGCACCCATCTCGTCAACCTGGTGTGGGATAGCAGATAGTGAATTCATTTGAAAGACTAGTGACTTTGGTCATAATATAAATTAAAATACAGATTCTCTAGTGGAGATTAGCCACTTATGTTTTCTTCTCCACTGCAAATCTGGTCTTAAATAAGTGGAAAACTTTAACTTTTCTCTGAATCTAATCACACTTTATGTAGAACAAAAGTTTTTCCAACATCTTGATCTAGGACTGCACGCTGGCAGCGCGATTGGCGTTGAATCAGAATCTTGGTTCCGGCTTTGTGTTTTTGCGTTCGGGTCTTGTTGAAATATTCGTAGTTTCCCTTGTAAGTGTTGATCCGCTGCGAATACATATACAGCATATCCTAAGGAACCGTATCGAAGAAGTTCCGGTCGTGGAACATGTGGTAATTGCATGTTGATTTCCGACAGTTCGTGGCTCAGTGGATCCGGCATAGATCTGTGCGTTCAGTTCCTTTTCCTTTCGCAACGATTCTGACCGAACCAATGTGTCATCACCAAATCCTGCTCGACGTGCAGAATCATAATGTGGCTTGGAATCTGCTATCAAATGAATCGGAGCACGTAAGTTGAAACATTAACAAAAATCACCATCACTGAAACTAACTTTTTATATAGGAAAAATACATAAAGATTGTTAACTGATCCTATGAAATCGTCGTCCTTTGATCTAATCTGAGTGAATGGAACTCAATGTGAGGTACTTATTTATTTATTTTTAGTCTGGATTTTATTCTTACACCAACTAATTGTTGATTTCGTTGTTGATTATAAAATAATCATTTACTGCCATCATTTAACAGCATTTAACTGCCATGGGACGGCACCTTTAGTTAAAAAATATTCTGCATAGTTTTCTCGGATAGCAGATGCTTGACGGGTGTGATTATTGCTGCCTTGTCTTTCGAGATGTTCCATTGCCATTGGTGTTTGCCTCCAGGCACCGGGTATAATATGACCTGTATCTATGTTCTCTACATCTATCATGCCGGTTGTGGTATAAGTTGACGGAGATGTTTTCCTCAACCAATTATGTAATGCTGTTGTTGCTTTCACAACGCAAGTAACTTTGTCTGGACTCAGAGGATTCGGTTTCTCATAAATCCTGAATTTGGATACTAGTAATCCAAACGCATTTTCAGAGACCCGCCTTGCTCTGCTGAGACGGTAAAGGGTGATACGGTCAAAATTTGGTCAATATCAACTTGACGTATTTCTTTCAATTTTGCATTTAAAAACCCTGAACACCCCTCATTTTGAAGGTATGTGTGTGTAGAATGTTGCTCCTATTTTGATTTTGGAATTCACTCTTCAGTTGTCAAAATGCCGTCCAAGCAAGAAGAGCAGCGTATCAAAGTTTTGCTCGCGCATCGCGAAAATCCGAGCTACTCGCACGCAAAGTTGGCAAAATCGCTAAAAGTTGCCAAATCAACCGTTACAAATGTAATTAAAGTGTTTGGGGAACGTTTGTCGACAGCCAGGAAGTCTGGATCGGGGGGAAATCGAAAACCGGAAGCCACTGAAACGACAAAGAGAGTTGCCGGTAGTTTCAAGCGAAACCCTAACCTCTCTCTCCGAGATGCCGCAAATAAGCTGGGTGTATCGTCTACAACCGTGCATCGAGCCAAAAAACGAGCCGGACTATCGACTTACAAGAAGGTAGTGACTCCAAATCGCGATGATGAACAAAATACGACGGCCAAAGCGCGATCCCGGAGGCTGGACACGACGATGCTGACGAAGTTTGACTGCGTGGTAATGGACGACGAAACCTACGTCAAAGCCGACTACAAGCAACTTCCGGGACAGGAGTTTTATACGGCAAAAGGAAGGGGAAAGGTAGCAGATGTTTTCAAGCACATGAAACTGTCAAAGTTCGCAAAGAAATATCTGGTTTGGCAAGCCATCTGTACCTGTGGCTTGAAAAGCAGCATTTTCATAGCTTCCGGGACTGTCAACCAAGAAATTTACGTGAAAGAGTGTTTGAATAAACGTCTGCTGCCTTTCCTGAAGAAACACGGTTGTTCCGTACTGTTTTGGCCGGATTTGGCATCTTGCCATTACGGTAAAAAGGCCATGGAGTGGTACGCCGCCAACAACGTGCAGGTGGTTCCCAAGGACAAGAACCCTCCCAACACGCCAGAGCTCCGCCCAATTGAGAAATACTGGGCTATTGTCAAGCGGAACCTAAAGAAGACCAAAAAAACTGCTAAGGGCGAGCAGCAGTTCAAGGCAAACTGGCTTTCTGCGGCGAAGAAGGTGGACAAGGTGGCTGTACAAAATCTGATGGCAGGGGTCAAGCGTAAGGCCCGGCAATTCGGATTTGGAAAAGCGGAAGCCTAACTGAATATTTTTCCTGAATTTTATACTAATTGAACTTGAAAAAGAAATTTAATTTGATTTTTTAAATACACGATTTCACCGATTTACACGCGTTTTCCCTTGACCAAATTTTGACCGTATCACCCTTTAGTTGAAAATTCTTTCTTTTAAAGTCATATTTTTCCGAGAGTATGGCTTCATCATGTACGGTTTCAATGGAAAGGCGTCATCGCCAACAATGAGTGTTCCCGCAGGATTCCCCAATCGGTTTTCTTCCATGTAGCGAAGAAGTGAGCTCTCCTGGAACAACCCACCGTCTGAAATCCTCCCTTGTGCACCAGCGTCGATGTATATGAACCGATAATCGGCATCTACTAAAGCAAGTAAGATTATGCTGTACGATCCTTTATAATTGTAGTAGTCTGATCCACTTTCCGGAGGATTTCGTATAAGAACGTGCTTGCCATCTATAGCACCAAAACACCCCGGGAAATTCCATTTGGTTGAAAATGCTTGAACAATCGGCATCCATTGCGTTTGTGAAGAGGGAACCTGAAGCTGGGTACAAAATTTGTTAGTAATATATATTTATATATATTATTATTAATGTCTTACGAAAATGTTACGTTCATTTAAAATAGATCAATTTAGATGGTCAAGTTTTGAACCAACCACAGCTTGCTTTTGGCGCTACTGTATATGGATAACAAATATAAAATACTGTGGTAGCCACTGTAAATTTCTGTCAAAAGCTCAGCAGTTTGATTGATCAATGTAATAATAATAACAATAATCATTCCGTACCAACTCTGTAAACCACACTTTGTATCGATTTTTTCTTGGCAAAGGAATCGCGTATTCGCCCTTATGCATGCTCACTGTCGAATTTAGACATAATGTGGACCAACAGGTCTGTGCCATAAAAAGGGAGGAAAGTCGATGAAGAGAATCGCTCAAAGCAAATAGGACCATTTGAAATGTTCATCGAGATTTAGACATCATTTTGTGGGCAATGTTTTTTTTTTTTTATGAAAGACAAATGTAAACATTGCCCTCAAAAAAAATCCTTCAGGTGGTGACGTCACCTTACAAGAGATAATTAATTTTGTAAGTGATTTTTTTTTTTGGTTGGTTGTATACATAACTTTTAATCGGAATAAAAAAAAGTATATGTAGTTTATGTTTCAGCCGGGAGTTGGTGTTTACTGCTAGCTCACAAACCGTGGGTACCTAATTATATAAAACGGGTCAAGAAAACGGCCAATTCGACCGCACAAGGGTTGTTTAAATCTGCTGCTGGACGGAACGGCTTGGTTTATTCACTTCAAGAAAGAAAATGGTAAGTTGCTCAGCAAGTTGGATGTGAAAGTAAGTCGGGATTACGTGTGGACCAAGCGAGGAACATGTATTACAGCATACACTGCACCAAGTAAATTACATTTTAACACAAAAATCGGGAATGGGTATAATAATAAAGTCCAGGATTAACTTACCTTAATGAAATTTTTCAAGGATTTGTAAATAGCTTCCAAGGTTTCTACCAGAAATGTAGAGGTTGTACATTTTGGTACTCTATATAAAAATTCCAGACTCTTGAAGGAGCCTCCGGTTGCAAGATACCTCAAGGTAATCATGAGCTTTATATGAACCGGTATAGCCGAGCGCATCAATGTGTCCTTTTTCATAATTTTTGGTCCAACTTTCGTCAATAGTTCTTTAAACTGCACAGCATTCATCCTCAAAAAATTTCTGAAATTGTATGGGTCTTCTAATCTTAGCTCATTTGCTAAATTATCAGAGGCTCCTTGAACGGCTCGTCGTTTAATCCAGTCTTTTATCCACACGCGTTTACGTTTTCGACTATTTTTTAAGTTTTCCGCCAATTCCGCAACCACAACCAGCACATTCTCAAGTACAGCCTTTTTTGCCAGTAATTTCGCCATGTTTAGAGATTTTTAACTTGTAAAAACCACAAATTTATTTCAACAGCCAAGAACTTGACTCCTACTCAACTAAATTCAACTCGCTTCAATTCAAGTGAGTTTATCAACTGACTTGCCTCGTCTAAACAAACAGATTCAATCGGATTGAATTCAAGTGACTTGAACCAAGTGAGTTGATCAATTGACTTGCCCTGTCTAAACCCAGCTTTAAGCTTCAGGGCGTGCAGTTTTCTTGTAAAATGCTGAATAATACTACTGTAAAATACTGAATAATGAAAATTTCGACTGATTCACAACTGGCGAAACTGGAGAGTATCGATACTACAAGGCTGGATACTAGAGATTCGATTGAAATTCGCTTCGTCAGATTATTTTCGGTTAACGATCCACAGTATTGAAGGTCTTGAATAGTTCTGATCATGATATCAGTTTTGATACTCTCCGAACCAACGAAATCCAAATGCATAGATTACTTCGTACAAATATTGTGAGAGGTGGTTCATGCTGATGGTTAATATTAACGTATGAACAACGTCTTTGTGGAATAAACTGGGGTGCAAATCGAAAAAAATAGTGTGACGAAATAGTGTCAGGTTTTTAACGCTTATAACTTGACCAATTATGGATGGATTTCGAATCTTATTAACCACTTGATTAAAATTTGATGTAAGATTCCTTTGGTGCAAATATTATAGTTGTTTATCAATAGTAAATTATTGAAAATTGATTTTTACCATGATCAACCATTCAGTGCTTGCTTGCTCTCGCACTAACTATGACTATCAGGCAGATAGCCGATAGTGAGGTTATTAAAGAGCGCACCTGCAATTTTTTGTGTTTTGGTGAATGTATTAACGCAAGAGAAAGTAGAGGGAAGTGAATCGATCAAAGCAGATCGAACCTTTTAAAATGTAAGTGACTAAAGACAGTCAAGTTCTTCTTTTCTTTATTTAACGTCGGCCGCAATTTAGACTGTGTTTCAATTGGTGGATATTTACTTAAAGTTGACGCTTCGAAAATAAATTGGAATGTATTTAAATCCCTCTGTTGTTGATCAGTTGATTTTCGAGAAGGTGAATGTCAAAATTGATTTCTTGTCTGTCAGAAATAATTCTGCAGGTTTATTTGAAAATTTTTCATCTGTCAAATTTAAGTGAAAATTCACCAAATGGAACACAGCCTTAGTGCCAATCACCGACGGAAATCGATTGACATCCATTGACGGCAATCGAATGTGCAAGAAGTCAGCTTGCACACCTGCGTATGATATCGCACCCATTCAACAACACACATGGGCCGGGACCAACGGCTTTACTTCTCTTCCGAAGGAAGACGTCACCAGAGATTTTTATGCCTCAGAAATTCCCCAATCCATTGGGTAAGAAAGACAGTCAAGTTATAGGCCGACCAACATGAGTTGATATATCCCAACCAACCGTCAAATCGCATGGAAATTGTTTGTTTTGGATGCAACATGGCAGCACATTGACAGGTCTATAACTGTGAAAGCTTGTTCGTGTGGTGTATTTGAAAACGCGCGAATTTATAATGCATGTTGCAAAATGCATCGCACGTGTAATTTGATTGAAGATGTAAAACAGTGTAACCGAATAAATTTAAAAAAATTTCCCTTGATTTCAAAAGTCTGTTAATATTTGTGGAAAAAACTAAAAAGTCTGTAAGTGTCTGTAACGACAAAACTATCTGTGAAAAAAAGTAAGCGGTTGTATCCAAGACACGACCGTAGATTTGACGTAGGCTAACGTGCCTCGGTATCAATATTCGGCGACTGTGTTAGGGAAACCACTTTTTTCCATATAGGAAACGCCTCGTTTTCTGACGACAAAATTACGCATTTTTGTACACGAAACGCACGGAATTTTTGGTTTATTCAATTGATAATATCAAAAGCGAATATTTATTGAGGGTATTTCATGCTAAAATTTTCCAATCGCGAGATTTTGTGCTTTTTTCTAGCATCATGGAGCAAACCTTCCCTTAAATTGAAGTGTTTCTGGTTAATCGACAAGGTCATGTGGTATTCGGTCATTGCGAAAATCTTATGTACCACTTCTATACTGTTACACATTTGACCACAAACGTTAAATTGCTGGGTGAATAATCAAAGAGCTTTGATGAGGCGAGCGAACGCTCAATGAAAATTTACTCTTAAACAACAATAATTTATAGTGATCCTGAAAAGAAATGTTTTGTCGTGATGGTTGAGTAATGCTGAGTTACTAGGGTGTTCAACACAGATGAGGTTGGCGAGCTGTATGTTGTTTGGAACGAGGGTGACGCGCTTGGCATAGATGGCTCAGTAGCGGTGTGGTTTCTTCCTCCTTCTGCGGTGAATCGAGGGCACTTGTGGGCAGCCTTGATAGCTAGCTGCTTGCGGGGAGCCTTTCGTTGTACTGTAGAACTATGTTCAACGCAATGCGTCAAAAGTAATGCTGCTGCTGCTGCTGCTGATGATGATGATGATGACGACCCTCCGGACACCACCACACACGGTGATTGAATAGCACCGTTCGGCGAGACCAGATGGAATTCGATTTTGAAATCTGTGTTAGGGAAAGCTCTTTTTGCACCATTGCAACAGTTGGAAATTTGTGTAATTGTCAATAGTGACCTATTGAAAATTGATGAAGTGTTCATTTTAGCAGATTTGTAGAAAAATTTCCAATCCATTGGCTTGTTTAGAATTAAAATCCATCCGCTATTGACAGAGTTATAAGTGGTCAAAACCTGACCACTTTTCGTAAAGTGGGCGATTTTGGTTTTTTGAAATTGCACCCCCAATATGTTGCCGAAAGACGTAATCCTACGTCAATGAAAGTCATTAAATTCACAGATATGTCTGTTAATCTGGCATCGTAGCATCTCTGTTCTGAAGGGAATTTTATGGGGATTATGAGTAACATTCAAGGGACCTCTATTTAAAGCAAATCAGAAGGAATTTCAAGGAGCATTCCAAGCGAATTCGGTCGATTTGGACACATCCAGCAATTTTGCCAACTTGGCGTGTGAGAACGTCGGATTCTTTTGCTGCGCGAGCAAAATTTGGACACGCTGCTCCTCTTGCTTGGACGTCATTTTGAAAACTGGAGAGCAAACGGTGAAAATTCTTCATAGCAACCATTGTATATAAAACCAACTTCCAAATACAGCATTTCAGGTTTTTTTTAGGTTTCAGGTTCTACGCATTTTTAACATAAATACACCAATTTGAAGTTGACCAATTTTTGCGCGATCCAGACTTTATATTATAAATAGTATTTCAGCTTCAACAGCATAATTTTCTCTTAATAGGAAACCGTGTTCTCCTGATACAACTTTTTAATTTGGCTCTTCAATATTTTGTGATTTTGAAGAAAGGATGATAAAATTAGCATTATGAGGAGAGCTGCAAGGAAGTATGTATACAAATTCAATGGGAATCTAATTCCATATCTTGCTAATAAATTCAGATAGTTTGAAAAAAGTCCTAAATGAATTCATATGACGTTTTAAAAATTATCAAAAACTTTAGACAGGTTTGGTAGGATATGTTTAACATATTTCCAACGAAACACAGAGCTGTGTTTAAGGAGGTTCATAAGAAATTGCCATAAGATTGTTGAAAGTAAAAGTAATTCTGGAGGCAATTTGAAATAAAATCCTAAGGAAATTCTTGACAAAATTGCAAAGATATCCAAAGATAACATCGAAAAATAAAAATTTTGTTAAGTTTCAGCTTCTGTACTCAGAAATTCAAGATACAGGATTATAATAATCATCAAGATTTTGAGACAATTGAACATATTGTAGGATCCTGGCACAGAACAGAAGTGGAAATTCAAATTAGAAAGTGGCTCCACTATGCATTGGCGAACACTAGTGCACCTAGAAGGCATCTTATGCCTGCAGGTAAGATAGAAAGCATGCTATGATAGAGTTAGTGCGCATAGAAAGCCTGTATGGAACTCTACAAGAACACATCGCTTGTTTTGATTCACCGATTTGTTTGCACTTCACCTTCTGTTCTGTGATCCTGTTCTTGGAAAATTGTTTAAGATTATGAAGTTTGATTCAAAATTCTAAGCGGGATAGTCAATATATCGTACATTGAATACGTATTAACAACATGCATATGTTAAAGTTTCAATCAAATTCCTGGCTATGTGTTCCGATTGTTTTCGATTCCCAGTTCTCCCAGGGAACCGGGAATCAGTGACTGTGAGGTAAAGATGGCTCTGCGGTGAGCAAGAGAAATGTGTTGTAAAAGGAACTGTCAAGTCGTCAATGTTGGCATGCCTGGGCGAAACGAGCACACAGGCTCACGACGCCAAGCTGCGGCCATGCTACTTCATTTGCGATCGAACATTGGACTGGGTAAGTTGTGTGTATCACGGTTTGTAAGGGTGATTCTTTCCGGAAGATATCCAAAAGCCCCACAGTGGCCATCCTGCTGTACCCATCTCGCACATTAGCGTGAGTGCGTCTATTTGTATCAAAATTTTCGTGTAATACAATTCCGTGGAATATTACAAAAATTTCGATTGATTCCGTGGAATTCTGCTATGTTATATTTTTTGGAAATTTCGTTTCTTATATTTCGCGGAGTAAGCTGAAGAAAATTCCTTTTCGTTTCATACCTTCAAAAATTTCATATCGCATACACACGCCCACCAACTTAATTGGTGTTCATGGCCGCTTTGTCGCTATAAAGTTTACTTCCCTGCCGTGAGGGGAGTTTCAGATTCTGCATACAGCACAGCAATAAACAAATTCCCTACGCATCCGGGCAATTCACGGTTAATTAGATCGTAACATGTCCCAATTAAAAACCAAGCTCGTAAAACATAAGCGTTATGAGCCTCCACGGCTACGACCTAAGAAAAAAGACGCTGACAGTTCCTTGAATACATGCAAAGTAGACCGGCGGAGCTGTGCATTTAATTTCAGCATTCCAGTATTGAATATTTCAGTGCTCCCCTAAATTTGTAACGTTGAATTAGACAAAACTCATTTCCCATAATAACAGACTCGCTGTCAGTTGTTTTCTTCCTAAGCAACTCTTTTTCCGATATTCAAATAACCCTTCCTGCTCAATGCAGGAGAAAAAGTAATTCCCGGGTGCTTAAATTCTAATTAACACAAATGTTACCCAAACCCCAACCGGACCCGTCTGGTTACCGCGTTGGGCACTTTTACACACATGCTCATTACGTGCCAGCCTACGTGGGATGAATAATTGAAAGGTTCCGAGAAAATACACTCCCAATTCTCGGAATGGCAAGGCCAACCGAACGACGGGGAACTCGAACAACATTTATCTTGTACCAGAAGCTATTTCGGTGTTCCTGTAACGTCTCTCACCTATAGTGGGCCTCTTTTCTTGTTTTTTTTTTTATCAAACGATGTATCAATGAACTTCCACTTTGGTGCCATATAACTTTGTAAAACAACCTTTGGCAACACCGAACAGCTCCAGACGGCGAAAGAAACGAGACACTCCTCGGTAGGTGATGGGCGGTATCACTCATCAATTATTCATTGAAAGCCCAACAGGGGTGCTCGTTGTTCTGGGCGGAAAACCAAAAGAGGATGACAAGCTTTCCGTAGGGCTACCAGTTACTTCGTAGAAGTAAGGTGGGTTAGCATTAGTAATGTTACTATTTCTATGAGTACACGGTTGGAATGGAATCTGCACTGGACTGAAAAAAGCCTGAAGTGATATGATTTGGCTGACGGCAGAATTGGTGACTGACCTGGATTGGACAAACAAGTGACTCGATAAAATTGTCGATCGGGCAAAATGGTTGCCTCCATAAGCCTATAGTCAGCTACTACAACTCAGCTGGAAGTTTTTAAGAAGCACGCCTAAATTTGCACCCCATGTCTCGAATGTTCATGTGCTCTCTGGTGCTAACTCAAAGTTCATCACGATTGAAGGCATATTTGCTTCACACAAAGTGGGAAAATTTATTGCTTTCGCCATAAATCTGGCCTGATCCGGCGATTTCGTCCACGATTACCGCACAGGTTCTCTGGTGGAACGCGTGTGAGCAGCAAATTGGCCCTCTCAGCGATGATTGCGTCATTATAGCTCATTTTGACTGCGATCGGCTCTCCATCGCATTCGGGAGTCATTTGATTGTAGCTTCCGGTCGGACACATTTTGTTCGCCAGTTCAGATCAACATGTCAATCAGAAGGCTCCCCCGCGAGGCCAGGTGTTTTCACACCCACATCTGTACGTGGGCAATCAATTTGCCACAGTGATGTAACGGGTTGGAAACCGGTTTCCCTCGTCTGCATCCGTTAATTGGACAGTTTGAACGCGAAATCGAAAAATCATTGCCGTAGGTCAGCGAAAAGCGTTGCTCAAACAAAACAGATTGTTCCGGGAAATTGTTGCGTTACGAGTAAAAGGGAGGGGTTATCACCATTGTGTGGATTGAATGGGAAATATGAGTGATGTATCAACTCTGTGAAATGCGGAAGCGATCAGATTTTAATCGATAAGGGAGCCAAATTGATTGTGTGTTGATGGAAATGCAATTACAAACAGAATCACGCAATTGTTTGCGGGGAGGTTCTGACCAGTGCTGAGATTTTTCATTGACGCGATATTGACAACATTATGTTCAACGTCATCACTGGAAGAATTGATTCTCAATAATGTCACATTTCCAGGTAGTCAAGGGACGTAGATGCATGTTCACTTTAACGGCTTTGATTAATTTCTTTAATTTCGTTACAAATTTAATCAATAACAAAAACTGCACACGTTCGTCACTGACAGCATGGCCACTGCCAATTGACATGGTTTCCCTTGAAGATGACTCCTAACTCAAATGAGCGACCAAAGCTGTTTTGTAAATATAGCCGTGCATTGTCGAGGTTCTACAACACTGACTGTGACCTAGTATTGGAACTGGGGGTAAGTACGCCCGGCCCCTTAAGCACTGAGACTATTTTTAAATAATAGTGAGTTGATATGGTTACCATTTTCTATGTCAAGGTCTCATAGCCTAGTCAGTAAAGGCACGGTATTACCGAGCCGGAGGCAGCTGGTTCGATTCCCGGTCCGGTCGAGGGGGAATCTTTGGGTTGGAAATTGTCTCGACTTCCCTGGGCATAGAGTATCATTGTGCTTTCCAAATTCATGCATTGGTATATTGGCATCGAAAGCTCTCAATTAATAACTGTGGAAGTGCATTTAGAACACTAAGTTCGGAGCACGCAGTAAGCTAATATGCACTAAGCAATAAGCTTGAAATGCGAATAAGAAAAAGAATATCATGTCAAGGCAGTCATGAATAGAAATTGTGTGATAGCAAGGTTTGAAGAGGTTTTTTTGTAATTACAAAAAAGGGCCAAAAATTTACGTACTTAAATCAGGAGGAGGGGGTAAGACCGGTTGTCTTTACCAAACGAGCTTTTGAAATTCTTAAATTTGATTAAATTATATGTTTCCGAGGTTAAGTGAATAATGATGTTATTCATAATGATTAAGGGAGCGTGCATGAGAAACTTTACACTTTAAAACTGGTAACTATTTAGAATTCAGAATCAGTGGTACTACGTTTCTGGCTCGCTAACCATAAATACGACTGTGGGTTTGTGCATAGAACTTGCACGGTAGTCGAATTAATTAGTAGTGTTCAAACAAGTTATCCTGTTTAAGTTGCCCATTAAAATTCTCAAACATGTCCGATGTTGAGAAAAGTGTGAATTTGTGGATGTTTTCATTCCGTTTCCCTTTATGTTCACCAACTCTCTAAAATCCTGGTGCAATTTCATATCACAACCAAATTCCTTAAATTTTTTTACAGCTGTTGGGGGCCTCAATACAAACCGAAATATCCATAAACAGTAAATATTTGTGACTAACCCTTTTACCTAGCACTCCACATAGGGTGACGGTCTTACCCTACTTATCAAGTGACGATCTTACTACACCAGACCATATGTTGACATAGACAACGTCTTACAGGAAATCTAAAATTGCAAACGTCACGAAAAGGTGTTAGGTTTTGAACGGTTATAACTTTTTCATTTATGGGTAACATTAAAATCCAAATTCACCAATCGATAGGAAATAACTCTACAAATAGGCTGAATTTTTTTTTCCTTTTTTTTCTTAAAAATTAGTATTGATAAATGTACAAATTAAAAGTAAAAATTTTATCACTGTGTTCATGTAACCAAGAATAAATGTTTTTTCCCAAAACGACTCTCCATAATCGAGTAACAATTGGTTGCACATCGTTCTGCTTGAACCTGAAAAATGATAATAGAGCGCTGCTGTCGTGTCTCCGTCCATGAGAAAGCGGAGAAGAACAGTGGTAAGCCGAATACAAGTTGGGTTCCGTACCAAAGCGGACTATGAGTTGGTCGACACCAACCTGAGGACTTCTAAGGTGAAATTCTTCACCCACGACATTCCCGGTGAGAAACCGTTCAAGATCGTCATCAGGGGCCTACCAAAACCCGAAGTTTATCGAAGCTGAAATCAGGGACCGGTATAAGCTGGCCCCAAGTGCCGTCTATCGGATGACAAGAAGAGACGAGAATGTGAAGGCGTATCCGGATTGCCTTTTCCTGGTACACTTCCAGAAGGGAACGGTGACGCTCAACGCGCTGAAAGCCATCCGCTCCATCAATTTCATCATCATTCGCTGGGTGCCATATCGTGGCGGCCATTGCGATTTGACTCAGTATCAACGGTGTCTGAACTTCGGACACGGCACCCGAAACTGCAACATTAAACCACGCTGCGGCAATTGCGCTCAAGACCATGCCACCTCCGAATATGCTGCGGATGAAGCTGTCGCGTCCAAATGCGTCAACTGTGGTGGTGCTCACCAAGGATCTGACAAGCTGTGCCCTAAACGCGAGGATTTCAAGCGCATCCGAAAACAGGTGTCCACCAACAATCAACCAGAACAAAGTAAGGATAAAGTCTCAGCTTTCACGAAGGAGGACTTTCCGCCTCTTCACGAACAAGCGAATTCGCGGGTGCGATCTGCTCCCCCTCAAGAAACGTCTGGATCTTCTGCTGGAAAAAGCTCTCCATCTCCCCCTGGATTCTGGAGACAACCAACAATGCAAAACAACAACCCCAATCTGTTTTCAGCGTATGAACTGATGAAAATTTTCGTCAACATGACCGGTGTTCTATGTAAGTGCCGCAATAAGCCCGAGCAGATCCAAGTGCTCGGTACGTTCATCATCCAGTATGGTATCTAAACCCACCGAAGGCAATACCAACGCTCTGGTCTGCCTGTCCTTAAGACCCACTGTAATCGCCTAACAAAAACCATCCAAGCCATGGTGGACCTCAGAAACCAGGACTTTGCTAACAGGATCCGCTCTCTCCCAGATTGTGCAAAGCACTTTTGGAAACTAACCAAAATTCTTAAAAATAAGTTAAGACCCATTCCACCACTGACCCCACTGGATTGATACGGCAACCCAGTGGTTCATCTGTTAACCTCTGAAGAGAAGGCTGCCGCGATAGGTCAACACTTCGTCAGCTCCCATAATCTCGGACAAAACATCGTCAGCCCTCATGAATCTGAGGTAGCTGAAAATGCAACCAATCTTCATCAGATTCCTAACATTTTTCCAGAGGAATCCGAGATTACGGCTGACGAACTGTTGGCCTATATCAAATCATCTAAAAACATGAAGGCCTCAGGTTTCGACAACATCCTGAATCTGGAACTAGAACATTTGAGTTCCAGATTCTACAACCATCTGGCACTGATTTTTAATCAGTGCCTCAGACTTGGCTACTTCCCCTCGTGTTGGAAGTCAGCTAAAGTCATACCCATCCGGAAACCTGGGAAGGATCCGTCCTCTCCTTCAAGTCATCGACCAATCAGCCTTCTCTCAGGGTTATCAAAACTGTTCGAAAGAGCAGTCTACCACCGGCTCCTTACATCTGCCGAACAAAACAACATCTTACTCGAGGAACAGTTTGGTTTTCGGAAAGGTCATTCGACCGTCCACCAGGTGACTCGAGTGACAAACATTCTCAGACGGAACAAGTCTGTTTCGAAAACATCTGCCATGGCGTTGTTGGACGTCGAAAAAGCGTTCGACAATGTCTGGGATGTTGGCCTGGTGTTCAAATTGCAGCAGTACGGTCTTCCAACCTTCCTAGTGAAGATAATAAACAACTATCTATCGGACAGGACGTTCCGAGTCTCTCTGAATGGCATCACATCGGATGCTTTCAACATCGGTGCCGGGGTTCCACAAGGAAGCATCCTTGGCCCAATTCTATTCAACCGGTTTACCTCAGATATGCCGGCTCTTCCTGATGGTGGATCGTTGTCTCTGTTCACAGCCCTAGTAGCACGCTTGTCACAAATCAATTGTAGAAACTTATATTAGACTTATTTCAGTCATAAACAAGTTGCTGTAACTTATTGTGATGAAAGTGTGCTACTCGGGAGATGACACATCTATCATCTACAAGGGTAGGGTCATCGGAGCTCTGACTGCCAAACTTCAGAGAGGCCTGGACGTCCTGTCTGAATATTTCAACAACTAGAAGATCCGTATCAACGCGGCAAAGACCCAGGTCATCATCTTTCCACACTCAAAATCTCCCAGACTTGTTCCGTCTGAGAATAATAAGATCTGCTTAAACGGCTCAGTGGTGGAATGGTCCAAAGAGGTCGTGTACATTGGGCTAACACTAGACAGCAAGCTTCTTTTCAGGGAGCACGTTGACAAAACCAAAACCAAGTGCAACGTCTTGCTTGCTGTCTACAAACAAATCATCCTTCCCGTAATAGAATACGGGATGCCAATCTGGGAGAGTTGCGCCAAATACCATCACCTCAAACTCCAAAGGATCCAAAACATGATCCTTAGGATGATCCTTATCAGTCCCCCGCGGACTAGAAATTCTGAGGTCCACCGCCTCGCTGGTCTTCAGACACTGGAGTTACGGAGAGCTGACTCCATCGCAAGGTTCAGAGATTGCTGTAGACGATCCGATCAACAGATCGTCAGGCATCTGGCACGTTAGGTTAAGTAGGTAGAATAACAAATTAAAACATTCAAACAAATTACTTCACAAGAAGAAAATTGAAAAACATTACACTGTAAAACACAACATGTACAACACAAAATCAAAAAATTCACCAAAGATGAAGAGCCCTTCTGGCTAACCTCTTGCCCTGTATTAGCAATTGTAAACCACATAACAAATCAAAATAAAGAAGAATTTTACTTCTACTTACCATGTGGGTCATTCTCCATTCTGACGCTGAAAAGGTAGCATCTACTTCGAAAGCAGGAAGGAACAGCAGCTAGATAGCCAACTGACCGAACGACGGTAGCCAAAGCAACCCGGAAGAACCAGCAAATCAACCAAGCAACTGTAGAAAACCGACCGACGACGAGCAAGCGAGCCCTCTCCTTCTTTTGGAAGCGAGAGTTCCCAAGCGAGCCCTCTATCGTTCGACGGTAGCCAAGGCAACCCGGCAGCACCAGCAAAGCAGCCAATCAACCAACCGACCAAACGGCGAGCAAACGAACCCTCTCCTTCTTCTGGAAGCGAGAGTCCCCAAGCGACCCCTCTGTCGACGTTAACCAAGGCAACCACCGAGTACCGATCAGCAAACACCAGCAGCCTACTACGATCGAGAACTTGGTACGGAAAGCCCTCTTATTCAAATAAGTAGCGCAATCCAACCAAATCTCGAGTAGGATGATGCCCTGCTACGACAATGGCGCAGTCGGTGACGATGTCGAATCTTCTATCAAGAGGTAAGCTTAGGAATTGTGAGAAATCATGAGATGATATGAAATAAGCGGATATCAAAGGTGTATTTCAATAGGAAAGATGAAATATATACTTGAACTCTTATGGAAAAGGAAGAGTTCAATAATTTGCCACAATTTCAGTAATATACAATGAATGGACTCTTATAGAAAAGGAAGAGTTGAAGTTAAATAATATTCCAATTGAAAAGATGGAAATATTAAGAAAACTCCGATGGAAATTGCAGATGTTTTTTTTTTAATAGATAGAATTATGATTGGATAAGCTTGTTTCATATTCCTCTTCGAATCTTTGTGTGGATCCTTTGGGTTAATCCTGCATTGACACCGATTACAATAATCAGCCAGGAAGTCGATTTGGACCAATTTTTAATTAATAAAAAAGTCAATGTTTATTGGTATCCAAGCCTTTAAGGGAAATTATTATAATTTTACAGAAAATCCAAACGGAAGGTTACGGAAAAGCTGAAGGACGAATGATCAAACATGAAGGAAGAATTGGAAAGGACGCTGATTGAGAAGGAAGAGCTAACGGCGCCGGTGGTGTAGTGGTAAGCGTGATTACCTCTCACCCCAGCAGGCCTGGGTTCAATCCCAGTCGGCGCCACCGGGATGTTCTGAGCAGGCTTCCAAAAAGTACAGCCTTCTCGCGACAGTTGGTTTATACCTGAATTGACTGTTGCTTTGTGTGCTTTACTACCGCTTGCTACCGTACGTTCAGATCTGAATTCGAAGTGTATTGGCAACAGCGCACGCACCAACGAATGAAAACTGTATTAGAACAGTCGCATCTATACCCGCTTTGCTAAAATCATCGTGCTTGGAACGTAGTTAACCGAATGGGCTGTATTTATACATTTCTTTATGACCAGGTTCTCAATGTTTCTGTCGTCATAACAGCCTTCACAAACCGACGACATCCCTCAGCTTACCCAAGTGGCTGTCACGAGACATTATATACAATTAATATACGGCAGTAGAGTATGGAAGAAACCCAGAAGAATGATCCCGAACAGATATGTCGGCCCGATGTCGGATCAATGTAAGGTCAATTTACGGTCGACGTCGGCCAAATGTCGGGTCGATGTCGGGTCAATTATGTGTTTATGTCGGGTCAATGTCGGGCCAATATCGGGTTGGGGTTTGGTAGAAGTCAGGTTGGTGTCGGGTAGGCTTATATTTTTCGCCGGAGACCGTGCGTTTTTAAAAAAATATCGGATGAAAATTTTGCAATGGGCAGCACGAACGTGATATCAACCGAACGAGCTCCGGCGCCACACTGGTAGTGTAGTAGCAGTCTTAAGCGCCCATTACACATGTCAATATATTGACAATAAATTGACATACTGACAATATTATTAAAAAGGTGATATTGATGATGATGATTGATGACAAGTATTGACGAAAAGCTGATTTTCATTTCACTTTGTCAATACTCAGAATATATTGACAAAAAAAAACAATCAATTCTATCAATATCATCAATATACGAATATTGACAACATCAATGGCAATACGTTTGAAGCCTTTTAACCTCAATGTATTAAAGTCAATATTACTTTCTTAATTTCCCCACACAAGAAACATGGATCAGCGGGTCAAAAGAGAAACGTCCTTACTGGACCTATGCACTGAAAAAGTTTTCATATAGTTTCCATTGGGAACGCACATGATATTTTTCCAATAACAAAATTAATGATTTTTATCTGAAATTCAAATAACGTTCATACGATCACATGAATTGTATATGACAAATCACATAAACTTCATTGGACACATAAGGTTCATGTGGTTTTGTGATGCGATTCCCAATTATGAGATCACATGAAAGTTAAGTGAAATTCTAATGGATATTTTCCATTGGAAATGTGATTTATTTTTTGAGTGTGGAAAATACTAACTACACACTGATTTCGGATAACCTGAGTCGGTAAAATTTTACCCGGTTTTTGAACTACTGAAAAAGTCGGTAAAATTTCAAATTACCGTCACTCGTAAGAAAACAATAAAATCGACACATTATCATTGAACGGTTTTAAATAGGTCCGTACAATTTCGTAATAAATTTCAAAATTGTTGAATTGGTTGGTACTAGAAATACTCAGAGGAAGAGATGGGCGGAGAGAATGTTTTGAGCCAAATTAACCGTCAAAATCTGAGCCAATCGAACATTCCCATTAGAATTTTTCCGAGGATTTCTTATTCTTTCTAGAATAAATTTGAAAGTATTGCAATCGAACAGAAATTCAATCCCCTTTATGTTTTGTGTGCTTCTCAAATTCAACTAGGTTTTGGAACCAAAAACAATACAAAATGATCTTCGTTGGTTAATGAATGGCACCAAGTAATGTGCAAAATATTGCAATGCAATCAATTATTATTTTGCATGTAAATCGAATCAAAAATAAAAGTCATTTGAAATGCTAGCTTCTAGCAAGGGTTGCAAGATAATTAAGGAACAAATCCTTGCTGCCGTATTGTATTTTGTTTGCTCCGCCTATCACACCCTCTGAGCATTTCTAGTTGGTACTATCCTTTCACTCCACTGAAAGTTCCAATAAGAAACTGTCAATGTTTGTTAGAAGATATGATTTCTCGACGGTTCCGTCAACGCCAATATCAAATGTTGTAACTTTTTGACAGGACACAGAAAATACACAGGACAACATGATAACAAATTAATGGAATTTAATCAAATCGATTGTCGACTGCGTGGAATTACCACTTGTGTTGAATAACCCACGTTCATGGTATGCAGTTTCCCATAAATAAACTATTATGCTGATGTTTTGGTAAACATTCCTAAAGGAAAAACTTGCATATATTATTGAATTTGCGTTACATGTGAAACGCAGATAGTATTAATTTTATTTTAAAGTAAAAAAAAACAAAATTTCATGATTATGCTTGTGATTTTGTAGAAAATGAACATCGATATAGACGAAGCCTGGGTAGTGATTGGCGACTGTAAAAGGAAACTTTTTTTTATTTAGTTTGATATCCATTTTATATCACACACGAAGATTTAAACAAAATGCCAACACTGCATGCGTGAAGGTGCATTGTGAGTCAGTCGGTCTAAATGACGTACGTTCTCCCTCCTCTTGGGTGGGGGAAGAATATTGAGAAAGTGAAATGAAAATCAGTTTTCAACAATACTCGTCATCAAACCATCGTCATCAATATTATCTTTCAATAATATTGTCAGTATGCCATTTTTTTGTCAATATATTGACCTGAGTAACAAACGCTTTAGTGTATTGTCATTAATGTTGTCAATATTTATATATTGATTATATTGTAAGGAAAATTGACAATACGATGTTTGTCAATATATTGACATATGTAATGGGCGCTTTACGACATACCTACAAACAAAATTTCAAAGCCAGCAGCAACGAATCGGCAGTTTGACGGACTGCTTGTTGTGTGTACGAGGAACGTTACGAATGACCATCCGAGGCTGTCATAGCCGAACGAACAAAATACATGACTAAGAACGAGCTGTCGTGTACTGCACAAGACGGCAACGTTGCATGTCGTATAACAGCCTCACTGTGGGCTGTCGCTTATAGCTCAATCTCAAGGCTGTCATAGGAAAAAGAAAGCGACAGCCGTTGGAATACTGTCATGAGGCGGTACTTTTGGTATGCCTGGTTCTGAGGCATAACATCTCTGATCACGCCTTCCTTCGGATGGGAAGTAAAGCCGTTGGTCCCCGGTTCATGAGTTGATGGGTCAATAGGTAGGGTCCAGGCACAGAACAGAAGGGGAAGTGCAAACAAATTGGTGAATCAAAAGTGGTTCGTTTTTTCTGCTCAACAAGCGATGTGTTGTGGTAGCGTTCCACACGGAGTTTCTATGTGCACTCACACTATCATAGCATGCTGCCTATCTTAACTGCAGGCAGAAGATGCCTTCTACCGCTAGGTGCGCTAGTGTTCGCAAATGACAAGTGGAGCCACTTTCTGATCCGAAGTTCCACTCCTGTGGTCCAGGTGTGGGAGCTGCCTTCCTGACACATCGGTAGCATTGGTGCTCAGCACGGAAAACAAGATCGACGGAAAAAAACAAACCAAAAAGAGAAGGAAGAGCTGAGCCGAACCTTGGCGACTATGGGTCATGACGATGACGAATTCTGCGAAGCAAGATCGATCACAATGTTCCAGTCTTTCAGAGGATACAGCAATAGCCGTGTGCCGCAATTGTGACGAGCGTGCTCAATAAAGGTGAATGGAAGAAGAAACTTAGCCTCCGATGAAGATTGTGGCTGTCCAGAACACTGAAAATGACATGACGAATAACTGACAAATTTTACGACTTCCTTGTTTCGTTATTACTACAGCTTGTTAATTGAAATATCAAATTAATCGAAGTACACAATAAATATTGAATTGAATTGAATTCGGATTGAATTTTGCTTTAATATGATGGAACTGTTACAGGTACCACAATCTTCTTCAACTGATCTAAAAAGGGCAAATATTGACAGAGTTGGGTCTAATGTGCCAGATAATAAAACAGCGTACGTTGTAGAGTACTTTGCTGGTATTAGGGTTCCATTTTTTTTATTGATTCTGGTGCACAGGTCAACTCAATTACATATGAATCGTTCCAAGCTATTCTCGGGGATAGAACTGCCAATCAAAAATTGTACGAGCTAAGCTACAAATCAGATAAGGTGCTTCGAGCATACGCGTGTCAAGGGAATATAGATTTTTTTTTTGTTAATTACTTTATTTGTACGGGCTCAATCGAATAAACTTTACAGAGCCAAGTTATCATTTTCTTTATACATTATAAATGTCTTAAATCTAAAATTAAAGGATTGGAACCGATTACTCGCGGTCTTCTCGAGGTTAGTGGATGACAATTGTTTGGATCGGGAGAGGGAAAAGGAGATTTGGAATATGATTTTTGATTCAAAAATTTCACTATTTCTAAAACATATACTTAATCCTATCGACGTAATATCAACTCTGTAATTATACAATTATTACAGAAACAAATCTACAAAAAAAAAAAAAAAATACAAACACACCTACAAAACACAAACTAAACACAAGATTAATCAAACTAACAATCTATGGTTAATATTCTTCAAGAAAACATATATGAGTTGCATAAACTCCAGATCGCGTCTAGCCAAAATATCCCGAACTGGAACATTAGGTTGTCTACCTCGAGCCCGAAGGGAATCGTACAACTCGGATCTGACTCCACGGTGCTCAGCACATGACCAAATAATGTGATCTGCGTCCTGGTAACCTTGTTCACATTCACAGAGATTGCTGTCCCCCAGCCCAACACGGAACAAGTGACCGTTTAACGAGTAGTGATTAGACATGAGGCGAGACATCATACGAATAAAGTCTCGACCCACATCCAACCCCTTGAACCAAGGACACTTCGACACCTTAGGGATGATTGAATATAACCATCGTCCCAAACTCCCTTCACTCCATTTATTTTGCCAGCTGGCGAGGGACTGTTGACGATAAATGAAGAAAAATTCCTCGTAGGCGATTTGTCGATCGTAAATATCGCCTTCCATAGCGTCCACCTTTGCAAGTGAGTCCGCCATCTAATTTCCCGGAATCGAGCAATGAGATGGGACCCATGCAAAGGTGACGACAAAAGATCTTAAAGATAAAGCACTCAGAAGCTCTCGTATTTTCATGAGAAAATACGAGGAGTGCTTTACCGGCCTCATAGAGCGAATAGCCTCGACAGAACTGAGACTATCCGTAAAAATAAAATAATGATCTGGTGCAAGTGAGGCGATCGTTTCTAGCGTATAATGTATTGCCGCCAGTTCCGCAACATATACGGAACAAGGAGCATGAAGCATTCGAGAGGCGCTATGAAATTCGTTATAAATACCAAAACCAGCGGACGCCTCTATTAGTGATCCATCTGTGAAGAACGATCTTGCGGAATCAATTTGGCCAAACTTTGCAGCGTAAATTGACGGAACAATCATGGAACGATGATGTTCTGGGATTCCACGAATCTCCCGCGTCATAGATAAATCAAAACTAACTGAATTGCCGAAGTCCGAGAAGCATACACGATGGGGATTATGCTGTGAAGGGCTGACATCCTGAGTTCTGTACACGTAGTACAATGACATAAAATGAGTTTGAGGGTTTAGCTCAAGAAGCTTCTCAAAGTTTGCAATCACCAGTGGGTTCATAATTTCACAACGGGTGAGGAGCCTGAGGGATAATTTCGAAAACCGATCAGAGAGTGGCAACATGCCCGCTAACACTTCGAGACTCATCGTATGAGTCGAGTGCATGCATCCTAACGCGATACGAAGACAGCGATACTGGATCCGTTCCAGCTTGATGATGTGCGTTTTAGCCGCCGACTGGAAGCAAAAACTACCGTAAACGATAAAATCGTTGTCCGGTACAACGTTAGAAGATCTTGCGGATGGGCTCCCCACCACGTTCCGGTAATTGTTCGGAGAAAATTGATCCTTTGTTGGCATTTCCGCTTCAGATACTCAATGTGGGATCTCCAGGTGCATTTTGAATCGAACCAGACCCCAAGATATTTGAAGGACATAGAATGAGTGATCGGTTTACCCAAAAGTTGAAGCTTTGGTTGTGCTGGGCTATGCTTCCTAGAAAAAACGACCAACTCAGTTTTCTCCGTGGAGAATTCGATACTTAGATGGATAGCCCAAGTAGACAAATTGTCTAAGGTATCCTGTAAGGGTCCTTGCAGGTCGGCCTCTCTGGGTCCTGTCATAGACACTACTCCGTCATCTGCAAGTTGTCTCAACGTGCAGTTGTCCCTTAGACAATTGTCAATTTCTCTGACGTAGAAATTATACAGAAGGGGGCTTAAACATGAGCCCTGGGGGAGACCCATGTAGCTAAATCGTGAAGCTGTAGAGTTTCCATGAGAAAAGCTCATATGTTTCTCTGACAGCAAATTGTACAAAAAGTTATTAATTAATGGAGAAAGGCCACAAGCGTGGAGTTTGTCTGAAAGGAGTGTGTTCCGGGTGTTCCACGTTTCCGGAAAAGCTTAAACGCGTCGGACTTTTTACGATAAACCTCAGTGCATTGGTGGTCCCACCAAGGGGAAGGAGGTTTCCTACGGAAAGACGTTCCTGGAACCGGCCGAGTTTGAGCTTGAAGCGCGCTGTCCAAGATCAGATTGGAGAGGAAGTTATATTCCTCCAACGGTGGAAGCTCTTCTACCGACGTTAGGGCATCTTCTATCACATTCTTGAACTTTGTCCAATCGATATTACGGGTAAGATCGTACGCGACGTTAACGGGTTCCGACGGATTGAACCCACTGGTAACTGAAACTTTGATCGGCAAGTGATCACTACCGTGGGGATCTTGGATCACATTCCACGTGCAATCCAACGATAATGAGTTAGAGCAAAGTGTGAGGTCTAATCTACTTCCATTCGAGGATGGGCCAGCCAAACGTGTTACTTCTCCATTGTTAAGAATTGTCATATTAAAGCTGTCGCAGAGGTCATATATCAGAGTAGAACGGTTAGAACGGTCATACAGTTCCCCCAGCCTGTACCGTGGGAATTAAAATCTCCCATAATCAACCGTGGAACAGGAAGTACCGAACAGATATCTGGAAGTTGTTTGCGATTAACAACGGCTCTAGGAGGGATATAAACAGAAGCAATACAAAGGCTCTTACCTTTAATAGTAGCCTGACATGCAACATTTTCAATACCTGGAAATTGTGGAAGATTCACTCTATAGAAGGAATGGCACTTTTTGATCCCCAAAAGTACCCCTCCTCCACGCGAATCCTCACGATCCAGTCGAATAATGTTAAAATCATAAAAAGGAAGATCGATATCTGAAGAGAGCCAAGTTTCACAAAACAGCAAATGCATCACAATCATCATTGTGAATTAAAAACTTAAAAGAATTTAATTTAGGAATGAGACTTCGACAATTCCATTGTAGAACAGTGATCAAATCCCCGACCTCGTTTGGAAAATTATCCATCGAAGGAAATGATTGCTGCAATGAGGGGCCACTTCAATGTCAATTGCTTCAAGTCGGTCTTCACAGAAGGAAGCATTGCCAGAACAATGCTTTTGAGAGGATCAGAAATATTGAGGTACTTGAGAATATCGTCCACAATTTTATCAAATGAGAACAACCCGGATGAAGAAGGGGCCTCTGTTCTTAAAAATGGGCCATCAGGGGTTTTTGATTTCCCCGGGAGAGAGGGAATATTCTGGTTATAGTCAGTTCTGCGGAAACCAGGAGGAGTTGAAACTTCCTTTTTTCCATCACTCCTTGATTTGGGCAAGCTGATTTGGGGTTACTTATCTGCAACTTTCCGCGAACGGATGCGTTTTCGTTTTCGTGCAGAACCTTCCGGAAAACTGAAAGAAACTCCCTCCTCAGCCAAGTCAGAGTCAGACTCGTCATCAGACAAAACAGCAAAGGGATTTTTGTCGTTGGTTGATGGTGTGGCTGTTTTTTGCATTGCTGCAAAAGACTGCCTGGAACGCTCCTTAAGAGAGCGTTCTAGTTTCTCCCCGCGTTGTTTGTACGCCGGGCACGATGAGAGACCATGAGGAGTTCCCTTACAGTACACGCATTTTGGTGCAGTGACTGTGCAGGCGCCATCCTCGTGCTTCTCCCCGCATTTGGAACAGCGTGCCTTGCTGCCACAGTGAGAGGCCGTATGTCCCAACTGTTTGCAGTTTTGGCAGTTCATGACCCGAGGAACAAACAAACGCACAGATAGCCGATGGGGAATATAGATGTTGTTGCTACTTTTTCCGCCGAGCTCTTCGTGTCGGAAAAAAGACCTTTGAGATTTGAAAAGTTTTACGTGGTGCGCTAATCTTGAGCTCTTCTTGGATTCAATACTACAGTCCAATACAGTTTACTGGCAGTTGGCCTTGAAGTACCGGTAAAAGGAGGTACAGACCTAGATTGGCGATGTGAATTTTCCATAAGCAGCATTCACTAATAAAAATTCAATGATTATTTTTATGTGTCCCACACATGATTTTTAGCAATGCGATAAACAAATGATATTTATGTGTTGGACACATACTTCTTATGTGTACACATTAAACTACACAACAAACTGTACACAATACTATTCATTTGACTCATAAATTTCATGTGCGCTTCTGAGTGGATTCTGACGAGCAAGTGAGCCCTCTCCTTCTTCTAGAAGCGAGAGTCCCCAAGCGAGCCCTCCGTCAACGGAAACCAAGGCAACCACCGAATACCGATCAGCCTACTACGATCGAAAACTTGGCACGGAAAGCCCTCTTATTTAAATAAGTAGCGCAATCCAGCTAAATCTCGAGTAGGATGATGCCCAGTTACGACAGTTGCGTGTTTTTTCCTGTTTGCAGATGATACCGCAATAGCCGTCAAAGGAAGGATACCTCGCGAAATAACGAAAAAGCTTCAACGATACCTTGACGCCTTTGCTGATTATGCCACCACGTGGAAAATCAAAATTAATGCCTCCAAAACACAAGCGATCATGTTGCTCCATCGCCAATCGCCCAAACTGAAACCGGCTCCATCTTGTACTGTAATCATGGATGGCACAAGGGTTGAGTGGTCTGCCGAAGTAACCTATCTCGGGATGTTGTTTGAAGAAAAGCTCCTATTCCGCTCGCATGTGGAGAAATCTGTAGTCAAGTGTTCTGCCTTGGTTAGGTGTCTGTATCCGCTGATTTGCCGCAGATCCCGCCTCTAAAGGGTGAACAAATCATATCACCTGCGATCCTCTACGCAGCTCCGGTGTGGGAATCATGTGCACAGACTCACAGGAACAAAATCCAGGTCGCTCAGAATAGAGTGCTGAGGATGGTACTTGATCGTCCTTTCGACACAAGAATAACAAATTTACACGAAGAGGCAGACATTCCCAAAATGGATTCCAGAATTAACGAAATTAAGACTTAATTTGCACAAAAATAAAATAAACCAGAACATGCTTTGAAAGGTCACAACAGCACCCAATATAGTTTCTCTGAAATGGGTTTTTATTCGAATGTTCCAGAAATTGTTAAGAGTCTGTTTAACGTTTAGGAACAAGTCGGTCATGTTTTTTTACGTTAAAACATAATGTTTTAGAAAAAAACAAATGTAGGATACCTTCTGTACATTTTCTGATCATTATAAATCTTACGTATCACATGATTATTCAAGGTTATCAAACAAAATGGATTTTGCAGTCCGGTTTAGGTGGCCATCAGATATCGGAGGTAAAAAAACATCCAATGTACGTGCGAACAGGCTTGGATTGTCACGTTTCATGCAAATCAGATTGGTGGCAAA
Source organism: Ochlerotatus camptorhynchus (assembly GCF_037179485.1). Lineage (NCBI taxonomy): Eukaryota > Metazoa > Arthropoda > Insecta > Diptera > Culicidae > Ochlerotatus > Ochlerotatus camptorhynchus. The sequence goes on from NW_027040943.1 coordinate 1,832,111, forward strand.
GAATCGACGATTAACGGATTTCAACACCTATGCACGGTGCGTGAATTAAACAGAAAACATCCCCATTGACCCTGATGCAAGCTTCTATGGGTGCCATATGCCGGGAAACAGAGGTGATTTGCCTATGCAAACAATAAATTCAATCGAAAATGGATTACTCGCGCACGCTGCTACCACACCGCTTCACACCCATCGGTCAGTGAACATTTTCATTATGGTTTTGAGGGGGCCTGCACTCGTTCAACATTGGCCAAATGGGAAATGGACCGTGGAAAAATCTGACTAGCAAAACATTGGGAAAAGTGATGAGATTTAAATCGACAGGCGTGATTTAATTTAGTAGTGTCCTGATTGAAAAGCAATTACAACCGGATACATGCTATTGAAATTGTTTGTTTTTATGAAAAGGATTAACGAGGATGAAATGTTTTCAAATGATGAATGTACATATGCGGTGTTTGCCTATATGTTCAGTCTACGGAGTTATAACATGTTACAAGGCTATCTTACTGACCTTCTTGTCGATAATTATTGTAACAAGCTATAACTCTTTAGTCCGAACAAGGCATAACTTGTTTGCATGGCAATCAAGATTGTATAAAACAATCCACCAATCACCTGTCTCATCTCGAAAACAACCATCTGCCACATTTCCATTTGGATCCTCTTCAGGATAAAACCATCCTGCGGGACAGTCAATCTAAAAACAAAAAGTTGCCAAACACACTCTGCCATAAGAAATCCTCAAGCTCTGTCAGCTGTCAAGTTGCGAGTCCATCAAATGCCGACAGAACGTTTTTTTTTTCTTCCCCAAAATGAATTCCTCAAAACACGCACCACGGTTACCTGTCCATTTTCATTTCCCGTGGATGCGGACTTGATCCGATGCGCCCAAAGGTCCAGCTTTGCAAATTGAAAAGGACAACTTTTCGGACTGGCGGTGCGTGTTGCCGTCGTTCCCCGGCGAGAGGAGGGAGGACCTGTTCGTCGAAATCGATCCCAACTGGCGAGTTTTTCATGTTTTGCTTTCGTTTCGTCTTGTTAGTGCAAGGAGCGGTACCTGGGCCAAAGGTAAATATAATCGGATTATATTTTGGTCCATCCCGACACAGCAGAGGAATGTCAGCGAGGCGAAGGGGTCGGTGGTGGTGGATTGGTAGACGGAAACTTGCTGAACTTTCTTTTGGCAAAGAAGTTGTCGGCATGCAAATCGGAACGGACTGGCCTCGGGTAGTTTAAGTCAATTTTCAAGTTTTGGGTCGTTTCGGTTCGTTTGTCCTCGTGGCCTCATGCTTTGATTATTGCAATTTGATGGGAACATTTCTGATTGCAAGAGATAATTTGGAGGTAACCTTACGGTGTGGGTTCCTATGCAAATTAAGCGAAAGGATCCTTACGTCTTGGATTTACCTGAAAACCGAAATGGGATTTAAAACTTAAGAATTATAGGCGTGCCTTTTCGCTGAATTTATATCCTTCACTGAAAAACATTAAAAGTCAGTGTCCCGTTCTTTGGTTCGTATTGGGAAAAACCGGCTTTGAAGATAAGAGTCAAGACCAAAGTGTGGGTTGATCATTTTTCCTCTGCTTCTTAAACCTAGACCACCACCAAGTCGAGAGCTTAATCTGAGTCTTGGGTCTTTACTTTCAGTTTTCTTCATCCCACACTTCAAAGTTTTCCTTCTATTTATCTCACTCTCTTTGAAATTGGTCTGGAGAGATTCAAACGGTCATGGTTCCTAAATACATATAGACAGAAAACCATGCCCAACTGTTGACGTAAGTCAGACTTGTGAACCGGTGGTTGATTAATCGAATTCGGAATCAAGTGAAAATCATAATTTTCTGTTTTCTTCGGTATGAAATTCGTGGGATTATTAAACGGTCCCTTTTTGAAACAAACTGACGTTCCTACCAATCGTTTCGATCTTGCATTAGAATCTTTCTAAGTTAGCCTAGCTCATGTTTATAACGCTGCCAATCCAAAGGAGCATGAGCATGCCCGTAAATAATTTTCTTCTCCATGATTGACCATATGCTTTAAACAATACAGCAAAAAGGTTATATTCCATTTAATTCCACTTAATTTTATTTTTGGTATCTATGACAAATACGTATTTCGACTACAATGTGCAGTCTTCATCGGTTTCATTTCCACTAAAGAACTAATCCCCTTAATTAGTCATCCCCTAGGTAAAAACGTCAAGATCACAGACATAAAAATAAAACTACAATGTGTAGAATCGGATCCTACCTAACCAGAAAACCAAAGATTTAAGTAAACTATTTATTTAAAGCATTCCGCTAACAACCCAATTTCATTACTTCATTATGATGGCTACAAAGCTTTGGGGATTTTTCATTATTAGAGATTTCTATCGATTGTTCTCCTTTAGTTTATAATCGACTACATTGTTTATTTCAAAGTAAGAGGGAAGTTTTCTTTTTCAGTTGTATTTTTTGTCTCGATTTTCCAGCGACGTTGTCCTAAATCATAATAAAAGAGTGCACAATTGACGACACTCTAAACGCCTTGAGGATGAGCCTCTTAAGACAGTCTACATGGTATTTGACGGATGACCATAGTTCAAAAGGAATTATGTTTTGGGAGAAACCCAAACAAATTAGTCAGAGTCCCCATGCCAGGTAAAATAGGCCTGCTTACCCCAGATAGTCAAAGGATCCGGACCGAATGCAAGTCAAGAGAGTTGCAGAATCCAGTTCCAATTGCAGCATTGATGTTTGGTTCCAACAATAATCCGGTGCAGAACGGTCCTGCCATTCTGTAGATGCATCTGGAATCGCTACGATTGATGGTCCACCAATCAGTCAGCCGTAAAGTTCATTCTATAGACTGAACGATCTCGGAGTTTCGATTGACGGTGGAGGCTGGTGGAGTTAGCGGAACCCGTAATAGCAACATAAAGAAGGATTCTGCTTGCAAAATTATAGAGGTAATCACACCGGAGGTAACGAAGTCAATCTGAACCGCGGTATTAATAAACGCAATCGGAACCGTTAGCAGTTTCAGGGCTATGAATAGGCAAGACCAAGCAAGGATACAAAATATGAATGAATAACAAGCAGAGACAAAGCGGATCAAACGATGGCAACCGGTATCAGCATATAAATGCTGTTGAATATTAGTCGATGGAAGATGTGGATGAACGGATTAAAAGTAAAATGTTGAGAGCCATGAGAAATACGGATCAGAGGAACACTGGTAAATTTTAAGTTCGTTAATGAAAAATGTCAGCGGTGTTGGCCTCCTGTTTATGTATTAGTATGTTCAAAAGTTTAAAGCCATACAAAATCACTACAATTCAGTTGTTTGACTAGCTCACCAAAACTTGTATAGCTCAGTTAGACAAATTCAGTACCCCTTCAGCGATTGCTGACAACTAAACTACTGAAGGTCACTTTATGGGGTGGCTTTCTCAGTCTTTTAGTAGAAACGATTATTAATGATCTCGACCAACACAACGTTATCTATAGCTTAGCCTGTATAGACTGCCAGAAAACGTACATTGGGATGACGAGAAACCAACTCAAAACAAGAATCAGTGGACATCGAAGTAATATAAACCAATACACAAAACTAATCCAAAACAACCACACGAACACAGATGAAGAGATACATAACCTAAAGGAAAAAACAGCCATGATCAAGCACATCATCGAAGAATCCCATATGTTCAACCTAACACAACCAAAAATTGTGGACAAAACAAACAAAATATCAACATTACCAATATTAGAAATGTGTCACATAGCACACAAATCTAACACAGTCAACCACCGTACAGATGTACAAGGACTTAACAGCACATATGCAGGTCTGTTACACACAATCAAAAAGTCAACAACACGCAGAAGAAACACAACTGAGTTACTATCAGATCAGACACTTCAATATCAATTGGCTCACAATGATGATCATGTCCCACCGTAAATAAATAATGAAGGTGACCCCCCCCCCTTTTGTTGATGGTCCCACCATCTTATTTAAAACAAACGTTGCAGTGCTGTGCAAAAGATCACTTTAAAAAATTTCCTAAAAATTAACAGTAAGTACAGTATGATCAACGAACAAAATACCATTTCAACACACCGATTATTTATCCAAATTAAATTAGACAGGTCATGAAAAATCTACATTTACGCTGTCCTCGATTCGTAAAAGTTTGTAACGGGAAACGATAGACATTAGTGAGTTAATTATTTGTGTAATTATGTTTAATTTATATGTTATATATGTGCAAAACATTTTTTAGCAACCCTTGAGAAAGAGCACAACCAAACGGTCGAAACGTCGGGAACGTAAAAAAATAATCGTTTCTACTAAAAGACTGAGAAAGCCACCCCATAAAGTGATTCCAATCAACCAGTCGAAACCACCATTAGCACTACTGAAGGTCTATTGCTGCTTCTACTATCGCCGGTGGAAATTTGAGGTCGAATCCTTCTTGATTTCTAGGTTGTAGCATTGCCCGAGTAGCATGATGTTAATGTAGAGGCACATCTTCCTCTTAGGATTCAGTGAACGTCTAACAGAATGACACCCGGTACAGAACATTCTTCTCATGAGTCGACAACTTCTACCATCAGTCACCCTTCTCCTTATCGTGGAGGCCGACGATCAAGCGCTGTCAATATTCTCGTTCGTTTGGCATCGTTGCACCAAGAGGAATGAATGTTCCACAAAAAATACTTACATGCGTGTTATTTGATGCTCGTTTTACTTATAAACAGGATAGGCATCGTGATTATCCTGTTATATACTATGAAATATGCACACAAACAGATCGCTTAATCATCCGTGAGAACTTGACAAGGTAAACAAATAATCTCAAAAGTCATAACTGCAAGGTTGCCAAAGTCATGGGGTACTGAGACCGACAGCTTGATTGCCATACTTCGGCACATAGATGGGCACAGCTTTCGGCACAGATAAAGTACTCGGCACAGATTGAGATGTGTAGAGTTGAGTCACAGAACAGAAGGGGAAGTGCAAACAAATCGGTGAATCAAAAAGTGCTCGTTTTTCTGCTCAACGAGCGATGTGATGTGGTAGCGTTCCACATGGGCTTTCTATGTGCACTCACACTATCATAGCATGCTGCCTATCTTAACTGCAGGCCGAAGATGCCTTCTACCGCTAGGTGCGCTAGTGTTCGCAAATGACCAGTGGAGCCACTTTCTGATTCGAAGTTCCACTCCTGTGGTTGAGTACTCCTTGCCGCAAACTTAAGTTTTTGAGAAGCTTTGGCGGTACAAATCTTTAAAAGAGTGCTATCAGAGCAACCGAGATGAGCGGTCGCATGTTTCCGCGTATGTTAAATTTGATTAATTAGTTTTCCGCATGTGTTTTGTTCTCGAGTGAGTTTTTTTTGACGTAGGATTACGTCTTTCGGCAACATATTGGGGGTGCAATTTCAAAAAAATCAAAATCAACCGCAGGACGAAAATAGGTCAGGTTTTGACCACATATAACTCTGTCAATAGCAGAAGAATTTTAATTCTAAACAAGCCAAATTATTGGGAGTTTATCTACCAATCTGCTAAATTGAACACTTTATTAATTTCCAATAGGTCACTATTGAAAAATACACAAATGTCCAACTGTTGCAAAGGTGATCAAAATTATCACCAATTACCTGCAAACAGCGCATTCCCTAACACAGATTTAAAAATCGAATTGGATCCTGTCTCACTAAACGTTGCTCATTTAATCACCGTGTGTGGTGGTGTCCGGTCGACGGTGTCCGCAGCAGCAGCATCAGTAGCAGCAGTGCTTTCGGCGGGTGGCGTTGAACATCCAGTACACCACGAAAGGCATCCTGAAAGCAGCGAGCATCCATAGAAGGAAGAAGAAGCCGCACCGCGATCGAAATCAGTTTCCTCGTGAGTAGCTGTGGGTTATCAATGCCTAGCGCGTCAACCTTGCTCCAAACAATCGCCAGCCTCAACTGTGTTGAACACCCTAATAGCTCAGCATTACTCAACAATCTCGACTAAACGGTCCTTTTCAGGACCACCACAAATTTGTTAAAGAGTATTATTTGGACATTTGTCAAGGTCATCAGTTCCCGCAACCAGCTGGCTATTAAGGCTCAACCTGTCGGTGAAGGTGTGGAATTATAGACCTGATTGTATTAGTGAGATTAATCATATCGTCCGGCCATTTTCTTGAGACGGCGCTGTTTCGCTGGTAGGAAGTGATAAAAATCCACATATATAATTTGAAAGAAGTGGGAATAATTCGCTTTAGGTGCATATTCAGGTAAAAAAGTGAACGACAAGTTAAATTAATTAATTGATTAATAAAAAAATGATTGTCCCCATTTGTTTAATATAAATGATTTTTCTTCATACAGTTTTACCTGCTTTAAAACCAATCCCCAGAAAGCCAAAAAAATCAAATTTGTGAGAAAATTAACTCTCACGAGCTCAATCTCTCAATTGCCATGTTTTGTATGACACCCAATTTGTAATTTTCTTTTATAGATTACAAAATAGAGTAGGGTAGAGAACTACTTCGGCCTAATTGCCGATTTTGGGCCTATCGAGCAGAAAACTTCAAATACATCCATGATTTTAGAGTTAACAAGTCAATTAGGCGTTTGGTACGATAATTTAGTTAATAAGCTACCGAATGAAGTCAATTAGAACGCGTGATATGAAGGTTTATACCCATAATTCCCACAAACAAAAGAAGTTCTCCGACCGAATCATTTTTTTTTTTTTATCCGATAGGCCGAAGTGATTTCATTGGCGTTTCAATGTGTTAGGCCGAGTTAAGAATTCGTAGGCCGAGTTTGGCGTCAAGAAGCAGTGTTAGACTTTTGACAATATCTCAACGATTGGTTTCTCTTTATGAACGTTACGTACGGAAAAGTAAATAAATTTGAAAGTCATCAGTAATAATAACATTCCGTTTGGTGCTAGACTGCACTAGATTAAGAAATACTAAGTGCGGGTTGTGCTTAATAAGCCGGAAATGGGGTAGTTAACCCTATATGACACTACAAAACATGTCTAGTATCGCATTTAGATTAACATTTTAAGTCCCTCCTTTTTTACATATTCTGCTCAAACGATACTTTCAGCCCCGCCCCATTCATACAATTCGGAAGGATATCCTGTGAGGGGTGAGCTATTTTGAGTGCAGAATGTGTAAAGAAGGAGGGACTTCGGTTGTTAATCTAAATGCATATATAGAGGTACCAGACATGTTTTGCACTACACTGTCCTCTGTGAACAGTTATTGGAAAACAAATTATGTGTAGCTTCCGATCGATGCCACCGCCAACAACAGCAGTGACATCTGATGGAACATGAAAGCAGAAGCTTGACAAAATGATTAAGCCGTTTTTCCCTCGACTTTCATTTCGCTTCACAGGATTCGTTTTTTTTTACTCAGTCACCCTTTTAGTGACGTCAAAAGGTTTGTTTCGATCGGCGCTTACATAGGAAATTTAATATGGATTATAGAATTTTTGTAGGGGAAATGGCTCTAATGTTGGCCTATGGATCTAAGATTGGGCCCATCGCTAAAAATCTGCTATTTATCAATTTTATCCAGATGAATTTATGTATGATCCAAAATTAGGGGCATAATGTTGAGGTAATTAATTGATTTTTGAATTAGCACTCTATAAACCATGAAAAAGCAGACTGTTTGTGAGTTTTTGCCTGTTTTCAAGCAAGGAGTTAGCATAAAAAAACAATTCGCCAGCTGGTATTTCCCGGCAACTTTACAAATAAATACAATCAAACAAAATCATCATGCAGAACGAGGGTTTGTTTAACTTCATATTTCACAAAATTGCTTTCGAGTGCTATGACATCTTCTCCCGCAAAGTTTACATTTTGACATAGGATTACGTCTCTCGGCAACATATTGGGGATGCAATTTAAAAAAAACAAAATCGACCGTGTTACCAAAAGTTGTCACGTTTTGACCACTTATAACTCTGTCAATAGCGGATGGATTTTAATACTAAACAAACCAATTGATTGGTAATTTTTCTTCAAAGCTGCTAAAATGAATTTTTCATAAATTTTTAATAGGTCCCTATTGAAAATTACACAAATGTCCAACTGTTGATATGGTTATCAACATTCTTACCGATTGCCTGCAAAAAGTGGTTTCCCTAACATAGTCGCCAAATATTGATATCGAGCACGTAATCCTACGTCAAATCTACGGTCGAGTCTTGGATACAACCTCTTACTTTTTTTGGTTGTGGTATTGTGAACGGGTTAAAGAATTTTGTTAGTTCCGGGCCTAGTGCGATGTATTTTTTGTAATTCTATCTAATTGATTTTGTTTTCGCAAAAGTTTTGTTTCGAAATCACTGCTGCAATTGTGCTTTGTTTGCTACTTTTGTGATCCAGGATGACATTGTTAGCGCTTGATCTATTGTGTGTGCGGTGAGCCTTTTTTATTTTGGCTAAGTGTGTGTAGTAGATAGAGTTGGTGTGGTATAGAAATGAGTACAATTGAGTGAGCGTGAAGCGTGATAGACCGTATGTAAACGGCATCTCATTGGTTCGGAAATTTTGATACAGCTAAAGGTATAAATATGAGGCAGGGGAAATGGCTCTAATGTTGGCCTATGGATATAAGATTGGGCCCATCACTAAAAAGCTGCTATTATCAATTTTATCTAGATGAACGCGTCATTGAGACGCTACTAATGGATATTTTTGGTCGCTAATAAAAATTTAGTCGATTGCTGAATTTATGTATGGGCCCAAATTAGGGGCATTGAGGCCGACATTACATCCATTTCCCCTACCTATGCTCTTTGACATACATGCTAACATTGCAAATACAAGAAATAAAGTTCATTTAAAGTCGGGTTTTACTCGCACCCTCGAGTTGTTTGCTAGTTCGTTGCAATAGTGTTCGCGATTCTTTTTTCGCGGTGTTTGGTGAAGCATCATGCGACACCATAATGAGAAAACCACCGCGTGTTGACGCGACAGCTATTCCGGCCGAGAAACGATTCCGATCGGACACCGCCAGTGCCATCCTGGAAAACGGTGATGAACCAAAGGTGAAAAAGAATGAGAAAGTTCCACCGTTCTACGTAATAGGATTCCCAGAAGGCTTGCGGGATATAATCACCTTTTACATAAGCAAAAGTCTCAAATGCACCATGCGTAGAAGGCTACAAGCTGATGGTACCAGCGATGAACCACTACAGGGCCGTCGAGACGTTGCTGAAGCAAGCGACCTCAAGGCCGAAAAGTCTCTCAAGGTAGTCCTGTGTGGCCTCCCCGACTTGGTACCCGACACACTGTCTAAAGAGTTGAAGGAGAACAGACTCAAGCCGATCCAGATTTACAAGATGATTCGACCTGACGTCACTTGCAAGTACCGTGACAATCTGTATCTGGTTCACCTGGAAAAGAACTCGACGTGTAGTGGCACCGGTGTACAGTGGTGCCAAGGGTATCAAAACACGCGCTTTTTTATTTACGCTGAAATGGTTGAGTAAAGGTACTAGGTGTCTTCTGAGAAGTTTCTCGGGTTACAACACTCCTTATGCTGAAAGAAAATTAAAGATTAATCCACCTAAAAGTGAGATGCAAAATTTATTTTTTGAATATGATAAGATACAAAATAATTGTGCAGAACAAAGCTGTAGAAAGTATTACTGTGAACAACTTTGCTAAAGGCTATAACTTTCTAGCTCTTATAACTTTGCTGAAAGAAAATTAAAGATTAATCCACCTAAAAGTGAGATGCAAAATTTATTTTTTGAATATGATAAGATACAAAATAATTGTGCAGAACAAAGCTGTAGAAAGTATTACTGTGAACAACTTTGCTAAAGGCTATAACTTTCTAGCTATAACTTTCTAGATATAAAGGTTTTATTGTGGAGACATCGTTAAAGTTTTGTATCCGTAACTTTTTCTATGATATTTCTACATGTTTGGCATGTTGTACAAAGATGTTAGAAATAGCAAATTACATATCTTTTCAGGAGACTGCAAATTGCTATCATTAATATTTGAAAAGTTAGTTGCATTTTTTGGTTGAAAATTACTCATTTTCCAATACCAATAACTTCTAAACGGACAAAAACGAGCAGGCCATTCTTTGAGCAATTGAAAGTACAAGCAAATGCAATGAAATGGTGAAGGAACCAGACCGCCCCTACTTGACCCTTACCCGAAATACTTGCATTGAAACATGTCACTTTTCAGAATTTGAAATGGCGATTTTGTGAAACCACGGGACTGTTATAGTACGTTCAGTCTACAGAGTTATAACATGTTATAGCGCTATCTTGATGGTGGTCTCTGTGTTGCAATTATTTGACAACCGTTATAACATGTTATAACTCTCCAGTCTGGACGGCGTTTTATCGAGTAGGTGTGAAAAGAGGCAAACAAATGGATATCCAAGCAACCTGGGTTATTTCTAGTGACTAACAAAATGACTCGGGATCAAAACCAGACCACCCCCAAACGACCCTTGACTGTATCGGCTATGTACTTTAAATATTTTTCGATTTTGTCAATAAACAATACCAACATCATTCATGTTTAATGTTTATTACGTTTCGATTCAAATTGTACGAATCTTCGTCGATATCACTGTTCTCGCCGTTGTCATCTGTGATAGTCAAAAGTTGCAGAGTATCCCCGGACCACACCTCACTTTTGTTTTTCGGTAGTTAATTAATGTTAGAAATTAACGGATCGGAGGATTCCAGAAGATGGTGAAGAAGATCTGTATTCGAAAACTTCCCCGACGGTTATGTTGGTTTACGTGGGCGTGCCTTGAGTTCCTAGAAATCTTCGATAGAAGTCATTGTTTACAAAAGCTGTTACGCCCTATTTTCAGCTCTATCTTGAATTGTGGTGAGCAGCACGCACCTGATGTGTGCGCGTTAATGGAGGACGCAAATCCCAAATGTGTCAGTTGTGGGACAGCTCATCGGGATACCAGTAAGACGTGCCCGAAAAGAGCGGAATTCTATCGCGATCCGCAAAAAAGCCTCTACGCAACCTGATCTCAGAAAGGTGCCGAAAAACCATGGGCATAACTTTCCTGCCATGTCCCAACAGCACCAAAATCCGGTGCTTCCGCCGCTCTCTCTGAACAACCGAATGGCTGCTGCTGCTACATTTAGTTTACTGCTGGGGTACCTATCCCTTCCGACAAGCTCAAGTCGTCAGACATATGCGGCAATCGCTGCATCCCGAAGGTCCTCTCCAGGGTGCCTTCCATTCATTTTGACTAAAAAAATGTTTTAAGAAATCATGGAATAATAAGACATAATGAAAATATTTTGATTATGCAAACAACAAGAAAAGATTTTTAAGTTTGTGTTTGACACATAATACCTGCCAATTTTGCTACATGAGAGTCGCAATAAGCGATTTTGTAATTTATCTCACCCACTCTTCGCTCTTCACTCTTCGCGAAGAGGCGATCAGAAAACGCTCATTGTGACTCTGTAAAAGCTAAATTTGCAGGTTTGATGTGTGAAACACAAACTTTACAATCTTTTCTTATTACTTACACATACAAAATATCATCATGATATCCTATTATTCTATAATTTCACAAAAAAAAAAATTTTAGTCAAAATGAATGGAAGGCACCCTGGTCCTCCCCCTCTCCGGGGCTTTTCTGACGTCGTGATGATGCACTACCTCCTCAAATAAACGAGAACACAAACACCCTGCTTACATCAACGGAACTAGTAACGCTTGTGACAGAAGTCATCATTATCCAGCACACCTGCTGGACCCGAACAAAACAGCTTCATGCTGCAATGTCCCTCATCAAAAATTACGGACCGTGAAGCCATCAACATTGCAAATCGGAACGCTTGCTCGCTCAAGAACAAGAACATCGAGTTCACTGAGTAGCTCAATGAACGAAACATCGACATTCCCGTCATAACTGAAGCCCACCTGAAGCCCGAAACTAATGTCTACCTTCTCGATTTCCGGCTCGTGAGGCTAGGTCACATGTGCTGCGTCTCATGAGCCCAGCTCGACGAGATCGAGCGAGAGCTGCATAGTCCTACCTACGTTCTGCGTGCATAGCTGATATTAGGGTCGGTTGAAATTTGGTGACAACAAACAAACAAAAGAAAACTGTTTACCAAGTAGTCCTGTCGCATTCTCGTTGTGTTCTGCTGTGTTAATTGACAGTTTAATTAGGTAGAATCAGCTTTTTGTTGAGTTCCGTGGATCTTACTTATGATTGTACAAGTGTACTCCTTGGCTAGTTTTGGAATTCAAGAAATAATAGCGAATGTCTGATTTTGCACCTGATTTGAAAATAGGTACCAAATAAGATGATTTCCAAATTTCAGGGAATTTTCCATTTTTCAGAGACATGTTGAAAAGACGCTCTAGAGGAAATGCGAGTTCTTCAGAAAGGTTTTTCAAAAATATGGGTGCGATGCCGTCAGGTCCAGACCCTTTCGACGCGTTTAAGTTTTTTAGTGCATTGAGGACTTCATGTTGAGAAAGTTGGTTGACAGAGATGTTTTAAGAACTTTCAGGAATGAATGCAAAGAAATCGCGGTCACGATCTTCTTCGGAAAATGTGGTGTATACTTCTTGGAAGATATTTGCAAAGAGATTGCAAATTTCAGAAGAATTCTCACCTTCATTTGCATCCATATTCATTCGCGAAGGAAAATTGCTACTTTTTATTTTCGTGTTTACATAATTAAAAAAGTTCTTAGGACATGACTTGACTTCATTTTCGACTTGGCGGTTATAGTCCTCATATGCAGAGTTGATGGCTGTCTTTAATTGGTTGCATAAGTTGTGATAGTTTCGCAAATTGGTTTCAGTTGAATTTTGAACTGGTTAAAATGAATGGGCTTCCTCTGAATGCGTTACGATATCCAGCGTTTCAAAGAATCATCCGACCCATTGAAGATGGACTAAAGACTGCGCAGCACTTGAATCCGAATTCAATTAAGCCGTTTCTGAGCCGTTGAAGTCGATCTGGCGTCCAGAATGGATCGGGATTGCATATGCGTAAACATCCAGTATGTGAAAAATAATTACATTATTATCAGAACGTCATCGAATTACACGTTAATCACACAGCTGTTAATTTGACCACAGAAATTCTAAAAATTCTGCACCCATACGGAATCGACATTCGGCGCATCTTAACGGTGGCATCTGACAATGCGAACAATATTCTTGCCACAGTAAACCGGCTCAAGATGACACAACAAGAGGCCCTCAACGGTTTTGATGCGTTGCTTTGTGCTGAAGGACACACGACTCATCCAAGAATTTCGGATGCAGTGTCTGATGACGAATTGGAGGAAACGGTTTTGGGTCGATGATATCGAAATCGAGGATGGGTCGGAAGACGTGAGAATGGAAAAAAGGATGGAACTCATAGATCCAATTTTGCAAGGAGTTTGTTATGCGGCACACACTTTGCAGCTGGCAGTTACCGACACTATAAAAGCAGTAGAATTGAAAAATCAACTTGCAAAAACGCGGAGTGCTGTGAGTAGGGCAGAGAAAACTACCCTATAAAAGGATGTTTGAAGTCAGCAATAAGAAGAAGCCATAGCTGGACTGCTTGACTAGGTGGAATAGCTTGTTGGAGATGAAGGACTTCATTTGTACGTTGACGGAAGGAGTCGAGGAAATGATCATCGACATTGATTTGTGGGAGTTTATCCAGCACTTTTCGGCAGTCTTTCTTTTTTTTAAATCTTTATTATAGAGATTTTTAGCCTAAGGCTAGTTCATCTCTTTGGCAGTCTCAACCTGTAGCTGAAGCAACTACGAGATTGCAGAGCTCTCAAATTACTTTTGGTGATTTTTTCTTAACATGGACATTTGATCTCAAGAATTCCACAGATCATATGGCGTTAACACTCACCAGCAAAATGAATGGCCGACGAGTGAAACTTCATTCCTGGCTGCGACATATCTTGATCAGCGGATCAATGTTCGGAACACGCCATTTTTGACTTTTTTCGGTTTTTGAAACTTCAGCTAACATGTACTTGTGATTTTATGAAACATTTAGGACTTTTTAAATGATGTTTGGGAAAACATGCGTGTTGTTTTCAACCTGAAAGCATTGAGAAAACGGCAAATGACGATTATTTTGAAGCATATTTGGCATCTCTTGACAGCTCTAGATGCTAGCATTTGAGATGAACTGGCGAAATTAGCAGGATTGGAACCAGAATCTATACTGGACCATTGGTTTAAGATGAAAACTTCGAAACCAGAGCTTTACCGATTGTCTTCTGCTTTGCTGGGAATCCCTTTTTACACAAGTGAGCGTAGAGAGATCATTTAGAACTCTAGCTCTTATATTGACCAAACAACGATCTTTGCTTGATGAGCAGACCTTGGCTGATGTTTTTTTTTTTTTTTTTTTTTGATTCGACTAAACAGCGAATTGCTGAAAAAGGTTGATTGCAGTGAAATGCAGTGACAGATCATCGAAGCCGTATGGGTGGAAGTGTCTACTCCTGTTGGCCACAGCACCATCGTTGCGGCTTACTGCCCCAAACATGTCAACATCAAGGATGGGTTGGCAGCAGACCTAAGAAGAGATATTATCAAGCTAACATGACGGCGGGAAAACTTTATCATCGCTGGCGACCTGAACGCTAAACATCAAGCCTGGGACAACAGTCGGTGCAATGACCTGCAGGAAGCGCAGTTCAAAACCTTCAATCCGGACACTCCCACCCGGTTGAGTAGGTCCGGTGCTCACGCCTACACCAGCAACATGACCAACAACATCTCGCAACCAGTCGTCTATCAGGAACTCAGCTCGGCCACTACCCGGTGGTGGCTGAAGTGGGTTCCTCACTCAACAGGTTCCAAGCATTGCGGTGAAACTACCATCGGGTAGATTGAGTGAAGTTCCAACACTGCGTTGACACCAGTATCGACTCCGAGTACCGAAGACATCGACCGGTGTCTGTGCTCCATCGATGAAGCGATTTTCCTAGCCAGGGAGCATCATGTCCCAGTTAGCGTTAGTGTTAGCTTTAGCATTATCGTTAGCGTTGTTATGATATACTTCGTAGATTGGATACTAGCGACACTCACGTATATTCTGAAATTCTCAGTTAGACTTCTTTCAGGAATAATGCTGGGGAGTAAACATTGATTCCAATCTAAACAAGAGTAACAGAAGTATGACTCTCGCTATTCCCGGCCACGCCCATCTTTACCATAACTAGGGATAGGGAAGAAAATGTTGATGTAGTTCTTACTTAACGAGAGGCCACCGACTTAGCGACACTCTCATAAGTGCTACGGAGTTGGAGGGTTGGGTAGGGTATTCGGTTAGGATTCACCTCAAGTTGGCGATGCAACCAAAAGTATGTATTGTTTATTTGTTGTTTATTTAATCTCTCGATAGCCGGCTATCGAAAGAACATATTCATTTTGTTTAGTGATCATGAATTTCAAGAGTCATGACCGGAGAGCTTGGGATTAAACCCATGATTTTCTGCTCAGTAAGCAAACACGATCCCTCCAGGGTCATCGAGCATCTCAGAACCATAACGCTTCGCGACAATACAGGTCTACGTTTTCGCTTGATATGTAAATAGTTTCCGAGGTTGACCTGAAGTTGGCGATGCAACCAAAAGTACATATTGTTTATTTGTTGTTCATTTAATCTCTCGATAGCCGACTATCGAAAGAAAATATTAATTTTGTTTAGTGATCATGAATTTTAAGAGCCATGACGGAGAGCTTGGCATTAAACCCATGATTTTCTGCTCAGTAAGCAAAAACGATCCCTCCAAGGTCATCGAGCATCTCAGAACCATAACGCTTCGCGAAAATACAGGACTACGTTTACGCATGATATGGAAATAGTTTCCGAGGTTAATTTTCATTATCAAATATACAAATGATGGTGGCGATTTCTTGTGCTGTGGAAGAGCTTGGGGTTAAATCCATGATTTTCTGCTCAGTAAGCAAAATCAATCCCTCCAGGGTCATCGAGCATATCGTAATCCACAGGTGCTATACTGCAGAAACATGAATAAAGCTAGTGAGATAATACGATTAAGCGGAAGACTTGGCACCATCAAGCATAATGTCATCAATAAAAAACTAAATTAATATGAATGCTTTAAAAATTACTGCTGTTGTTTGCTCATCAAATCAATAGCTGGGTTTCAATTACCTGTAAAACATAAAAATTAAAGCAAAACGGCCACCTCTCTCATGAGCAAAAAGCGCTAAAATGTGTTCAGGGAATTATCTGTGGAATAGATCCAGCAGTTGGTCCATTCTAGCATCCTAAAATCTGGTAAGTAAATTTTTTAATGTTAATTAAATGATTTTAATAAAAACGACGCACCGCCATAAACACCACGCCGGATCATGCCGTGTATGAGCACCTTAACCTTAAAGGTTAAAACTCTACACACTTATTTACTTCAATGGAATGCTGATCTCCTTATTCTCCTTTCTCTATAATAACTCTCTCTCTCCTCTAGAATTTGGATCCATCCTTACTCATAACCCCAGTTGAAAAGGCCAATGCTCTTTGGTCAACACTTTGTGAATTCACATAGCTTTGGCCAAACCACGGTGAGTTCCCACGAGCCTGCAGTATCGGAGGCAATGTCTAGAGTCGCTGTTATCTCCGTAGTTGTTCCTGACGAGAGTAGAATATCGGCTGATGAGGTGATAGCATCCATTAAATCCACCAAGAACATGAAGGCCGCTGCTGTCGATATAGTGGTCAACCTCGAGTTGAAAAACATGAGTGTTGACTTCTTCGATCACCTTGCAGCGGTCGAAAATAAGTGTTTGGTGCTTGACTACTTCCCTGCATGCTGGAAGTTAGCCAAAGTCATTCCAATCCACAAACCTGGCAAAGATCCTTCCAGTGTCAAAAGCTATCGCCCAATCAGCCTCTTGTCCTCCATATCGAAGCTATTCGAAAAGTTGATACTCAGTCGTTTACTGGTGTTTTCAAATTATAATAACAGATGTTCCTCCCCTTCCGGGTGGTGGTATTTTGTCAATGTTTGCGGATGACACTGCCATCATCTATAAGTGTCGAGTGATCCGTGCTCTGGCGAGAAAACTCCAATCAGGCCTGGATGTTCTGTCCGACTATTTCAAACGCTGGAAGATTTGTTTCATAGACCATACTATTTCCCAAGAGAAAACTCTAATACCAGAAGGTCCCGAAGAAAAGTGTTCAACTTTTTGGCTTAGCTCTGGTACTCTCTTCAGTCCCAAGCTAATCGATGCACCCCTCAAAACATAGGAAAATCCACGAACCCCTCGTTTTATCAGTCAAATTTTCATAACGAATCAAAACAAACATAATGTAGTGCTATAATTTTGACTGGAATGGGGTACGTTAATCGTTAATTTGCTTGGAACCAATAGGCTAGTCAAGAAGTGAGTTAATTTAAAATCGTTAGTTTTCACCTGTTGCTATTTCCACACTCCAATTCACCTCGGTGTCCCGCTTGGTAACTTGAAAATTGACCTTGATAATACTCCCATTGAATAGTCGAGTGAAGGCATCTACCTTGGTATCACCCTTGATAGCAAGCTGCTGTTCCGTTCGCATCTGTACAAAAGATCCACCAAGTGCAACATATTGTTTAGGTCGCTCTACCCACTTATCAACAGATAGTCCATACTTTCCCTTGAAAACAAGCTTCCTGTCCACAAGCAAATCATCTTCCCTGCCATTGAGTACGGGACACAAATCTGGGATAGATGTGCTAAGTGCCGTCACCTCAAACTCCAAAGAATCCAGAACAATATCCTCAGGATGATCCTCAATAGTTCCCCGCGGATTCGAAATTCTGAGATCAACCACCTGGCTGGTCTTCAGACACTAGAGGAGCAGAGTACGCTCAGCATTGAAAGGTTCTGAGACGCCTGCCTGTAATCAAATCACCGGATCATACACGATCTTGCTAATTAGGTTAATTTATTAGTAGTTAGGATATCAAATTCTTTCTTTAAATTCAAGCAAAACACACCCCAAACTAGTTGAAAAACGTACACGTAAATTAGAATAACATATTAAACAAAGATGGAGAACCCTTCAGGCTAATCAATTGGAATGTACGAACAGAGTATAAATTATAATCAATGGAAAATAAACGTAATTTTACTACTACTCTTTGACGGCAGGAGGATTCTCTGCTTGTCCGTCAAGCAGTACACAGTTCGATTTTTTACTCGCTCTCTCGAGTTGTTCGCTAGTTCGGTGCGATAGTGTTCGCGGTTTTTGGTGAAGCATCGCACGAACCCAGCATGGGGAAACCACCACGTGTTAACGTGACTGCTATTCCGGCCGGAAAACGATCCCGATCGGACACCGCCAGTGCTCAATTGGCATCGAAGAAGCTGTTGTCGAACAGCCATTACGCCATCCTAGAGAACGGCGATGAACCCGAGGTGAAAAAGAAGGAGAAAGTTCCACCGTTCTTCGTAAGGCTTGAGGGACCATGCGCCTGTGTACTGAAGGCATCAAACTATTAGTCCCAGCGATGAACCACTACAAGGCTGTCGAGCCATTGCTGAAGCAGAGAACCGTAGAATATTTCTCTCATGATATTGAGGGACGCGGCTTGCTCAAGGTGGTCTTGCGTGGTCTTCCCGACATGGAAATAGCCACACTGTCAGATGAATTGAATCAACATGGACTCAAGCCAATCAACACCTTCAAGATGAATCGTCTTGACGCTTCACGTAAATACCGTGACCAGATGTATCTGTGATTCAACATTCCTGAAGGACCTTAAGAGCATTCGGGCCCTTTTCCACATCGTGGTGATTTGAGAACGATACAAGTAAGTCGACCGTGATGTCACCCAATGCGCAAACTGCATGCTGTTCGGGCATGGAACGAAAAACTGCCCCATGGCCTACCGCTGCAACAATTGTAGCACCTGGTGCCTGCGAGCTAATAGAAGTAGCCCAAGTAACCAACAAGCCCTCTAATTCGCCTTTTTGCAATATAAGGCTGATACACGGCTAGTATAGGGCATGCTAAGCGTTATATTAGGCGCATATTAGCCTTATATTGCAAAAAGTCGAATTAGTGGGCTTGTTGGTTACTTGGGAAGCTCAGTTGAATGATAGCATTTCTAAAAATCAGGAAACACGTTTTGGAGTCTTGTGACAAAGCTCGAAACTGCAACACTTTTGGCAAATCAGAATCTTCATCGATGTAACGGCACAAGTCTCTAGCACCCATATTCAGTTTCAAAGCGACCTGGACCGGTTTGTTACGCAAGCGTCAGTTCGACTGATATTTTCAAGAAACAATCTGCCTAAGCAACCTTCATTCTAGCTTACTCCTACTCCCATCCTCTATGCTGCTACTCAACAAACCCCAAACTGCACAGGAAATGATGTTGACCTTTCCCCACCACTCTATCTGAGCATTGGAAAAAACAGCCCATCCGGTTCGGAAGAAAGCCAAGAGCATCTACTTTGTTTTCGAATTATAACTTTTTCTTCTTTTTTGATCCGCTTTTTTGGAGAACGACCGGGACCTTCGCACGTGTTGCTGTAGCCATTTAGCAGGTCACGACGTAAGGGCATCCTTTCGGGTCGTTCACTCAGTCAGTGGGTTCGTTCTCTTCGGTTGAATGGTAATTTTCGCTTCCGGGAAAAAAGAAAAGAAAAGATGAACCGAATGGAAAGAGAATTTAAGGTCTGTTTTCTAACGAGTCCTTAGGCGACATGCCGGGGACATTATGGACCTGCCTGCCAGCCAACCAATGAAGTAGAGACACCAATATCTTCTGCTTGTCCTATTTTTTTTCAGAAAAAAAAACTAGAACGATACCGTAATTACGCTTAATTTTCAACCTGTACTTCGGGCTTTGCTTGTCGGGTCTGGTCGAACCGTGACCGGTGGTTGTGAATAATGAATGGTTGCGGCAATGCTCTCGCCTGCCGAGAGTCATTAATTACAGGCTCTTCAAACCGAACAGCCTACGCCTCTCCTTTTTTTCTCATTTAAGCATTGCTGCAATAACCATGTTGTTGGTCATTATTTCCATATTCGGACACATGGAAAGCCGGTAAACAACGATGTCGTGTGGGCGCTGTTAACCCAAAACATAACATCATTAGGGCCAAACATACAAATGGTCAGCGAACAGCACTACAAAAGCGCGACAAATTCTCTCCCAGTCGCAAGTCGGGGAGGCCTCCAATGTGTCACCGTGACCGGGGGTATTTTCGTATGCTTCTATGCTGTGATGGCCATGTGATGACAAGCTTTTCTATCGACCAAAACAACAATCCACTTGAAAGGGTTATGCGATTCCAGCGCCCGCCCGAGGAACGAAGGTTGACGAGTGGAATACTTCCCATGGCTGGCCGGTCATTGTCGGAGTCGCCACAAATCGTCCACTCACGGTTCCCGTGTGTAAATGCCATTTCGCTGACAGTGTCAATTTGTTTTCCGCCTCGTTTTCGTGTCCATCTAAAGCAGGAGGAAGGTGATGGGTCAGTAGCCTCTCCGTCATCATCCTTCCAACCATCAATTGGTAGCGCGCTCCCAATGCGACCAGTAAGCGTGACTATGCCTGTGTGACGGTGATCGTCAGAAATTGATAACGGCAACTTGAGGGAACAAAATTGTGGAGTTTCATCTTTGCACCTTGTTTGGCGAAAGGGAAGGATAGTTGAGTTTTATTTTTAATAAATTGTTAAATTTTCACAACAAATTACTTATGCTCATTACTGTTTGCACATAAGGCGGATCGATTAACAGTCTTCAACTAAGTTGTTTTACATCGTTTGACCAATCAAAGGCTTTGGTATGAGCAATATTTAGCAAAGAGTTAATTTATGACAAGCAGATGAATACAGTGCTTTCCCGATTTTGTCAGGCCCTTCTCAAATTTTCGGCTGACAAAAACGGGAAACTGGCTAAATCGAAAAAAAAAATTCTCATTAATTTTTTTGATCAAAATTATTACATGCTGTGCTACGGGATAATATGACCAACAGCGCTTATGTACGTGTTTAGCAAAACAAATTTAATGGAGTTTCACCCATTAATCACTAGAAGAGCTGCAGAAGAGTCATATGGGAAATTGTTTGTATCAATTTGTTTTTTAATAATACGAGAAAAAACGCTGCTGGTAATAAAACATCAAAGTGCGTTTTACCCCTCCTTGTCCTACATATGGCTATTATTTGTAAAAACTCTTCTAAACAATTAAATAATTAGAATTATTTAATCAATTTTCCCTTGACGATAATGAAATATGTACAGTCAGGAATCCTTATTGCCGGACTATCCGCGAATAAAGATACCCACAGCTTATGGGATTTTCCCTAATGAGGGTTGTAGTGGATTATCTCATTTGTTTCAATACATAAAGCTATACTGTCTTGGACAAAGTTGCTGTACTGGGTTAGACCAACAAGCCTGTGCCATTGGATTCAGGTTAAATTGGGAACTACGCCGCTAGAGGCGCTTCACTTTTATGTTACTTATGACGGGCGCTATAATATATGGATCATATTTCCAACATAGAATATTTCATGATCCTGACCATATAGAAAGTTACTGTCTTCAGCAAAGTTGTTCAGGTGATCAAGTCCTTTTGGATGGTGGTCATATTAGTTCAGAACTCTCTCACTACGCAGCGCTAGTGTGCATGTGCAATTCCTATATAAACTGTATCTCGAGAGCCTGGCCATATAGCAAGTTGCTGTTTTCAGCAAAGTTGTGCAGGTGATCATCCTTTTGGATGGTGGCCATATTAGTTCAGAACTCTCTCACTACGCAGCGCTAGTCTGCATGTGCAATTCCTATATAAACTGTATCTCGAGAGCCTGGCCATATAGAAAGTTGCTGTTTTGAGCAAAGTTGTGCAGGTGATCAAGTCCTTTCGGATGATGGTCATATTAGTTCAGAACACGCTCACTACGCGGCGCTAGTGTACACATGAACTTCCTTAATATGTTATGTCTCCAAAGCTCGTCCATATAAGATGTTGCTGTGCAATGTGAGAACAGGAACAGGAAAAGGGATGACGTGTTGAGGCCGGAAATCGATGTCAGATGCCATTTTGGAATCCAAGATGGCGGCCATCGGTTCAAGAAAAACTGTCAAATACCCTACAATATGGATATTTTTGGAAAGGGGACGACGTGTAGAGGCCGGAAATCGATGCCAGACGTCATTTTGGAATCCAAGATGGTGGCTATCAGGTCAAGAAAAACTGTCAAATACCCTATAATACGGGTATTTTCAGATAGGGAAGCCAGAAATCGATGCCAGACGCCATTTTGGAATTCAAGATGGCGACCATCGTGTCAAGAAAAACTGTCAAATACCCTACAATATGGGTATTTCCGGATAGGGAACGACGTGTAGAGGCCGAAAATCGATGTCAGACGCCATTTTGGAATCCAAGATGGTTGCTATCGTTTCAAGAAAAACTGTCAAATACCCAACAACATGGGTATTTTCGGATAGGAGATGACGTGTAGAGACCGGAAATCGATGTCTGATGCCATTTTGTAATCCAAGATGGCGACCATAGGTTCAAGAAAAACTGTCAAATACCCTACAGTATGGATATTTTTGGAAGGAGACGACGTGTAGAGGCCGGAAATCGATGCCAGACGACATTTTGGGATCCAAGATGGTGGCCATCGGGTCAAGAAAAACTGTCAAATACTCTACAATATGAGTATTTCCGGAAAGGAAATGACGTGTAGAGGCCGGAAATCGATGCCAGATGCCATTTTGAAATCCAAGATGGCGGCCATCAGTTTATGAAAAACTGTCAGCATGGGGAAGCAGCATATGCATGTAGGTAACACTAGTTTACAGCATTTTTGAACTCGGTAAGGTGATGATCATTTCCAATGCAAAATCCTACGCTGAATTCAATGCCGTGGTCAGAAGAAATTAAAGTAGAGCCATTTTTGAGATATACAAAAATTTTGATTTTTTGAATTTTGGACAAAAGTACGATTACTAAAATGTCAATATCTTTGGAACTAGTGCACCAATTTTAAATCTTTTTTTATGAAAATGAAGCTAAATAATCGTTCACTAGAATACTATGTCTTAATTAAAAATTTAATTTTGAAGTCATTTAAAAATTTACAGCATTTTTTTTTTATTTTTCCTGCGAATTTTCCATAAAAATCTTGTTTTAATCAACATTTTTAATGGGATAAAAAGATTCATAAAATAAATCCATAATTTATTCTTAAAGTCCATTCAAAACCGGAGAAAATGAGCCTTTAATGGATGAAATCGGTTGGAAATTGTCGAAGTTATGAGCATTTTTGTAAAACACTTAAAAATGTCGCTGAAATACAACAGCTTTAGAGTTCCTTTTCTAGGTGTCGTTGTAAGCATCCAAATCGCATCTAAAGTTTTCATGGGAGATTCTTTTCTCTACATATCAATTTGATTAAGGCATATCAGGATTTAAAACCGAGTTGATACAAAAGAAATTTATTTAGGTTTTATTAAAAATGATTGAGAATCGAATGACTTTGTCTTCGATGTTTTGAACTTGTTTCTCGAATCAGAAACCAACAATAGTCACCCTTCATTGCTTCATCCCAAAACCCTTGGTAACGACGTTCCATCATCTTCATTTGTTGGTGAAAACGTTCGCCGTGCTCATCACTCCCGTCACCAAGATTTTCCGGGGAAAAATCCATGTGAGAATGTAGGAAATGTATCTTCAAAGACATATTCACACCTGTGTTCAGTGAAATAAAAGGATTTGAAATTAATTATATGTAACAAACACAATATTTTTGATTTATACTTATTTTCTCATAATTTTTGAGCAATTCATCGACGGCTTCCTCATAATCTGGGCTTCTGAAATTTCCTAAAAAGGTTGTGACAACACGCTGGAACGATGTACTGTAACTGTATTGAATGCGGAATCTGTATTGAATGCGGAACTGTATTGAATGCGGAATCATTGAGCAGTTTTTTGATCTGTGGGCCAACAAATACACCTTCCTTTATCTTTGATTTCAAGTACTGGAATGCCGGCCCTTCTTTTTGCAACGCTTTGACGAAATTTTTGAATAGCCCAAGTTTTATATGTAGTGGTGGAAGTATTATGCGTTCTTTTACCACAAGAGGATCATTTTTAACCTTTCCTCCTTGAATTCCTCCTCACTTTTTGTAACGGTCGATTCAACAGAGGGCGCTCGTTTCCGCTTTGGATAAACAGGATACGGGACCGAACTTGAATGTGGAACAGGTTTTGTCATAGAAGCCACTTGTGGATACTCAACTGTTTTGTGACGTCCTTGTTGCTTAACTTTTGTCAAGCAGAAATAACAATCCGTTGCATGACAAAACGGTCGACGCCATATGGTGGGCATGTCAAAGGACAAATAGCGACTGACAGATAACAAATAAGTGAGTTAGTAAGTAAGACATTAACACTTATCAAAAATAGATGAAGTAAGATAATGTCGATCAGGAAAGAACAAAGCACTACATGCTGTACATAAATTGTTTATATGAAAGTTATTCAAAAAATCAATTTACCTTGCGCCTGACATCCACCTAGCCAAGCACGTTTTGCACGAACTACATAATACTTTTGGAATCCACGGTTCGTCAAAGTCTCCAGGATCAATTTTAAAATAAAGCCTGTATGCAGTTTGCAACGAAGCAGTGAAATTGACCGACTTTGTAAATATATAGTTGCCACACGCGTAACAAAACTTTTGAGGATCATTTTTACACTTGAATTCACGTTTTGTCGTATACATCGTTAAGCAATGTTAAAGAAAGAAAGCTGTCAAATTGAGTTGGTTGCGTTAGGTTCTCGCCGAGCGGTCTCACAAACACTAGCGTAAATTATATTGTTGAAAATATCCCATTTAATTTTGCGTGACAGCTGGTAGTGTTAGTGAAATGCACCGGATGCGTACACGTCCGCAGAAAGGCTTACTGGAAGTGGTGCATGAACCTAGGAGCAGGACAACGGCCAATCTTGGAACATTCAATTTCCATGATTTTACAAAAAATTTCATAACTTCGACAATTTCCAACCGATTTCATCCATTAAAGGCTCATTTTCTCCAGTTTTTAATGAACTTTAAGAATAAATTATGGAATGGTTTTTTGAATCTTTTTATCCCATTAAAAATGTTGATTAAAACAAGATTTTTATGGAAAATTCGCAGGAAAAAAAAAATGCTGTATATTTTTAAATGACTTTAAAATTAAATTTTTAATTAAGACATAATATTGCAGTGAACGATAGCAAATTTTTTTAGCTTCACTTTCATAAAAAAAGATTTAAAATTGGTGCACTAGTTCCAAAGATATTGACATTTTAGTAATCGTACTTTTGTCCAAAATTCAAAAAATCAAAATATTTGTATATGACAAAAAATGGCTCTACTTTAATTTTTTCTGACCACGGCATTGAATTCAGCGTAGGATTTTGCATTAGAAACGTTGGTCCACTACTAAAGTTCACACTTTTTATGTTGTTTTGTAAACTAGTGTAATTGGTGGATTTGTTAGTTAATTCGACGCTTTTGGACAATGCTGGACATTTACCACTTTTTCAATAGTTTCTTGTTAAAAATCAACATTCGGAAGCATTATCGTTGGGTAGCCATATTTCTGATCGATTGGTGATAAAATTATTTAAATTGGACCAGGGGCAGCAGAGTTATCAACGTTCAAAATCTTTCTTAATTTGTTACATGTTCCATTTTCGGTTTTCACAAAGTGTACCCCCATATAGAAATCAAAGACGTAGTCCTACCTCAAAAGTATGAGCTTTCCAATAAAAAAATATAAAAAGGGGGAATCTCTAGTCTCAATACTGACAACCACACAAAACAAATTTACTTCATGTTTTGGTATATTTAAATTTATTTGACCACCCCGTTCGTATTCTTTTGTAGATCGAACAATCTAATACCTTAAGTTTGCTAAATAAAAATCGAAAATCGGTTCAGTAGTTAAAATGCAATTAATTTTAAGAGTTGGCTGTCTAGTCGAAAATGATAATTTTTTGACCCACCCCAACTAACGAAGCTGGAGTATTCAATGAATTTCATAGCGCCTCCTATAAACTTCAGAAACTCTGCTCAATTTACGTTACGGAGCTAGCAGCTATATCATACGCGTTAGAGCAAATTGCCTCACTTCCCCCTGACCATTACTTCCCACAGGTGTCGACCAAACCATGGTTTAAAGGATTGGACATGGACCGTGACTTTATCCGCGTCATGTCTAGGCTCATGTCTAATCACTTTTCATTAGACTCACATCTCTATCGGATTGGGCTCTCAGACAGAAATCTATGCGCTTGTGGTGACAGTTACCACGACATCGAGCATGTTGTTTGGTCTTGTACTTTATACTGTGTTGCCAGATCTGAGTTACGTGAATCCCTCAGGGCCTGAGGAAAGCAACCTGCTACACTCGTTAGAGACGTTCTGGCTAGCCGCGATGATCTCGAATATATGAAGTTGATTTACAATTTTCTAAAACGGACCGATTTGAGAATTTAAGAGTCCTTAGCAGTTTTTTTTTAATTGATGTGTCAGTCCTCTCATCGTTCTTCCAACATAGCCCCTTTTTGAGTTTCGTTTCAATTGTCTCATCAGTCCATTCACCTTTCGAGATTCAGAGCACTTGTCCGCACTGCAGTTCTTCTTCCACGTTCATTCACCGATGCAACGGCGACGGAGGTTAAAACGACATTTCACCCCCATTTATCTTATCCCAAGTCCACATCCAACCTGTTAAAAAATTGTTGTCCTTAACCTCGAGTAAGCCGCGAGTATTCGGTCCCCGTTCTACTATAGTCATAAGAAATAATGCTTTTATACATTGAATTACGGCTCCGTAAAGCTAACGCAATTGAGCCTTTACAACTAAATGATACTATAAAATAAAATAAAAAAAACTCACAAAGCTGCACCCTAATTGTGAAATTAAAAAAAAATACCGGAAAAATATTTTTTATTAAGGAACAAATGCACAACGTTTGAGTGAAATCGGTTTTTCGATAGGTCTTTTTTACGTGAAATTGCTGTGTATCTATATGTGGCATCAATGAGAATAAGTTGTCTCTCTCATACCGCCGTGAATACAGTCCCGTACAATAAAAGCTTGGTGTTGTCTGAAGACAGCTTAAAATCGGGTTCTCATCATTCAATCATAATAAAAAAAATGCCAAAAGGGAAACAAAATTATCGGCTTTCACTACCGAGTCACACGAAATTATAATGGCTACTTTTCTCGAGATAGTTGGTTTGCTTGAACAAAATTATCTCGCTCTTTGCTTTAACTTTTCTTTCTCTGTACGACTGAAAAGTGCTGTTGATTTTCTAAAATCAGCGATGATTTCGATCTCAGATCCGCAGAAAATAATGTTGACCAAGATTTTGCACTTATTTCTTCACTGTAAAGCTCAAAACTAAATGAAGCTCACGACATGCAATTATCCAGGTGGAAAAAGGGCATCACTTTTTTTTAACTTTAAATGTTTGGCATTTCACATGTGCAAATATGAATTCGCTTTTTGTAATCTTGAATTTTTGGCGTTTCACAAGTTATTTGTTTTTTTTTTAAATATATTTACTGCTAAGCAGTCGTTGACTACTTTTAACCACCCACAACAACAGCACTGGTGCTTACCGGTGTCCACCACTTTTAAAATTTGTTTTCATCTATACAAAGCTACACGAATTAATCATTCGAAAAGTTCGCACTGCTTGTTTACCTTTCAAGTCACATTCCTGACAGAACACGCCAATTGCGACGTGGTTCACAAATAAACCGTAAACCGGGAGCAAATTGTTCGCTGTTAAACGTAAACATTGAAATAATTTTCTTCATAAAAGGACTTTGCCAAACTATCAAGATTTTTATTGATACCTATTACCGAAAATGTCTCGGCTCCGTAAAGCTAACGCGACTGAGCCTTCCAAATAAACGAACTAGGTATTTTGATAAATTCACCCCGGTGATCGATTGGCCCCCGGATTACGGTACTCTATAGCTATTGTTGCAGCTACGGCCACTGCTGCTGACGGTGCGATAATGTAATGGCACTGACAAATAGCCGATTCAGGGCACGCTAAAAAATGAAAAGCAAGAAGAAAAAAAAAATCAGAATAGAACGAACAACCCGGAAGGAAACGGCGGAAGTACCGGCTGTCAAATTGGGGACAGAAAATCAACGACCATTCCGCTTGGAAAGTCCCGGTCAAATTCATTAGGATTCGTTACATGACCGTTTGTTGTAGGTAGGTAACTAATTCCCACCCTCAGCGCCATCGAGCGTTGCCGTCCTGCCGCTGTCGCTGTCATATTGTTTGCATTTAGAGAGGGGACAGCTGTCGCATTTCATTCTTTCGGGCGGAGCCGAAAATGGGAACATTGAATACTATCAATTTGGGCTGGAGCGACAGGCGTTCGACGGCGCTGTTGTCGTCGGCATGAGTTGATGAAAATTGATATTGATTTTTCGTTAGGTGACAGGACCGATTGGGATTTGCGAAATGGAGTGTAACGTTCAATTTAGCGAAATGATTGCACGGAGATTGAGAGTGGTTGAATGGATAATTTATGTCGACAATTTTTTTTGTTCCCCATAATCTTGTGAGTGTGGTGGGATCGAGCTTGATCTATTACTAATATCCCACCGATGATTGTCTGTCCTTGTCAATTAAGAGAATCCATGTTATTCATAGTGCAATTGGGATCTGATTTGAACTTGAAGAAAATGTGGTGTGCTCATTCAGCAGTACTGGTCAGTTTGTTGTGAAAAAATAACATAAGGCTTTGTTACCAAGCACACAGTTCAATTTATATTTCAAAGCTTTAGAAATTAGGGCCAATTCCTTCACCTCCACTTAAACCTTAAACAAGGTTTACCCAAGCTCTTTTGCTTATTACAGCACTTCTAGTGGACGTTTTCGGAGCTTTTGCCGTCTATTTGTTGACATCAACAATAGCCATAAAAGTGTATTTTTTCTGTTCATAAAACGCTCTTGTTTTGGAAACAGTCACCATGCAAGAACAGCACCATCGTGGTTCGCGTCTAAGCTGACTAAAGTGTTGAATTTTCCTGGAAACAGCGTATGGCGCGTGCGATAAACTTACAGGGAAACCTTGACGACGAATCGGCAGCCTCAAAGTAATAGCTGGATTGGAACTGCTAACCATCAGCTCCATGGAAAGGTCGTGAGGTCCAGGTCCATCAGAAGCAACCCAGGTATGTCCGATCGCAATTTGAGTAAACATTATGATGCCGCCCGTAGTAAAGTGCAGCGAAAGCTACCACGAAGGCTTACATGCATACAATGCCAGTAGGTAGCCAAATCGATCACTCTAGCAAAATATTGTGGTTAGAACCCGTGCTCGAAAGCTGTATGACAACCTGCTGATCAAGTCCGGTGGGTGCATACTTATGGATGATGAAACCTATTTCAGTTGCGTTCAGTTTATTGGTGCAAATCACAATCATCGGTGTACATAAACATTTTGACCACAAAATGCACGTTCAGCCCAATAAGTTACATTAGAGTAAACTGCTAAAATTCTCAAATTTACGTGAATTAAACTTGATGTTATTTAAAATAAACTTAAGAGTAAGTATTTTTTTTCTGGCGTTAAATAAAAACTCATATTTGGGTTATTGAGCTGAACCCGGGAATTGGGGGAAATGTACTTAATTTTGGGTAGTTTTTCATCTTCGTGTATACGTTGGATTGGAGTTGCAAAACACGTGTTCGAGCAAACTGACTGACTACACGAAAAACAAAACTAAGGTTGAGTTTAATGATTATTTTGTAGACAGTGTTTCGTCGACTAATCAATCCATTGAAGAGAGTTGGTTGGAAATGCTAACATGAAGCTTTAGTGTGATGATTTATTAGCTAGAGAATGATCTTTAGAAGAGGGTAGGTGGATAGTTCCGTTAGAGTACGGCAGTATGAAAATTGAATAGAAGTTGAAAATGAGCGAAGGGCCATTAATGCGACAGTTTTTCAAGATAGACGCACATTTTTGCCTAACCCGTACGATGTACGCGGGGACTTGAAGTATGTCTCCAAGTCCACAGGCAAAAATGTGCGTCCCTCTTTTTGCTCATAAACTGACTGCGGCTGTGGAATGTGTTCTAGCGACGTTTTCATCACTACCTAAAGCCCCACGTTGCGAGAGCATTTCCAGTCGATGGTGTGTTATAATGCAGTTCTTCTTTACCCAACTATTGTGTTCCTCCTCTCGTCATGACCAACGTGATCATCTCAGAGAGAAAGCAGTAGGGTAGGGTTTTACTAATGCGAATACATTCATACGTTTATTTGTACAACATCACATTTAAGATAAAACATAATCAACAATAGTACGCCACAATACTCGGTTTGCGGCTGCCGCTCTCCATCCTCGGTCATGCCCAATGCTCGCTAGATCACGCTCTACCTGGTCTGCCAATCGTGCTCTCTGCGCTCCACGCCTTCTTGTGCCAACCGGATCAGTAGCGAACACCAACTTTGCAGGGTTGTTGTCCGGCATTCTTGCAACATGCCCTACCCACCGCATCCTTCCGGCTTTGGCTATCTTCTGGATGCTGGGTTCGCCGTAGAGTGCAGCGAGCTCGTGGTTCATTCTTCGCCGCCACTCACCGTTCTCCTGCACGCCGCCGAAGATCGTCCTTAGCTCACGGCGCTCGAAAACTCCGGGTGCTTGCAGGTCCTCCTCGAGCATAGTCCATGTCTTATCAGCGTTCTGTACATCGTACATTTGGTGCGGGGGTGAATCTTTTTTGACCGTAGTTTCTTCTGGAGCCCGTAGTAGGCATGACTTTCACTGATGATGCGCCGACTCACATTGTTGTCAGCCGTCATTAAGGATCCAAGGTAAACGAATTCCTCCACTACCTCGAAAGTATCCCCGTCTATCGTGACATTACTTCCTAGACGAATCCTGTCATGTTCGGTTCCGCCTACTAGCATGTACTTTGTTTTTGACGCACTCACCACCAGTCCGACCTTTGCTGCTTCGTGTTTCAGGCGGGTGTATAGTTCTGCCACCGTTCCAAATGTTCTTGCGATAATGTCCATGTCGTCCGCAAAGCACACCAATTGACCGGATTTCGTGAAAATCGTACCCCGGCTGTTGAGCCCGGCTCGTCGCATAACACCTTCTAGAGCAATGTTGAAGAGTAGGCATGAGAGTCCGTCACCTTGTTGCAGTCCCCGGCGAGATTCGAATGAACTGGATAGTTCACCCGAAACCCTTACGCAGTTTTGCACACCGTCCATCGTTGCTTTGATCAGTCTGATCAGCTTCCCAGGAAAGCCGTTCTCGTCCATGACTTTCCATAGCTCTGTGCGGTCGATACTGTGGTATGCCGCTTTAAAGTCGATGAACAAATGATGCGTTGGGACCTGGTATTCACGGCATTTCTGGAGGATTTGCCGTACGGTGAAGATCTGGTCCGTTGTCGATCGGCCGTCAATGAAGCCGGCTTGATAACTTCCCGCGAACTCGGTCATTTTAGGTGATAGACGACGGAAGATGATCTGGGATAGCACTTTGTAGGTGGCATTGAAAATGGTGATCGCTCTGAAGTTCTCACATTCCAAATGGTCGCCTTTCTTGTGAATGGGGCAGATTACCCCCTCCTTCCGCTCCTCCGGTAGCTGTTCTGTTTCCCAGATCCTGACTATCATCCGGTGCAGGCAGATGGCCAACTTTTCTGGGCCCATCTTGATGAGTTGGGCTGCGATACCATTCTTACTAGCTGCTTTGTTGTTTTTGAGCTGCTGAATGGAGTCCTTAACTTCCCTCAGCGTGGGAGTTGGGTCAGTTCCGTCCTCTGCTGCACTGACGTAGTCGTTTCCTCCATTGCGCTGGTCTCCCGTGAATACGTTTTCCTCGTCATTCAGGTGCGCATCGAAGTGCTGCTTCCATCTTTCAATCACCTCACGTCCGTCCGTCAAGAGGCTCCCGTCCTTATCCTTGTACATTTCGGCTCGCGGCACGAAGCCGTTGCGGGATGCGTTGAGCTTCTGGTAGAACTTCCGTGTTTCTTGGGAACGGCACAGCAGTTCCATTTCCTCGCACTCCGCTTCTTCCAGGCGGCGTTTTTTCTCCCGAAAGATGCGGGTCTGCTGTTTATACCGTTCCACGTTCTGTCGGGTTCGATGCTGCAGCATTACCGCCCGCGCTGCGTTCTTCTCCTCCAAAATCGCTCTGCACTCCTCGTCGAACCATTTATTCCGTCGACTTCTTTCCACGTACCCGATGGTGCTCTCGGCTGCGTCGGTGATGACTGCTTTTACTGTACTCCAGCAGTCCTCTAGAGGGGGCACATCAAGCTCGCCCTCCTCTGGCAACGCTGCCTCGAGATTCTGCGCGTATGCTAAGGCGACATCCGGTTGCTTCAGTCGCTCTAGGTTGTACCGTGGCGGGCGTCGGTACCGTACATGGTTGATGACGGAAAGTTTTGGGCGCAGTTTGACCATTACCAGGTAGTGGTCAGAGTCGATGTTAGCGCCACGATAGGTCCTGACGTCGATAATGTCGGAGAAGTGCCGTCCATCAATCAGGACGTGGTCGATTTGCGATTCCGTCTGCTGTGGTGATCTCCAGGTGTAACGATAGGGGAGGCTGTGTTGGAAGAAGGTGCTATTTACGTATGGCCATGTTCTTGGAGGCGGTGAAATCGATGAGTCGTAGGCCGTTCCCGTTCATCAGCTGGTGGGCGCTGAACTTTCCAATCGTCGGTCTGAATTCCTCCTCCTGGCCTACCTGAGCGTTTAGGTCTCCTATGATGATCTTGACGTCGTGGCTTGGGCCGCGATTGTACTCCCGGTCGAGCTGCGCGTAAAATGCATCCTTGTCATCATCAGTGCTTCCGGAGTGAGGGCTGTGCACGTTGATTATGCTAAAGTTGAAGAATCGGCCCTTGATCCTCAACCTGCACATTCTTTCGTCGATCGGCCACCAACCGATCACGCGCTTCTGCATTTCGCCCAACACGATGAAAGCTGTGCCCAGCTCGCGTGTGTTGCAGCAACTCTGGTAGATGGTATGATTACCTCTGAACGTTCGCACCATGGATCCTGTCCAACACACCTCTTGCAGAGCTACGATGCCGAATCCACGGTCCTTCAGTAGATTGGCGAGTATTCGGGTGCTCCCGATGAAATTGAGCGATCGACAGTTCCACGTGCCGAGTTTCCAATCGCAGGTCCTATTTCGTCGCTGTGGTCGTTGCCGTTGGTCTCGGTTCGTATTCCTCTGTTGCTGATTTTCCGTTGCAATGCTTTTGCGAATACGTGGTTACTTATACTTATACTAACACGTGTTAACTAATACGAATAGAATACGACCATTTTTGAAAAATCGATTTTTTTGGTCGATTTTACATATATGTAACCCAGTATGTAACTCTTTAAATCAAATTCGAAATTGACCCAAGTGAATAAAAATTTACCATTCAAAATCAATAAAACCTATTGTTACAAGGCAATAAATGTTGTTGTCAAAAACAATCAAAATACAATAGAACTTATTGTTATGTAAATAGAATCTTTGGTTAATGAGACATTAACTTTTTCTATTGTTAGTTACAATAAGTTTTATTGTATTTTTATTGTGAAATTCTTTGATTTCATAGAATTTGTTGTAAACCTATTGTGGTGACTGTTTGATTATTTGATCAATACAATAGAATTAAAATAAGATTAATTGTCAGCAATAGAATCTAACGTATTTTTTTTTATTGTAATCTTATGGTTATTTTTATCCGGGATTACAATACTAAGTGGGCCATGCTTTATTCCAACCTGGTTCAAGGCTTAAGTACAGCTAAATAAGTTGCCCCTTATATGATTCTACCTTTCTGGGGCCTCCCTTAGCTCAGTCGGTACATGCACAGATACAAAGCAAGACCATGATGGAGGTAGCTGGGTTCGATTCCCGGTTCGGTCTAGGAATTTTTCGGATCGGAAAATGTCTCGACTTCCCTGGGCACAGAGTATGATTGTACTTGCCACACAATTATACTCATGCAAAAATGATACAGGCATCGAAAGCTCTCAATTAATAACTGTTGAAGTGCATCCAGAACATTAAGTTGAGAGCACGCAATAAGCTCATATGTGATACGTAATAACCTTGAAATGCGAAGAATAAGAAGAAGAAGAAGATGATTCTTCCTCTTAAAGTTTCACGAAATTTGATTATTGAAAAATAACAGTTATTAATAAGCTTCTGCCATTACTGACTGACCATTGCCCCTACATTAAATAATTATCTATTTTGCTAGTCATCTACTGAAGTTCCTACTCCATTAATAAGCTTTCGTCGTTCACTTAGCACGTCATAAATTCTGCCATATCACCAGGAGCAATCACTTCACTTCCGAAAATAGTGATTATCTCCTCCCATGGCGATCGTCAGCTGTGCCAAATGAATTCCCCTAAATCACATCAGGCCCCGTCCGTGTCACTCGTGTGTGTTTTGATTGAAGTACCTAACCCATCATTTAGACCAGCAACTCAACAGCTCAACCCACCGAAAGAGCCCATTACAATGTCAATTGTCCTCCATTAAGTCAACCAACGAACAGCCGCACAACATTTCAATTTACCCACAGTCTCCACCCCACACCCCTACCCGGCATTCGGACAGCCCCATGCATGCACCACAGTACGAACGACCTCGGATTAAGACACTTGGGGTGTACTTTTGAAGCCCGAACCGCAGGATTGCGGTTACTCCATAAAACATAAACCACCCTCAATTTCCTTACCTTCTTCCCATTGCTGTTCCGACGTGCCAACGTAAAGCTTTGTCACCACCACCATTCCCCGAAGCTGCTGGAGCACGGGCTGGGGGTCTGCCTGTACATAGGGACTGCGGTTTTTATGAACTAGTCAAAATGCCATGGCTTCTGGCTAAGCTTCGGCTCGAAATGAAACTGTTTTGGTGCTCCCTCCGTGTTACAAACGGAGCGTACGGAACGGAACGAAACGGCCGTAAAATGGCAAAGAATTTACAAAGCTGAAATGAAAATAAACGATGGCCTCTCTGCTATTGTTGTTGGTGAGTAAGTAAGTGGGACTGGGGAAAAACTACAGCCCTACAAACAGAAGCAGAGCGGTACGAGGGGCATGCGGAGTGCACGAGGACATCAATTATGTAGATCTATATTCGAAGTGGCAGTAAAACGCGAGGATTTATTTGCCAACGAGCATAGTTTGCATATTTCAGCAAAACGCTTTTTTTTTCGGCTCTCTTGGTAGTTGAGGGATTTTTCGGCAGCAGACTCCGAACTGTAGCAGTGGAGATACTGTAGGTGAGGTTGACAGTAGATTTGATGAGAGTACTGTAGTGAGAAATTTAAACACATTTTTTAATCCAGTAATCTCCCACACTTCTCGGATTTGAGATTAACACAGGTGTTTTCTACCGGTGCTATTTTAGGATCCTTTGTCCGAGCGACTGCAATTGTTGTAAGCAGTGTTGCCAGGAATCCTGATTTATCAGGATTATTCATCCTGATTTTATCGGCGTATTCTGACACAATGATAAACATTTAATTTGGATCTTATAGGTCAACTCTAGATAACTTATGGATTAATGACCTTCTTCAAGCCTTGCAAACTAGCTACAGAGGCCATAAGAAAAAAAAAAATAGGAATCATACACTGCTGAATTTTTATATAAGACAAAATTTTACTTTTTACTATTTTTCTTTTATATATATTCATTTGTACTAGTCTTCGTGGGTTGGCGAAATAAATAAACATCAACATAGATTGATGAGCTGCAGCTGCTGCTATTGTAGATTTTCCTGTTTCTGATGTGACCCTGTCACGATTCCACAGATGGCTGACCCACAAAGCCATCATGATTTCACTATCACATACTATGGCAGACTTTAGTATTTGTCAACCAACTCTGGCTCAGGCAAAGTGAACTGAACTGTTGAATATTCAATTTTAATTCGTTGGCGGCTCCGTTGTTCATATAAGAAAAAAAAACTCGCTGCTCTCAGCTTGCCCATTTTCCCATAATGACACGTTGAAATTTGCCACTTTCGAAGCATTCCCCTTTTCTAGGAGCAAACTAGGTACGAGAATGCCGACAATGACATCGCTTATTGGATTTTCTCATGTAATGACACCTCTGAAGCAGCCACCGCCACAGGATTGCAGAAGCCGAGTTCAAACCGCACTTGTCCAAATCCCAACTTACCCCTCGATGACGGTGTAAACGGGGCGGCAGGGCGATCAAATTTACATCCAAGTTCACTTCACGCCTACTTAGGCATAATCCTGTTACACACTTACGACGACGACAATTCCGCCTTCCGGCAAAAGTCATAAAATCGATTGTGGCTCTTTCTCTCGCTGTCTTTCGTCGCATTTTTCAACTCTAGTTCGGGAGCACTATCACTTATTATTTTTCTGCCATTACTGGTCGGTCGGTGGTGAACAGGTCATTCCCACACACTTCACCATCCCGAAGAGTATTATGGTTGTTTACGTACTACCGGCTACGGCTTTTGAAAGGCAACTTACTGGCGTCAAACTGGACTTCCTCACTGGAATTGATGATGGTCATCAGGATTATAAATGACCGGGGTCATGAAAG
This sequence comes from Ochlerotatus camptorhynchus, assembly GCF_037179485.1. Lineage (NCBI taxonomy): Eukaryota > Metazoa > Arthropoda > Insecta > Diptera > Culicidae > Ochlerotatus > Ochlerotatus camptorhynchus. The sequence continues at coordinate 1,868,772 of NW_027040943.1, forward strand.
TTATTAGTTTCTTTCACCTCACCATTCGTTAGCTCCTGCTACTGTTGCTGCTGTAGTAGTAGTGGTAGCAGCTGTAACAATCAGTGAGTGACTTTGGAATGGCGTTTGCCTGTCATCAAATGCCTGGAGCAAGTTGTACAGGGATTTGCCCTGTCTAGATTTTCACAGAATCTACTTAAATACTTTTGAAACGACTCACGAAAATGGAGGTTCCCTTTGAATTGGAATAGCTGCATGATTTCTAAAAAAAAATTAATTTAATTATCTATTTCAAAAAATGCCCCGATACATGAAAGTCTATGCTCCACATATGATGAAAAATCTTAAATACTTTTTAAACAACTCATGTCAAATTAGGTTTAATTTTACTTATAAATAATTCAAATTGTAACTGCAAAGCTGCGTGTTTTCTAAAATTTATAGTGGATTAGTGTGACAGTAGTTAGTAAGCCACTACATATTTCGTTTAATTTCCATGGCTTCCCCCACCAAAATCGAAAACAGTACCTAATCTACTCTAGACAAAGTGTCGAATCGCTTTTCCCAAAAACCAAAATAAAAAAATAAAATGAATTGCTCTCAAATTTATTCCACACCTTGATTACACCCACATCTGCCACCAAATGTCATCGTCGTGGGAGGCAATCTCAAATTCAATTGTGGAATAACTTTTCCATGTCGAGTTTCCGTCTGCATGTTGCGTCCACCGTTCCAACCCCATCGCATCCCATTTCCATGGTATTGCTTCCAACTCGATGAGCTCAATTTTCCCGCAGCTCGTTCGAATATTCTTCGAATTCCATCCATCCTTGCTTGTGCCAGGTTTACACTTGTGCTCGTTCCCTAGCGCTGGTGAGTCCATCCGGAGGAAGGCATTCACCACAACTAATCTCGATACAGTCCACCCGGAGGAAAGTAAGCACCATAACGGCGCCGGTGGTGTAGTGGTAAGCGTGATTACCTCTCACCCCAGCAGACCTGGGTTCAATCCCAGTCGGCGCCGCCGGGATGTTCTGAGGCATAACATCTCTGATCACGCCTTCCTTCGGATGGGAAGTAAAGCCGTTGGTCCCCGGTTCATGAGTTGATGGGTCGATAGGTGGTAGGGTCCAGGTGTGGGAGCTGCCTTCCTGGCACGTCGGTAGCATTGGTGCTCAGCACGGAAAACAAGCTCAACGGAAAAAAACAAACCAAAGGAAAGTAAGAACCACTTCCTTCTTCTTCTTCTTCGCATTTCAAGCTTATTGCATATCGCATATTAGCTTATTAATTGAGAGCTTTCGATGCCTGTACCATTTTTGCATTGGTATAATTGTGTGGCAAGTCAATCATACTCTATGCCAAGGGAAGTCGAGAAATTTTCCAACCCGAAAAATTCCTAGACCGGAAGGGGAATCTAACTCAGCCACCTCCAGCATGGTCTTGCTTGGTTGCTGTGCCTTTACCGACTGAGCTAAGGGTGGTCCCAAAAAAGTAAGAACCACACACTTAGAAAAAATCATGTACATTTCACAGGACTGCAACGTCTGTCATCTGCGAACATCTCGAGTGAAGCCAAATTTCTTTGGTACTCTGGTGCTAATTTGACAGCTCCTCCTTTTCCTATATGATTTAGCTTGGTATATGTCGTTGATAGAGTTTTCTATACAACGTTATAGGAAAGCATGATTCACGCAAATTGTGCTCATCAATTCGAAAACAACTAAATTATTTTTTAATTGTCCATTGCGGGAAAGTAAGAATGGTTTTGAAGGCATTACATTTGTTGCCACCTTGCCGCATTTAATGTTACATGGTTGGAGCTCAAATATGTTATGAATCACCAGCGCTGCTGATGTTTTCGGCAGTTTCAAGAACTGGATCGCATTGCAGGGGGTTGGTAAATTTAGGTGCTCCGAGAGTGACATATACGAGCGTCAATTTTGACATAAATTTGAGTCATAACAGACGTGAAATAAAACTCAATCAAACGTACTTTTCGTCAAGCAACGAACTTTTACATCTCATCTTTTATGTCAAAAACTACAATGGACAGCCCTATGGGGTTGTACGCAATGGTGACGTAGGACTAAGTGGTTTTATATAATGAATGTTATTTGTTAACTGCAGCAGGAGCTTGTGTTTTGTGTAGGAATAGGAATCTCTGTTTATACTCTTTATACTCTGTTTATACTCTTTAGTATGGCCCACAGCAACTCACGAAGAGCTACTTATTCCGATCAATAGCTGTGCGGCTTCTTCCTACTTCTATGGATGGTCTTGTGGGCTACAGCGAGGGGGACGACTCTATCTACGATACATAAAAGATTGTGTTTTGCTGTGGCTAGCTGCGCGTACGCTGAGTAGATAGAAAGAAGATTGATGACGATTCTGAAGATTTCCTGCAAATCTAACCTTGAAATTAAGATGCGTCGCCCCCCTCGGGCTACAGCTCACTGCTTGCAGGCAGCCCTTCGTTGTGTACTGGAGAACACCACCACTCACCTTGATTGAATAAACACCGTTTGGTGAGACGCAAGGAATTCAACTTTGAAATCTGTGTTCGGGAAATCGGTGATAATTTTAATTATCAAAGCAACAATTGTACATTCGAGCAATTTTCAATAGTGACATTTTGAAAAATGAAAAAGTCTTAACTTTAGCAGATGCGTAGGAATATTTCTAAAAGATTGGTGATAAAATTATTAAAAATTGGTCCAGAGGCAGCTGAGAAGTTAACGTTCAAAATCTTTCATAATGTTGTTACATGTTCCATTTTTGGTTTTTATAAAGTGTACCTCTATATAGAAATCACAGACGTAGTCCTACGTCAAAACGGATTCCGTCACGTATAAAATTAGTTATTTCTTAGTGTGCAGCTCCCAAACATTGGTTCTTCGAACAACACACTTAGAAATACCTAATTTTACACGTGACGGAATCCATCTTTGACATACACACAGAGTTTAGATTACCGAAGTCGGTAAAATTTTACTGGGTTTTTAAACAGCTGAGTTTTCAGTAATCATCTCAGTGGTTGTTGCTTTAACTGAAAACTCCGTAAATTGCAAGTGTCAAAAATTACCGTTTTAGTCGGTATAATAATTGCTGTATTTTTCAGTAAAGTATTTGTTTACATATTTGTATGCTGACTTATTCAGTAGGTTTTTGCAGTATGTTGATGAATAAATAATAATAAATAAAAAACAAAATATTTAATATCTTGGCGATTTTTATTTGGGGACTGAGGTTAACATGTTTAGAAGCAGAGTAGCTATGATACTACTTTAACTGAGCTAATCTAGTGATAGTCCTGCTTGAGCGATCAACGCTACCTCGGTTTAGCCAGCTGGTTGCTTTCTTTGTGTGCCAAATTGTATGCCTAAGTGAGGAGCTCTACTTACACAATTTAATGTTTTTGCTTTAAAGAAATTAAACATCTGGAAGTCGATACAGGAGTGCAGAAATTACTCAATTCCGTCACTATTTCTGTACTCCAGCGTTCACTTTCAGACGTTTAACTGATTTTCAGAATGGTTTGCAGTTTTCACACAGAAATTTTAGAAGTCAAGTGCACGAGGTAGAACGGAGGAGGATGACGTAAAGTAAATAATTTGATTTACTGGTGTGATCAGTAATTTTGGAATCAAGTTTGATGACTGTTCCAGTAAAACATAATCAATACTGAAAACTCGGTGTTCTGTTTCACTGAGTTTTAGTCATTCACCGTAAAGCTGTAATTTTACGGTAAATTGAGTACTTGCTATTACCGTATTCAGTAGTTTGTCGCAAAAGCTACTGAACATCAGTAGTTGTATTGATAATAGCTGAATGTTCGGTAGTTTTTGTGATTTACAGTTCGAAAACTGTAAATAAAATTGCCGAACAGAGAAATCGTGATTAAGTGTGTAAAGGATGAGTCGTTAACAAACATATCATGTAAAAAGTTCGTTACTCGACGAAAAGTACGTTTTATTGAGCTGAATTTTGCGTCTGTTATGACTCAATTTTGTGTCATAATTGCCGCTCGTATATGTCAGTCTCAGAGCACCTAAATTTACATGAATTTTTCTTAGTGTGTAGGTTATCGAACTATCGGATCCCGTACGGCATGCACAAACCAACCAGTCCGCCATCACACATTCACCGAAGAAAGAAATTGCGTGCTATCAACCGCCATAGTATATACCGTGTCCCCATCAATAAGTGCACTCAACGTTTTCTGGATCATCACCAACCATATTGGAAGACGGATTTACCAGATGTGGCAGGTGAGGCTAAAGCTCTTGTGGATCCATTAGCAACAGGGCAAACTACTAAATCGCCTGGGATACCCTGATGAAGCGCTATAATCATTAGCAAGTTTCTGAAACGGCGGCAAGTGCAGGCGCTGTTCAAACTGCCACGACTGGCTAAGGAGTCAGCTACCGAACTGCAGACACTGCTGGATGGGTTTTAACGAACTTTACAGACGTAGGAGCAGTAAGCTCAACCCGCCGATTACAAGAATTTGCTGCTTTTGGATATCTTGAGTGTTCGTCTGGACCCAGTGACTAGAAGAAGCTGGAAGGTATATTCATCAACCAAGGTGCAAGACACAATCAAGGATATGGCAGATATCCTACAACGTAGAATCAAGGTTCTGGGATCCTTTCCAACGAAGGCTACCGAAACTAAGCCAGAACAACCACATGCGCTAAAGAAAAAGCCATCCTCCTCTCACATTCAAGTTGTAATTTCCACCCGTTCATTCGTACTACTTATACAAGTAAAGATAAGCTTCATGAAAGCTTTGGATGTCCATGAATTTTCAGAGCATGCTGTCAGTCTGTATGCTATCTTAGACACACACCTTTTGTAGACGCCACCTAGTTTTTGACACGGCAGTTTAGATACCATTTTTAAAATTTAAAACCATTGCGTCGTAGAGAATTCAATAGATTTGGCTATTGTGCTTAACAACTTGTACAACTTCGTTTATTCTCTCAAATCTGCCAATAGGAAGAAATTACGTAGTAGTTTTTACGCACAACCCAAGCTACTCCGCGTCTATCGAATCATTTGAGTGGAGTGCTTTGAAATTATCAGAAGTTGATAATTGCTGATTTAAGTTGAAGACAATAGATTGAAATTTACTGCGCAACATCTAAACTCGAAGTAAGTTCGGACGGTTTGTGAATTTTCATGATGTAAATCCATTTAAATAATTTATACAGTTTTTGAATTTGTCGAGTGCAGGATCATATTTTGATCAAAATAGAAATTGATATCGAATATATATTGTGAAGTTGGTGAAATTTGAAATTCAGGTAAGCCTAATTAGTTAGTAGTAAATTGGTGAGAAAATTAAGTGAGATTTCCGCGTTAACAGGCCCTCCTTGCCCAGTCAACGCGGGCGGCTTGTATCGGCTTGTATTGACTAGTGCTAGAATTGGCAAATATCGTCGAAACTGGAGCGGGCTGTTTCAAGCAGCTACACACTTAATTTTTTCTACCGAGCTCGGCTGTGCAAATCTCGGCAAAATAAGTTTCACTGAGATCTCAGCAAAAGTGACATTTGATTGCTGAGTCTCGGATAATGCTTAGCTGAATCTCAGCAAACAAATGAAATGTTTGCTGATATCTCAGTAAAACTTTTTTTGCCGAGATTTGCACAGCCGATCTCGGTAGAAAAATCTAAGTGTGTAGGACATCTACCGTCTTATGAAGGCTGTTAGTCGGACGGCCATTACGCCCACCCGTTACTGCTATTGCGCATTTTCTCGTAGCACAACCGTTCGGCTACGACGCACTACCACTGCTACTGCGCAATTGGTAGCCTTTGTTGGAACGACTCATCTCGCCAAGTCGTGTGGCAGCTCATCACTCCACTACGCTTGGGGACGCCTGCTATACCCTTTACTTGCCCACGCGCGAGTCATCTTGGTGCGTAAGCTTTTGGTGACCAACTGATCCTGTTTGAGTTCGCGTACTAGAACGTCGCGGGACATCCGACGAGGGACCGGACGCTGAAGGAACCAGGTCAGATCTGTCCGAAAACTGCTCACAATAGTTTTATTTGATCTTGAATGGATATGCTAACATACATGAACTAGAAACGTGACGTCACAGTAGGAAACTGTTAGGTTTGCCTTAATTCAATAAATTCCGATTTCCCTTGAATTTTAATTAATAAACCGCTAGCTCGATAAATTTAAGTTTAGTATATTCGGGTTTCGTCCAATTAAATTGAATAAAATAAAAATTACTTCTAGTTTAGATTAGTTACTCCACAATTCTTTTGCGTCACGTTATTTGCATATGTTTATATTTGTTAGATTTGTTTGGGTTTAAATAACTATTGCATATTTCCCTTTGGTTGATTTTAAAGAATTATTTCATTTTCGCGGTTTGAATTGGTGTTTTTAAATTTGAGTATCCTAATCTGATTGGTTGGCTTTAGACGTTTGGGTCAAAATAAGTAAGTTCGTTTGTGTCAACATCCGAGTGACCTGCCCTGAGAAGGGAAGTTTCTTGCCGGGTAATTAAGAACGAGTTGACGGTCCTTCTTTGAAAGGTGGCGCTTAAGCCGTCAGCTTAGCGTAACACGGAGAACGTTACAAAGTTACAGCGATGTCCAAACATGGGGTGGACAGTGCTTAATGTGTTCGGAAAATCATCTACTATACGCATGTCCTGAATTTAAAGGTTAAAGGCCAAAACTGCTTCAAGCGTAGCCATAAAGCTTCAGACTGCTCTTCTCGATATGTCCGTCGCAATTGCAAGGGTAAACAGCATATTTTGGTCTGTTCCGAGCAGACTGTAGCAAACGAGGAAATAGATCACCGGACATACAAGCTTCCGCAGCGAGTAGCAATGCGCAATCCTCTGAATAGTCAAATAGTCCAGATGTAACCGCTACCCAAGTATCTTCCAATATATTTCCGGTCACAGAACTTCATAGGTACTTCTCGCAACTCTGTTGTTCTAGTGGAAGGAGAAGATGGAGACAGAACGGCTATCTCAACAATTGAAGGTTCAACACCAATGGTCGGATGTTGCAGTTTCCGGAATCGGACCATACAGCATGAGGGTGACACAAAGGATTATTACCACGATCGTATCCCTAGTTTCTGAATACTCGCGAGAGATGCAGTTATTGATACTGCCAAATGTGACAACTAATTTGCCCATAGCCAACATAATCGGTAGATACAGCCATTTTCACATCCAGAGCCGTTGATCTAGTGCTTAGTATTCAACATGTCTTCACATTCTTCAACACCGTTAACGAAATCCCACTAGGTGAAGGTCTCCCTACTCTTGTTGAGTCAGTGTTCGGTTGGATAGGGTCCAGATGTGCCCTTTGCGGAGATCGAACGTTCAAACATTAATTGCCCGGATGAAGTACGCTGCGAGAAGCAGTATACACAAACCCTTCAGAGAGGATCGGATGGCCGATACATAGTATCTCTCCCAAAAGATGAACCGGCCTTTGAAAGGCTAGGTGAGTCAAGGGACATCGATTACCGGCGAATTCAAAGTCTAGAACGCAGGTTGCTGAAGGAATCATACCTGCGTCTTCAATACAGCTTTGGGCAAAGCTTAAATTACCTGTCGAATCCATTGGAGCTGTGCTTACACGGGTTGGTGCAAACGACCACGCACCTCTACTAGGAGATTACAATCAATCTGGTTTGGTTTGGGACTCTTCAAACCAACAGTAGATGTTTTGCAATCCAACATCTCTGTCGCTTGTGCTGCATTACTCGACGGATTTAGTCTGCATGGCCTAACACAGATCAATACAATCGACAACCGAAATGGTCGCCTCGTGGATCTAGCTCTGGTGAATGATACGACACTTGAAAGATGCTCGATATTAGCGGCTACGGAACCTTTATCTATTCTCGATGCTGATCACCCTCCGTTAACAGTCAAAGTGAACGTTTCTAGAGGTTTCGATTTTGAGGACTTTCCCGAAGATCCAGGTTATGATTTTTGCAGGGCCGATTTTGAAGGAATGATGGATGCACTTTACCATACAGACTGGGCACATTTGGACACTTCCGGAGATGTGGACGATGCTGTTGATCGCTTCACTCGGATTCTGCATAACATCATTGCTGATCATGTTCCTTTGCGTCGGCCTAGCCCAAAGCCAGCTTGGGGAAATGCACATCGGCGACATTTGAAGCAGCTGAGATCGAAAGCACTTCGGAAATACTGCAGATCTCGTTGTCCATTCGCTAAGCAGGTATTCAATCGAGATAGTAACAGATATCGGACATACAATTGCTTCTTGTGCAAACGCTAAACTCTACGTATGCAAGACAATCTTAGGAGAAACCCAAGGAATTTTTGGAAATTCATCTACTCCAAGCGGAAGGATAATGGATTACCTGTTGAAATGTTTTTGGGCAATCATTTCACCAGCACCTCATCTGATAAGTACGAGCAATTCGCTAATCACTTCAAGGCTGCCTTCAATGGTTCTACGTCATCTTCAGCTCAAGTCGAAAATGCTTGCAGAGACACGCCACGCAACGTCTGTCCATTGGGAAATTTCCAGATTTCTCTCCAACAGGTTAAATCTGCCATTGATAAATTGAAATACTTCACATCGCCTAGCCATGATGGTATTGCGTCATGTATCTTGAAGAGATGTTGTGATGCTATGATTAACCCTCTGACTCAACTGTGCAACATTTACTTGCGTGAGCGTAAATTTCCCTCCAGCTGGAAAACTTCCATTATGTTTCCAGTTCACAAAAAGGGCGATAAGCGTAACATTGAAAACTATCGTGGAATAACTTCACTGTGCGTCTGCTCGAAGATTTTTGAGATCATAATCAACGACATGCTGTTCACCTCCTGCAGGAATTGTATTTCTTCAGATCAACACGGATTCTATACCAAGAGATCGGCATCTACGAACCTCGTCCAGTTCACTTCATTTTGCTTGCTTAAAATGGATCTTGTCACACAAGTTGATGCAATGTACACCAACCTAAAATCTGCTTTTGACCGAGTTGATCACGAGATTTTGCTTGAACGACTTGAAAGACTTGGTGTTTCTTCAAACTTGACCTGCTGGTTTAGATCATATATTACGGACCGGAGACTCATTGTGAAGATTGGACGTGAATGTTTTGCACCGTTCACCAACATATCAGGTGTGCCACAGGGGAGCATCCTGGGTCCCCTGCTGTTCTCAATTTTCATCAATGAGTTTTGTAAAGGACTGCCCCCTGGCTGCCGCTTATTCTATGCTGATGACGTCAAAACTTACATGGTGGTGATATGTCTTCAGGACTTTGTCGCGTTACAGCAATTAATAGACCGTTTCGCTGAGTGGTGCTCCAGAAATAGGCTTACGCTAGGCATTCAAAAATGCAACGTTATCTCGTTCCACAGGAAACAGAAGCCAATCATACATGACTACAACATCGCCCAGCAACGTCTTGGGCGTGTTTATCAAGTACAGGATTTAGGAGTTATCCTTGATTCTGCGCTAACCTCCCGTTAACATTACAACGATATTATTCCAGAGCTAACCGACAGCTTGGATTCCTCTTCAAGATAGCCAACGAATTCCGTGGCCCTCTCTGCCTTCGTTCGTTACATTGTGCTCTTGTACGGTCGATACTGGAATCAAAATTCGTAGTTTCTTACCCGTATCAATCAACGTGGATTGCTAGGATCGAAGCGATCCAAAGGAAATTTGTAAGGTACGCCCTTCGTGATCTTCCATGGCGAGATCCGTTCAATCTGCCACAGTACAAGGACCGCTGTAGACTGCTGGGTATTGAAACTCTATAAAAAAGACGATCTACTGCGCGAGCGGTATTTGTGGCTAAAATCCTTTTAGGAGACACGGAATTAACCTGACATCCTGGCCCAGTTGAATATTTACGCTCCAGAACGAATCCTACGCCAACGGCTTTTTTTTTTGCCGTTCGACGACGACGGGTGTGCTTTCGCGAGAGTGACTTTTATTGGATCCGTCTCTTTGCACGGGTGTGTTTTTTTTTGTAACTAGCGTAAGTGTGCCTGCGATTTGCATCGAGTGTTGGAGATTGTGAGTAGGCTGAGGAATGTCTCGCTGGATACGCCAAAGACTGGAAGAGCGGTAGCTGGTAGCCAGAAACGGATCCTGGGGAAAGCACTAGATCCCAGATGACCATGGCAATACAGGAAGTATTACAACAAAGGTAATTACTAAGATATTTTGCAAACAGTGACAGATAGCGGACATGAAGAACTAGTGGAGGTGCCGGGCAAAGGTGTTTATCCTAGACAAATAGTAAGTTGCAGATTCGCTGTTGTCGTTGTCGTAGGCGCCGTCGTATTCGCTGTCGTAATCGCCGTCGTAGTCGTAGGCAGTACCGTTAGTATATTTAAAATTAAACATCAACCGCTGAAAACATGAATTATCGCGTATTTCTGTTGTTCATTACATTCCAAGTGAAATTCGAGAACGTAATTTCATTTGAATAGCTTGTTTAACCAGGTCTTAAACAATCGTCACGTCGGTCATAGCTTGTTATGATTGTCTGAACCATGCGTAAAGAGAAAATCGAAACATTGAACGTCGCGTGGTGAAAGTGGATCTTAATGAAGGCCTTAGTACTCTTTCGTAGCTTTTAGTTTTAGGATTTCAAAGATCGTTGGTTGCAGTGGCTTGCTTACTGAGGAGAAAAACGCGGTCCCAGGTCCTTTCATATTTAAAATGTATGGTAAGATCGCTTGTTTATCGTGTATTTTGTAAAACTTTTCGTTGTCGTCGGTGCCGGGTTTGAATAGTTATAAAAACTTGAGTAACGCTATAATGTGATATGAGGGGCTCGGTGGCCTTAGAACAACCGGTTTTGCTTACTGAGCAATCTCAAGCCAATCCACATTCAAGATTCGTCAATCGTTTTATTTGTTAACATGACTACATGGTAATAACAACAACTCGATTATTAAAAAGGAGCTCGTCTGCCTAGTGGCAAACGTTTTTGCTTACTGAGCAGAAGAACGTGGGTTTAGTCCCAAGCTCCTTCGCGTTATATGATCGCTAAGACATCAGTTCAGCTTATCGTTTGCCAAAACGAACCCTGCGCAAACCCAACCCTATCACCAAATATCCCAGTGATTCCTCGTGGAAGTGCACAGGTGTTCTCGGCTTCCATCAAAGCGAGCGTCACGTCAACACATTCCTACCCCTTCCTTTCTTGACCTGTGTTCAGGCGCGGCCGGCGCTGGTATTGCCTAGTTTGAGATCACCAGTTTTTACACATTGAGGATGATTGCTAGTCCCAAGCATTGTCTATTGGTTCTCTGTGTAATTACAGCTGGTCTGGCAATAACAGAGTAGCAACCGTGGGCGGTCAATCATGCTCATGCTCATGCTCCAGAACGAATCCTACGCCAACGTGATTTTTTGAGGCTCGAGTTCCGCAATGCTTTATATGGTCAGCATGATCCCATCCGTTTCATGTCAGCTAGCTTCAACCAGATGTATTTACTGTTCGACTTCAATGCTTCTGACGCTACATTAGAATAACAAGTACACTCAACTATTTCATTATCCAATGATCGTTCTATTTGGGTAATTGGTGAGTAACTGTCCAATTTCATTAGACTGATGACTGATGAGTTATGCTACTTGATATTTTTTTGTTCCCGGTTTGTATCATCTTCTCGTCGAGCACTTCACCGAGCATCCGACAACTCCATTAATAAGGATGATTACTTTTTATGCTACTGACTACTTATTGTACTTTTATGTTTATTTTTGTTCTGTTCTATGTATTATATGTACGCGAGATGAAAATATATGGGTGTTTTGCACCTGTATGAGATCGGCTAATTTTTGTAGCTGAGTCATTCAGGTTTTTCCCCATCAAACTTCATTAAGACTGTTAGTCAGATAAACAGCAATACAACCAATTTATGGAGGAGTACCTAGATGTAGGACACATGTGCAAGGTAGATGCTCCGGATGGGCACGCCAAAGTTCGTTGTTCCTTGCCCTATCACAACAACAAACCTTCAGGTTTTGTTTGACGCATTGTGTAAAACGTCAACAGGGATGTCGCTTAATGGTACGCTGATCACGGCACCAGTTATTCAGGAATATTACGGAGCCGAATATGGCTGATCATGCTGATATCGGACGTCGAGCAGATGTTTCGCAAAATTGGAATCAGCATGGCGCACGGATAGCAAGGAGGAAGCAGTAAGTACGAGTTGATCACAGGCACATATGGGACCAAACGAGCTCCGTTGCTCGCTACCAGCACCTTGAAACAGCTTGCGATGGACGAGCAAGTGCGTTTCCCGCTAGCAGCAAAAGCTACAACCGAAGACGTTTACATGGCCGACGTTATAACTGGTGCGGACACCCCAGAAGCAACATTGGAGCTGTGAATTCAATTAGATGAAATTATGCAAAAAGGAGGATTCCTTTTATGGAAATGGAATTCAAGCAGCTGGGAAGTATTGCAGGGAATACCAGAAGAGGACATGGTGGTAGTAAGGACGGAAGGAGATCCTGATCCAGTTGTAAAGACTCTAGGTCTAGTGTGGAATCCGGTAATAGATGTGTTAAAGTTCCGGTTTAAGATTCCTAAAGTTAGCCTATCGGAAGTCTTGTCAAAACGGAGAGTCCTGTCTATCATTGCGACACTATTCGATTATTTAGGCTTGATAGGGCCGGTTTTCACTAAAGCGAAGATAGTCATGCAGTCTGCTACAGGAAAACAGTTTATGGTGGAATCCCAAGTAACAATTCTGCAATCATTTGGCATCCACTCTGATTTATGATGGTTTTATAATGGCAATGAATAACCCATTTAGTTGAAATACAGCATTTCGCAGTGTAAAACGTTCCTGCTCAGTAGTTCACCTTTTCGCTGTTTTAAAAACCTTTTACAGTCTGACGAAAAGTCAAAAACTGTCTTGTTTTAAAATTAAATTTAAAGTAGTTCTCAATCCCACCATAAAACTGTTATAAAAATCAATCATAAACTTCATTAGCATTTTTTTATTAATGTCTTGATAAAATTCTCTTTAAACCTGTTCTATCATTACTGCTTTTAAGCAATCATAAAACCATTCGGTTTTAAATAAGAGTAAAATGCATATATTGTTGCTTTTTAGGCTTTTAAAAGTATACCATAAAATCTCCCCTGTCTACAAATTGAATATGATGATGGATCCTCATAGTGAATTAAAACCAAATTTATGACAAAGATATCTCGAAGGATAAACGAAGTTGGAGGAAAAATTCAAGCGATGCTAACGACCGAAGGGAAGTCGATTACAGTAAAATTTAGAAGAACCAGCAGGTCCGGCGGCACGGGTACCATCAACGACTGAGCATCTGGTGGAGAAGAGTGAAGTGAGCGTGGTCCTCAAATTCATAAAACATTGTCAAAACAGTCTGAAAACAGACCAGCTTTCTCCAGACCTTGCGAATATTTAGATGGAGATCGGAATAACCACTGAAACTGTCAGTTAGCGGACGCTAGTTGGTTTCCGATCCATAGCTGCGATTTTATTCGGTGAAAGGGTCATCACTTGGAAAAAAAATAATTCAACCGTACATTCCTGCATCGTTTAATGGTGCACTTCCAGAACCATCCGGAAGATGGGGATCATTTCGGGAATGATCGAGGTTACAGCTGTGCATTGCCGCCATAAATACTGCCATAAATCTAAACGCGTTAGGATCAAGCAAAATGGTTTAAGATAAATACAATTCAGTCTACAAGTTTTCTTCATAAAAGCCATTTCAAAACCTTATGAATTTGTTAAGGATTTCTTGAAAGCAAAATAACTTTTTCACAAATAGCTCATAAAAATCTACTCTTATGCCTCCGCCATATTACAATTATTTTGTTTATTTTTTACAATCTTGGATTTTCAATCTTTATTTCCTTGGATATAACTTTATTTTAGTTAATTAAGCAATGAGAAAATATTTAGAATGCAAAAATCATGAGAAATAAAAATCTCGGCTAAGCTTAATGATCGATCTGAAGAATATATATTTTGTTTTCTTAATGTTAAATAATTAGTAAAATTGATGTTTTCCGTGGGCGGCTCAAGTTTTTCGATGTTTTCACGTACATTTCTCATCTCATTTTATATGGACCTAAAACTAGGCCACTTCATGAGAACTTTTTTTTATAATTTTTGAAATTCGGCAGGATTTTTATACGTTAGTTTTTATTTTAATTATTTTGATAAGATCGGATGGTATTTATGAATCCTTTTTTATCTTGATTGTTGTTTTTCTAGTGAACTTAGCAGGCAACTAGGGTAAATGGCTCGGATAATGCTTTTAATTCTTGCCAAATAGCTTTTATTGTAGCTTAAATACGGTTTTGAAATGGATCTCAATGCGTTTATCGTACAACCATTTTGCAGTAAATCAATCTTGAAGAGTTTTGCAAATAAACCCTTCAGAACGTTTTCCAGAGTGAGCATTAATGAGGTTTTGGTGGATGCATCAATGGCAAAGCAGTCTTGACCAGGGTTTTATGAATGTTGTTTTATAGTATTTCATAAAACTTAAAATGTTACTTGGGATGGCCCATATTCTCTGATATAACAGGAGTCCTGGTCAAACCAACTAAATATTCCAATTACGGATGCAGTAGAGAAGAGAACTCGTCGATCGGCCATACACTGCGTGCAAGGTCAGAAAGATTTCGGCAGTTGGAATGTGAAAAGGTATCCGTCATTCACGAGCTTGGTACAATGTACAGCGTACTGGTTACGACTGATAAAAATTCTAAGAAAAGTTAAACCTTCCAAACGGCGGTATGGTGCACTTCAAACGGCAGAGGAAGAATGGAAGGCACTTTCGGTCGGCAACACGGCAGCAAGGAGTTCACCGTTACGCTGTTTTGGCGTAGGACTACGTCTGTGATTTCTTTATGGGGGTACACTTTGTGAAAACCGAAAATGGAACATGAAACAAAATTGTGAAAGATTTTGAACGTTAATAACTCAGCTGTCCCTGGTCCAATTTCAATAATTTATATCACTAATCGATCAGAAATATGGCTACGCATCGATAGCAATGATTTTCAACAAGAAACTATTGAAAAAGTGGTAAATGTCCAGCATTGTCCAAAAGCATCGAACTATCTAACAAATCCACCAATTACGTACATGCATACACTCGAAGTTTTTCAAAGTAGGATTTTTTTTTTCCTTTAGTTTGTTTTTTCTGTCGATCTTGTTTTCCGTGCTGAGCACCAATGCTACCGATGCGCCAGGAAGGCAGCTCCCACACCTGGACCCTACCTATCGACCCATCAACTCATGAACCGGGGACCAACGGCTTTACTTCCCATCCGAAGGAAGGCGTGATCAGAGATGTTATGCCTCAGAACATCCCGGCGACGCCGACTGGGATTGAACTCAGGCCTGCTGGGGTGAGAGTTAATCACGCTTACCACTACACCACCGGCGCCGTTCAAGTAGGATTGTTTGAATAAAATGTGCGCCAAAGCAAATACTCCCTTGTGAAAAATCACGCTTGTTTCCAAATGACCCCCGTGAAACATAATTGTTGTACAATACCGGAAACCTGTGTAAAGTTTCATCAAAATCGAAGATTCTTTGCGCATGATATCGGCTTTCCTCCATGCTGAGTGAACCCCCACACAACGTGAGTGCCTCGCGCAGACAGCAGCAGGCGGCAGCTGGCAGTGCTGCTAGAAAAAAAGAATAATGAGTAGTTCGTTTGGTTAGCAATCAGTAATGGCTGAATAACTTTTTGCACAAGCGTCGGATCGTTTTGCGGTCTTCGAAGAAAAGTTTTCTTGTAAAATTTACTAGGAAACAGTTGGATTAATTTATTTTTAGAGGACAATGGGTGACCTCACCAGATTTTTATTTGAAAAAGTAAGTTTTCCCATAGAAAATCCTATGTAAAATTAAAATCCCTGGCGCTAAAATATAGTTCCACCAACCGCCCTGAAATTTAACACAGTTATTATAGGACCCAGAAGACCCCCGGAAATCATACTGGAACGAGAATTTTTTTTTTCATATATCCGTGTCCCAGCCTAATGCATATGCTGCTTCCCCAACACAGTCATCAGAGAATCATTCCTAGACGAAACATGTCGATGTAGCATTACGACGAGGTTCGGTAGTTCAGTTGTTACCGCTTCTGCTTACTGAGCAGAAGGTAGGGAGCTCAATTCCAGGAATGTCCCCTTCCTCGCAATTTTGCACTTTGCCTTATTCTATCCCCACTAGATTTAAATAAAAACAAATTCTGCTCTAACCGATCGCATCACTTACCACAGTGAAACCTGATCGAAAAATAACCTACCTCACTAACACAACTATCCTTCCCGAGACAGCCGTGGAGATGTAGAGGTATTCTCGGTCTCTAGTAACAACTGGACCTCGAACTAATCATCTTTCCCTCCCCAAAAGACCGTGAGGACGTGGCCGGCGCTGTGCATTGATCTATAGATTGATTTAATGTGCTTGTAAATTGAAGATGGAAAGCCTATCCCATGCACCATCTATGTAGTTCTCTGTGCAAGTGGATTAGTTCTGATCATTTACGGAGGATCAACTACTCGACGGCAAACTCATTCATTGATTCGTTTTTTGTTGTGGATGATAGAAGAGCATAGCAGAAATAGTGCGAAAAAGGAAGCCATGGTCATCACAAAAGAGGAAATCGATAAAGAGAATTGGCTTTCACCCTTCTGCTTCGAAGCCCCTTACAATCATCGCACCGCTTTTGGATCTAGGGCACTTGCTGGTTGCAATTTTTAGATCAGGATTCACTGTGATGCGATCAGTTGTAAGCAGTAGAAATTTCCTTCCCAACTCTCTTGTGGAATCTTTTAGTGGCTTTTGTTATATTTCGACGGAGAAATTAAGAGCGTTCACCACAAATACGAAGAGCCAACTGAATGTCCTTTGGCATAATTGTGACACGCTTGGCGTGCATGGCGAAGAGACCGACCAGATAGGTCTCGCTGGATTCCTGTAGACCATTAACGGCCAAGCTCTGGAAGCGCAGATCGGTCTTGAGGTCCTGGGCGATTTCACGGACCAGGCGCTGGAAAGGCAACTTGCAGTCAGCAGCTCGGTCGTTTTCTGGTAACGACGGATCTCACGCAGAGCGACAGTTCCTGGCCGGAAGCGATGAGACTTCTTCACTCCTCAGGTGGTTGGAGCACTCTTTCGAGAGGCCTTCCTGGCCATCTGTTTGAGAGGAGCCTTTCCTCCGGTGGACTTACGAGCGGTCTGCTTGGTGCGACCATTATACGATGTTGAACGATACGTTGAATGCAATTTTTTCTCTGCCTTCCATTATCTTTTAAGGATTTAAAGATTTTCTCATAAACGATGAAAGAACAAGAAAACAACAGCAAGAAGGATTTACCGCTCGAATAGGTATAAAAAAGCCGAAAATTAGAATTTTTTGTCCCATCCGTTTCAACCTTACCCGAAGAAACATCAACAGCATAAACAATTACTGGACGTGGCAAGTGAGGCAAAGGACTCGGCAAAGGAGGAGCCAGTTGTGTTGCATGATAACTTACAGGGTATTACCAAGCCCGCCGTCCGTCGTCTGGCTCGTCGTGATGATGTCAAGCGTATCTCCGGTCTGATCTAAAACCCGAATGTGCTCAAGGTAAGGTGTTGCTGGAAAACGTCATTCGTGGCGCTGTTACCTCAAGCGTCAGGGACGCACCTGAGGTTAAGCTTCGTTCATTTTCCCTATCCGAAGCGGCCACCAACCAACCTCCCTTAGCTCAGTCGGTAAAGGCGCAGCTACAAAGCAAGACCATGCTGGAGGTGGCTGGGTTCGATTCCCGGTCCGGTCTAGGAATTTTTCGGGTTGGAAAATTTCTCGACTTCCCTGGGTATAGAGTATGATTGTACTTGCCACACAATTATACTAATGCAAAAATGGTACAGGCATCGAAACCTCTCACGCCTACCTCACGCCTCCACGAGTCATATGATCACAAAAGACTGCCAGCTGAAAAATGGACACAGCTGGTTGGCGTAGCCTGGGCAATGTTGTCAATCCGACAATAGCAGAGTGAGGAGGTGCGACGCGAACACTGGCGCGGTAACCATAGCACGGCAGTAAAGGAAATGCTTCGCCTCCGAGTCTGTCCACCAAGGAGGTGCGGCTCAAAAAGCGTGAGCGGCTGAATAAGAAGTGCTACAATAAGAAGCTACACCTAAGACGGCAGTCCATCAGGGGATAGGAGACCTTAGGCCAACCACCTACTGTCTCTGAAACCTTTACAATTGTTAAAGAAACCAACAGAGAAAGACATCGAACTGATATAACGGCAACGACTTTAAGCGCAAAACAACGGCCACGAATTGGATCATGAAATGTATTGACGTTAGTCCAGCAGGGTAAACTGGCACAACTCGCCAACGAGGCGCGACGCATGAAGCTAGAAATCCTGGGACTGAGTGAAGTTCGTTGGCCAAACTTTGGAAAACACAAACTGCCGTCGGGACAGGTACTACTATACTCTGGTATTCGAGGTGAAAACGCTCCCCGCCATCGTGGAGTTGGTCTCCTACTGGTCCAGGCAAGTGCTGCGCTTATCAAGTAGGAGCCTGTTAATGAGAGGATAATCGTTGCCAGATTGAACACGGGTTCATAACCTTACCATAATCCAATGTTATGCGCCAACCGATGCTGCCGAGCTACAGGACAAGGAGAATTTTTACAGTCAACTGAATGCCGTCGTGGATAAGGTTCCAAAGGGTGACATCAATATCTACACTGGCGACTTCAATGCGAAGATCGGCTCCGACAACACGGACTATGAGCGTGGCATGGGACGCCATGGTCTTGGCGAAATGAGCGAGAACGGTGAGCTGTTTGCAGAATTTTGTGGCAATAACGACATGGTGATCGGGGGCTCGCTCTTCCCCCATCGCCCAGTGCACAAAGTCACGTGGGTTTCCCGTGATGGAGATACCGAAAATCAGATCGACCACATCTGCATCAGCCGAAAATGGAGACGGAGCCTTCTTGATGTTCGGAATAAACGCAGCGCCGACATCGCGTCTGACCATCACCTTCTAAGCGGTGAAATCCGCCTACGCATGGCGCGGTTCCAGCGACGGGAGGAGAGACTCGGGCGGCGGTTCAACACACGCCGACTTGAAGATCCAGTGGTAAAAAGGTCTTTTGTTGAAGAACTCGAGACTCGAGCTGCGGACGTTCCAAAAGGTGGAAGCGTAGAAGAACAATGGACGGCCATCAAGAATGCCTTTATAGAAACAAGCGAGAACAACTTGGGTGAGCTGCGCACCCAGAGGAAAGAGTGGATCACAGATGAAACCTGGCGGAAGATTAAGGAGTGTAGAGAAGCAAAAGACGCGATAGAGCGGGCGAGAACCAGAGGAGCCAAGAACGAAGCCCGTCAACGGTACTCGGCTCTAGAGAAGGAAGTCAAGCGTTCTTGCAGACGGGACAAGCGAGCGTGGGTGAACTCCCTGGCCGACGAAGGGGAGAAAGCCGCAAACACTGGCGATATACGCCTCCTCTACGATATCTCACGATGCCTGAGTGGAGCAAGGATGAACCCGAGGATGCCAGTGAAGGACACGACTGGACAATTGCTTACCGACCCCACTGACCAGCTGAAACGCTGGTTTGAGCACTTCGAACAACTTCTTCAAGTTTCGACGGCCAACCAGCCATCAACATCTCGGCATGATCCGCCTAGGGTGCGGCGCATCACTCGCGTCAATTACGAGGCCTTATCACTGCAGGAGATTGAAGCAGCTATCCGAAGCATGAAATCCAACAAGGCTCCAGGGGTCGATCGCATATCAGCAGAGATGCTCAAAGCTGACCCCATGCTATCCGCACAAATGTTGCATCAACTATTCTGTAATATCTGGGACACCGCGACTTTTCCGGCCGACTGGATGCAGGGCATCTTAGTGAAGGTCCCAAAGAAGGGGGATCTGACTGTGTGCGACAATTGGCGAGGCATCATGTTACTGTGTATTGTTCTCAAAGTTCTGTGCAAAGTTATCCTGAATCGGATACAGGAGAAGATCGACGCGACTCTCCGACGGCAGCAGGCAGGATTCCGTGCCGGAAGATCTTGTGTGGACCATATTGTCACGCTCCGCATCATCCTGGAGCAAGTCAATGAATTCCAAGAGTCCCTTTATGTGGTATTTATTGACTACGAAAAAGCTTTCGACCGTCTCAATCACGAGAATCTGTGAAGCGCCTTGAGACGCAAGGGAATCCCGGATAAAATCGTCAACCTCATCGAAGCGCAGTATGAGACTTTCACATTCAGAGTTCTGCATAACGGAGCCTTGTCCGACCCTTGTCCGACCCTTGTCCGACCCTTGTCCGACCCTTGTCTGACCCTTGTCCGACCCTTGTCCGACCCTTGTCCGACCCTTGTCCGACCCTATCCGGGTAGTCGCTGGTGTGATACAAGGCTGTATACTATCACCGCTACTGTTTCTCATCGTAATCGACGAGATCATGGTAGGTGCAATTGACCATGTAACGAACCGTGGGCTGCTTTGGCAGCCTATCACCATGGAGCATCTCAACGACTTCGATTTGGCTGATGATGTTGCTCTACTAGCACAACGGCGCTCTTATATGCAGAGTAAGCTCAATGACCTAGCCAAACGCTCCTCTGCGGTGGGTCTCACCATCAACGTCAACAAGACCAAATCGTTGGATATCAACACGGGCAACCCTTCCAACTTTACGGTAGCGGGGCAAGCAGTGGAGAAGGTCGAAAGCTTCCAATATCTTGGCAGCCAAATAGCGTCGGACGGCGGGACCAAGAGCGACATAGGTGCACGAATCAAGAAGGCTAGGGCTGCCTTTGCGAGTTTACGAAACGTATGGAGATCCAACCAGATAAGTCAACGCACCAAAATCCGAATTTTCAACTCGAACGTGAAATCTGTGTTGTTATACGCCAGCGAGACGTGGTGTATATCAGCGGAGAACACTCAAAAGCTGCAGGTCTTCATCAACCGATGCCTGCGGTATATAGTTCGTACCTGGTGGCCTCACAACTGGATCTCGAATGCCGAGCTCCATCGTCGATGTCATCAGAAGCCGATAGCAACAGAAATTCGAGAGCGAAAGTGGAGGTGGGTCGGCCACACACTTCGACGGGGCGGAAACGAAATCTGCAAGCAATCACTGGATTGGAATCCGGCAGGACATAGCAGCAGAGGCAGACCCAGGGGCTCATGGCGGCGGAGCCTCAATAAGGAAGTTAAGCAAGTCGATAGGAATCTGACCTGGGCCCAGGTCAAGGCAAAAGCGAGCAGCCGCTCAGGATGGAAGTCTTTCACTTTGGCCCTTTGCACCGCTGGTGGTGCACAGGACCCTTAAGTAAGTAAGTATATGGTTGACACAAAACTGCCTTATTGCATTGAGAAGATAGAAATTCAAATAGCCAGAAAATTTTTGTGACCCTGAAAAGGGCCGTTTGATTTGTCAATGATGAACACAGCATGGCTTTGCTGTTGGCTCTGAGTTAAGAGCCTAGAACTCGAAAAGTGTCAAAACTGGGCGATGGTTTAACGTATAAGAGTTATACTTTTTACTGTCAAGGCGGACGTTGAGAAGGGAAATTAAGTCCACTCACGATCGATGTCCAGGTCCAAATATTTCTTCATGAACTCGACGAACTTAAAGTTCCCTTCGTTCATGAGGTCCATGTTAAAATTACCCAGCACAATCATGGACATTGGCTCCAAGCAATATTTCGTCAGATTCCGCGCACAAAAGTATTGCTTCTGCTTGTACGACAAATCTGTACGATAGTAAATAGAACAGAAAATCAAAATATAAAAATGAGGTAAGGAAAATATTTAAAATGTGTTTCAGATTAATACCTGGCTCATTACCACGTAGTCCTACGTCACCATTGCGTACAACCCCATAGGGCTGCCCCTTGTAGTTTTTTTTCCACAATTGTCGAGTAACAATTTGATCCGAGTTGGTGCACGACTAGGCCGTTCAGCAGAAAGCCAGGACACCAAGCATCCAGCATGATAATAACGTATTACCATCATAAATTGCTACATGCTGGACCGCAGCTATTACTGGGAACCATAAGACTCGGATACTGGCTGGTAGGTGGCCGCAGAGTAACTCGTCAGATAGTTCACCAATGTAACCGGTGCTATCGAGCTTAACTGAAAAGTGTTGAACAGTTTATGGGTGAGCTCCCACCCGCTCGTGTGACAATGTCGTGCCCATTCTCCAACATGTGTGGATTATTTTGGTCAGGCTTACGTTCGCCCAGGACCCCGTCGGACTGCCGTGAAAGCATATGTGGCACTGTTTATCTGTATGTACACCAAGGCAGTAAATCTGGAACTAGTTGCAGACCTATCCACCCACCGCTTCCTTCTAGCGTTACGTAGATTCATCGGGAGATGCGGCAAGTGCACCGGCGTTTATTCGGACAACAGAACTAATTTAGCTGATGCTCATAACCAGATGACTATCCACCAAGCGCTCCACACTTTGGAGGCCCTTGGGAGGAGGCAGTACGATCAGCGAAACACCATCTGCTGCGACTCCTAGGAGATCATGTACAATCGTTAGAGGATATGCGTACGTTACTTGTACAAATGATTTGTAACCACTCACTCCAGCTCTTTTCCTAACAAACTACTGGATCTGGACTACACGACTCTACCAATCTACATACTAACCCAGTTCCAGGCAGTATGTACAAAGTAAACTTCAAGAGTTCTGGAAGAGATCGCGTTTGGAGTACTTAAATCTCTGATCACTCCTTTCTGCGGAAGGGAAGTAAAGCCGTTGGTCTTCGCTCCATGAGTTGATGGGTCGATATGTAGAATCCAGGTGTGGGAGCTGTCTTCCTGGCGTCGGTACAGAAATCAAAATCAACGGCAAAACAAATCAAGGAAAACAAACCAGCATTATGAACCAGCACCAGTGTAAACCGGGAATTAACTTGCCGGAGCTGGCTTCTGTTTTTTTTTGGCTCCTTCGCATATGTCAAACATCTTGTTTTCGTTACGGCTTGTTTCTTTTTCGTCATGATATACACTGGGGCGGTTTGCCAGATAGCGATATTTACATTCCGCGCATACATCGGAACCGAGCAAACACGTCCCACTGAAGCGATGCGGGTGGAGAGAGAAAGAGAGAGAGAGACAGTCTTTCTGTGTATCTTTCAAATCACCCTTCTCGAAACTCTGTTCTCCTCCGCACGTCGCTGTTGGTTCGACCCAGTTCTTCCAGGAGAGATGGAAAGTGAAAAAGCTTCGCATTTTTCCGCAAATGCAATCCCTCGGTTGCGTTGGCCGTCGTCATCCTTCGATGGTAAGGATTATATCCATCCCCTCTCACGTGGCAGGAAATTGATATCAGATCCGAGGCAGGTGACTATTAATCTAGCCACATGCTTGCTTCCTTCCTGCTACTACCGGTCTTAGTGATCCGTCCTTCTCGGAGTGTACACAAATCGGCTCTAAGTCTGTGGTGGCAGTGTGATTAACGGTTCGTTTCCACCCTGCCTGCCAGCCATGGTCAATTAGGGAGTAGTGGAGAACATGAAAGTGAAAATATGAGGAGATCATTAATTTCCTGAGCAGGGAGAGCTAGGCACGCGGTAGCCTTGGCGGACGGGTAGTGATTTGTTGGTTGAAGCCGTTACGTAAATGTAGCCATTCGGGTGGAGTGTTTGGATTGGAGTGGATTAAGACGTCTGGCTGCGGAAAGTTGAGGCCGTTTTCATTACCCAGATGGAGGTTATTAATTGTAGAAAGTTCGAGAATCGACCCGAAATTAGCTCGGTTTGATTGAGGTGTCCGGATTTATGCGGAGGATCGATTTTTCTCAGAATGTCTCTCGAGTAAGTGTTCGACTAACAATCCTTCCCATCTGCAGCAAGGACGTGGCCCGGATGGTTCTCGATTGCTGGAGGTTGTATCACTTCTATCTAAGAGCAAGTGATTGATGGACGTCTACATAACTCGCACAATAATATGGCACTAGTACCACCTACGAATTTGTGCAACTTGCTGAATGCGAATGCGATGGATCGATTTTTCTGGCAATGAAGCGAGGATTTCGTGAAAGTCATTCCATCGAATTGTGATTAAATGAGGTTTCTTTCTGGGGGGTGGATTTCGGATTAGCGCTGGAGTTTGATTTAGTCTGTGAGCAATTAATATATAGTTGGAGATGCTTAACGTCAACAGCAGACTTGAAGTGAACGTTTTATACGATGGATGAGGAGATGAAAGTGTAGAATTGATCGTTACGTATCGCTATAGAACGGCAGTGTAAAAATTGTACATCGAAAGTAGAATACCAAACTCACCCGTTGCGTTGGTGAGGGCGGTGAGGGTTATTTCCCCTCACCACTTCTGGAAAAAGGAATGATTGCCGATTCATTGTTGTACTAATAGGCAAAATAAAGTGCACACCTCATGTTTTGAATTTCTCTCATTCATTTGGTTCAAATTAAAGTAAACACACTGTAGTCTTAAAAGTTTAATTTAAGGAATACTAACAAAAAATACTTAGAGAAAAAAAACTAAAAGAGACAGTCCTATGGGGTTGTACGCAATGGTGACGTAGGACTACGTGGTCTTATATAATAAATGTTATTTGTTTAATGCAGCAGGAGCTTGTTTTTTGTAGGAATAGGAATTTGAGCAGGGTTCTCTCTGTTAGACTCTTTAGTATGACTATGATTGCCCTGAAAAGAACCCTTTGACATGAATTTTAGTTAGATATGTTCAGAAATTTAACTCTTTTGGAAAATCTTGTTGGTCCGAAAAAGGGCCGATGATTGTACAGGCTTAAAGCCTTTGGAAGATGATAATGACTTGTAAATCGGACCGGAAAATCCCATATATCCCATATAAGCGGCAATCTATTCAATGATTGGGCACTCGCAAGAGGCTCGGCCCGTCTACTGCTGGACAACAACAGGGTTGAACTGGTGTCTGCGACAGGTTGGAAGGCCGTAGAATTTCAGTGTCCACTCAGCTAAAGCTCCTCCCCTTTTAATTTTTTCTCGTTAAGCTCCTTCTCTATCAGTATCAGGTGTTAAATCATAACCTTTAGCAGAAAGACGATTAACACTTTTTTCGGCGAATTTATGATCCTGTTTCACATCATGGCTCTTCTCTTTGCCTGTTCAGATAAATAAGTGCTTTTATTTATTTTCTCTTCTGCGCAAAATCAAACGAGTAGAAATAAGGAGGGATGTCGGTTACACGCTCTAATAATATTTGTATTTGTCTTTGTTATTAAAATAATTCATCTGACAATTTAGTCTTAATGAATAAAATTAGAGCTAATTTAACACAGACCTAATACGATTTGCAAAACATTCGGTTTGTTCATTGAACTCGAAAAACTCTTCGACAACCGTAAACGCACGAATACACGCTGAGATTGGTTCGTTGTTCCCAAACATGGTTCTGTGAAAACTTGGTTGCAGTAGCGCTGTATTCCGAAGAGATCTGCTCGGCACACGAAAGCTCAACATCGCAAGCAGGTCGGGGGCATCATTTTCACCATTCAACAGCTTACCAATAAGCAACGATTGCTGTACTTTCCGTCGATGTTCCAGTGTGTCTAAGCCCAACAGTCGGCATCTATCAGGATACGGCGGCAAATTGTCAGGATCACTCCACTGCAAGTTTCTCAGTGCCAGACGAATGAACCGTTTCTGAACCCGTTCGATCCTTAGGCACCACGTGACATGATGAGGATGCCAAACGACGGACACATTTTCCAAAATTGGACGGACAAGTGCACAGTACAATGACTTCCAACAATGTGGATCCGAAAAATCCTTCGCAACTTTGAAAAAAAGCCCAACAGTCGCGTTGCTTTCGATATGATCGCTGAACGGTGTAAATCAAAAGTCATTTTTGTGTCTAGTTGAACCCCTAGATCAGTCACACTAGTAACTCTGGTAAGAGGATCGCCGTCGATATGATAGCCAAACAAAATTGGATGTACCATGCGGTGAAACGTGATTATCTGACATTTTTCTTCGCTAATAGTCTGTTTGTTTCTCTGGCACCAATTGAAAAACAAAGTCAGCGAGTTTTGCAGAAGCCAACAATCTTCTTGTGTGCGCACCAGCTTTAAATTATCTGCACAGACCAGTTTGCATCTTTCGCCCAGAACCAAAGCAGCATAGTTGAAGAACAGAATAAACAGCAACTGTCCGAGATTACTACCTTGTGGAACTCCAGACTTGTTTGAAAACAGCGAAGATACACAACCCTCAACCTTCACTCGAAGTACACACTCTGTAAGGTAGGATTCCAACCAAAAAAACCAATTGCATAGAAACTCCAAGACGAGATAACTTGTGTAGCAGTATGTTATGATCAATTTTATCAAACGCCGCCTTCAGGTCGGTATAAATTACATCGACTTGCACTTTTTCCTCCATACTTGTTATGCACTTCGACGTAAAATTCAACAAATTGGTGGTAACCGATCGTCCGGGCATGAATCCGTGTTGATCAGTGGATATGTAGCTTTTTGTGGCATCGAGAATAACTCCACCCACTATAATCTCAAACAATTTTGAGACAGCTGAGAGACTCCCCAAGTAACAATTTTGGTTTTATGAGGGTTCTGTAGACCATGATTTAGACTTGTAGAATGCTATAAAACCGCGATAAAACCTGCAATGTTACATGGGACGTGATTCCCCGATAGTGAACAACATTGTAACGATCACCACGTTAGAAAATGGGTGTCATAAACGATTGCTTCCAAATGCGAGGGAATTTTGCTTGCTGAAGTGAGCGATTGAAGATATCACACAAAGGTTTTGCTAAAGCGGCAATACAACGGCATATTATAACCATCAGGACCAGGGAAAAACGAACGTTGCAGCCAATGAGACCATATCTGGATTTACAGCAAATAGTCTAAACTCAACAAAATCAGCGGAAAACTTAACTGGTGGCTTCATCGATTTCCAAGTTTGAGGCGGGATTCGTCGCGAATACGGATGCAAAATGCTTGGCGAACAACTGGCATGACGCTGCAGTCGTTTAATTCAGGTAGACATTCGTTGGGATCACTGCACTTTTCCGTTTGGAATTAACAAAGTGCCAAAAACCACGTGGATTTGTTCTCAGACCCATTTGCACACGCAATACGTAAGATTTGTTGAGAGTGGCATTCATCGCCTTTGTGCCTTTGTTCGCAGTTGCTCGAATGGTTTGATCATAATCATCGCCACGACGCTTTGCACTTACCCTCGGCCAAACTGGTGTCCTGTTCTCATATGATACAGTGAACATAGGCGAGGCAGCAGGACAATCGTTTTGTGTCGATGCAGATGAAATGTAGTCAGTTTTCTTGCTCAGCACCTCTACCATGCCGGATAATTGCTGCAATTGTGAAGCAAGGCTGTTGGTGTTTGTCGATTTGGAAGAGTCCAGATCAGCTACATAGGCGCGGATACTTCTTCCGCTCAGTATGCTTCTGCATGGAAGACGGATGAATAACACCTTTCCTTGCGCAAATATGTCTTTACAAGCACGCAAATTTATACCACAACATTGCTGGCTAATGTGGAGGAAATCTTCACAGAAACCACAACGCACTGGCTCCAGATCATTGATATCCAATTTGCAGGTGCCGCATTGTTTTTTCTCCATTTCTGCTTTCGATTTCCTTCGAAGCTGCCGACACGATAAACAAACTCCGAACTAAACAAACAATTGCACTTGGATGGTGATATAGAATTCGATAAATATTTAATCGAATAGCTGGAAACTCTTTACGATAAATCGTTAATCGAATACATTAACTTTTAGGCATCCCTAGCAAATACTGTAATTACACAGCAAAAAAAAAGTAGTGTAAATTTCCGTTACTATGATGCACATAAATGGAGCGTCATATATCACACAAGTTTAGATTATAGATCGTGTAAATTTATGAGACATGTCATGCAATATTCCATATATTGTATGCAACTGTCCACTTTTGTTTGCAACATTTCTTGCAAGCTGCTAGTTTACGTGAAAAGGAAGTTTACATGTATGAATGTTTGCATGCATGGATGTTTACATCGCCAGTAAAATTCAGAATTTTTTGGTGTGTACATGTTTTTGGTGGACCTTCGAAAATGTCGAACAGCAGAATTGCAACCAGCAAGTGTAGCACAAGAACCAAAAGCGGTGCGATGCTAGTTTTTATTGCTATGACGATGACTGGATAAAGGGGCTTAGAAGCAGAGGGGTGAAAGTCAATTCTCTTCATCGATTTCCTCTTTTGATGACCATGACTTCACTAACCTATTTCGCATTGTTTATGTTATGCTCTTCTATCATTCAGAACAACAAACGTATCAATGAATGTGTTTGCCGTCGAGGTACTAACGAAACAGAAAGTCGATGACGATGACGATGACAGTCAAAAGGATTGCTATCGATGTGTACACATATTTCTGATCGATTGGAGATAAAATTATTGAAATTGGTCCAGGGGTAGCTGAGTTATTGACGGTCAAAATCTTTCATAATTTCGTTACATGTTCCATTTTCAGTTTTCACAAAGTTTACGTATATAAATTAGAAATCACAGACGTAATACTACGTCAAAAACAGAGACAATAAGAAGTACCCTCTTCAACAATCTATATGTTTTCGATAAGTTTCTATCGGAAAACCCCTCGATTGTGTATGTGTTGATTTTTTTACACGATTTGAAGCAAACGGCTTTTGATTCAGTTGAAAAAAATTGAGAACGCAATGATTTCGAAAGCAATTCCCTTGTGAATCCGGAAATTGGTGGTTCTAATGCGGTCGCGATCATGGCTTCTTTGGGGTTAATGTAGTTTTGGAAAAAATGAAAGCGTGCGATGTGGTGTCAGTGTGTTGGTTGGTTATTTAACTCGAGAACCGATTCCAATAGGATGCGTTCGAAACGATGAATCAAGTGAAATGAAGAAGACTTAGAAGATGTGTTGGAGCAATATCAAAGGTAGGCGTAGATTTAATTAATTAGCGCTGCCTATATGAGTGTTTTTGGTGTTGCTTGTGCAGCTAGTATGTTTCTAGGTCAACGAGGCGGACCATCTGGCACCTATCCATGTTCAAGGTTCACAACACAAACCAAAAGTGCAAATGTCTCTTCGCAAATGTCTCCGTGGCGTCTTTGCAGAAGACGATCGCTTGCGTCTTCTTTGTATTTTGGAAAAGGTGGTTTGACGTCGCCCATCGCTCGATGGTCTTCAGGTTCTTATTAATCGTTGCAATTAATCTTTCTACATCTACATTTGTAGATCATCGGCATAACGCTGATAAATGCATTTTAGTCTAGTACGGAGACTGTTAATGTAAAGGCAGAACAATAACGCGCTTAGGTATGACCCCTGGGTAGTGCCATCGGTAGATGTGAAGAGATGTCGTTACCTAGCTTCATGGTCTGGGTGCGGTAAATGAGGGACGAGTATATGAGATCGCATGCATTGTCCGAGAACTGGAGCTCGTTGAGAAGCTTTCGCTTTAGTAGTTGGTAGTTAAGCATGTAAATGTTAATGAAAAATCAATCAACACCATCACCTCACAACGACGACCATTGAAGTTGTTGTAGATGTCGTGTATGACTTTCGCTAAGGTTGTGGATGTGCTGTAATACGATTGGTTTGCGACAAGGAATACTTGATCACCAGCGTCATCGATGTGATTGACTATTTGGTCGAGCAGGATCTTCTCTAGTACATTACTAATTGCTGGGAGTACGCTTATCGGCCAAAAATCTTTGGAGTGGACTAGGTTCGGAACTTTCAAAAAAGGAGTGACAAGTCCCTTCTTCCAGATATCTGGAAACATTTTTGCGTCACAGATGAGTCAATAGCGGCAGGATGAACGGCATTAAAATGTTTGCAAACAATTTGGGAATTTCGTCGGCCCCTTCAGTGTTGGTATGGATTTCATTGGCGTAGCTGGAAAATGTATCTGAAGGGGGCCTGTTGCGTTTTTATGTTTTGCTAAACTACGGTTAAATAAAAACTCGCGAAGATGATATGTAATCAAATTGCGTCAAAGCAACTTGTTCTTGGGTTATTGTTTTCTGTGACCAATAATATGGTTTTCTATTATTTTAATAGTGAAACTATCAATTTGATTATATTTATTTCATAACAACTATTGGAACCTCGATTGTGGGAGCCTTAAAAGCTTTCTGATTTTGAACGAGCAATGATTCTTTGTTCATGCTTTTTTTAATAAAATCACATAGCGGCTGGATCTCATAAATTTAAGCATATCAATCTTAAGTAAATTCTCATAGTTGTAAATAACTTTTTTTTAGATTCTGAATATTTCATCATCAGTTAACCTCAGACATAGGAACCAAAATTCAATGCTTGGAGTTTAAATTTTATAATTTTCTAAAATTCTGGCTTTGAAACATTGTAAAGTGCATACATAGTAAATTTCATACATTTAGGGCTTAGAAAATTTTTAAAGATATATGTCCATGCACAATTCTTAACATTCTGATTGTTAAAATAAAAATAGTTTTAATGAAAATATAGGTATCTCTGATACAGATGGTAAGCATAAATTTTTCGCATACAAATTTTAATAAACGTCAACGAAATTAGATCAGTTGTCATACTTCTAAGACTAAGTTAAAATTGAGATCCTTTCTGGACAGTCATTTCATAAAAAAAAATCTAGTATATGAATGTTTAAAAACAAATTAAATAAGAATTTTAATAACTATAATATGTTGAACCTAATCAAAAGTTTCCTAAAACTCCACAAAATAAATATGTCTGAAAAAAGTTCGGTGAAATTTTGTTCAAAATAATTTTTAGGCAGGGTTCCTTCCATTCATTTCGGCAAAAAAATGTTTTATTAAATTATGGAATAATAAGATATTATGATAATATTTTGCTTGCGTAAGCAACAAGAAAATATTGTAAAGTTTGTGTTTAACACATAATACCTGCCAATTTTGCTACATGAGAGTCGCAATAGGCGATTTTGTCATTTATCTCACCCATTCTTCGCTCTTCACTCTTCGCGAAGAGGCGATCAGAAAACCACTCATTGTGACTCTGTAAAAGCTAAATTTGCAAGTTTTATGTGTCAAACACAAACTTTACAATCTTGTCTTGTTGCTTACGCAAACCAATTATTATCATAATATCTTATTATTCCATAATTTAATAAAACATTTTTTTAGCCGAAATGAATGGAAGGAAGCCTGTTTTTAGGGATTAAAAAAGGTTGTGATGTAATAGGCTTCGACAAGCTTTGAATCTTCTGGACCTCAAAATTCAACATACCTAGATTCTGAAGCTTACGGCATTTTTCGAGAGGAAAGTTCTTTTAGATAAGAAATTAAATAAAAAATAAGATTTTAATAAATTTCGAAAGTTAAGAAAAATCAGGTTATGATTTAATTTTATCAGGTTTTATAGATACCGGCTTTCTAATGAATACTTCCTGAACAACCTATAGTTTAAAAAAAAAACCTTTGAAGTTTTTGACAGTTTGAGATGCTCGGAACTTGATTAACCTTGGAAAAAAATCCAGAGAACTGTATAAAAATCTTCGTCTACGTGAAGTTTTTTTGAAAATATTCTACTGTGTAGCAAGGATGTCTCAAAGAATATTCTGTAGCTCATAGAACGTTTCCTGAACATCCACAAAACTCCCTGAAGTTTTACAAAATTTCCTCAATTTCTACAAATTGCTCTGAATTTATTCCTAATTCCATATTTTTTTAAATCTATCACAATTCTACGAAGATCTCTGAACATCTTTGCACTTATGGAAAGGCACCTATCATCTACAATTATACTAGAGTTAACTGAAATATTCCTTGAAATTTAACGACGTTCCTAAAACCTCCAAGAAGCTCATGCAACTTTGTTGAAGTAAGATCCCTGACAAACTGCATCAAAGTTCCCTAAACTGAAGTGTACTTATTAGAAGTCCTTGAAATTTTACAAAGTTTTCAGATGTTGAAGAAAAATACTTGGGCACATGGCTG
Source organism: Ochlerotatus camptorhynchus (assembly GCF_037179485.1). Taxonomy (NCBI): domain Eukaryota; kingdom Metazoa; phylum Arthropoda; class Insecta; order Diptera; family Culicidae; genus Ochlerotatus; species Ochlerotatus camptorhynchus. The sequence continues at coordinate 1,900,792 of NW_027040943.1, forward strand.
ATTTGTAGAGCCTGAAGACGTATTATTATGCCATCGATTAAATATCGATATAATATAATTTCTCGAATTTTTTACTTCTAGTCGAGAACATAAGAAAAGTGATCATCTTAAGGGGGGAAATAACACGTCAAAAACTCGACGATCGATTTTTTAAACAAAAAAGTTGATTTTTCACACTGTTTTTTTTCCACTTTAGGCAGACTTTAAAATTATTTATTGTTAATTTTTTTCATGATATCAGTGGTTCACATAGAGAAAAAATCAATTTCCTTTATGATGCGCTAAGTTTCAAGTCATTAGGATGAGAAATTTTTGAGTTATCTTCCGCCAATTTGGAAAATACCGTTTCTAGAAAAACGCGTTTAAAGGTTGTGTAAAAACATGATTTCTGGAACTTACGGTTAATCGGCGATACCGGGGCCTTAGATCACTCCTTCCTCGTACTCATAGCATTTAAAAAAAAATTAAAGTTAAATATAAAAAATCGATCGAAAAAATTTTACTTGTATTTCCCCCCTTCAAGAAATTTAAAAAAAAATCGTTGTTTGTGGTTCAATTTTATTAATCGCTGTTAAATAGCAACATCGAACTTGACAAGCTCGACAAAATACCGGCAAGTGAAAAGAAAACACCAAAAATTATTGGGGTGGGGGCTTGATAATTCTGGAGGGGGCCTGGCCTCCTTGGCACCCCGTTAGCTACGCCAATGATGGATTTCCATTATTTTCTTAGCAACATCGTCAACAGAAATATTCCGAAAATTAAACCTTCCACCTCGATCCGTAGCTGAGCGATGCGCAGGCTCCTCATTGATCTGAACCGTTGTCATGGAAGTCGCCAACTGGTGGTGCCCTTCACAATAGAAGCGATTGAGTGCTGGATCACGCCGGAGGTTATTCGATACATACATAGGTTATACTGATATTGCTCGCTCGATTACAGAATTTATCCAAGGCGTTCGCTTATCCTTAACTTCGATGGTCCTTTCGGGAACACGCCGTTGCATGAGACCCTGCAGTTCCGTCGTTATCATTCGTGCTTTCAAGCTGGCGTCAGCGGTACCAATTATATGACGGAGATCTTAAGCTTGGAAGTCTGCTTGAAGGCCTACAACATCAACATTGCGATTAGGTAGGCTTCTGCGTATATTAGGTATATAGTCCCGTGGTCCAAGATGCTATTCGTACTAGTTTTGGCTGCAGGAATGCATTTAGGGCAGTCTGTGATCAGTAGGTCACATATAAGTAAATTGAAGTAATTTAGGCATTTACATTGTTCACCATTACAATAATAGCTGTATCTCGGTACACAACATCCAAAATTTGCGAAAAGTTTTCAAAAATACATGGAAATCGATAAAAATTTAATTTTACCAATTAATCAGCCTTTTTGTGAATCTTTCCATGGTTAGGCCACCTTTTTGTTGAGCCATTATGCTTGTCATCAGAAATAATAGGCCCTTTGATAAGCTTAACGTCAAATATATGCAAATCATATCATCGGCCCTGCCTCAAGCAGTAGGGCCTAGCTTTGGTTTGAAAATTTTCAATCATTGACCATTCTACGTCACTAGACTTATCAATAGAACCTTATGGAACAGAAAAAAAAATGTTACGCCGTTTTAGCATGTGGACCTATGAGTGATTCGATAAATTTCGTCGATCGGCCGTTTTGAAAATCGAGGTATTTTTAATGATTTTTATCGATAATATAAAACATTCCTATACGACTGGTAGCTATTTAGCGGTGCTATAGAATGGTATCAAAAACGATTTGTTTGCATTTTGGTCATGGTTCCTTTTCCGATGTTGCGCGAGATTTTTCCGTCCGACTCATTCGTTTTGTTTATCAGGCAATAGTAGTACGTGGCGAGGGGTGATTGTGAAGTGCATGACTCAAATAGAAAATCATTAACGTTAAGCAATTGTCGCAACAGTCGCAGACCGAAAACTGTGGACTTTTTCGTAACTTCATGTCTCCGAGTTTGATAGATCGTTGGTCTTCGTGGCTTATTCTGGTGTAAGGGGCACCACCGTCATGTTTGAACGGTTATATCATTAACTCCAGCATAGTGGTACGTTATGATATGAAGGTTCGGCTGCCTCAGGCAATCGTTTTTGCTTACTGAGCAAAAAATCGTGAGAGCAAACCTAGGTCTCATCATATTAAAGTGTTTCATAGTCACATTGCTTGCTCACCGTGTTTTGTTAAAATTATCGTAGTTTCGTTGGTGCAACAACAACTCGATCATAAGTGGTGTGATGTGATATGAGGGGCTCGGTGGCCTTAGAGCGTCCGTTTTTGCTTCCTGACATCCACATTAAAGATTTGTTAGTCGTCTTTTCGAACACTGTAATTCAGTGAACCGTTTGCCTAAACGAGCTTATTGCATACCCAACCCTTTTTCCAACATCCCAGTGATTTCTCGTGGAAGTGCAGAGGATTTCTCGGCTTTCAACAAAGTGAGTATCACTTCAACACTATTTCTTACCCATTCATTTCTTGACCTTCATTCGGACGCGACCAGCGCTGGTATTGCTTAATTTTAGATCATCAGTGTTTTCACATTGAGGGTGATTGCTTACCCCAAGCATGATCTGTTGGTTCTCTGTGTTATTACAGCTGATCTAGCAATCGCGGAGTAGAATCCGCGGGCAGTCAATCATGCTCATGCTCATGCTCATGTATCGAAAATTGGTGGTTCATGATGTGCTAAACGGTGAATCGCTATGAAGTACAGTATCATCAGCAAGGCAGTGGTTGGGAAAATTCTTTTGAAACTAAAAACGTTCGGATCTGTGGTGCATCGCCCTGGCAAAGGCAGGAAGGGCAAAGAGGATGCGAGAATGGACACCAAGATCATGCACGAAGTCAATAAGAACCCGAAAGTAACTGTCCGCGAGATCCAGGAAACCCTTCCGCTATCAGTTTCCGGTCGAACTGATCGTCGCTGTCTTGTGGCACAGACGTTGAATGGCAAAATTTCCCGGAAGCGCCCATTTATCAGCAAGACAAACATAGCCAAACGGATTAAGTTTGCTAAGGCGCATGCTGATAAGCTCTTAGAGTTCTGGAAAATGGTTCTCTGGACGGACGAATCAAAATTCGACCTGTTTAACCGAAAGCGGCGGGTTCGTGTGTGGTGCAGATCGGATGAGGAGCTTCAGGAGCATCACATCCAAGGCACGGTGAATCATGGATGGGATAATGACGGCAGATTCCTACATCAAATGAGTGTGACAAATATGTTGGATTCATCCCAAAATTTACAATCCAGTTTTCGTTTTTCTCATCATATTTTCAGGTTGACTACTTCTTGGGATGAACACAGCATGCTTTTTTTTTCTAAATATATTAGAACAGTTCTCAAATTTAAGTACATGTTTGAATTAACTAGTGGTGTTATCGGCTACAGCTTGAAAGGCTGAACATACTGCTGGATGAAGTCACACGAATCGATTTCAACAACGAAGATATTTTTTAAAGGGCCCTCCGAACTATTGGTTCTCTGACAGCTGCAATCCTTGTTCAAATTGACAATGAGTATGTTGGAAAGGACGTCTTATCCTAATCCAGTACGGAGATCAGACAACACTATTGCTAAGGCACTGAAGGATCTCTCGACGGATGCCTGGTTTTGGGGCATGAGTTTCCGAACGTTTTTCTTGATACCCAATGATTCCTCACAACCATGTATCTGTAATGAAATTCTGTAAAGAATTGATAAAATTATAACATAAAGATATAAACGTGAGAAATTCGAAGAAACTTTATAGTATTCTGAATCATAGAATGAATAGATTATTTAATTTCAAAACATAATTATTAATTTATTATTTTACCTGGAATCCTTCTTTCTCCTCTGCATTTCTGAACACCGTTGAACCATGAAAATTAAATCTTGGGTCACGATAAAGTGATGCTTTGAAAGCGGGGTTGTCCCTAAGCTTTTCCATTCGGTTTTGGAGCGCTGTCAGTAATGGCTCTACGAGAGGGTTTGCATTTAAAGCATTGACCTCTTTGAAAGCTATCAACCAGTCCAAATATCAGTAATATCAGTACTGCATTTGAAGAATATAATGCAAAAACAGAACATGAAATAAAGTCCTGTCCAAAGAACTTCTTTAATTACGTAAAAACCAAATTAAAATCTGACAATTTTCCTTCAATAATGCAACTCGACGAAAATGTCGGTGATAGCTCGGAAAAAAACTGCAATCTATTTGCAAAATTTTTTCAAGAAATCTATACGACATTTTCTGAAGAAGATCGCGACCGCGATTATTTTGCATTTTTTCCAGAATTTTCAAGGGACATTGGCCTCAATCAACTTCAAGTGCAGGATATTTTGCAGGCTTTAAAAAATTTAGACGCCTCAAAAGGTCCTGGACCTGACGGAATTCCTCCAGTTTTTATTAAATGTCTAGCAATGGAACTCACTGCTCCATTGTTCTGGATTTTTAATATGTCCCTGGAATCTGGAACCTTCCCAAAAACTTGGAAAAGCTCATTCCTAGTGCCTATCTTTAAATCTGGCCGAAAATCTGACGTACGTAATTATCGTGGTATAGCCATTATCTCTTGCATTCCTAAACTTTTCGAGGCAATTGTCAACGAAAAATTATTTCTCCAAATCAAAAATAGAATTACTGACATGCAACACGGCTTTTTCAAGGGTCGCTCGACCTCGACAAATTTACTTGAATTTATAGACTATTCATTGAATGCAATGGATAATGGAAACCACGTAGAAGCTCTCTATACAGACTTTAGCAAGGCATTTGACCGCATAGACATACCAATGCTACTTTTTAAATTGCAAAAAATTGGAATTGAGTCAGGGCTCCTAAAATGGCTTGAATCATATTTAACTAACCGCCAACAAATAATTAAATTCAACGGAAAGAAATCGAGTCCAATTCAAGTCACTTCAGGGGTCCTCCAAGGCTCTCATTTGGGACCTCTTCTTTTTATTCTATACGTAAACGACATTTCTTTCATTCTCAAAAAACTTAAATGTCTTATTTATGCCGACGACATGAAGCTCTTTTTAGAAATAAGAAATGAAGAAGACATCAATATATTCCGGAATGAAATACACATATTCTACATATGGTGCAAAAAAAGTCTACTAGAATTGAATGTAAAAAAATGTAACTTAATATCATTTAGCAGGAAAAGAACAACTTCAAATATTTCAATTGCACTAGGAAATCAAAATGTAGAAAAATGTGAAAGAGTTAGGGATTTAGGAATTATCTTAGACTCTAAACTAACTTTCATAGACCATTACAACACAATTATTCACAGGGCAAATAACATGCTAGGCTTTATCAAGCGCTTTTGCTATAACTTTCAGGACCCATACACAATTAAAACACTATATATCGCCTATGTGAGGTCAATACTGGAATATTGCAGTATTGTATGGTCTCCATTTTCAATCACGCACGAAGAAAGATTAGAATCAGTACAAAAACAATTTCTATTATACGCTCTTCGTAAATTAGGTTGGACTTCATTTCCTCTTCCATCATATGAAGCACGCTGCATGCTTATAAACATACAAACATTAAAAGAGCGTCGTGAATATGCAATGGTTTCATTTGTAAACGATATCGTTTCGCAACGCATTGACTCCACAGAACTTTTATCAAAATTAAATTTCCATGCACCTACTCGGCAACTCCGAAATCGAAATGTATTTGCCATAAAACATCATCGTACAAATTATGCAAAATATGGGCCATTAAACCGCATGATGGCCTCTTACAATCAATACTGCGAAACCATTGACTTTACAATGTCTCGGCATAAACTAAAACAATATTTTTACTGCATAAGGCATTATAACTCATAAAAAATAAAAAATAGGAAAGCTGACACTGCTTAAGTTTTATTAAAGAAAAAATTATACTTTTAACCTTTTGTCCAAAGTTGACGAAATAAATAAATAAATTTAAGAAAACAAAACTGTATTCTCATATGTACTAGTCTACGTTGGTTGACGAAATAAATAAATAAATAAATAAATAAATAAAATGAAACTGTGAGTAGGGGTTCTGTCGTACTGTTCAGTCTGCATTACTTTCGTACATTTATAGAGTGGTCTGATAGCACCGACGTAGTCTTTTATGAACTACCATTGGTCGTTCGAGAAACCTGAAAATGATTTATTTAGAAATAAAATTAGTGTAAAATTTCAAAAATATTAAATTAACTTACACAGCGCTGGGAATTGAACAGTCAGTTCGTTAAAAGTAGCCTCTTGCTTCACATTGCGTGAAAGCCTTTTATAGTTCCCATCCCATCTGGAAGGTGACCAAAGTGGGGGAAGGCTGGCCTTGCGAATTTCGAAAAATGCTTTGTATTTGATCTAGCTCATTTGTTTTAAAATTTCAGTAACTGCCCGCATTTTCTCATCGTACAGCTTAAAAACATCACCGATTGCCAATTGTAGCGTTTGAACAGCGCATCAAATTATGCAAATTTTTCCACCCAGGTCCGGAATTTACCTTGAAACATCTATATCGCTGCAAGTTGGCGCATCGTTATCCAAAAAATACGCGCTGCTGATTGACTGCTGGGGGTGCTTTTGAAGCTTCCGTTGGCCGTCGTGTCGTCCATGTCGAGTAACAGAATCCAGTTTCAACGAAACCGTAGGAACATAGCACATCTGCAGCATTCGAAATATGGTTTTTCATATTTGATCGATTGATTTTGATGTCAACAGCTGCTGTTACTGGATCAAACAACAATTTTAAACCTTCCCAATAATAACAACTAAGAGGGAGGTGGTGTTGTGTTACTAATTTCAAGCACGCTTCCATGTGAATCCGTCTGTCGATGGCCTCGAGGTACTTTTGAATGGTTCTTTTTTTTTTGTTTACCGGAGAATCAGGTTTTCCTAAATCGCGACTTCCTTCCAGTGAGCTGTGCTCTGCCCGGAAGTTGCGAATCATATTACCGGAATCATTGTTCTCTTGGTAATATTGGCAGGGGCTTTCGGGATCAATCGTACAGAAAATAGTTTATTAACTTCCTTGACACATTCCTTAGAAATGTTTTTGCTTCCGCTGCTTTGAGGTAGATGGAAAAATATCTTTCTCACTGGCCATTTCACAAGTTTCACAGTGATTACCGTGGGTATGCAATAATTAATAAACTCTTCCAAACAAAAAATAATTTAGACAAGAAGAATGTTGACAACCACCATGTTTTGACATTTGAGAGAAATTGCCCAAAATCTTAGCGCACGTATGTCTTTTGTGCGTCAAAAGTTACATCAGTATCTATGATAACTTACACTTTGGATTTTCACTTACATAAAGAGAACTTCAATGTCTACTGACATTGGTAATATCTCTCAGCACTGCGTATGAGGCCAAACATAAAAATGCACTTTTCCCATACAGCCTCTTATTCATAATTTATTATGTCGTTGCTCATGCGTCTGATTGAAAAGCTGTAAAGTGCAAGGAGCAAGAAAATTAACTGCAAATTTTGTTAAAAACATCCTCAATATTGGACAATCACGAATAATATTCCATAAGGGCAAAAATCGCCCAAATTACAAGATTAGTAAATTTTTAGCTATGTTTATCTCGAAAATAACAACGACGGTCAATTTAGGAATTTGAATGTTTTTGTTGTAAATTTAATGTTTTTTTTTTAAATATTTTTACTGTTTTAAAGATAGTTGATAACTGTAGGCAGTATTTTCAACAATGCTACATTTTTCAAAAAATCACAAATTGATTTGTTCATGAATTATCCAACTTAAACATATTGTCACTTGTTCACACATAACCTGAGCTTCAATTTTATATTTGTTTTTTAAAATGTAGTTTGAGAGTTTTTAAGTTTTTATTTAATTTTTAATAACAAAATATACAATTATTTTTTCGTCAAAACATCAATCCGTAACGATTTGCGAGTCAGCGTGGAGTTCCAATTTCTTGGTGAAGTGAAGTGCAATAGTACTCGACCAATTAATTTTTAAAAATCACATTGTCAAATTTAAAAAAAATATATATTGAAATTGTGTATCCTCTTATAAACAAGACATCCAAACTTTGCCTGAAGAATGAACTTCTGATATTTAATCAAATGTTTCGACCCGTCATGGTTTACTGCTAGCTGTACACTACCAGGAAAAAATCTCTTCAATGGAATCAGTACAAAGCTCTGTAGATTAATTTGGAGCTGCATCTCTATTTGCATTAATTTGAAGCAGTACTACTGAGGTACATAATATTTTGAATGTTGAGTCTTTAGAACAAACGTCCAACAAAACAGTTAAAATGTCAGGCAAAAATCGTCGCAATCTTCAATGATCTTAAAAATGACAATTGTTTTACTGACACGCAGGTATAGAAACCAGTTTAAAATACTGAACTGCCAAGGCAAGAACAATGTGAAGACACCTTAATACATACTTTTGTGCCTGTAGAACCGAGGTTAAAACTCGAATGTAAATTGATTTGAATATGGAACAAATCAAGAGTAAAAAAACAAAGTAAAAAAGTAGGTAATCAAACATTGAAGCTAATCTGAGCTCACTAAAATGCCCGTTCCATTCCTCGACTGTTCTCTTCATACATTGTTGGGCAAGTACATTATTAACGATCCACAAATTGCACACCCATCAACCAGAAGCTGACATCGAAAAATCCCATAAAACAACCCAACTATTTTCATATCCATCTCCCTCGCTTCCTCGCCCCGTCATCTCGCAGTTGCTCATCAATATTTCATAGCTCATCATCCTTATTTGCGTACTCATGTGAGATCCTTTTTGCACAGTTTTTCCACGCCTGACTGCCACCCACATCGGAACACGTCACACACCTCGCCATAGGTGTACAACTTCTGCATATCTACTCGGTCGTTTGGCGGTACTGGCTGATGTATTAGTACACCAAGCGAGTGCCAGTGGCAGCTTATTCGCGGCGAAACCATACGAAGCGAACCAGCATGCATCGTGAGCTGTATTCACTGCTTCTTTTTTATTGCAACCGACCGACCTCGCTGCATAATAGATGAGGGAAAGTCGACGAGCTGAAGACTTTGCCGTGCGGTGTGTCATGCCAAGCATCGTTCTCGTCGTAGTCGTCGCGACAAAAGGCAACCGAATTGCATGCTGTCGGTTTCAATCACGAAAAAGTCGAAAAAGAGAATACACGAAGAAACTAGCTCGGTACCGTAATGCTACGAACACCGGACAGTCTGTTGATTTAAAGATTATAGTTATTAATTAATTAGTGCGTCTACTTGGGAACATAGTAAACATTTGTGATAGTTCTGAACGATGACATTGATAGGCTTATTCTGCGCGGGGTGTTAGGTAAGGTTGACTCGAATCACTCAGTTCTGTTCTGAGCGGCGTGTGAGGTGAGGTGAGTCACTGTCACTATCGAAGTGACAATTTGTACCCCGGGTGAGGTGAGTCTTCATGAAAATCAAATGGAGAGTCACCTCACCCGAGGGGTCAATTGTCACTTCACTGTCACCTCGCCTCACACGCCGCGCAGAATAGGCCTAACTTGGGGGTTATTCCGAGAGTTGAAGTGACTTTTGTCACTAGTGAAGTGAGGAAAGTCACTTCGACTATGTGAAAATCAAATGGAGAGTCACGTCACTACGACACAATGTTCGGAGATTCTCATGCATATTCACGGACTCACACTCACAAAGCTGAAAAATCATTCCAGTTGATAGCATGCTTATTAGACTGATGCAAAATTTGACTTTTTTGCTCCACAGTGCTTAAATGGTTAAAAACCGGGCCCTGACTAGCCTCCCAAAGTTACAACTCATTTGGTTAGAAACAGACTTCGCACAAGCCATTTGAAGTTTACATGTAAATTACTATGGGAAATCTCAACTTTTTGTTCATTGCCTTTCAGTCTTTTTCCATATTAAGCTGCGAAACGGTTCTATAGCCATTCTTATAGAAAATTTTCTCAGCTGCAACTTTGCTGAAGATTGTTTCAATGTAAAACGAGACAGGAAAAAGTTATTAATTATTTAGGAGATTTGTAAACTTATGACAAGATCAAGCAGCTGCTCTGTAGGCAACACTGTATTTTGCAGTGTGACATAGTAGACATGATTTTTGTGTCCTATTCAACGCCCCAGAAACACCAATGTTGCCTGCTGAGCAGTTGATTGAGCATGATCATAAAACATCAGCGCATTGAACCATTGATAACTTTCGATCCTTGCATTTGATCAAAAAAAAGTCTTCAGCAAAGTTGTAGCTGGAAAAAAAAATTCCTACAAGTACTGTTGAAAGTTTTTGAAGCAAACCGATATGGTGAATTATTAGATAGACATGAAAAAAAAATCTTGGTTTTACCATAGTAATTCCCATACAAACTTCAAATGATTTGTGCCATCTCAGTTTCTCACCAAATGCGTTCCGATTTGGAATCGTTTGAGTATTATGGAGCAAAAATTTCAAATTTGCATCACTCTAATGCTTATGCATGTTGTTTAAGTTGTCCAACCTTTGATGTACAAATAATATTCATAACAATTAATAGCGCCGACATATAAATAAATGAATTTTCGGATCCTGAAAACTCATCGGGGATTTTAGCGACGTTGAATTTTGGAAGGCAAAACTCATAGACGCATAAACTCATGCATGAGATTTGAGTTTTTGAGTTTTTCCGAACACTGCAACGGCGTGACGTTTCTTACTTCACTAATAGTAACAGTCACTTCGACTCTCGTGATAACCTCCCTTTTGTCATCCGATTCCGGCTGTTGAGCGAGGTGAAAAAAGTCACTTCGGATGAACCAGATGAACTCTCACCTTATCCTCACAGTCGGTTTCCGGTGACAAAAGTATTGATGTGACGATTTTAAGTGAGGCCGCGAGTGAGGCGACTCTCCGTTTGATTTGCACCGACAGTCACCTCACCTCACTCGTGGCGCAGAATAAGGGGGAATGACCAGAGTCGTCACCTTCCCAGCAGTCGCCAATATAGCAAAGATAGTTGTGGTTTTTGGTAAGTTTGCACTTCAAATCATCCTTCTCTAATAAAAAATTTCTTATTTATATCTAGGTTCTTTAACAGGTAGCAGGGTTGGCTGCACAATTCCAGAAGGTTGTAATCTTGGGAGGGGTCCTTCGATGGCCTAATTGGCAATCGATCCGTTGCATTCGATATGGAATCACTTGAAGGGACATGGGACAACCTTATTCTCTTGGAATGACTGCAGCAGCAAGTAAGTGTACTGATTTACATATGTATAACGTCTTCTGAATAATGTTCCAGAACTTACATTCATACTGGTAAAGAAATGTCCTTAACCCGTAGATGAATTGAATGTGCATTGATCAAAGTGGTTAAATACCGTCGATCGGAACTACTGGTTTAGACAATAAATTGTAACATAAATTTTAATATATTACATAACTAAAAGAAACCCTTACATTAACTGCAAAATAATAGCAAGACATTCACCAATTCTTCCAAAGTATTTAAAATCTGAGACAAACTTCCTAAAACATGGGATATGAATACATTGTAGAGCATTTACTACGCACGGGCAGGCATGGAAAATCATATGCATTCATTTCGTGCATTCATTTACATTCATTTGCCCCTAATTTTTTCATCAATAGAATTCCTCAAAATGATGTAAAGGAGCTTTTGTAGGTTTTGCTATTACCTACAACTTTTGTTAGCAACTCAAATCCGTATATCTTATGCATGACGAACCATTAAATTCACTGAAAAACAGTAACAAGTTCTGCCTGCTATAATTCGTGATGCATAAGAGATACAGATTTGAGTTATGTGCAAAAGTTGTAGCTAATAACAAAACCTACTAAAGCTCTAAACAACATTTTGCGGAATGCCGTTGATGAAAAAAGTTAGAGGCAAATGAATGTAAATCAATGCATGAAATGAATGTAAATGATTTTCCATCCCAGCGCACGGGGAGGGTGTTTGTTGAAGTAAGCAGAGTTCTACAAATTACAGGGAAGTAGCGAATTTTCTGCGAACTTCAGGCATATTTTGCAAATTTCCGGGAAGTTCTACAAAGTTCAGGAGAAGTTTTGCAAACTTCCGGAATTCTCTGCAATTTCCGGAATGTTCGGCATTGTCCGAGAACTTTTGCAAACTTTTGGTAAGTTCTGTGAACTGCAAAGAAGTTCTACGAACTTCAGACAATTTCTGAGAACAACAAAAGTGTTCTTCAAACTTCAGGGAATTCCTGTTAATTTCAATAATATCTGCGAACTGCAACGAAATTTTACGACACTTATGGCGGTAAACTCCAACTCGGATTACCTTTTGGATGATCCGCAAAATATTTACTCAAAGTCTAGTTGATTGGCTCTGATGTCGACATCAAAGCAACCAATCGGGATTTAATACGAGGATGATATCGGTTGAAGCTTACCACCATAAGAGGATTTCTGCGAGATTCAGGGAATTTCAACAAATTTTCGAAATTCAAGGAACTTCTGAGAACTTTCGGGGTGTTTTGTAAATATAAAGGAATTTCTGTGTACTTTCAGAGAAGATATACGAAATTTAAGGAATTTCCGCAAACTTCAAATAATTTCTGTGAACTTCAAAGAATTTGAGGCAATTTCGTGAACTTCAGAACATTTCTTCATACTTCAGAGAATTTCTGAGAACTACAAGGAATTTCAGCAAACTTCTGAAAATTTCTGTGAACATCAGAATTAATCAGAACATATTCTGTATACTGGGGTGCTCTGTAACTTCAGGGAATTTGTGCAAATTTTGAGAAAGTTCATCAAATTCTGCAAAAATCTGGGATATCATGCAAACCACAGGGAAGTTCTACAGACTTCTGGAGATGATTTGCAAATATCCGAAACTTTCTGACATTTCCGGAATGTTCTGCAATTTACAAGAAGTTCAGCAAACTTCCGGGAAGTACTGCGAACTGCAAGCAAGTTCTACGAACTTCAGACAATTTCTGAGAACAACAGAAATGTTTTGCAAAGTTCAGGGTATTCCTGTTAATTTCAATAATTAATGTGAACTGCAGTGAAGTTTTACAACATTTAGATAATATTTGATCTGCGAAATTCAGGGAATCTCTGCAAATTTTCAATATTCGAGAAAATTCGGCTAAAACTCGGAGTGCTTTGCAAATTTAAGGGAATTTCTGTGTACTTCAGAAAAGTTTTGCAAATTTCAGAGAAGATATACGAAATTTAAGGAATTTCTGCAAACTTCATAGAATTTCTGCAAACTTCAGGCAATTTGAGGCAATTTCGTGAACTTCAGTGAATTTCTGAAAACTTCAGGGAATTTCGGGGAACTACAAGAAATTTCTGCAAACTTCAGAGAATCTCTGTAAATAGATTTTCTGTAAACATATTCTGCATATTTACTTCCGGGATGCTCTGTAAACTGCAGGGAATTTTGCGAGCATCGAGGAATTTCTGGAAATTTTAGGGCCTTTACATGAACTTACTGCAGAGAAGTTCTAAGAAATTTCGGGAATTTCTGCAAACTTCAGGGAAATACTGCAGACATTAAAGAATTTCTGGAAACCTCAGGGAACTTGAGGCAATTTCGTTAGCTTCAGAGAATTGTTGAGAACTTCAGAGAATTTCTGTAATCTTCAAGGGTTTTCGGAAAATTTACTATATTCAAGCAATTGCTGTGAACTTTAGAATTTTTCAGCAAATTTCAGTGAATTCCTGTTAAGTACAATAATTTCTGCGAAGTTTTACGACATTTAGAGAATTTCTGTGTAATTCAGGGAATTTCTGCAAACTTCCAAAATTCGAGAAATTTTGGCGAACTTTCGGGGTGCTATGCAAATTTAAAGGAATTTCTGTGTACTTCAGACAAGTTTTGCGAATTGCAGAGAAGACATTCAAACTTCATAGAATTTCTGTGAACTTCGGGGAGTGTGAGGGAATTTCTGGGACTGCAAGGAATTTCTGCAAACTTCAAGGAATATCAGTGAACATCAGAATTTCGGTGAACATATTTTGCATACTTCCGGAATCATCTTTAATTTTCAGGGAATTTTGAGAATTACGAGAAATTTCTGCAAATTTTAGAGCATTTATGTGAACTTCAAAAGAAAAAATCTGCGAACTTCATGAAAGTTCTGCGAATTGCAGAGTAGACCTGTGCGCCGATCAAAATATTTTCGGCGGCGGCGTGATATGTTGTTTTCTGCCGGCGGCGGCGGCGTGGCGGCGTCACGCCGTTTGCTTTCGGCGGCGGCGGCGTGGCGGCGTTGGTCGGCGTGAGTTTATTTTTAATGATTTAGAAAAAAAAAACTTTACAAACCAAATCGTACATGGACACAAAATTCTACCCACATTTGAGTTCAGATTACTCAAAATCGCTCAAACGTAGGTCACTCATAGTATGAGTTAATTTTCCGACACTTTCCCGGGAAAAGAAAAGAAAATTATACACAGGTTTGAAGTGCTCTAGTAGACAGACAAAAACCACAATCAGTTTGCCTCGTATTCGAGAAGTTTTCCTCGGAATAGCTTCGAAAAATTTACTCATTCTATGAGTGACCTACGTTTTCGCGAATTTGATTAACCTGAACTCAAATATGAGTAACTCTTACTCAATTTTGAGCATTTTCATTGGCCGTGCATGCGGAATTTGTTTAGAAAAGTATGTCAAGTGCTTGTTAAAATTACAGGGGGTGGAGTCATATGGCAAATTGTTTCAACCCTTTTATTAAGTATAAGAAAAGTACGTATGTAGGGGTGGTTAGTATATAAAAGCAATCTGTTGCATTACGTAACAGCCACTGCTTACTGCAAAACTCTATTTTTGCAAATGCTGCTATTTTCATGAATGAAGATTGTTTTATCCACATTTTAGGGTGGATACGTCGTGCAGATACGGTCAGTCCAGCTGTGTTGAAAACTCATTCACTAGGCGTGAAGGTGGCGGGCACACACAATACCTTGATGCGAACCAAGGGTACCAACCAAGGATACTTACTTACACCATCGAAGGTGCAAAGGGCCAACGCGAAAGACTTCCATCCTGGGCGGCTGCTCGCTTTTGTCTTGACCTGGGCCCAGGTCAGATTCCTATCGACTTGCTTTATTTTCTTGTTGAGACTCCGCCGCCATGAGCCCCTGGGTCTGCCTCTGCTGCGATGTCCTGGTGGATTCCAATCCAGCGCTTGCTTTCAGATTTCGTGTCCGCCCCGTTGAAGTGTGTGGCCGACCCACCTCCACTTTCGCTCTCGAATTTCTGTTGCTATCGGCTTCAGATGACATCGAGGATGGAGCTCGCTACCGTGAAGTTGGAAGGGTTGCCCGTGTTGACATCCAACGATTAAGTCTTGTTGACGTTGATGGTGAGACCTGCCGCAGAGGAGCGTTCACCTAGGTCATTGAGCTTACTCTGCATATCAAAGCACTATTGTGATAGTAGAGCAACATCATCAGCCAAATCAAAGTCGTTGAGATGCTCCATGATGATAGGCTGCCAAAGCAGCCCACGGTTCGGTACACGGTCAATTGCACCCACCATGATCTCGTCGATTACGATGAGGAACAGTAGCGGTGATAGTATACATCCTCCTCAAGTAACATTTAACGTTTTATGAAATACTACAAGGCTACTATAAAACAACATTCATTAAACCCTGGTCAAGACAGATTTGCCTTTATTTCATCCACCAAATCCTCATTAAGTCTATAATCTAGATGGCCTACCCCGAAAAAGGGTTTGAAGGGCATATTTTCGAGACACTTCAAGATTTATTTGCTGCAAAAAGGTTATACGGCGGAAGCATTGAAAACCATTTTAAATCCTTATTAAAACTACAATAAAAGCCATTTGGCATCAATATTTGTGTCATTTGCGTTTGACGCTTGCTAACCGCACTGAAAATAAAGCATGAATCAAGATAAAAAGGGATACATAAATATCATCAGATCTTGCCAAATTCATTGTTCAAAAATCTTCTTAAATTTCCTCATCTAATGCGAAAGAATTACCAAAATTATCAAAGTAGTTCTCATTGTGTGGTCTATTTTTGGGTGACAGATTAAATCTAATGTGAAATATGCTTCGAAAGATCGAAAAAATATGTCCGCTTTCGGAAATCGGTGATTTTACTTATTATTTTTAATTTAGGAAACAACGTATAGTTTATTTTTATATAAATCATTACGTCCAGTCGAGATATAAAATGATTTTCGGAATCTCTATTACTGATCAATGATGAATTTATGAGATTAAAGTTATTTTCATGGAAAAACATCTTGAAAAACGAAGATAGTAAAAAAATAATAGCAATATGGCAGTGGTATAAAAATTGATTTTCCATAAGCTAATTGTGAAAAAGCTATTTTGCTCTCATGAAATCGCTAACAAATAAAAAACCTTTTAATTTGGCTTTAATGAAGATAATTTTCAGACTGATTTGTATTTATCTAAGGTCATTTTGCTTGATCCTATTCCGTTTAGTTTTATGACGGCATTAATGGTGCCTGGAAAAATTTAAACGTTAAAATTTGTTTATATTTCGATAGTTCTGTTGCGCGACCATTGCACCGAGCTTCTACTCCTGTGTTGGATCAACAAGTTTCGTGGCATCCTCGATAAGGGCGATTATCATCCATTGGAAGTAGTTAATCAGAATTTGTGTCTGCATAATTTGGAACAGGTGGAAGCTCAACCGCTCCCAAAAAGTTTCTCTTCTCCCGGATGATGCGAGAAAGTTAATGTGCACTTGTTGGATTTTTTGGAACAGTTGACCCTTTCGCCGAATGAAACCGCTGCTATTGTTCGGAAGGCAGTCAGTTTCCAGCTGACTGACAGCTGCTGAAGTTACCTGTCGGCAGTCCCAGTTTGGCACTGATGCATCTTATTAGAATCATCATCGAAACGCAATTTCTGGAGAAGGTTGGTCTGTGTTTATTCAGATCGCGAGGCAAACGCCATTGACAATATTATGGGTATTTCCATCAATTTTAAGCGTCTAATTTGACGGCTTCCAGTACTTCGTAAACCACATTCATTCACTCTTCTCAGTCGGCTGTTCTGTCATTGTTGATCGGTTCAGGCCATTTTGCAGAACTGTGCACATGAAAGCCTGATACAATAGAGTTAACTCTAAGACCAGAAGGTCCCGAAAAAACGAGCTCAACTTTTTGGCTCATCTCTGGTACTATCTTCGGTCATAAGCTTATCGATGCACCCCTCGAAACATGAGAAAATCCACGAACCCCTCATTTTATCTGTCAAACTTTCATAGCGAATCTAAACAAACATAGTGTAGTACTAGACTTTCTACTAGAATGGGGTATGTTAATCGATTTGCTTGGGACCAACAGGCTAGTCAAGTAGTGAGCCAATTTAAAATAGTTGTTTCGTATTGAGTGTTGCTGATACTGCGCTTCGATGAGGTTGACGATTTTATCCGGGACTCCCTTGCGTCTCAGGGCGCCCCACAGATTCTCGTGATAGAGTTGGTCGAAAGCTTTTTCGTAGTCAATGAATACCAAATAAAGGGACTTTTAGAATTCATTGACCTACTCCAGGATGATGTGGAGCGTGACAAAATGGTCCACACAAGATCTTCCGGCACAGAATCCTGACTGCTGCCACCAGTGTCGCGTCGATCTTCTCCTGTATCCGGTTCAGGATAACTTTGCACAGAACTTTGAGAACAGTAACATGATGCCTCGCTAATTGTCGCACACAGTCAGATCCCCCTTCTTTTGGACCTTCACTAAGACGCCCTGCATCCAGTTGGCCGGAAAAGTCACGGTGTTCCAGATATTACAGAATAGTTGATGCAACATTTGAGCGGATAGCATGGAGACAGCTTTGAGCATCTCTGCTGCTATTTTGGATTTATGGGAATGAGAGGAAATAACTCATCAACAAATACCTAGCCTTTGTTACATACTAAAAAGTCAAAATTCGGTGCTGGCTATGTTACTCAATTTAGAGTAGATCTGGTTTCAATTAAATTGAGTGGGTTTTCACTCAATTTTTAGTAGCCACGAACGAGCGTGCACAAAATTTCTAATTTTAACGCGTTCAAGATGCATTATACCGATAAAAATTTCATCGGCGTGATATAAATTTATTCGGCGGCGTGAACCATTTTACTGCGGTGGCGTGCCGGCTCAATTTCATCGGCGGCGGCGGCGTATGGAAATCGTCGGCGGCGGCGGCGTGGCGCGGCGGCGCACAGGTCTACTGCAGAGAAGTTTTGCGAACTGCAGAGAAGTTCTGCGGCATTTTGAGAATTTCTTTGAACTTCAGGGAATTACTGCAAACATTAAAGAATTTATACTAACTTCAGAGAACTTGAGGCAAATTAACTAACTTCAGATAAGTTTTGAGAGCTTCAGGGAATTTCTGAAATCTTCAGGGAAGTTCTGTAAATTTACGAACTTCGAGCAATTTCTGTGAATTTTACAAATTTTCTGCAATCCTCAGACTTTTCGTGCAAACTTGAAGAATGCTCTGCAAACTTCTGGAAATTTCTGTGAACTTCAATGAATTTCTGCAAACTTTAGGGAACATGAGGCAATTTCTATGAACTCCAGAGAATTTCCGATAAAAATTCAGAGAATTTCTGAAGTTAAAAGATGTTCTTCAATCTTCCGCGTATTTTTTTCGAAAATTTCAGCTAATTTGTGGTAACTTTAAAGAATTCCTGCGAGCTTCAAAACATGTATTAGAACTTTAAGAAAGTGATGCAAACTGAAGAGTAGTTCTATAAAATTTAGGAAATCTTTGCGTTCATTAAAGAATTTCTGCGAACTTCAGCGAGTTTGAGAATATTTCTCAAACTTCAAAGAACCTCTAAATACTCTGATTTCTCTGAACTTCAGGGACTAGAGGTGTAGTGTTAAACGTGATTCCATCACACCCCAAAGGGCCTGGATTTGATCCCAGTCAGCGCCGCCGGGATTTTCAGAGGCATAAAATCTCTGATCATGTCTTCTTTCGGAAGAAAAGTAAAGCAGTTGATGGGTTGATTGGTAGGGCCCAGGTGTGGAAGCTGCCTGCGTCAGTTGCATTGGTGCTCATTACGGAAAAAAATTAAGGAAATATCGGGGAATTTCTGCAAACTTAATAGAATTTCTGTGAATTTCTAACAATTTACGCGAACCTCAGGCAATTTTTGTGAACTTCAGATAATTTCTGGGAAACTTCTATAAGATATTTTAGACTTTAAGACATGTCTTAAAGTAAATTAATACCCTAGAGGCTGTTAATAATCGCATTCAAAATTTTAATATTGAAATCCTATTGCGTAACACCATAATTTGCCTCTTTTAGAATATTCTGAAAGATCTAAGATCAAATTTTCAATATTATGGCGCCAGTACCAAATTAATTTTCGACAGTCTAATTTCCGATTGTTGAACCTACTTCTGACCTTACTTCCAACCTTTATGGAAATCATGACTTTCACATTTTTGTAGTTCTTTTGTAATGTTGCTAGTTGCGTCGGAAGTAATTGCCGTCATCGCTACTGCGTGTTGATCAACATCATAACCCGCTAGTGTTGGTGATTGAAACTGCAAGTGAAAGAGATATTGTCCGTGTAGCGGATTCATTCGATTTTGACTTCAATCGATTGTGACTTTGCTATTTTGAATTCAATGATTAGCAATGTCTGCTGGGAGAACCTTCTAGTTGATTGCAGTATTGATGAAGCCATTTCAATCTTCTACAACAAGCTGTAAGGGTTCATCAGTGAAGTCGTGCCTTTGAAGCAGTGGGTCGACGTCCACAGAAAAAGGCAACCTTGGTGGAACAATGAGCTCCAAACGCTCCGTAAGCGCCTATGCAGCGCAAGGAAACGTTACTTTCGGTCGAGAAATGAACAGCACAAGGCTGACTTGCTTGCTTTTGAGAGTGAATATAACTCTATGCATGCGCAATTCCTTCGCAAAGCAAGTCTGAAATAGGACCCGAAACTGTTTTGGGCTTATGTGAAAATCGGAAGCGGACCAGTCAGTGGTCTTCCTCAACATTTTCGTTACCAGGGAGAAACAGCTGAATCACCATCAGACTCTGCAAACCTGTTCTCGTCGTTCTTTCGGAGTATGCAAAGTAATAACCGACCACCTTCGACTAAATCGTACTTGACCATTTTGTCGCATTACGACTTGAACGTGACAGTTTACAATTTCTCTCCTCATGGTGTTCGCGCTTACCTGCAAGTATGCTTTTCAATAGATCGTTAGCGGAGGGCATTTTTCCTAGTGAATGGAAGACTGCAGCTATCACTCCCATTCATAAAACTGGTAGTGTTAACGATATTGAAAAATGTACAAAAGCTATCATTTTGCGGAATGCTGTTGATGAAAAAAGTTAGAGGCAAATGAATGTAAATGAATGCACGGAATGCATGCAAATGATTCTCCATGCCTGGTGACAGGTAGGGGAAACAGCCCTATTGTTGCGGTATGTTAGCAGCGTTATCAGCCTATTGTTTTGTATGGAGGTCTCCATACACAAGATTAGGCTTCTAACGCTGCTTACGTACCGCAACAATAGGACTGTTTACCCTAGTAACTAAATATGCCAAATCAGATTCATAGATATTATTTTCTTAATATTCCTGGGAATTTCCCATTACAGTCACCCTAATTATGGGCCAGCTACTCACTTTTATGGATTAGCCAGTTTTTTTTTCAGAAATATAATTTCAAATTTATATTGAATCTTCTAAAAATTCATTAGCGTCTCCATCAGAATCATAATTCCAAAATTTCTGAGGCTTTAGAATTACCTTGATTTTATTAAAAGTCTTAGAAGTTTAACCATTTAAGCTGCGGAAGTTGCTGAGTTCGATTCTCGGTCCGGTCTAGGAATGTTTCGGGTTGGTAATTTTATCAGCTTCCCTGGGCAAAGAATGTGATTGTTCTTGCCACACAATTATACTAATGCAAAAATGGTACAGGCATCGAAGGCTCTCAATTAATAACTGTGAAAGTGCATCTAGTAACTAAGTTAAGAGCACTCAATAAGCTAATATACGATAAGCTAATATACGATAAGCAATAACCTTGATATGCGATTAAGAAGAAGAAGAAGAAGAAGAAGAAGAAGAAGAAGAAGAAGAAGAAGAAGAAGAAGAAGAAGAAGAAGAAGAAGAAGAAGAAGAAGAAGAAGAAGAAGAAGAAGAAGAAGAAGAAGAAGAAGAAGCCGAAGAAGAAGAAGAAGAAGAAGAAGAAGAAGAAGAAGAAGAAGAAGAAGCCGAAACTAATTTTTGCCCATTAAAGCTAGTCTGCAGTAAAAAATATTTGTTGGGATGATCTTTGGTTGGTTTATGTAGTAGGAATATTGCTGAAAGGAAAATGCTGGGACAACTCTATGGGGAGCAAAGGCCCTGGATCAAGAAAGTTGAAGTGCGGACAGTCGGAACCTGGAGACAAGCAGCAATGAACCGAGTTAATTTACGTAGCCAAATTCTAGATCTTAGATGAACGGGATGTTCTTTGAAGACTGCTTGGTTTCAGAGAATGTGACTTCCATCAATTAGATTTTTAAGTGGTCTTTTAGAAGACTTTACTTATGTGAATAGTTTTAGGAATACTTTGCAATGGACTATGTTTAAAGACGGGGATGGGTTGAATAAACCTCTTTTACTACAAATTCTATTTCTTAAAATGTTTTTAGTCAAGTTAAAATCAAATTCGTCACAGCCAACATTCAACAAGCGAAGATACGAATCGAAAGGGTTGTTGTATCTGTAATTTGTTCTGTGGTTACTACTATGTGACTACTATTAAAACTGAGTTCCGAAACCGTTGGGGAGGAATGTTTAGTGGAATCTGTGCGAGAAGTTTAAGGCAGTCGATCGATCCTCTAATGACATCGAAGTCAAATAGCTACTGTATCGTTACTCGTCTGACAGATAGTGGCTCCAATCCTATATGAGCTCGGTGCAAAACGTAAGAACCGTTTCTGTACCCGTTCTATCATGAGAAAATTAGCTAAATAATAAGGGGACCAAATCGGAGCTGCGTACTCCAGAATGCTACGAACCAACGAGCAGTAGAGCGTTTTTAAAGCGTGGATGTCGGTGAACTCAGCAACGTGGCAACGGATGAATCCCAGCACAGAAAAAGCTTTAGCAGCCGTAATACTAACGCGTTCGTTGAATCTGAGCTTCGAGTCGATGGTAACTCCGAGGTTGCAGATGAACGACGCACGGTCGTTGGATTTATAAATGTTTTAAGTTCTCAAGTTTTAGGTTTTCACTGAATACTCCTGTGCGACTAGACTGTAGGGTGTCCACAGTAAAATTGTATCACTTAGAAGTACTCGTCAAAAATTATTCTCTCAACCGATTTTCATGAAATGTTCAGGGAATTTAAAAGTATATATAAGCTTGGTTAACGTATCTTTATTTTAATCTATTTCTTCACCAAATACAAATGCCCACACTTTCTTCTTAGTTCCACCCATAAGGGTTCGTACAACGGTTGAATCGACATTTGTTTCTACTTTCAACCATGCATTCAACATGTCCTACTACGTAGCGATAACTTTAGAATGCTTACGAGGTTCGTGTTTCATTATAGCCCAGTATCTTTCAATCGGCCGCAGCCCCGGTGTGTTTGGGGGATTGAGATCCTTCGGTACGAAATTGACCCCATTCGTCTTGTACCACTCCAGAACGTCCTTGGAGTAGTGACAAGAGGCTAAATCCGACCAAAAAATTGTACGAACGTTGTGTGATTTGAGAAACGAAAGCAGTCGTTTCTTCAGGCACTCATTCATGTCGACTTGGCTTATTTGCGGTTGTAGTTGTTACGACAAACCACCTGCCAAATTATGATTTTTTTGGGGAACTTTGACACTTACTGTTTCCTGAGGGACTCTGAAAAATCGAACTTGTCTTTCGTAGTCACAAACCTGTTTCCCGGTATTTGTTTGAAGTCCGCTTTTTCGTATGTTTCATCGTCCATGACATGACTCCATTTTCATAACAACTAGAAATTTCACAATGGAATTCACGCAGCGTAAACAATGCACGCTGAGGCCGTCTCACCTAAAATTTCATCAACATAAATTCAAAGTTCAAAATGTTACAGCTTTTTGAAAGTGATGCTGAGGACATCCTTTAATCATCGAGGTAACTCTAAGACCAGAAGGTCCCGAAAAAACGAGCTCAACTTTTTGGCTCAGCTCTGGTACTATCTTTGGTCCCAAGCTAATCAATGCACCCCTCGAAACATAAGAAAATCCACGAACCCCTCATTTTATCTGTCAAACTTTCATAACGAATCAAAACAAACATAGTTTAGTACTGCAAGTTATACTAGAATGGGGTACGTTAATCGATTTGATTGGTACCAATAGGCTAGTCAAGTAGTGAAATTTAAAATCGTTAGTTTCGTATTGATTGTTGCTTTAATGGCGTAGGAAACTTAGGAAAATCCGAAACTAACAATTAAAAATCATATTTATTTATCAACGAATTTCAGTAGAATCACCATAAAATTGATGGTCGGAAAATTCATGTCAACCGCCGTCAGATGATCGGATACACGTTGGAAGACAAGAAGGTCGACATTTCTGTGATCCTTTTCCAGCAAGCGAATGTAGCTTGAAAAACCAGGAGATCAAACTGTAATGTGCCCGCTTCAGTCATGATCGCTGGAATCGGGCTGGTGACGTACTCTCCAGAGGCGAACCGGACCATCCGGTTGTAGATGGGTGCGAGAGTTTGCACAACCTTATCCTTCGCTCTGCTGAAAAGTCCGATGCCGTAAAGAATGCGTGACGTAACGATTGCCGATCCTATGCACAGAAAAGACTCGCGTTGCCCTCGTGGAAGTTTAGCCCCAATCTACAACCGAATGGTCCGGTTCGCCTCAAGAGCGTACGTCACCAGCCCGATTTCAGCGATCATGGCTGAAACGGACACATTACCGTTTGATCTCCTGGTTTTTCAAGCTACAGTTCGAGTTGCCGTTCGCTTGCTGGAAAAGGATCACAGAAATGTTGACCTTCCAGTCTTCCAACGTGTATCCGATCGTCTGGCGGCGGTTGATATAAATGTTTAGACCATCGCAGTACGGACACGTTTCGCCAATCGAGTGTGGCATGCTCCCAAACCACGCATTGTTTGGGACGTGAAACGACAGGTGAAAGCGGGAAATCCGCCAGATACAGTGCGTCCCATCATTCAGGAGTTGCTGGCAAACCGGTTTCACCGTGCTACGACTATCTATACCGACGGTTCTAGTTGTGAAGACAGAGTAGGAGCAGGAGTATTCAGCGGCAGCGTGCGGAGAGCAATAGGCCTTCCGTCACAATGTAGCGTTTTTTTCGGCGGAGGCCAATGCGATCAAATCCGCTGTCAACGAGGCGAGTGCAATATATGACGTGATCATTCTGTCCGATTTGACTAGCATCATCAATAGAGAGTGGCAAATCGACGCATCCCTGGATCCAAGAAATTGAATGTCTGCTTCGAAACCGAAGCAACGAAGCAGCGGGCCGACTCACCGGAGAAGCACGAAATAATCCACCAATCAATATCGGTATTGCAGGAAATAATGCTTTTAAATATATGAACCAAGCCGTCCGTCAACAGTGGGAGGCACGATGGGCGCAACTTACAGAAGTCAAGCTGAAGGAGATAAAATGTGACAAAGTGGATCGATCAGAAAAGTTCTGCCGACCAGCGAATACTCCCTCGTTTGCGCATCGGCCATACCAGGCTGACACACGAACTTCTAGTAAAGAAATCATCGCCACCGGCATGCGAATGCTGTGGAACAGCGGCGCCGGTGGTGTAGTGGTAAGCTTGATTACCTATCATCCCAGCAGGCCTGGGTTCAATCCCAGTCGGCGCCGCCGCGATGTTTTGAGGCATAACATCTCTGATCACGCCTTCCCTTCGGAAGGGAAGTAAAGCCGTTGGTCCCCGGTTCATGAGTTGATGGGTCGATAGGTTGGGTCCAGGTGTGGGAGCTGCCTCCCTGGCGTCGGTACCATTGGTGCTCAGCACGGAAAACAAGATCGACGGAAAACAAATCCAGGAAAAAAATGCTGTGGAACGGTTATGGATGTCCGGCACGTAATTCTACACTGCAGGAAATTTGAAGTAGTCAGGACGAAACATGAGATCGATCCGCCTATACGGCACTATGCAACGATGATGACAGTGAAAAGCGGTTACTGAAGCTCCTGCATGAAGCTAATATCTATCAAATTTTGTGAAAACGAGGAAAAGAGAGAAGCGGATTCAGAGGACGTTAAGGACAACAGAAGAAAACAGATGATGATGGAGAAGAAACTGTCGTGAGCTCCGGCACTGTGACTGCGACTGCACTCCGCGTAGCTCAGCATCTTTTACATGCGTCCACACTCTTGAAAAGTATTTTCCAAACTAATTATCGGGTCGAACCCAGTGATGCCACATTTTTTCGATTTTCAATCTGCATTTTTATAGCAAAAAATCTTTTTAATCTGTATCTGAATGACAAAAATCTGTAAACAAATCTGTAAAATTTCTTTATTATGATCTTAGTGGAGCTTTACGGAAATCTCGATTGAGTTAATTCATAGTTCAAAAGGACTGTGTTCAAAGTTAAGAATCTTGAAAAATTACTAATGTTTGCCTTGTAAAGAATTTGACTATTTGAAAAATCTCGAAATCCTACAATATTTTTTTAAGTGATGAGTATCTTTTCTACAGATTGAAAATACAAAAGATTTAGTTCCAGTTGTGAGAGGCGAATATGTTTCCGGCTGAAGATTTTCTTAATGAAGTAACCACACACAAACAGACATAAAACATTAATTATTTCTCACTGTAAAACATAGTTGCTAAAACATTACCGCCATCTGATGAGTACACTGTGGTGGGTAGTACGCTAAACAAATGGCGGTAGTGTGTAAACGTCAAACGCAAGGGAATTGACTATGCGCGCCGCAAGTGCCGGTACTACCAACTACGATACTTTTAAATTAACCGTTAAATGCTTATTCGATGAACATCTTGCGAGTGTTATGTCTGTTTGTCTGTGAAGTAACAATCACAATTTTCTAGAATTTTATTTTTTGTTTGTCTGTAATTACGAAAACCTTGATCTGGACATTTGTTTTTTTTTAACTCTGTAATTTTTCAATAAGTTTTAACACAAAACTTTTACTGAAAGTTTAATCGAATTGTATGCAATATTCCAAAAGGTGTTCAACTCTGCGTTATTAGTTGTGTCAAAAGCTGTGCCAAGCGCTCTGCCGAAAGTACCTATCAAGGACAATTAAAGTATGCTTATCAAGGTGTTTGGCAACCCTGAAAGTTATGACATTTGTAATTTTGTTTACATTCTCATTAAAGCGTTAGCAGGTCGGGAGATGGAAGAGGAACTGCAAACCATCAAACCAATACGGTATTCAAGTATAGTCCAATCCCACGCTTGTAGCAACATCGTCGAACCAGTTTTAAATCATCTGATCGACTCAGAAGTGCGTGTCCACAAAGATATAACCCAAGTCTATCGTATCACTGATTATTATGCCTACCTCTGAAGAACTGTCATCCTTTGAAAATAGGATCCTCAGTCACCGCAGACTTCAGCGGAAGCGCTTTAGATATGTATAGAACTCAAGAAGATTCCGCCCAATCCAGTCCAAAGCATACCTTTATCCCACCATCTTCTTCAAAATAACCGTTGTTTAGTGTAGTGTCATTTAGTGTCCTATGTTAATTTATATTAAACTCAATGCACCATACAGGAAGCTCCTCCAAGCTAAACACGCTTATCGTGGCAACAAACAAAAAAATTTGACGACAAACGGTAGACTGTTTTACCAACCGGTGAACACTCGTGTTTATTTCAGTTACCATGGAGACGTAATTTGTGATTAGCCCCGGTCCCTTTCAAATTGTATCATTATTTATGAACGGCCTTATATTTGAAATGACGTTTCACATTCATCTAGTGATGTCCGACTTTCATTCGAATAATCGTTTAATCGATTAACGAACCGAAAAGTAAACTATTTATAATCGGTTAGATCATGCCGATATAAGCATTAACATCTCCACAGGATCATCACCGATCGTTTCAAACATGTGCTGCACTCTCATTCGTGGAAAAATGGCAGCACAGCGAACAAAAAAAAATCGATTAGTTGTTAATCGAGTAATTAAAAAATGGGACATCTCTGATTTTGGTGTGATTGTTTTGATAAAAATGAGCGCAAAATTTCATCTATTCCGAGGGGGCAGCAAAACCACAAAATTACCTTAAATACGGGGGGTTCTCATTGGATGAAAGGGACCGTGAAAGAAGACACTAAAATAGAAAGGTTTTCTTCCGACAGTTTCATCTTAGTATTCATCTTTGGTTTTACCCTTGAAAAAGGCCACAATAAACGGCCGAAACGTCGGGCAATGCAAAACTAACTGTTTGAATTACCCAAGACTGAGAAAGCCATAAAAACGAAATCTAGTGCGTTTATGTGAACTTTGTCAATAGTGAATATGAAGATTCATCAAACTATAGATGCTCGATGCTCGTCGTTCCACAATTAAATCCAATCTACGCAGAATGCACTAATAGAAGCTTTTCTAGAGGAAAACACGATCCGTGTGTTTTTTTTATGTGATTCGTAGTTTTGCTAGGTTTGAAGAGATTCACGATTCGGACAATACTTACAGAATTTTTCGAATGATCCCCAACACCGGTGGGTATCTGTTTGTCGTTTACAACATCTTGATTGAATCCATGTATCACCAGTTTTATGTATGACATTCTCTCACTAGTTTCGTTTGTGAGTAAACAAAGTATTGACCCGAGTAGTAAACCTTTGAAACGATCGGCAAAATGTCAACACTCAACAGTGATGCCGTTTTATATTATATTGTTTGTATCCAAATTGTCAAAGCGTGCGCTTATGTGCCGAACAATGTGTCATGCTGTGTTTCAGCACAGTGTGCAGAGTTGATAGCCCCTTGCAATATTCTTCATTTCTGAAATTTTGTTAAGCAAATATCAATATACCCAGTTGACTCTTCGACAAATAAAAAGGGAAACTACGATTTCTTCCAACGAGAAATCAGAGCATCTGAACATCAGAAGTCCATTCAAAAGATTCCAAGTCCAACCAAACGAAATTTTTTTTTTTCTTTTTTTTTAGCAATTAGACTAAACAATTTGTTGTAGCAATTTTTAAGTGCAAAAGCAACTTTTTTACGAAAGCGTACCGTTTTTCCAAATTAATCATTATTGACTACTATAATCGCTACAGAAACATACAAAGTGGGAGCAGAAGATGAAACGAATGGAGAACAAGATGAAGAAAACGGGGCTGAAGATCAAGCGAGGAACGAAGGAAAATCAAGAAGACGAAGGAGGAGAGTTGCCGCTGCCTAAGCAAAAAAAATTGAAGCTGACGAAGATGATGCGAAGAAAGCAGAAGAAAATGGAGAAGAAGATGATGCAGATTATGCAGAGGATGAAGTAGAGAGCAAAACGAAAAGGGATGAAAGAAGACAGAAAGGTGAATACAGACACAAACACGGATGAAGATGATGGCGATAAAGAAAGTAAAACCGGGTTTCAAAAGAGGATTGAACCGGATGGAAATCCAAGAAGCTGGAAATGAAAAGATGATGGAGGGGAAGCAGAAGCTGTCGGAGAGGGAAAGAATATGGTAGCGGATGGGAATACAAGAAGCAGGAAATATGAGATGGGAATTAGCAGCAGGCGGAGAAGAAGAAAATTGAATATAATATGATGGTGAATTCATTTAGAATGAAATAGAGAAGAAAACACAAAGTACAACGAATTGAATCTGAAATAATGAATATGTAGTGGAACGAAGCAAGGAAAAGAAGATACAGCAGCAGCAGAAGCAATGATTTCTGGACTGGAGCAGTAAAGAAGCTAAGTGTGAACTTAACAATTAACACTAACACCACATAAAACACACTGTACACTAACATTTTTCTAAGCACACGAATGCATCAGCAGATGTGAAGTGTCGGTAATAAAAAAACAACAAACAACAACAATCATAAAAGTGCTTATTAAGATATTTCAAAATCTTTCACTTCTAACTTTTTTAAACCGTTGAAAATAAAAAAAATCGGTTGAAAAATGATTGAGTTTCCAAAACCCGATTATTTAACAAAAACTATAAATTTTAAGGGTTTAAGAACAATTTCAAATGTGACTTTATGGTGTACTGGAATAGACTAAAATCCAGACACAGGTGTACTTGTGTAAAAATGTCTGGATTGCCGAATAAGTGTCCCAATCTCGGTGCATTACGGTATAAGGACAACATTCAACATATCCCATGTATGGAGGAGGTATGGTGAAAAGGATTTCAATCTTTTCTCTGACACTGGTTGTCGGGGACTTGTATGGGAGCTGCAGCAGACTTAGTACGTAGCGCATCCAGCCCAGGGATTCAATATGTTCAGCGTCGTTGATGCTGCTGCCTTTCAGAACCGTGTAGGATGCATGCATCATTCATCCGTAAATGTGCTATGTGTGGATGGAGCAGATTGATGAAATGCACCAAGCAGGAATTACGGTGATTTCAGAGTCAAATTAGGTGCATTGAGGTTGATTTACTTTTTTTTAGAATAGATTATAAGCTTATTTTCCTTGAGTAAAATAAGTAAAATGATGCTGACGAAGACGAATGGAATGTTCAGAACCGTTGAGTGCTTCAACCGATTGCCAAAAGATAGCATGAGTATTTGACTATCTGTTCTATAATCCTATTCGTGTGCACCTCATTTTGATATTTGAAAATTTCCTGATTATCAGTTTTGGATCCAATACCAAATCAAGGATTTGAAAGTCTAGGTATCGTTTGGAATCGAAAATTCAATACACCTCGGAAGTGATCCAGTGAATGTTTCGATCCATATCCGGTTTCAGGTTGATGCAATCCTTGGCTCAATTACACTCCAATCAACAAGCGAAAACACCAACTTCAAAAGCCAATTAATATCCTCATTGAAAGGCAAACTTTCTGAAACTTCCGTTTCATAACTACAGTTGAACATCCGTGAACAATCAGCATCCGGCAGAAATCTGCCAAGAACACGCCTCTCGCTAAGCTTTTCCATTCCCAGACAGCAGTAGCCGGAGATAGCGAAATTAAACGAAACCAACATTTTGAAGAGCAGGGTAAGAGGTGGGGAGATGACTCGTAACGACAAACTTTAGACAAACTTAATTAAAGCAGATTACGCCAATCTCGGTTGCTGGCTTGGATGGCTAGGTATATCCCATGGATATAGAATAGATCCATATCCGCTGGCGTTCTGCGCTTAGACTTGCTAACAACGCACCCATCTTCCGGAACTCCAGAGAAAATGCAAAAGGAAAAAAATTCCTCCCACCATGGAAGACTCACGCGGAGACACATCGGAACCAGCGGAAAATTGAATTCTAAAGTGAACTTTTACACAGCACGTCCTTTTAGCCGTCATTTGAATTTCCTCCACTCGACTGGCTGCTTCCGCCTTTTGACTTTGGCTTTTGTGATCGAAATTCTATGCGTTGCGGGAGGGTGGGGGGAGGCGAGTCTGTTTAGAGGAAGTTCATCTTTCTGATAAATTTATCGTGCCTTTGAATATGCAGGAACTAGCAAAGTAGACAAGAATCCGGTCTTCATCAAACGAGCAAGAGCAGCAGCAAGAGCAGCGCGTGTGGAGGACTGCTCTATAGACTAACCTAGTGGAATGAATAATAAGTGGTCCCCAGTATGTTGTTGACGGGTGCTCCATTTGGTTTCAACCCTGGGTTTATAATATCTCAAAAGCAGGCACTTCTGCTAGTTTCTGCATGACCTGGTCTCCCCGATCAGGCCCGTAAGTGATTTAAAGTTAACTTGTCTTTCAAATAGAGTTCCCCCGCTTGAATTTAAAACGTGGCTTCGAAGAGCTGAATGAACCTTGCCACATATTAGGTGTTCTCATGGGGATGAGCACATTATCATTTTATTTTAAGTTTGTTAAGTTTCGTTCACTATCATGTTTGATGATGATCGGCATTGCCAGTACTCCTGTCGTCTTGTCAGATACACAGGCATGCAACGTTTATTACTACGTCTGTGATTTATATAAAAAATGGAACAAGTAACAAAATTATGAAAGATTTTGACCGTCAATAACTCAGCTGCCCCTAGACCAATTTCAATAATTTTATCACCAATCGATTAGATATATTTCTACGCATCTGTTGCATTTAAGACTTTATCTTTTTTCAAAATGTCACTATTGAAAATTGCACGAATGTGCAACTGTTGTTTTGATAGTTGAAATTATCACCGATTGCCTGCAAAAAACGATTTCCCTAACACAGATTTCAAAGTTGAATTTCATCCGGTCTCACCTAACGGTGTTTATTCAATCACGCTAGCCATCTTCTTAACCGATCAGACGTATAATACCATTCTCGGATTTCTTTTGTGTGGCGCGCGTGAGTTTTCTTGGCCATAGCCTTGCGGACTTTGCTTAACCGGCCATGTAATTCGGAAATCAAACAATTTCTAGAAAGTGAACTGCAACTTCACAGGTGAAATGTATCCAGACACACAATGTGAAAAACGTTGTATACCTGGGTATTCAAAGCAACGAAGTAGCTAGAAGAATCGCTTCAGCTCATCACCTGAAGCATTTAATGGAGTATGAGAGAGAAAAGATCTCGATTCCATTTTATGTCGAAAACAGAGCTGTCAACGTACGTTAGCATGATCTCCCAGATGGCATGGAGAATGTGGCTATGATCGACCATATGCGCCAGTATGGCATTACTTGGCAAATATTTCACATAACACTAATTCCATTAGGCACTGCAGTCATCTCTGTTATAATGCATAATTAATGGCTCTACATTCTGAAATAAACCTAATCACCGTGTTACCTAATAACTATATTATCTTACTGATAGCATGACATAGACCCTCGTATGGTTATCGTATTTTCCCAATCAGTACGGTTTCGCTATCCATGATCCTACTTCAACACCCCCACCGCTTCTTACCCCCACGCTCAACTGGTATCATGTTATGACAACAATATCAAATAACAACATTCTCATGGTGTTATCCCCGCCACCCTTCGGAAGTCAGTGTAGGAGGCTAATTACGAGCCAATAATCAGCTATTTATCCAATCTTCGAACCATCAGCCGAGAAATTTATTACCAACCATCCGGAAGGAATATGACCCATCTGTTGTCTTTGGTACTCCTGCACTATCGTCGTAACCGCTTTCACCGGGTCTCGTCGTTCTGTAATTAATTAAGCCATCTTCAAGAGCAGCTCGTGCGCCCAACAAGGCAGCTCATCCGGTAGGTCTATAAATAGTGTGATAGAACTAGGTTTATCATCCTGAAATACATCATCGACTATGACGGCGACGACGGCTTTGGCTTCGAAATAGCGAAACAGTGGTTATAATCGAACCTCGTTCGGTCAGATGCTTAACATGGTGGTATGGAGGATGAAATCTGTTCCCTCTGCAAACTGGAGTCGAGGGGTGTAGCATTTAATTATTCTACTAATAGGAATGGATGGTCCGCGAGTGCGAGAGCGTGAATGTGATCTCTCTGTGTGCGGCGCTTGAGGGGTCAAGTTGCCCTGTTTCGTCACGTTCCGATCGAAACGTGATGATTAGGGCTCACTGTGTGTTTAGCAGCTGCTGGTTGAATTGGGATGTCAGGCAGGTTCGCAGGAAACTTCCATGACTCTTTTATGGGCCGGGAAATTTGCACGTTTGGGTTGGTGCTTTTCTGAGTCGATAAGCTTGTTTCGATCCATGGCAATGGACAGACACACGATGGAGCCCAACGAATACTAAGGGGAGCCAAGTTTCCGAGCAAAGTTGAAGGCAAATCAGTACTAACCGGCACGAAAGACGGCTGCGATTCATTGGCGTAGCAAGGAGTATCAACCTTGAGACACACCGTCGATGTTATTAAGGCTGTGAACCAATTCCTTGTGATTTTCCAACAGAACCCTGCCATGGTTGTCAAAATCCAGCTTCATACCTGTTCGAAATAACCACACTGTAGCACGGTTTATCGATAACTTTCCATCGATCAATTTTTACCAAAAGCTAAGAATCAATCCACTGCTGTCATTGCAATCGATAAATTTTCATATGTGCACCCCCGGCAACCTTAAATTAATGCACCCATTTTAACGAGAGTCCATAATTGTAATGTAGGAACGTTTAAATACATGTCTCAAGTAACATTGCAAGTTTTATCGAGGTTTTAAAGCATGCTATAAATCTTAATCATGGTCTACAGAACCCTCATAAAACCAAAATTGTTACTTGGGGTAAGCACAATCTGGTTCCCTCTAAAAGAAACTGAGGTATGGATATAGTTTGTTTGTAATCAACTAGCCATAAAACTTATTAATGAGGTCTTTTTTTTTTTTTTTTGTTAATTACTTTATTTGTACAGGCTCATTCGAATAAACTTTACAGAGCCAAGTTATCATTTTCTTTATACATTATAAATGTCTTAAATCTAAAATTAAAGGATTGGAACCGATTACTCGCGGTCTTCTCGAGGTTAGTGGATGACAATTGTTTGGATCGGGAGAGGGAAAAGGAGATTTGGAATATGATTTATGATTCAAAAATTTCACTATTTCTAAAACAAATACTTAATCCTATCGACGTTATATCAACTCTGTAATTATACAATTATTACAGAAACAAATCTACAAAAAAAAAAATACACACACACATACAAAATACAAACTAAACACAAGGTTAATCAAACTTACAATCTATGGTTAATATTCTTCAAGAAAACATATATGAGTTGCATAAACTCCAGATCGCGTCTAGCCAAAATATCCCGAACTGGAACATTAGGTTGTCTACCTCGAGCCCGAAGGGAATCATACAACTCGGATCTGACTCCACGGTGCTCAGCACATGACCAAATAATGTGATCTGCGTCCTGGTAACCTTGTCCACATTCACAGAGATTACTGTCGCCCAGCTCAACACGGAACAAGTGAGCGTTCAACGAGTAGTGATTGGACATGAGGCGAGACATCATACGAATGAAGTCTCGACCCACATCCAACCCCTTGAACCAAGGACACTTCGACACCTTAGGGATGATTGAATATAACCATCGTCCCAAACTCCCTTCACTCCATTTATTTTGCCAGCTGGCGAGGGACTGTTGACGATAAATGAAGAAAAATTCGTCGTAGGCGATTTGTCGATCGTAAATATCGCCTTCCATAGCGCCCACCTTTGCAAGCGAGTCCGCCTTCTCATTGCCCGGAATCGAGCAATGAGATGGGACCCATGCAAAGGTGATGACAAAAGATCTTAAAGATAAAGCACTTAGAAGCTCTCGTATTTTCATGAGAAAATACGAGGAGTGCTTTACCGGCCTCATGGAGCGAATAGCCTCGACAGAACTGAGACTATCCGTAAAAATAAAATAATGATCTGGTGCAAGTGAGGCGATCGTTTCTAGCGTACAATGTATTGCCGCCAGCTCAGCAACATATACGGAACAAGGAGCTTGAAGCATTCGAGAGGCGCTATGAAATTCGTTATAAATACCAAAACCAGCGGACGCCTCTATTAGTGATCCATCTGTGAAGAACGATCTTGCGGAATCAACTTGGCCAAACTTTGCAGCGAAAATTGACGGAGCAATCATGGAACGATGATGCTCTGGGATTCCGCGAATCTCTTGCGTCATTGATAAATCAAAATGAACAGAACTGTCGAAGTCGGAGAAGCAAACACGATAGGGATTATGCTGCGAAGGGCTGACATCCTGTGTTATGTACACGTAGTACAATGACATAAAACGAGTTTGAGGGTTTAGCTCAAGAAGCTTCTCAAAGTTTGCAATCACCAGTGGGTTCATAATTTCACAACGGGTGAGGAGCCTGAGGGATAATTCCGAAAACCGATCAGAGAGTGGCAACATGCCCGCTAACACTTCGAGACTCATCGTATGAGTCGAGTGCATGCATCCTAACGCGATACGAAGACAGCGATACTGGATCCGTTCCAGTTTGATGATGTGCGTTTTAGCCGCCGACTGGAAGCAAAAACTACCGTACTCTAAAACCGATAAAATCGTTGTCCGGTACAACGTTAGAAGATCTTGCGGATGGGCTCCCCACCACGTTCCGGTAATTGTTCGGAGAAAATTGATCCTTTGTTGGCATTTCCGCTTCAGATACTCAATGTGAGATCTCCAGGTGCATTTTGAATCGAACCAGACCCCAAGATATTTGAAGGACATAGAATGAGTGATCGGTTTACCCAAAAGTTGAAGCTTTGGTTGTGCTGGGCTATGCTTCCTAGAAAAAACGACCAACTCAGTTTTCTCTGTGGAGAATTCGATACCTAGCTGGATAGCCCAAGTAGACAAATTGTCTAAGGTATCCTGTAAGGGTCCTTGCAGGTCGGCCTCTCTGGGTCCTGTCATAGACACTACTCCGTCATCTGCAAGTTGTCTCAACGTGCAGTTGTCCCTTAGACAATTGTCAATTTCTCTGACGTAGAAATTATACAGAAGGGGGCTTAAACATGAGCCCTGGGGGAGACCCATGTAGCTAAATCGTGAAGCTGTAGAGTTTCCATGAGAAAAGCTCATATGTTTCTCTGACAGCAAATTGTACAAAAAGTTATTAATTAATGGAGAAAGGCCACAAGCGTGGAGTTTGTCTGAAAGGACTTCAACCGATACTGAATCAAAAGCCCCCTTAATATCCAAGAATACAGAAGCCATTTGCTCTTTATTAGCAAAAGCCAACTGAATTTCAGTGGAAAGCAACGCGAGACAGTCGTTCGTTCCCTTGCCCCTACGGAAACCAAATTGAGTATCTGAGAGTAGGTGGTTCAACTCAACCCATTTGTCCAGACGAAAAAGGATCATTTTCTCCATCAATTTTCGAATGCACGATAACATCGCTATGGGACGATACGAATTGTGATCTGACGCGGGTTTTCCAGGCTTTTTAATGGCTATAACTCTCACCCGCCTCCAATCATCCGGAACAATATTGAGCTCCAGGAACTGACCAAACAAGTTCAACATGCGCCTCTTAGCGACGTCTGGGAGGTTCTTCAACAAGTTGAACTTGATTCTATCAGCCCCCGGAGCCGAATTGCCACACGAAAGGAGCGCGAGTGAGAGCTCCAGCATTGAAAAAGGCTGGCTGATCTCGTCTACCGAATTCGTCGTTTCGCGAGGAATCATCTGTGCCGGCACAGAATCAGGACATACTTTTCGCGCGAACTTGAGGATCCAACTATCGGAGTACTCCTCGCTCTCGTTGTTTGAAGACCGGTTACGCATCCTTCGCGCCGCATTCCAAAGCGTATTCATCGACGTTTCGCGCGATAATCCGTCCACGAATTGCCGCCAGTATCCGCGTTTCTTGGCTTTGATGAGGCTCTTGAGTTCGCGTTCAAGAGCCGAGTACGCTTCGAAATGTACGGGTGTTCCACGTTTCC
The DNA here is from genome assembly GCF_037179485.1 of Ochlerotatus camptorhynchus. Classification (NCBI taxonomy): domain Eukaryota; kingdom Metazoa; phylum Arthropoda; class Insecta; order Diptera; family Culicidae; genus Ochlerotatus; species Ochlerotatus camptorhynchus. The sequence goes on from NW_027040943.1 coordinate 1,937,277, forward strand.
GGAAAAGCTTAAACGCGTCGGACTTTTTACGATAAACCTCAGTGCATTGCTGGTCCCACCAAGGGGAAGGAGGTTTCCTACGGAAAGACGTTCCTGGAACCGGCCGAGTTTGAGCTTGAAGCGCGCTGTCCAAGATCAGATTGGAGAGGAAGTTATATTCCTCCAACGGTGGAAGCCCTTCTACCGACGTTAGGGCATCTTCTATCACATTCTTGAGCTTTGTCCAATCGATATTACGGGTAAGATCGTACGCGACGTTAACGGGTTCCGACGGATTGAACCCACTGGCAACTGAAACTTTGATCGGCAAGTGATCACTACCGTGGGGATCTTGGATCACATTCCACGTGCAATCCAACGATAATGAGTTAGAGCAAAGTGTGAGGTCTAATCTACTTCCATTCGAGGATGGGCCAGCCAAACGTGTTACTTCTCCATTGTTAAGAATTGTCATATTAAAGCTGTCGCAGAGGTCATATATCAAAGTAGAACGGTTGTCATCATACAGTTCCCCCCAGCCTGTACCGTGGGAATTCAAATCTCCCATAATCAACCGTGGAGCAGGAAGTACCGAACAGATATCTGAAAGTTGTTTGCGATTAACAACGGCTCTAGGAGGAATATAAACAGAAGCAATACAAAGGCTCTTACCTTTAATAATAGCCTGACATGCAACAACTTCAATACCTGGAAATTGTGGAAGATTCACTCTATAGAAGGAATGGCACTTTTTGATCCCCAAAAGTACCCCTCCTCCACGCGAATCCTCACGATCCAGTCGAATAATGTTAAAATCATAAAAAGGAAGATCGATATCTGAAGAGAGCCAAGTTTCACAAACAGCAAATGCATCACAATCATTATTGTGAATTAAAAACTTAAAAGAATCTAATTTAGGAATGAGACTTCGACAATTCCACTGTAGAACAGTGATCAAATCCCCGACCTCGTTTGGAAAATTATCCATCGAAGGAAATGATTGCTGCAATGAGGGGCCACTTCAATGTCAATTGCTTCAAGAGGGTCTTCACAGAAGGAAGCATTGCCAGAACAATGCTTTTGAGAGGATCAGAAATATTGAGGTACTTGAGAATATCGTCCACAATTTTATCAAATGAGAACAACCCGGATGAAGAAGGGGCTTCTGTTCTTAAAAATGGGCCATCAGGGGTTTTTGATGTCCCCGGGAGAGATGGAAAGTTCTGGTTATAGTCAGTTCTGCGGAAACCAGGAGGAGTTGAAACTTCCTTTTTTCCATCACTCCTTGATTTGGGCAAGCTGATTTGGGGTTCCTTATCTGCAACTTTCCGCGAACGGATGCGTTTTCGTTTCCGTGCAGAACCTTCCGGAAAACTGAAAGAAACTCCCTCCTCAGCCAAGTCAGAGTCAGACTCGTCATCAGACAAAACAGCAAAGGGATTTTTGTCGTTGGTTGATGGTGTGGCTGTTTTTAGCATTGCTGCAAAAGACTGCCTGGAACGCTCCTTAAGAGAGCGTTCTAGTTTCTCCCCGCGTTGTTTGTACGCCGGGCACGATGAGAGACCATGAGGAGTTCCCTTACAGTACACGCATTTTGGTGCAGTGACTGTGCAGGCGCCATCCTCGTGCTTCTCCCCGCATTTGGAACAGCGTGCCTTGCTGCCACAGTGAGAGGCCGTATGTCCCAACTGTTTGCAATTTTGGCAGTTCATGACCCGAGGAACAAACAAACGCACAGGTAGCCGAAGTTTTCCCAACTCGATGTAGTGAGGAAGGGCTGAACCAGAAAAGGTCACCCGAAACGAGTCTGTGGGGGTAAAGCTCTTTTAACCCTCGCTGAAAGATACTGAGTTCAGCTTCTGGACTTCCAGTATCTCAACCGTGGGAAGCAAGGGGTTCTTGAAACGGCCAACCGCTTGCTTCGCCAAGATCTCGGGGGTCAGACTCGCTTCGGTGACCACACCTTCGATCTCCACATTACGAGCTGGGATGTACACTCTATACTCGAGTGTAAAGAGCTGGGAGGCAGCAATCTCGTTAGCTTGTTTCAGGTTAGAGACGACAACGCGAAGTTTATTGTACCTCACCTTCGAGATTTCGGTCACGGCCGAGAACCGCTTCGTCAGATCATTAGTAATTTGCATTACATTCAAAGGTTTCTTTTTGGGCTGAAAGTAAACAACCCATGGGCCAGTCGAGTCTTCTGGGTAGGCTCGCGATCGGGGGCTTATCTGTCCCTGTCCATTACCAGACTGAGATGACGAACCAGGGATGGCATCATCTGATTTCTGGGATGACAGACGTTTTCGACCCTTCTTGCTATCGCGTGGCAAAGAAGTGTCATCTTCCGACAAAACGTCCATTTCGTCTTCCGACAAAATGTCCATTTTGCCGTACTAGTGGGAGCGAAAAACGCTCTACCACTGCAACGATAATCAAAATTACTCGGACACAATACACGAGAAAAAAAAAATACAAACACAGAAACACAAACTTAAAATTTAACTGATGGGAGAAAGAAAGAAACAAGAAACAAAAACTTATCTGATAATCCTATGCTACTATCACCGAGCGTTTACACAGCAGCAGCGGAGCGACGCGCAGCTTTGATGATCTTCGATCCGCGTGTGCGGGCGGTCTTCGTTGGTGTGTGCTTGTATGAAGCTCGGCACTCAGCTGAACACACGAGATGGATGAGCGGTTTGAATGTGGAGGCAGATGCTGACACTCGATGACGATGATCCGTGTGCACAGGTATGCGTGACCACGCACCGATGGTGCGCAAAATGGTTGGCGAATTGGCAATCGCAAAAACAATTTTCCTTCCGATGATGCCGAAAACACACTTTCTTCTCAGAAAAAAAACTCACTTTTTGATAAATTTATCGGGAATTATGCCAGGAATCACTAAGCGAGAAAAAAAACTGATTATTTACGTCAGATAATAGCGAGAAAACTTCCAAATTAACGGAGCGCGAAACAAGTCGACCGTACTTCTTGCTAGGACGCAGTGAGATGATTAATGAGGTCTGTAAAACACAAATTTCGCATTATATTTAAATTGTAGTTGATTAAATATTTCAGATTCATGGGATATGACTTAAAAATTCAGGAAGTCAAAACAAAGTTATTCAGTATTAGCATAACATTTTCGAACATTGCACTTAACTCCATCCATTAGAGTTTATACAGACTCCTCAGATACCGTGGTGGCCGTCGTTGTCCAAATTTGTTGGAAGTGTTTGATATCTTTGATTCCTTGTTTCTTTTCAGAAAGCTTCCACTTCATCAGAGCCCAATATCCCTCAATTGGACGTAACTCTGGACAATTTGGTGGATTTGCGGTTTTTGGTACAATATTCACTTGATTTTCTTCTTACCGCTCCATCACAGTTTTAGCATAATGGCATGATGCCAAATCGGGCCAGAACAAAGAGTTTTCTTTGTGGCTTTTGATGAAGGGATATAAATCGCTTCTGCAGGTACTATTTCTGGTAAATCTTCTTGTTGTTTGTGCCTGTAGTGACGAAAGACTCACTCTTTCGAACACACGTGCAAATTGCTTGCCCAAGTAACATTGCTAGTTTTATAGAGGTTTTATAGCATTCTACAAGTCTGAATTGTGGTCTACAGAACCCTCATAAAACCAAAATTGTTACTTGTGTTGCCAACTAAGGTATTTTTTTGGGAAATTTCGATGCCTTCTTCGACCAGTTCATGCTCTGCTGTAGCATTTTTGGCCATAGCAGAATAGAAAGCCAACCCTGGAAGCTGCTTATTATCCTCTAGGACATAAGTTTCATCGTCCATAACAACGCATGAAAACTTCGTCAAATATTCTAAGTACAAATGTCGGGCCCGTGATTTTGTTGTCCAATTCTGTTTGTCGCTTTGATTTGGAACTGTTTTTACCAGGTGACATTCCTATTTTACGAGCCACCGTTTGAACAGAGGGATTCAGGTTTTCCTTCCATATCCTCTTCAGTTTCCGGTTCATGACAGTATCAGGACGTCCATTATTGTAATCACTTCTCGGTTTCCTCTCGACCATCAAACGTTCCGAAAATGATTTGAGCACACCGTGAACAGTGGATTTAGGTAAATCCATAAAATGCAAGTTTCCGTATTGAAAACTCAGTACAGTGATGGAAAAGTTCGCGAAAACTCACTATGACTCGCGAACTTTTCGCTTGGTGAACTTCGTGAAATATCGCGAACTTTTCCAACACTAAGTCAGTATTTGCATTACGTTCGTACAAATTCAATTCAAATGTAAACACCAATTATAGTCTTTTTCATCAATGCGTGCAATATAAAAAGTTACAGTGATTTGAAGGTGTCCAGACCTTACTTTAGGAGCGAAGAGAGTCATTCGTACAATCCAATCAATTCGTTTTGTTAGCTATAGATTATTAAGACGTAGAAACTCGATGTGAATCTAGATCCTAACCATGATAAGCCAAATCCTCAACAACTGTCCTATCCTGGGAAGATTGTTTTACGTGGCCAGATTCTTCCTAATCCAAAACCTTTATGTAACAATTCAAATCACATGCCAATTGGTGAGATGGGAACTTATATAGAGTTCCTCAAATCTTCCAGATGTTCATTGTTGGGACTTAAGATCCCGTAATTTTCCTGAAATTCTCGGAAATTCCCCGAACTTCACGTAGCTTCGATAAAGATTATAAAGCGTTTGCCTCACCATCCCTCTCCAACGATGCAACATAATCTACTAAGGCCTCCTTAGGCTACATTATCGGCTAAGGCCTCCTTCCAATCCTTCTTTCCCAATCTCGCAATGGTAGTTATCTTGTTGATACCGTGCATGCTTCTTTCCACTAGCCCATTTTCTGTTGGGTTAAATGGAGTGCTGTGAATAAGTTTTACTACCCAGACGCTCTGTAGCCATATTTTGATATCAGTGCTTTTGAATGGAGGACCATTGTCTGCTTTCACTGTTTTCGGTGTGTAGTATGTATTGAAAACCCGCTTAAGTGAATTCTATACTGCTTCCGTATCCGTCTTATCCATCGGCAACGCAACTAAAAACCGAGAATAGTTGTCAGTGAGAACAAGGGCGTTCCAACTGTGTATGTCGGACGCCGTAGAGAAATCCATAGAGACATAATCCCATGGATTCTTTGGTAGTTCCGTCAACGTGATAGGCAATGGGTTACTTGCTGCAGTTACCAACTGGCACTTCGGGCAGCCGCGAATAAAATTTTCCACCTCCCGATTCATGCTCGGCCACCACAATCCTTGCCGTAGAACATTTTTCATAGTGGACATTCCAGGGTGGCTGCGGTGAGCCAACCGCAACGCGCGATTACGCAGTGCACTTGGTAGAACCATTTTCTCCTGATTTATCAACAATTCACATTGCACGTACATGTCTCGTTGGAAAACTTGATACCTTGCTATTTGTTCTGGCCATTTTTCGGTCCTTTGAAGCCATTTGGTAACAGTCTGGAGTTCGTTATTTTTGATCAATGTTTCCTTCACTTTAACAGTGGTCAAAGCTAGTAGATAATCATTGATAATACCTGGCTCCGCTGTAGCTGAACATAGCTCATGGGGTTCCATATCCATACCAAGTGGCGGATCGTCGCGCCTGCTGCCAATTCTTGAAACCGCATCAGCAATGTTGTCATTTCCCGATATAGGCTCGAACTTAAAGCAATAATGATCCATCCGCAACATCCGACAAAATCCGTTTCGCAACATCTTTGCCCTTCGCTTTTATCATGAACATAAGTGCTTCGCTGTCACACCTCAATGTGAATCTTCTTCCTAAAAGGTAGTAAGCGAATCTCTCCATTGACCAGATAATAGCCAACGCCTCCGCCAATGCATCTGCGGATAACGGCAGTCTGCCATGTCAGACTTTTTGAGGCACAGGCGATGATCCGAAGATTTTCAGTATCTGCTGTATCCTGTACTTAAACTCCTCCGATTGATGCATCGGTGTACAAAATGGTAACATCGTTTTCATCAAAATACCCACGTTTAAACAAATAATTCTCAGTTCTTCAGCGCGTCAAAAGCAATCTGGCACTCTTTGTTCCGCTCAAATTTAGTATCGACTGACAACAGATCCCGTAGCGGTTTGGTTTTATGCGCAAAATAACTGATAAACGGCCTTATGAAAGTCATCATACCTAGGAAGCTCTGAACTGCGGATGTGTTTTTGCGCCAATTGGCCTTTCGAACGATTTGATATCTGATGTTTTCTGCTTGGTAAGTAGAATACCACATCCGTCGATAGTGAACCTCAAAAAATCAACTGACTGTTGGTTGTACATCGACTTCTCTTCATTTATGGTCACCACATTTTTCCTTAGCGCATCCATCGTCTTGCCATAAATAAGAATATTATTGAGATAAACTATAACGTTTTTGAATTTGATCAACATTTTCCCCATCACCCGTTGGAAATGTTCGGGCGCACATGACAGACCGAAAGGCAGCCTTTTGAAACGCATAAGTCCATTCACGGTCATGAAAGTTGTGACATGGCGCACACTTTCGTGTAATTCAACAGGGAAATATGCGTCTTTTAAATCCAGCTTCGAGAAGATCATTGCCCGTTTTGGAATGTCTGACCTGATTTTCTCTAGCGATGGCATAGGGTAAGTTTCCCGAATTATTGCTTTGTTGACGGCCTTTGGTACTAGTAAACGACTGAGACGTGTGTAATAATATCATGTTCCTCATGCTCGCTCGATTATTATATTCAACTCCATAGTCTGCAGACTATTGCTAGTAGCATTCTCAAAAGGTTTCGGAATGTTATATCTAATAATTTGCTTCGGAGTTAACGAGTCGTCCATTTTAACCTTGACAGGATCGGAACGAATCTTAGGAAATTCTCGAGCCTCCTCATCAGACTGAAGGTGGTTTGAGATTTTTTAACATAACCACTCCTATCTTCACCTGTTTTTGGAGGAATAACACGGATAAGCTTCTGTGTCGTTTCAAATCTGAGCAATGATAGTTGAGTTCCCCTTACAACGAAAAATTTGGCCAACTGTAATGGTTCCCTACGATTTGCTACTCCAATGCAGGCTCTAAAAGAGCAATCGCCTTCGAGAGGATGTGATGGGCATAGGCTTTCAAAATATCCTCTGGGTACGCAACCAAATCATGAACCACTGATCTACAATTTTTCTTGATCATGTTCCAACTATCAACTGTTATTGTGTTCACATTAGCACCAGAATCAATTAAAAACTGGATGCATTCAGTACCGACTACGCAATCAAAAAGCCTAGGATTTTCCAAAAATTGTTGAAGATTAGGCCTTTTGAGTAATCAACAGCAAACAAAATAGAAGTAGGAATAGAAAAGTCATTCATACCATATCATATCATTTATTTTTATAAAGGCATGAGAAAACATTCAACAAGATAAGTAGGCTCTCAGTTTTTTTTATCACTATGAGGATGTTTCATTATGTAGGGGAAATGGATGTAAAGGGCGAACACGAAATTATTGCGACACATTCAACAGGGCATAACTTTTTTACCATTGGGTAAAAATCAACCATATTTTGCACACTTTCTCATTGATGTGTATTGTGTAGATGCTGTCAAACTCGAAGTCGTGTTTTTCGATTCAACGAAAATGGAGGTGAATGGAGTTGAGAGAACAAATTCTTTCCAAACACCTGGAATTTCCTGACCTGTCACACCAGCAGTTGGGAAAAATGTTGAACATTCACCATTCAACCGTCTCCAGAGTGTTGAAGCGGTTCCAAGAGCGGTTGACGTTGCACCACGGCAAAGGAGCTGGAAAAAAACCGGGACCGGAGAACAAAAAGACGGAGGGAAAGGTGAAGCGGATGATTAAAGCAAATCCCAACGTCTCAAGCCGTGATTTGGCTAAAAAGATCGGCATGTCGCAGAGCTACGTCCAGAATGCAAAGAAGAGAGCTGGACTACATACATACAAGGTACAGAACTTCCCAAACCGCGATGAGCGGCAACAATCGACGGCTAAAACTCGGGCACGGAAGCTCTACGAGATGATGCTGACAAAATATGGCTGCTGTGTGATGGACGACGAAACGTATATAAAAGCCGATTTTAAGCAAATTCCGGGGTTGGAGTTTTTCACCGGCAAGAGCAACTTCGATGTGGACGACAAATTTAAGAAGAAGAAAATGTCGAAGTTCGCCTCCAAATATCTCATTTGGCAGGCCATCTGCTCTTGCGGACTGAGGAGTGAGCCTTTCGTGACAAAGTGCCTCGAGAAGCGCCTTTTGCCGTTCTTGCAGCAGCACGACGAAGCTCCGCTATTTTGGCCAGATTTGGCATCATGCCACTATTCTAAAAGTGTCCTGGAGTGGTATGAGGCCAATTCTGTACATTTTGTTCCAAAGGACATGAATCCGCCAAACTGTCCGGAGCTGCGCCCGGTGGAGCAGTGCTGGGCAATAATGAAGCGGGAACTTCGGAAGAGCAAGAAGACAGTCAAAGACGAGAAGGACATGTTAAGAAAATGGAAAAAAAACTGAGAAACTGGTACCGGATGACTTTGTAAAGACTTTGATGGAGGGCATCAAGCGAAAATGCGTTCAATTTTACACTCAAGGCTCCATCGATTAACTTTTCTTTTGATTTTTGAAGTAAATATATACATATATATAACTACCCTAAAATTTTGGTTTGATTCTAAACATTATAAGAAATTGGCATGACATTTTCGGTGTCGCAATAATTTCGTGTTCGCCCTTTAATGTCGGCCTAAATGCCCCTAATTTAGGCCCAAACATAAATTCAGCAATCGACTAAATTTTCAATATCGACCAAAAATATCCATTAGTACCGTCCCAATGACGCGTTCACCTAGATAAAATTGATAAATAGCAGATTTTTAGTGATGGGCCCAATCTTAGGTCCACAGGCCAACATTAGAGCGATTTCCCCTACCTGTTTAATTACTTTAGCTTCAGCCTTCACTTCATAGGCACGGTCATAAAAATTTCATTTGGTAGTTCTCGGTGAGCAGAACTCAGCATAATGACCCACTTTTCCACAGGAGTAGAAACATTTCGTACAAGGTCGAACATCATCATACCGTTCAAACCGACGTGATCCCAACTTTGGCTTTAGTGAATGCATGACCAAAAACTCCCGGGTAACTACCTCAATAGCATGAGACCCCTGAACTGTCAGGGCTGGCATGTTACTGGGTATTCGGAGGAGCTTGGCGGGCAAAGTATGAAGACAGGAGTATTCACATTATCTATAACATTTATTGCCCTATTCTGTGGCGTGTGGGTTTTCACAAATATATGGCGTGTATGCGAGGGTTTAGAAAATTTAGTACCGTACTCACTGCTGCAGCGGGATCTCCTGCGGCGTTGTGACTCTGGCGTTGAACCACAAGACTGCCCCTGCACAACCTTCTGGCCAGAAACATGCGGCGCGGGCTGCAGACAGTGTTGTTGCAGCTTTGGGAGAATGGCGGATCGGGTGGCGTTCATCAGCCACATACGGCTCAGCAGGCGTTGCTGGCAGGCGTCTTCCGTGGTTGACGGCATCGGCTGACCGTGGCATGGCCTCCTTGACAATTAAGGCCACCGACCTGAGGGAATCATCCCTGATGGACGATCGGGGATCATTTGCGATTAGGCTGGGAAGCCATCCTGGCTGCCGAGCCGAGCCGTGTGAGATCGTTTTATTTACGGTACGAGGTGTAAAAGATGTACAAAAGCACAAGAGGTTCTGAATGTATGGGGGGGGGGTATAAACCATTTCACTGCACTTCACTATGGTCTTGTTCACACGGATGCCTGTTTACTTCTGCCTAATTTTCCATATCTAAGATGGCCCACTTCAATCAATTTTGCCAATTGGCCGCCAGCCAGGATTGATCCTCTTTTCAGCATATGCGCATCCATTTTTAGCTTAAGGTCTCGATTTTCCTCCCTTTAGTATTCTTTAGTGTTTTGGCAGTGGCACAAGCCCTCTCGCTCTTGTGTGTGTCTAGTGTGTTAGGTTTAACAAAATGTGAATTTTCCCAATCAACAATAACTCATGCAGACGAAAATCCACTGATTGTAACCAACTGACGTGAAGATTGTTGACTCCTTAGGATCTTTGTTCAGCTCAGCTGCTTCCATCCGTCATCCATCATCCAGATGCTTGCCGCGTTTGATAATTCGTTGAAGATCATTCTCGAACATGTCAGAAAACTCATAGAGTTTGTCTGCTATATCCTAAATCGATAGCCTCAAGAGAGCTTGCACAAATTCTTCATCGTGTGTTTGGTCTTTGAAATCGCAAAATTTTGCTTGGGCCTCTAGCGGAAATACCCAATCTCCGATCGAGTCATTCGCGTTCATACGCATCTCACGAAACTTCAAACGTCTGATCGAAATATCTGTTCAATGCGGAAACAGTATCGATGTAAACATCAGTCAAATCCTGATTAATGAGCTTCACTTGCAGTTCGATAATGCTCAACAAATAATTGCCGGCAAAGATTTTCATCCCCGTGAGTCTCTTGCTGGGACTTTCCGTCGCTTTACATGAGAAAATTCTCTCAAATTGATCGCGGAAGCGAAACTAATCTGCTTTCCGCATGTTAGTCGGCAATGTTTTGTCGGAAGATTTTAACGGCCACGTACCCGATAACCACTATGGAGTATTCGGAGCTTTGGGCACTGGGTAGACATTCAAAATTTCTGCTTACCTACTGCCAGTTTTGGAACTCTGCCATCCTCCGCATCGGAATCATCCAATGATGAACGCTCACTCTCTCGCCAAACACCACTCATCTTCCGTGAACAAGGAATTTTCCCAACTGTTGCACAAATAAAGGGTGATACGGTCAAAATTTGGTCAAGGGAAAACGCGTGTAAATCGGTGAAATCGTTTATTTAAAAAATCAAATTAAATTTCTTTTTCAAGTTCAATTAGTATAAAATTCAGGAAAAATATTCAGTTGGGCTTCCGCTTTTCCAAATCTGAATTGCCGGGCCTTACGCTTGACCCCTGCCATCAGATTTTGTACAGCCACCTTGTCCACCTTCTTCGCCGCAGAAAGCCAGTTTGCCTTGAACTGCTGCTCGCCCTTAGCAGTTTGTTTGGTCTTCTTTAGGTTCCGCTTGACAATAGCCCAGTATTTCTCAATTGGGCGGAGCTCTGGCGTGTTGGGAGGGTTCTTGTCCTTGGGAACCACCTGCACGTTGTTGGCGGCGTACCACTCCATGGCCTTTTTACCGTAATGGCAAGATGCCAAATCCGGCCAAAACAGTACTGAACAACCGTGTTTCTTCAGGAAAGGCAGCAGACGTTTATTCAAACACTCTTTCACGTAAATTTCTTGGTTGACAGTCCCGGAAGCTATGAAAATGCTGCTTTTCAAGCCACAGGTACAGATGGCTTGCCAAACCAGATATTTCTTTGCGAACTTTGACAGTTTCATGTGCTTGAAAACATCTGCTACCTTTCCCCTTCCTTTTGCCGTATAAAACTCTTGTCCCGGAAGCTGCTTGTAGTCGGCTTTGACGTAGGTTTCGTCGTCCATTACCACGCAGTCAAACTTCGTCAGCATCGTCGTGTACAGCCTCCGGGATCGCGCTTTGGCCGTCGTATTTTGTTTATCATCGCGATTTGGAGTCACTACCTTCTTGTAAGTCGATAGTCCGGCTCGTTTTTTGGCTCGATGCACGGTTGTAGACCATACACCCAGCTTATTTGCGGCATCTCGGAGAGAGAGGTTAGGGTTTCGCTTGAAACTACCGGCAACTCTCTTTGTCGTCTCAGCGGCTTCCGGTTTTCGATTTCCCCCCGATCCAGACTTCCTGGCTGTCGACAAACGTTCCCCAAACACTTTAATTACATTTGTAACGGTTGATTTGGCAACTTTTAGCGATTTTGCCAACTTTGCGTGCGAGTAGCTCGGATTTTCGCGATGCGCGAGCAAAATTTTGATACGCTGCTCTTCTTGCTTGGACGGCATTTTGACAACTGAAGAGTGAATTCCAAAATCAAAATAGGAGCAACATTCTACACACACACACCTTCAAAATGAGGGGTGTTCAGGTTTTTTAAATGCAAAATTGAAAGAAATACGTCAAGTTGATATTGACCAAATTTTGACCGTATCACCCTTTAAGAATTCAAATGAGACCACAGCGATTCAACAAATTCTTTCCACCTACAGGTTCACGCGTACACGGCACGGCGTCGTTCGGAATGAACGTTTTCTTCACTCTGTTTCAGAATATAGTCACTTTCTCACTCTCTTTATCTGCAGTACTTCGTTATACGTTTGAGCTGTTGTCGAAAATTTAATAAGACAGATAGTATTTTAGCCGGCGCCGGTGGTTTAGTGGTAAGCGTGACTGCTTTCTGACACCCCGATGGGTCTGGGTTCAATCCCAGCCGAGGTCGTTGGGATTTTTCTGAGGCATAAAAATCTCTGGTCACGTTTTCCTTCGGAAGGGAAGTAAAGCCGTTGGTCCCGGCCCATGCGTGTTGAATGGGTGCGATATCCTACGCAGGTGTGGAAGCTGCCTTCCTGCACATTCGATTGCCGTCAATGGATGGCAATCGATGTCCGTCGGTGATTGGCACCAGATTGCGGAACAGAGACCGACGTTAAATAAAGGAAAGAAGAAGAAGAAGAAGAAGAAGAAGAAGAAGAAGAAGAAGAAGAAGAAGAAGAAGAAGAAGAAGAAGATAGTATTTTCATGAAAACATGAAGTCAGCATGAAAGCTTTTATGGAGTGTTTACATCTGTGCGGATTTACTCGCGCTAGTGTATTTACTCGCCAAGTAGCACGAATTTCAGTTGCTCCTGAAATTTCATGTTGGTTGACACTGATGCCCTGTTTATATTGTGCTGGTGAGCTTTTTTGCTAGCAGCTAGCTCATTAGCGCTAGTGAAATAGCATAAGTGAAAACACCCCATTAACCAGATTTCGTTTCTCGCTGGTAGCGTGTTAGACTGGGTCCTCAGTCTCCTTGTTCGCAATGTTTGTTGCCAGTCTGTTTTTCATTTTGTTGTTGGTCGTGTCTTTTCTGTTTCACGACAAGCATCGCCTTGAAAAACTCTTATCTACACAATGCACTGAAATGAAGCTTTGCATGCTGTAACGAGAGTTCATTTTTATTTTTTTTAGCTATGAGATATACTGAGCGTAATTTTTGCTATGAGCTATACCCAGCGTAATTTTTATTAATTTCATTTTTGATTTTAGTTTTGACCACTATCGTCTCATTATCGGTTCAAAATAAGTTATAGATAACATATTTACAACGTTCTACTTGATGGCCATGAGCCATGCCATAAGTGCTTGACAATGGACATAATCCTGTTCAGCCACTTATTTACTTAATTATTCCGTTTGTTTGGCCATGGTCTTCACCGGCTCAAACAGTCATGACAACTCTTTCTCTCTTGCTACCGAAGACGCATTGGCAATGATTCAAAACGTATATTAATGATATTTCTGGCAACACTTCACAAAGCTTTCATAGAACGTCTTCTTCGACGTTTAATCGTCTTTCTCCGTCCAACACATTGGAATGAATGGTTACTAATCTGTTTCCCTCTTGCTCGCATTCCCTCGGATTAAATGGTTCAGTAGTGTGCATCGTTTCAAGTTCGAAAAGCTCTACACGCTAACTTCTGCTAACTCACCAGGTGAGTCGATCGTACTCACTTTCGTCCGATGTATCGAGTTGTCAAAAATTGAGTAAACGAGAAATGTCAAACTGAGTAAAAGCCACTCAGTCAGCAAAATCCTGGACTTGGAAAAAATGCCAGTCATGTCGGAGGGAACCTCATAGAAAATGTTACTCAAAACCGGCTGAAATGCCTTCAGGTAAGTACGAATTGCTTAGAGAAACGGTGTTGAACCGTTTTTTGCTCCGGTAGAATGAATCCGGAGCAGGAAATTTCTATTTCCTTGAATAAAAATTAAAACAAAAACCCTCCCCGCAACTGAAAGTACGGGCGAGTGGATTTGACTCAGTCTACATGAGAACGTAGTTTACTCAAAAGTGAGTCAACATAAGGTTACTCAATTTTGAGTAGCCATACTTGCCGCTGAGATGAGTACATTCGACTAAATTTTGAGTTGACCAGAATAAGCGTGTATATGCCTTTCATCCAAACTCACTCTTTTCCACGACTAAACAAAATCAATATGTAGGATACTTACATTTAGCATGACTTCTTGAAAACTTTGATTACCAATATCATGATAGGATAGCCATTGTGATATCCCCAGAATCATCGATATCAAGTGCCAATAAAAACACTACGTTTTATTTATTTAGATTAACAAAACACACCCTCTTTATTCATCCTTCTGTCGTCTCTGACCCTTCATCCCCCTTCTACCCATAAAGCTCTCCTATACTCTAGTGCACGTTCAACTCACAATACCACACCCTGGTGCTCTTGGAGCTTTCCTGGCGTTCTTGAAATTATCGTTCCCAGAAATTAACTTCCCTGTAGCTCTGTGGTCTTATTTTATATTCCTGATATTCAGGGCTCGTTGGACATTCTATCTACCATGAAGCTTTAGTGTGATAATTTATTAGCTAGATAATTGTCTTAGAAGACGGTAGGTAGATAGTTCCAATAGAGTACGGCAGTATGGAAATTGAATAGAAGTTGAAAATGAGCAAATGGGCAGCAAAGTCACATGTACACTTCTTTGCCTAACCCGTACGATGTACGCGGAGATTCGAAGTATGTCTTCAAATCTACAAGCAAAAAAGTGTGCACCCTACTGTGCGCTTGCTTTGCTCATATACTGTCTGCGGATGTGTAATATATTATCTGAAGTTTTCAAAAATTCTCAACTCACCCTTACAGGTTAAAGACCACCCCAAAACTCTGGACTTTCTTTGTTACCGATTTCAACCATACTAATCAAAATGCTTATTTTGATATGCGACGAATATGCGTTTTAGGATTATTTCTCCTAAGTGTTTGGTTCCCTTTGAACTACATTCCTGATTTTTTTTAGAGTGTGGGGAATTAAATCTTTGAAAATAGACAAGTTACTTGTGTTCTTGATGAACCTTTCAATTTAAATGTAGAATTGGTAGATTTAACAAAATTTAATTGAGTATCAGTGTGCGACACAGCTGTTGCAAGGTACCCTAATTTATTATAATTTATTTTCGTTGTTTAGCCCACCCTCATAACCATTGATTTATTGCGTCTTTCAAAAAATATCCTGATCAACCCTGCATTGGTAGCATTGGTGCTAAGCACGGAAAACAAGATCGACGGAAAACAAACCAAAGGGAAAAAAATCGTAGTAACAGGTCGTAATTGTTTTGTGATATAAGGAGCTCGGTGGCCTAGTGGCGACCAATTTTGCTTACTGAGCAGAAGATCGTGGGTTCACACCCAAGCTCCTTTGCACTATTGAATTGCTAGGACATCAATTCAGCGTATATTTTACCAAAATGAATCTTGCTGCAATCCCAATCCTTTTATCCAACATTCGAGTGATTCATCGTGGAAGTGCAGAGGTGTTCTTGGTTTTCATTAAAGCGAGTATTACGTCAACATATTCCTACGGCAAACATACTTTTGAACATAAAAACCAATAAATGATCCATAAAATATTGGAAAACGTTCCATAAAAAACATCCAAATGATCCATAAAACTTCGGAGAAAATCCTTAAAAAAGTGTGAATGAACCATAAAAAATATCAATATGATCCATATTTAATGTAAAATTTAGCAACACAATTGTAAAATGTACCGCTAAATTTCTAAGCAATGAGCATTGAAATTGTACGAATTACCCATAAACATATTGCAATTGATCCATAATACATTCAGCAGTGAACCTTAAACTAAAGAAAGTGATCCATAGAAAATCATGTTTGCGCACCTAAAAATATAGCCATGTTCGGATTAATGAAAGCAACTTCCTCAGAGCAGTCTCGTTTTGGACAGCTTGAAGCTGAAATAAGTTTTATTAAACTAATTTAAAATCTAAACCAATCTTAATGCTTATAATAAAACCTATTTCAGCTTCAAGCTGTCCAAAACGAGACTGCTCTGAGGAAGTTGCTTTCATTAATCCGAACATTCTTGAAGAACAACTTCAAATATAACCTCAAAATGTCAGAGGGATCAACACCACCGTTGAGTGAAGAACAGAACAGCGATAGAAGTAGATGATATGGTCCAGTGTGATGTCTGCGATTTCTGGACCCATTATAGTTGTGCTGGTAAGACAACAGCTGTAAAGGAGGTTCCGTAGACGTGCTCTAAGTGCACAAATAAGCTGAAGGTGGCAAAAGGAACCAAGAAGTCTGTCCCAAAGAAACCACCTAGCAGAAATAATAGAGCGAGGAGTGATGCCGCAACCGAATCTGGAAAAGGAAGTACCAATGAGGTCAGCCTGGAAAAATCCCTAGAGCAGTTGCTGCAGGAGAAAAGCGCAAATAAGAAAGCGCTGGAGGAAGAGAAAATCCTCCATGAAAAGCGATAGGAGGCTGAGCGGGAGATTTTCAAACCGAGAGTTATCTTCCGTCACTCTTTCAACAAAGATTTGGCTAGATTTAGCATTTAGGGATTCAATTATTTTTTTAGTTAAGCACGCAAACGATGCAGAATGAGCTACTTACTAGTTACTTAGGGTATACTTAAACTTAAATCATTTATATAGCGTTTAGGAACAAATTGTAGGTTACCAGATTTTAGGATCAAATTGTAGTATCTAGATTAAGCAAATAAAGGGTTATTAAATTCAATATTTGCACGAATTCCACCTCCAACTAACCTACTTCAGTAGCTACATAGAGGTAACTCTAAGACCAGAAGGTCCCGAAGAAATGTCCTCAACTTTTTGGCTAAGCTCTGGTACTATCTTCGGTCCCAAGCTTATCGATACACCCCTATAAAACACGAACCCCTCATTTTACCTGTCAAACTTTCATAGCGAATCAAAACAAACATTGTGTAGTACTAGAATTTTGACTAGCATGGGGTACGTTAATCGATTTGCTTGGGACCAATAGGCAAGTCAAGTAGTGAGCCAATTTGAAATCGTTAGTTTCGTATTGATTGTTGGTAGCTAGCTCACTACAAATAACTATAATTTAATTAAACGATAGGTAAATTAACAAATTTAGGCAATTAAAATAATTTAGCTGTAAAACGTTTTTTAGATGGTTTGGAATTGTATCTTCTTTTGCTCTTTTTTTCTCGTTCATACTCCGACCTATCTAAGGTTTGGTTCAACGGAACTGTGAGTTCACAGTTCCGTTGAACCAAACCTGACGTCTGTCATTTCTGACAGCGACCGTTACCGTAGCTCTCTGAATCTCCCACAGGGTTGTCACTGGGTTTGGCGGTACAGGGTTATCCCGATATTCCGAACAGCGATGATCCATAAATTAGACGTATATTATTCACGTTTTGGACATTGTATTATTAATTTTGATCCATAAACCATGAAAAATTGCTCCATTAATGCTTAACTACTTAGATTTACTGTCCTGCCGTGTCTTTAGGTAGATGTGCGGAGCGATGGTCAAGCGTCTAGAATTAGCTTCCAAAAGAAGCTTCTATAATAATCTTCTTAAGAAAAAATGAAAAAGAAATGTTAATTTTATGGATCATACCTAGGGTAGGTGTTCCAGTTGTTGGTAGACGTGCTTATTTTGGTGTGTTCTATTTAAAGTCTATATCGAGGGGGGCGACACATCCAAATCTCAATTCTAGATGCTCAACAGATCTACCACTAGCGAATCAATCTTCGAAAAATATTCTTTCATTTCTCGCATCTACTTGCATCGCGCCTCATCTTTTTACAGGAAATCTTCAGAATCGTCATCAATCTTCTTTCTCAGCGTGAGCGCAGCTAGCCGAAACAAAACACAATTTTTCCTGCATCGTAGCTAGAGTCGCTCCCCTCGGTCTATAAACATATGTTTTTTAATTTGATCAAACCTTGGAAAATTGCTACATTACTGCGTAGCTACTCAGGTTTACTGTTCTGCCCGTGTTTTTTTTTTGTCAGAAGAGCAGAACGATGGGCGAGCGTCTAGAATAAGCTTCTTAGTTTCTAAATGAAGCTTCCATAGGAAGCTTTTTAAGAATATTATTGTAGAATCTTCTGGAAGCTAATTCTAGACGCTTGCCCGTCGCTTCGCACATCTACCTTAAATACACGGGCAGGACAGTAAATATAAGTAGATAAGCAGTGGAGCAATTTTTCAAGGTTTATGGATCAAAATTTTAAAAAATAGTGTCCTAAACATGAATAATATACGTCTAATTTATGGATCATGCCTATATTTTTAAGTGTGCAAACTTGATTTTTTATGGATCACTTTCTTTAGTTTAAGGTTCATTGCTGAATGTTTTATGGATCAATTGCAATATGTTTATGGGTAATTCGTACAATTCCAATGCTCATTATTTAGAAATTTAGTGGTACATTTTTACAATTTTGTTGCTAAATTTCACATAAAATATTGATAATATTGATATTTTTTATGGATCATCTACACTTTTTAAGGGATTTTCTCCGATGTTTTATGGATCATTTGGATGTTTTTAATGGAACGGTTTTCAATATTTTATGGATCGTTTTATCAATTCTAAAGGTGCAAACTTAGGGCTGCCTATTCCTACCCATTCCTTTCTGGACCAGCAACCTGACGTGGCCGGCGCTGCCTAGTTTTAGATCACCAGTATTTGCACATTGAGGATGATTGCTAGTCGCAAGCAACGTCTTTTTGTTCTCTGTGAAATTACAGCTGATGTGACAATAACGGAGTTGCTTCCTCGGGCAGTCAATCATGCTCATGCTCAGCATGACATTTTGGCGTTGTGAGTGTGAGTGTGTTAAAATGCATGATAATCTCAAGCATGTGGTTTGTTTTCAAAATCGCACTCGAGCTTATTCAATCGGGAAAGCACAATGAATGAGATTTGAGAATGATTTTCCGATCACTATAATTTTATATAGTAACAACGAATATCGAGCTAACAATCTTTCCTCTTCCCATTATTGATCTTGCATTTTTTCCCCAAAAACCATCTAAGCTCTCTTGTTTGGCCCAAAAAACCCCTTTGGATGAAAGACGAGAAAACATCTGCATTCCTACATCTATGCCAAACCCTCTTTTGCCAAAATTCTCCAAACGCCACTGATGCCAATCCGTTACATACCGACATCGACCGGAGGATGACTTCAAAGAGGGATAGGAATGGTAAAGAACGTAAGCTCGTCGATTGCACATGAGTGAAGAGCACTCTGTAACTCACTTTGATGTTGGTAAATGAAGTGCGACGAGTTGAGAGTGGATACTCTCAATACGTGGCAAGTGTGCTCCTGGGACGATGCTCCAAAGAAGACATGCTCTCCTTTAATGCAACACAAATAGAAATTTAATCTCATCCCACAGAAGACGTAACAGGCAGCTGTTCTATTAAAAAACTTTCTTCGAATGCGATCATTGATTTATCATTTGCCCAAGTTTTTCGCCCATGCAGCCACCGAAGAAATCAGCACACGTCCGACCGCGTGCTGTCAGCTTTCGACACAACAAAAGGCCATTTAGCCCGAGTAAATGTTTTCACCTCACGTAGCGACGCTTCCCATTGTGGTGGTGGGGTGGTATTTTTTGTGACTTTTCTCGTGAAACGTCAGCCCGCACCATATCTCCTCTGGCCGGACCATTGCATTGTGCTATCTGGATATATTTAGTCTTGCTTGATGCTTCATCCTGAACTCGTAAACGTGATATAGTAGTGCTTCCTAGGGGATTCACACTGTGAGACGGTGCAAGCCACAGCAAAATAGACCGGAGGATTTGTCGAGGAACTTTTTGCAGCCTGTACCTAAACTTGTGTGAGAATGGGTGGCGAATGAAAAATTCACCCCTGGTTTGTTTTTCAATTTTCCACATTGTATGTTTTGCCAAGCTGATGAGAAGGAAAGTCGCAAGCTTGGAAGCTTAACTAAAAAAAAAACTGAAATAAACACATACATACGAAAGTCGGATGGACGATGAATTATTTCTATACGAGTATGGTGGTTCGTTTTTCTGGAGTTGATCTATTTTTGTTTTCTGTCCTTCACTTTGACACCTTTTTGCCTCTTAAATTTCATCTCACGTAGAAACGATGGTCATATGAAGGAGAAAAGAAAAGTAGCACAAGGTTAGGGATGACTTTGAAGCTGATGAATTTTTAAATCAGGTTGCTTGTGACTAGAAGGATTCATGTAGGTTATTAAGAATAGGAAAAGGGGTTTTCTGGAACTAACCCCTAAATAATTAATTAGGCATTTGGGGGAAAGTGTTCGTTTGAAACGGTGGCAGCCACCGTTTTCATCTAACTATTTCACATGGGTCAACTTTTCCCACTATAGAATAAGTTTTCAACTTTGAATTCATTAAATGATTGCCTTAAAAACTGTTCTGCTGGTCAGTAGGGCAATCTTGTTCCAGCACTTCAAGTTGGCAGATAAGTTGGTTTTTCGTCCAGTTCGTAGCCTCAGTTGGGGGTAGCTTTTAATGATTCGTTGCAGAATCGACGTATGTTTCTTGTAAACCTGTAAATCTTCCATATACCGTGACGTGTTCTATTTTCGTATTGCGCTTCCAATGTCCTCGATAGCCAGTGGTATACCTCAGCTATATTGTGACACTAATCGGCAAAGACCACTCACCTCTTGCGTCCAGACAAAATTCCAGTTCCATTTAGCGTTATCAGATGGAACTTTCTTTAGCCTCGAATTCAAACACAACTGAATCATTTTTGCTATCGGTCTGCCTTGCCTCAGGCAAGAAATGCCTACCTCTGAAGTCCCCCTAAAAACGAAAAGCAAAGGTGGAAACCATTATTCGAAATGACCGACATAAAGTTTTGACGCGCACTCTCGGCGAAACAACCAAATACGTCCAGGCTAGTAGGGTAAGATAGGGTAAGATGCACTTCCGGGGCAAGATGACTTTCTGCTAATTTTGAATATGTACAATTTCAATAAATTTCCGCGGATTTATCATGCATCATTGCTGGATCAGATATTAAACTACCAATGTTCCTTAACCTTGCAACGGTTTTCGGGTTTTTTTCGACCCAACCGCACTATTCAATTGACTGTAAGCTCAATGATCGTGAAATTTGGTGACTTTTCCAAACGTGTGGAGTTGAGTTTCAGGATTTTAGGTGAGCGCTAGGTGTCTCCTAAAAAATGGTCGCATCCTCACCCTCTGGGTTATTGTTATTGTTATCAAATGATCATTTTTACTTAGATTCTCAATCTACCTGGTATGATTCATGGTCTATTTTGCCATTCCAAGGGTCTTGTTTTCATTTGGTTGTAATGGCCACGTGAAACCACCTACAATCCATAGTAAACCCAAATTAATGGAAAATATCTCAACTGAAATGAAATTACTCTAAAAATGAACACTAATGTTGACCGTTTAACTATAACTAGACCAATTTGGTACTGCCGAACATTATTTGACGATAAAGAGTCCTGCGGAATATCCGAAAAAGTGATCAAATTATGAAACTCATTATAAAGCTCCGCTATTATTTTCAATTGCTTACTACTGTGTAGTAAGCTATTGAAAGTAATTGTCTCTCATGGGCACATTCCGGTCCTTCGAAAGACCCGGAACATCCATGGAATTGATCAATTTTTAAAAACAGGTCCTACTGTGCTTGAAAAGTTGTTTACGAAGTGCAATCATCATTTGAATCACTAATGGCTACATTACGATCTTGTGGAAGGTCAAAAAACTCGTCCGGAACATCCGTTAAAACTGGGAGGGCTTATTAGAAACTTTTCACCAATAAAGTAATGATCATCTAGTAAATTTTGCATATAATTTTATTGATATTTTATTTTATTAAAGCATATTATTTTTGTTACAGTCAATTAGCAGTAGCATACAATACAAGAGATTTAATATTACTTGCTCGTTTTTGCGTAAAATAATCAATATTTATTTGACTTGTAATTACCTTTGAAAGTTTTTTTTGTGATCTGAAAATTTTCCTAGTTTGGCTAGAAGGTTCGAAGCTAACGCATTTCCACAGGCCTAATAAAGGGTGATATGGTCAAAATTTGGTCAAGGGAAAACGCGTGTAAATCGGTGAAATCGTTTATTTAAAAAATCAAATTAAATTTCTTTTTCAAGTTCAATTAGTATAAAATTCAGGAAAAATATTCAGTTAGGCTTCCGCTTTTCCAAATCCGAATTGCCGGGCCATGTACGCTTGACCCCTGCCATCAGATTTTGTACAGCCACCTTGTCCACCTTCTTCGCCGCAGAAAGCCAGTTTGCCTTGAACTGCTGCTCGCCTTTAGCAGTTTTTTTTGGTCTTCTTTAGGTTCCGCTTGACAATAGCCCAGTATTTCTCAATTGGGCGGAGCTCTGGCGTGTTGGGAGGGTTCTTGTCCTTGGGAACCACCTGCACGTTGTTGGCGGCGTACCACTCCATGGCCTTTTTACCGTAATGGCAAGATGCCAAATCCGGCCAAAACAGTACGGAACAACCGTGTTTCTTCAGGAAAGGCAGCAGATGTTTATTCAAACACTCTTTCACGTAAATTTCTTGGTTGACAGTCCCGGAAGCTATGAAAATGCTGCTTTTCAAGCCACAGGTACAGATGGCTTGCCAAATCAGATATTTCTTTGCGAACTTTGACAGTTTCATGTGCTTGAAAACATCTGCTACCTTTCCCCTTCCTTTTGCCGTATAAAACTCCTGTCCCGGAAGCTGCTTGTAGTCGGCTTTGACGTAGGTTTCGTCGTCCATTACCACGCAGTCAAACTTCGTCAGCATCGTCGTGTACAGCCTCCGGGATCGCGCTTTGGCCGTCGTATTTTGTTTATCATCGCGATTTGGAGTCACTACCTTCTTGTAAGTCGATAGTCCGGCTCGTTTTTTGGCTCGATGCACGGTTGTAGACGATACACCCAGCTTATTTGCGGCATCTCGGAGAGAGAGGTTAGGGTTTCGCTTGAAACTACCGGCAACTCTCTTTGTCGTCTCAGCGGCTTCCGGTTTTCGATTTCCCCCCGATCCAGACTTCCTGGCTGTCGACAAACGTTCCCCAAACACTTTAATTACATTTGTAACGGTTGATTTGGCAACTTTTAGCGATTTTGCCAACTTTGTGTGCGAGTAGCTCGGATTTTCGCGATGCGCGAGCAAAATTTTGATACGCTGCTCTTCTTGCTTGGACGGCATTTTGACAAAATAAGAGCAACATTCTACACACACACACCTTCAAAATGAGGGGTGTTCAGGTTTTTTAAATGCAAAATTGAAAGAAATACGTCAAGTTGATATTGACCAAATTTTGACCGTATCACCCTTTAGAAAGATAGGCAGAAAAAGTGTATCATGAAAAATGGTTGTATGCAGGGTAGCACTATAGCGTCTAAAGGTTTTGAAATTCCTGGTGGCGTGAAATATATTTGTGAGAATATCTTTTTGCGATTTTAACAGTCACGGTTTGTTTGTAGTTTATATTTTATTTCTTTCATGTAATTATCGTTAATAATAATTATTCAATAGTAAATAGTTCATCCATATATTCGTACTGTGACGTGAAGCGCTGTGGATTATAAGATGCTCGATGACCCTGGAGGGATCGATTTTGCTATCTGAGCAGAAAATCATGGATTTAACCCCAAGCTCTTCCACAGCACAATAAATCGCCACCATCATTTGTATATTTGATATTGAACATTAACCTCGGAAACTATTTGCATATCAAGCGAAAACGTAGTCCTGTATTGTCGCGAAGCGTTATGGTTCTGAGATGCTCGATGACCCTGGAGGGATCGTTTTTGCTTACTGAGAAGACAATCATGAGTTTAATCCCAAGCTCTCCGTCATGACTCTTAAAATTCATTATCACTAAACAAAATGAATATGTTCTTTCGATAGCCGGCTATCGAGAGATTAAATAAACAACAAATAAACAATACATACTTTGTAACTATCCTCTGAATCGAGATCGGTAACTTGTGTGTGGATTGCTCCTGCTTCAACTATAATCTTACCACGATAGCTCCTGGGCTATAGGCCTCTATCGGGTATCCACACACTTGTACTTTAACAGGGGTTTTACTGGTAATAACTTAATGCGAACGGTAGAACATGATGCGGTACGATAAAATCAACGATAATGGAACATACGACACACAATTTAAGAATTACCGGTGTCACGGGGACTATGAGGGACACGAAAAACCAAAAGAAAATAACTAGCAGCATTCCTGGTACTCACAGTTGTATTCTGCTACATCTTGCTCTCCTATCTATATTCCCTACTGTTTTCTATTTGATCTTCAGGGGCGTTTTCCGTCTTCCGTCGTTGATTTTCCTCCTATCGCGCAATCAAAGCTCCTCCGACTAGCTGATGATGTGTACCACGCAATTCGAGAGTGTGGTAGTTCGATAGCACCAAACAAATTCAACGTTGTCCCCTTGCACTGAAGCCTGTTGACGCCGCTGTCCCTGCATCCCGTAGATGTCAAAACTTCCAATAGGAACACGGAAAAACGAGTCTATCCATTAATGACTATTTTTTAACCACTTTTAGAACTTGTTCGAGCTGTTAAAAAGTGGTTAAAATTTAAAGCAGAAAAGTGCATAAAATTTAGACACTTTCCGAGAAAAAAGGTTCAACACAGGAAGTGTCTGAATTTTATTCATTACTGACTGAAAAATATCTTTGTTTACATTCACGATCAGTGTAAAATGGAAGTCGTAGTTGCAGTTTTATTTAAGAGTGACGGTTTGTGTTGTTTCTAGGGAACACAGCATAAATATTAGGTAAGTTGGTTGATTAATTTGATTAATGCTTATTGAACATAATGTTAATACTTTTTTTCAGATTAAATGTGGCATGAACTTCGACTGACTGGAGTTCCGGTCTAACGTGTTGTAGATTCCAGTACTACGGTTCACATTAATCGGACACGAAACCAGACAGAAGTAAGTTTATCCTTTTAGTATTGGAAATCTTCACCTAATCCCAATGTCCCGCTTCTGCACTAATCTTGGTATGTGCGAACCTTCCCTGCGAATACCCATTAATCCTCAACTAACACAGTAACTTCTTCCAGACTAGCAGCAACACAATCTCCTGGAAAGCGGCTGAGATGGACATCGTACCTTGGACGTTTAATAGCCACGGCAACTATCTACATGGCCTCGAAGAGATCGGCGATATCGCTGGTGCGGTCAACGTTACCATTTGGCAGTCCTTTCGACAGATGTACTTGCACGCGACAGAACTTCAAGTGCACTACGTCAATCGCATAGTTACCACAGATGCATCCATCGGAACGAATCACCAACAAAGGCAAAATCAATATGCCACGCATATGTGTTCCGAGCTACTTCTTCGGCTACATTTCACCCACAAGGATAAACAAGGATTTGAGTAAAGGCGAAGAAATTGACCTAAAATTAATGATATTGAAAATAAAATACAATAATTTAAAATCATTCCGATGTATACCTATACAATTTAACCACTTTTGAGAAAAACATCTTTATTCATTAATGATTAAAATTTAACCAGTTTCGAGAAAAACGCGTTTATTCATCCAATGAGTAAACAGCGTTTATTCATTTTATGAATATGTGCGGGTTTTCTCGAAACTGCTTAATTTTTAAACATTAATGCATACACAGAAATTCAAAACAACCCAAAATTAAGTTCTTTTCACTCATCTCCCATGTTCCGTACAATAAGCCAAATTTGGGTAAACCGGCTCAAAGTAGTTTGCATTTAAGGACGGCAAAAAAAAATACCCATCGCTAAGTTATTTTCAATTTTTTCTACCCAAAATTAAGTTCAATTAACTCAAATTTGGGTACATCGCATATTACCCAATTTTGGCTTCTTGTACGGAACTAGACGGTTGAGTCGAATCTTTCGTTCTATTTTTGACAACAATAGCGAGAGGAAATGAAACGGACAGAGGTCAAATAACTCAAATTTGAGTTTAAAAAACCCAAGCGGTGGGTAGTTTTGTTTTTCTGTGTACTTTTTTCTTAGCGTGCAAAAGCCAGAGCGGATGACAGCGTTCGGGTAAAGCAAACATTGCGTTTGGTATGTCGGAGTTGCAGTGCTGCCAATGTGGCTGGAGTGCCGTTTTCGACAGTTTGCTGCGGTGACGGGGCTTAACCTTCGCAAAACTGTTACAACTTTTGGCTGCATCGCCAACTTGAGGTGAATCCTAACCGAATACCCTACCCAACCCTCCAACTCCATAGCACTTATGAGGGTGTCGCTAAGTCGGTGGCCTCTCGTTAAGTAAGTACTATATCAATATTTCGTTCCATATCCCTACACAGCAAAAAAATAATTTTGATATCACATCAAAGTGGATGCACTACAATCATGTCGAAAATTTCATGTAATTTTTATGACCACATGAATAAACAAATGCAGTAAAAGCAGCGTAATGTCAGTTCATGCATTGTATTAATGATAATTTTGTCCTTTTTAGCAAGTAATATTACACCATATTTTCGACATGATTGTAGTGCATCCACTTTGACGTGATATCAAAATTATTTTTTTGCTGTGTAGTTATGGTAAATATGGGCGTTGCCGGGAATAGCGACAGTCATGCTTCTGTTACTCTTGTTTAGATTGGAACCAATGTTTACTCCTCAGCATTATTCCTGAAAGTAGTCTAACTGAGAATTTCAGAAGAGACGTGAGTGTCGCTAGTATCCAATCTACGAAGTATATCATAACAACGCTAACGCTAACTCTAACGCTAACGTACATTCCCTGATTTTGCCTACGATTTCTTCTTCAGATGGTAACGCCGAAATTAAACATTAAGCCTTCCCTTGACTTAAAAAAACAAGAAAAAAAACGGGTTATCCGACCCGCACATATCAACCATCAAGGGTGATACGGTCAAAATTTGGTCAATATCAACTTGACGTATTTCTTTCAATTTTACATTTAAAAAACCTGAACACCCCTCATTTTGAAGGTGTGTGTGTGTAGAATGTTGCTCCTATTTTGATTTTGTAATTCACTCTTCAGTTGTCAAAATGCCGTCCAAGCAAGAAGAACAGCGTATCAAAATTTTGCTCGCGCATCGCGAAAATCCGAGCTACTTGCACGCAAAGTTGGCAAAATCGCTAAAAGTTGCCAAATCAACCGTTACAAATGTAATTAAAGTGTTTGGGGAACGTTTGTCGACAGCCAGGAAGTCTGGATCGGGGGGAAATCGAAAACCGGAAGCCGCTGAGACGACAAAGAGAGTTGCCGGTAGTTTCAAGCGAAACCCTAACCTCTCTCTCCGAGATGCCGCAAATAAGCTGGGTGTATCGTCTACAACCGTGCATCGAGCCAAAAAACGAGCCGGACTATCGACTTACAAGAAGGTAGTGACTCCAAATCGCGATGATAAACAAAATACGACGGCCAAAGCGCGATCCCGGAGGCTGTACACGACGATGCTGACGAAGTTTGACTGCGTGGTAATGGACGACGAAACCTACGTCAAAGCCGACTACAAGCAGCTTCCGGGACAGGAGTTTTATACGACAAAAGGAAGGGGAAAGGTAGCAGATGTTTTCAAGCACATGAAACTGTCAAAGTTTGCAAAGAAATATCTGGTTTGGCAAGCCATCTGTACCTGTGGCTTGAAAAGCAGCATTTTCATAGCTTCCGGGACTGTCAACCAAGAAATTTACGTGAAAGAGTGTTTGAATAAACGTCTGCTGCCTTTCCTGAAGAAACACGGTTGTTCCGTCCTGTTTTGGCCGGATTTGGCATCTTGCCATTACGGTAAAAAGGCCATGGAGTGGTACGCCGCCAACAACGTGCAGGTGGTTCCCAAGGACAAGAACCCTCCCAACACGCCAGAGCTCCGCCCAATTGATAAATACTGGGCTATTGTCAAGCGGAACCTAAAGAAGACCAAAAAAAACTGCTAAGGGCGAGCAGCAGTTCAAGGCAAACTGGCTTTCTGCGGCGAAGAAGGTGGACAAGGTGGCTGTACAAAATCTGATGGCAGGGGTCAAGCGTAAGGCCCGGCAATTCGGATTTGGAAAAGCGGAAGCCTAACTGAATATTTTTCCTGAATTTTGTACTAATTGAACTTGAAAAAGAAATTTAATTTGATTTCTTAAATAAACGATTTCACCGATTTACACGCGTTTTCCCTTGACCAAATTTTGACCGTATCACCCTTTATTGATCGGATAAGCCATCTCGAAAAAAAACTTGCCTAGATGAATCGCGTCCCCAGACGCACATACAGACATCAGTAAATTTCATCTTGCCGGGTCGATTTTTCATATTCAATTTGATTCTACGATGTCGCAATCACACTGTCGAGCCAGATCAAGCAGAGATCTATCGATTGGGAATGCTTTATACAAGTGAGATAGCTTGTGTGACGGCAAGACGTGTGAAATCAGATTCTAATACCTGTGTAACGGTAGTAACAAAGGTAATAAAATTTTGATTTTTGATTTTCTGAGCTATGAAATGAGTTTGAGTAGAACTGAAATATAGCTTATTAGTAACATGTTATAAATAAGTTACAGTCAAGATGTATTCATGTTTGCTGATGGTTCTAAAACTGTCATATGAAAACATGTTGTATATAAGGCTAGCAAGTTTTTACCAAATTCAATCAGTTATAAATGTCTTATAAACAGTTAATTGAGTCATGCAATACCGAATTATAACTTCAAGATAACAAGTGCCTGTCAGAAAGGTTGAATACTTCACAAACAACAATACACCGGGCTTGAAACAAGATGTTTTCTCAGCAATCAATATATAACTAATTTACAACTGGAATGTGTTATATTTTTCATGAACGATGTTGCAATGTTACTTGGGTGAGCTTGACTATCCAATATCCAATTTCTAGCCGAGATGACAAGCTAAATACATTGAAAACGAATATTATTCAGAGAATGAGTCTCTTCTACTAATTTGTTTTTTTTTTCAAATCGTTGGTAACTCATACGTAGAATAACCTACGCTTTAAGAAAAAAAAATTCAAATGAATGAGTAAAAGTGACTCACAATCCCCGGGCTTTGGCAGGATTGCTTGAGGATTGCTTAACTGCAACCAGGTCCCAGGGCTTGTCTGTATATTTACATTTTAAAAGATGCACACTAGTGATGTCAGTTGTGATGTAGCAGACCAAAAGTTTGTTGGAATTTAACTACAAACCAAATTTAAATAATGGTGTTGTTTAGAATTATGATTTTAACAATGAATTGTTTTTTTTTCTAAATAATTGAGTCTAATGGCTGCAAAAATCAAAAAGATTTTTTTTATTATTCATTTGGTGCAACATTGATTCCTCGTCGATAGCTTGAAGTAGCCGAACGTAGTTTGTTCGTGTCTGCGTTGCGGGTATTGGTTTCGTAGCCGGTGGAGTTTTTTTTTCCACCATACTGGTTTTTTATATCGCGCGTTTTACATACCGTGGGCGAAGTTCAGTGCCCAAGGCAACCGCAGTCAGTATTCCATGGAATTTTTAAAATAATATAATATATTGCCACCGTTTATTGGAACCCTAACATACACGGAACCCTTGGAGTCTTCATTCCTTGAAGGACGACGCCCAACAAATCATCCGCGACCCTATGTAGGATGAGCCAAAGAAGCTAAGTCACACACAATAACCGTGAGCCCAGTACCCACGATTCAGACTACGAAATATCCATCATCTTAGGTATAAGTTTGATCATTTATTCCCTCCTCCTCGTATGTACTAGCGAAGCCCTTACCCTCATGTATTTATCTGAATAAACGTAACCCTAGCAGCACACTTGTCGCAAACGGCAACTCCTAAGTGATCTATTCCGGTTACAATCAAGTTGCCTCAACCTTTAGAGACGGAAGTGTATTGCTTGGGAAATTATGCTTAGTGGTACTAATACACATTCCAACCTGATTGTAAAACTTAATTTTGTGACTTGTTTTGGACACGGTATCTCTGTTCGAAACATAATTAACAGTCAGAGTTCTAAGGATGCAAAGCGCGTGACGATGATGTGAACAAGCATGGTTCTCAATAACGGGACAGTCATGCAGTGTTGCAGCATCGTCATGCATTTTGCTCCCTTGGTCTTCTGACTGATTAAATAAATAGTACCGTAAGACAGGGTGACATTGAAACTAAGAAGTCACATTGGGCCAAAATTGAAAAATGTTTATTGATGCAAATATCTTGAATGTACAGAAAATGATGTCTTCTGGAGTAAAGTGTAGATAACATTAACTAGTTGTTTTATTTAATTTGTGCTGTAAAGTAAAGTGTCATAAATAGTAGTAGATTTTTTTTTAAATGTCCACAGACAAACAAATGTTTGAACACACTTTTATGAAAATAGACGAATGCTACAAGCGATATTTAACTAGTCGCCATAAGGTTTTACATTGGTCTATTTTTTAATTAATTTTAGTTAAATGAGCTTTCAATTTCAATCAACCATTTCCATGACAGTCGTAAATATATCATTGATGAATATATTCACATGCTTAACATTGTTTTCCTTGCTAAAATGTGAACGTTGTTAGGTCGGGAACGAATTTTTTTGATTTTTTGGCCCAATGTCACCTCCACTTACGGTATCACTGAAACACTTACCAAACAAAATCTTAGACTATCCCATTTAGTTTAAGGGTAGTGTCAAAATGTTCCCCCGAAATTACATTTGAACACTACCCTGAAATGAAAGGGGATAACTTAAGGCTTCGTTGTGTGGCTCAGAGATACTGTTTTTTTTTATTATCCTGAAATATTTTATTTGCTGATGAAAATGTGTGTCAACTGTCAACCTGTTTGCCAATCGATTTAAATACATGCGATGTTTGTGTGACTTACACACCTACGCACTTGCTAACGACTACGCCGGAGCTGTCCTCATACGAAGCAATTAATTTTACTGATGTTACAATGAACAGCTAATATATAAAAAATCACCATTTTACCACATTCCATATAGTTGCAGAGAAAAATCAAGGCCTACTTCGTTCAAATTTACACAGAAATCAATTTTACGAATGTTCCAGATCTTATGGCGGACCATCTGGTGACTACTCAGAGCCATTGAACAGCTAGTGTAACTATAATTACCATTTTACTTCATTTCACATAGTTGCAGAGCAAAATCAAGGCCTGCTTTGATCAAATTTACGCAGCAATAAAGTTTACGGATTTTCCGTATTTTCTGGACCACCTGGTGATAACTCGAAGCGAATATATTAAAAAAAACCACAATTTTACTACATTCCATTTAGTTGCAGGGAACAAGAAAGGCCTGTTTTGATAAAATTTACACATAAATAAATTTTACGGATGTTCCGGATCTTCTCACGGACCATCTGGTGACTACTCAGAGCCATTGAACAGCTAATGTATCTAAAATCACCATTTTACTATACTCCACATAGTTGCAGAGTAAAATCAAGGCCTACTTTGATCAAATTTACACAGCAATAAATTTATCAGATTTTCCGGATCTTCCAGCGGGTTATGTCGTGACCACTCGGAACAATTGAACAGCTAATATAACAAAAATCACCATTTTACTACATTTCACGTAGTTGTAGAGCAAAATCAAGGCCTACTTTAATCAAATTTACGCAGCAATACATTTTACGGATGTTCCGGATCTTTCGGCGAGCCACTTGGAGCCAGTGAACAGCTAATATATAAAAAATCATAATTTTACTACATTATATACAGTTGCAATGAAAAATCAACGCATACTTTGATGAAATTTACGTAGCAACCAATTTTACGGATGTTCCAGATCTTTCGGTGGGTCATCTGGTGACCATTTGGAGCCAATGACCAGCTAGTATTTCAGAAATCTCCATTTTACTGTATTCCATATAATTGTGGAGGAAAATCAAGGCCTACTTTGATCAAATGTACACAGCAATAAATTTTACGGATGTTCCGTATCTACCAGCGGACCATCTGATGATAACTCGGAGCCATTGAACAGCTAACACATAAAAAATCACAATTTTACAACATTTCTCATTGCTGCAGAGAAAAATTATTATTATTATTTAGCTTTATTAAGTAGGCTTTCAGCCTTAGGCTGGTTCGCCTCCATTGCAGAGAAAAATCAAGACCTACTTGGATCGAATTTATGTAGCACTAAATTTTACGGATGTTTCGGATCTTCCGGCGGATCATCTGGTGACCACTTGGAGCCATTGAAACGCTTATATATCTATAATAATTAATTTACTACATTTCACATAGTTGCAGAGAATAATCAAGGGCTACTTTGATCAAAAATACATAATAATCCAGATTAAGGTTGATCCGGGTCATCGGAAGGCCTTCCGGGGGACGCTCAGTATTTTGAACCAGGTTATGGGTTGATTTTGTTAAAATATTAATCAGCATTACCCATAGATGCCTGTTGCTGTGGATTTTCAGCACCACCTTGTTCTAGACGACTGGTACCTTTTCTCCCCCCGATGGCCTCTCGGAAACCCGGAATAAAATCGGATCCACTTGGCCAATCTTTTCCAATTTTTAGTAGACCATAATTTCGAATATTTTTCTACTCTCTGTGAAAATTTCAACCAATTTCATGGTTAAACAAAAAAGTTATACCTATTCAAACATTGCTATTCGTATACCTGTTTGTAAAAATAAAAACTGCACAAGCGCGTTAGGCCCTCCCCAGAAGTAAAGCAGGTGGTGTTCGTTTGAAACGCTAATAACTTTTCGGGGGTAACTCAGATTCACATCCGATCTTCAGCCAAGATGTTCCCAATACTCCAAAGGTGCTAAATTTTGTACACGAAGAAAATCGACCCACTACAGCGCCACCTAGAGCCGCGAATGTGAAAGTGGCTCGCTCCCCCATACATTTTGTCGATTTTCCCCTTCAAGCCGTTTGAGCGAGGGGTTCCCGTGAACCATATCACTTCAAATTTTGGCAGAGTGTTTCTGACCCCCAAAACTACCATTCCAGAGGGTAGCGTTTGAAATCCCAGATTTGACCTATTTAAAAACACTCTAATCTACATCCCTTCTCGAGATGTGGAGATAGAAAGAGTGGTCTCCGACGCGAGTCTGAGTGTCGAGGACTTAAAACGAGCAACCCGTTCAAAAACTCGAAAATCGGAGATCAGGTACAGATACTTGATGTCAGGTAACTGCATTCAATATCTTTAAGAAAACTCAAGTCACTCCCAGAGGTTTTCCGAATTCCCAGGGTAATGGGGATGAACAAATTAAATCGAAGGCTCCTACTACTCCACTTCCTGCCTGCAGTAAGGATTTTCCGCCGTTACCCAACTAAGATAAGAAAAACAAAAAAGCTGCTCCTCAAACTTCTCAAAAGAAATCCAAGTCCAAACGAGGTTTGCTAGCTTTTTCGGACATTGTGGAGTTCATATTAAATATGTTCAACATACAAGACCCTTTTAGAAGCTTAGTTTCTGCCTTGCTTCCAACATTAGAATCATATCTTAAGCAATTGACTGTTTCATGGCCCCTCCTTGCATCAATCATATCTTTCGATGGATAATTCGTCGAACGAGGTTGAAGATATGATCACTGTGCTACAGTGGAACTGCCGTAGTCTAGTGCCTAAACTAGACTCGTTCAAATTTTTACTTCACAATTCTGATTGTGATATATTTGCTCTCTGTGAAACATGGCTTTCTTCCGATAAAGAACTCAACTTCCACGATTTTAACATTATTCGCCTGGATAGAGACGATTCTTATGGAGGAGTACTTTTATGGATCAAAAAGTGCTACCCTATCTACCCTTTCGTCGCTTGTCAAATAAATGTTAAGAATAAAAATCTTTGCATAGCTTCAGTATATGTTCCACCAAGAGCCTCCATTAGCCGTAGTCAACTCTGGAATCTAGCTTCGGTTCTTCCATACCCAGTATTAATCGATCTATTCGATGACAGCAGAGCGACTATTTTTTACGATATATGTGACAATTTCAACTTGACTATTTTGAACACTGATGAAGTGATACGTTTAGCTAAGCCTCCGGCTCGACCAATCGTTGTGTTCAAGATCACTATCATTGGATTGTCTGTGGAAGGTAGCGATCATTTGCCAATCATCATTTCAATTAAGAGTAGCCCTAGATCTGCAGAACCATCTCGAGTTCCATTTGATCTTACAAGAAACATCGACTTGCAAAAATATTATATGATACACAAAAGCTCACTGGAAGCATAAAAAAGAAAAGTTCCAAGTGCGCCCTTTAAAAGGATATCAGCCACATTTGGATGGGACGAAGAATGCACCAAATTGTATGTAGAAAAATCTTATCTCACGATAAACCTCAATGAGCACCTGGGTGGCTCGCAACATGCGTAACCGGTCATCTTCCAATGAGAGTGAAGAAAACCGATGGATATTCGATTTCGCTAAAAAGGTCTGTCCGGACTCAGTTCCAGCACAACACATTCTTCGAGAAGCGTCTCCGAGCGGCAGCTCTCTGGATAGACCATTCACAATGCTGGAATTCTCTATGGCTCTTCTTTCATCGAACAACTCCTCACCGGGAAGCGATATGATTGAATTCAATCTTCTGAAAAATCTCCCAGATATCGCTAAAAGACGCTTGCTTGACTTATTAAATTCTTTACTAGAAAACAACATTGTACCGCCTGAATGGAGACAGGTCAAAGCAATAGCCATTCGAAAACCTGGCAAACCAGCGCCTGACCATAACTCATACCGTCCAATTGCGAAGCTTTCGTGCATTAGGAAATTGTTGAAGAAAATGATCCTTCGATGAATGCATGAACAATGCAGGCTAAGACAACTTGCAGATGACAGTGTGGTTTCCGTACGAGGTTCACATGCCGTGGATTTGCAAGGATCATTGCAAAGTTCCTTAGGTAACTTGTCTTCTTGAGCTAGGAATCTAGGGATCGAATTCTCGCCGCAGAAAACTGAACTGGTAGTGTTTACTCGAAAGCAGTACCCAGCCCAAATGCATCTTAATCTTTTGGGCAGAAACATCACTCAATCATTGTCTTTCAAGTACCTTGGGGTTTGGTTTGATTCAAAATGCACTTGGAATACCCATATTACGTATTTGAAGCAAAAATGCCAGCAGAGGATCAACTTTCTCCGTTCAATTTGTGGCACATGGTGGGAGACCTCATAACGCTATATAAAACATCAATTCTCTCTAGAGTACGGCTCTTTCTGCTTTCTCTCGGCATCTTACCCCACTTTACACTACAGGCTTATAAGTTAGCGAGATCTGCAGCAACCGATTTCCGGACGTACTTTCCAGGTATTGTTGTTGTTTGCGAACACAGTGGTAATTCTTTTATTGCGTGAAACCATACAAACCATTAAACAGCCGTAGAATGCGTAAGTATGGGTGTGTGCTAGTGTATATTTCAGACTGAGGAAAATCGTTGGCATTAAATTAATGGCAACCCATCCTAATTGAATTTGAGGGGCGGGTCGTTGCTGAGGACGGGTAAGCCTTTCTCGTTTTCTAGGTGCCTGCAACGGCAGTCAGGCTGGGAAATTTTCAGGAAGTAAATTATATAAATGGCATCATCAGCAAATATAAAAGACGACGGAAGGTTTGATTAAATTACGCCTTTCTCTCACGCTCTCTGGCTCTGGCGCCGCTGTTGGCTGGGGGAACCACCGGAAAGGGATGCTTTTTTGTTCGGATCCGGATGATGGAGGGAAATTTTCTAGATATGCTCTCATTATTACGTTATCAGATCAGAAACGTGGTCAAAATCCTATTTCATAGTTGTTTTTGTTTTTGTTTTTGGGAAATGTTCTTTCTGGAAGCATTCATAAATCATATCTAGATAGGACGTCTGCGAGGAATTGACCCCTGCAAAAATTTTTAGAATGATTTAAATAATGTTAAGAAGACTTAAAGCAGGCATAAAGTGCGTAATTATTTGTTTTCCCTCAATCAGGCATTCTACCATGTTTGATCAGATCTGATAAAAAGATTACGATCTCATAAAAAAGGCAAATTGTAAATCTGTTAAACATTTCAATTCATATTTAAGGCTGGAAGATTTTAAATTTAGCTTAGTTCCGGTTTGCATATATTGGTATAATGGAACTGAAAAAAAGCTAACATTTGATTAGTTAACTTTTGTCATACGTCAATCCAATCCTGATATAGAGCTTCTAGGATCACGGCGTGGTGCGGAAAATGGTAGCAATGGTGTTTCATAATCGTCAACCTTTTGCATGTGTCCTAAGGTGGCGTATTTGTTCATGAAGTCGACGTATTGTAGCTGTGGATCGTGAGCCATTCGTTGTCCCATTATTCAAAATATTCGTACGGCAGTGCGACGGTTGTCCCCAAGCGAAACTAAGACGTCAGATTTCACCGGTAGGCGGACGGTGTATCGACCTTGCTAATTACGAGATACGGTTTGCTTGAAGTGTGATTCAGATGCAGCTTCCTCAATGGAATGGCATGGTGACGAGGGTTCCTCTTCGATTATCGAAAAACGTTCCATCATTTGGGGCAAATCGGCGATGGAAGAAACATTTGAGATAGGTGTTCATTTCGATTGTGGATTGCCGATCCTGAATAAACTACCATCACCAAACGAACAGTTCTCTCCTAAATTGCTCGACGCTTCGATCCGATTGGATTAGTTGGACCTGTAATTACAACTGCACAACTGTTCATGCTGTGGACATTGAAAAACGGCAATGGTAAATCCTGGGGCTGAGACGATGAATTACCAACAGCAATCAAGGAACGTTGGCTGATCTACTGCGAACAACTGCCTTGGCTTAATGACTTGCGAATCGAGCAATGGGCTATCTGCCGCACACCGTCGTCAATCCAACTGCACTTCTTTTCAGACGCGTAACAGCTTGCATATGGTACATGCTGTTATGTTCGTTCTATCAGCTCCTCCGGCAACATCAAGGTTGCACTAGTGACATCAAAATCTAGAGTTGCACCTCTTAAACAACAAAACATTACCCGCTTGGAGTTGTGCGGTGCCCTCCTCGCAACTGAACTGTTTCAGAAGGTTACGGCATCACTGAACCACTCCGGCAAAGTCTACTTTTGGGTGGACTCAACTGACTGAATGCGCCACCTACAACTTGGGTCACATTCGTCGTTAACCAAGTATCAAAAATACAGCAAGCAACTCAGCACTGTGCTTGGCACCATTGTTGCTGGACAACTCAACCCAGCTGACTACGTTTCCCGAAGAACAGAAGCGGAAACCATGTTTCACAACGATCTGTGGTGGTGCGGACCACCATGGCTGCATCTTGAACCATCTTCATGGTCCAACCAACTGACAACCAAACTTTTGAACGACATAACACTTCATGAAGCACGCAAACTACCAGTACAAGCAACTGCAGTAACCACCGAGCCATCGTTCATCGATTTGCTAGTGAGCAAGTTTTCGAACTACCACCGGCTGCTACGGGTCGTCGCGTACTGTCGCCGATTTCTTCGGAACTGCAAGCCGCCTTCATCAACAACACATCCTTTCCTTAGCTCGAAAGAGCTCGAAAAAGCAGAAGCTGTCGTCATCCGATTGGTTCATCAACAGTTCTACAACGGAGAATGGAAAGCGCTACAAAAATCACATCTAGTTTTGTCCAAATCCAAATCCAAACTCCGATGGTTCTCCAGTAATCAACTTATGAGAATCGGGGGCCGTCTAAATCAGGCTCCACAACCTTTCGATAGCAAACACCAGATTATCTAGCCAGCAAAGCACAACTTATCCACTCTTTTGCTTTGTTAGCTGCACCAAAAGCATCTGCACGCTGCCCCTCAGCTTCTTGTCTGTGTTGTTCTTGTACCTGCGATACTGAATCACTGGGGCCAGGAACCTGTCAATCCCACCCAAAACAGCTGCAGCAGTTCATATCCGAATTACAAGCCTCAAGAGTTACAGCAAGCAGGCCATTTTCCAGCACCGGCATCGATTACTGGGGTCCAATTTCACTTCAACCACCACACCGTCGTGCCGCTTCCAGAAAAGCTTACGTTGCAGTGTTTGTGTGCTTCTTGACCCGTGCAGTTCATTTGGAATTGGTCACAGACTTAACTACAGCCAAGTTCTTGAAGGCGCTAAGACGGTTTGTAGCACGACGAGGAATTTTTCACGAAATCTACTCCGACAACGGACGAAATTTCATCGGTGCAGATGAATGCGCAGTCAAAGGTATCCCATGGCGCTTTGGTGGCCTGTAGGAGGCATCAATACAATCCGCACAGAAGCATTTTGTGCGGGTTCTTGGTACAAGCACACTCGCCCACGACGATCCTACAGATTACGAGGTGCTTACTCCTGGTCACTTTTTGATCGGATCTTCGCTCAAGCTACTTCCTGACAACGATGTCTCCGAAATCCCGTGCAACCGGTTAACTAATTGGCAGCAAGTCCGAAATCATCTGGAAAAGATGAAATTTGGAATATTTAGCCACCTTGCAGCCAACAACGAAGTGGTGCAATCCACCAATCAAACTCGAGAAGGGTCAGCTGGTTCTCCTTACGAAAGGTCTCCACCCATGGTGTGGCCAACAGCTTGAATTGTGGAATTACATCCCGAAGCTGATGGAAAGACAAAGGTGGTAACTCTCCGTAACGTTAGCAAGATTTTCCTACTGCCGATTACACCCTCCGACGAGGAAACATCAGACCCAAACACTTCAACTTGCCCAGAAGCTGAATACCAACAACACTGAGTCATCGCTTCACCTATGTATTTTGTCACCGAGGCTGCACTGCTTACCATCTGGAGTCACCTGAAATGATAATAATACAAGGCCCTAATGAATTAGGGACATGGTAAGCCTCTGTCCAATAATTTAGTCCTGTAAAAATCCTCTACCGGGTCTTCTGTTTTCCAAGTAAAAATCGCCGCCGAGAGTAAACATCGAGGAAAAGTAAACACATTTCACATTTCCGGCAACTGACCATCACCCTTAAGAAAGATCCCTTGTTCGTCGATTCCAGAGCCGTTGTCCCAACGGAGCCAGAGTACATTATGCAAGATGGTTTTATCATTAAATGACAACTTTTGTTTATTTCAAGCTGAACTTTGCTTTAGGTCCTAAGTAACATTGACAGATTCTCTTCGTCGAATGTGTTCAAGAAGTACCTTGAACCGTGGGGAAATATCGAGAGCTTCGGAGAAGAGTTATGAATATCAGGAAAACTGCGGGAGCTTAAGGAAAGTTCCGTGAATCCTAGGGAAGTCGAGACAACTCTAATTTATTGAGATGTTAGAAGAACTTCCGGGGAGTAAAGATATCTTTAGGGAAGTCCCGCCTAGCGAGAAAGTTAAAGATCTTCAAGAGAATATTCGGACAACTTCGTACATTTTAGGAAAATGTTGAAAACTTCATCGAAGATCTAGTAGTTTTTATGAGAACTTCAGAGTAGTTCTGACGAGAACTTAGTTCTGAGGAGAACTTAGTTCTGAGGAGAACTTCAGAGTAGTTCTGAGGAGAATTTCCAAGTAATTCTGAAGAGAGCTTCAGAGTAGTTCTGAGGAGAATTTCCAAGTAATTCTGAGGAGAACTTCAGAGTAGCTCTGAGGAAAAGTTCGAAGTAGTTCTGACGAGAATTTCAAAGTAGTTCTGAGGAGAACTTCAGAGAAATTCTAAGAAGAATTTCAGAGTAGTTCTAATGAGAACTTCAGAGTATTTCTGTGGAGAGTTTCAGAGTAGTTCTGACGAGACCTTCACAGAAGTTCTAAGGAGAACTTCAGAGTAGTTCTAAAGGGAAATTCAGCGAAGTTCCGAGAACTCCAGTTCCATTGACCTCAGGAAAATTTCTGGAAATTTATGAAACTCCCCTGGAGCACCCGGAACATGTATGGCCAGTGTGGTCCTGAGTACTTAATATGGTCACCAATGTTCTTATTTTTTGAATTCTCATATAGTTTGGTGTGTCACATGAGGATGTAGGTTCAAGTTTCACTTCTCCGGGGGTATTCGGAACATGTTTAGATCTAGCCAATGTGGTCTTCAGTACTTAATATGGCCAGTAATGATCATATTTTTGAATAATCATGTAATTTGATGTGTCGCTTGTGGGTTGGTTGAAGAAGAATCTGACCAGTTCCCCGAGGGTACCCGAAATATGTCCGGATGCATGGTTCTGATTACATACTACGACCTTGGATGATTATTTTATTCACGTCTTTAAGGTTCTGGCTAACTCAGAATTACAAAAAAATACAACCGAAATGTTGAGCACTTCTCAGGCTGCCGCTCAACCGCACCGTGGTTTTCCAAAATGTTGAAAAAAAAAAGTGTTTTAGTACAATGTCGCTTTTGCCGAAACACGCTGGGTTGTCAAACCGATGTCAGTGTATTGGAAAATTTATGATTGCTGCTATACCGCTATCATTGTGTTTGGCCCTTTACTCTACATCCATCCTTACCAGACGTTCAATAAACTAGGTATAAAATAAAACTTATCCTTTCCTGGTTACTGAAAAATACGGACTTCAATAGGCTATGGGTGACAAGCTTAAAGAAGTAGCTGTTCATAGAATTGTTCAATTTTCTGGAAATGGCAACGATAGTTAGAAGCTCCGCATTCAGGTGTACCTTGAAGCCTCGAATATGTGGGATGCAGTGGTAGCGGTGGTAGCTGCAGAAGCGGTCAAGTTTCATGAAATACGTTTGCTAAGAAGTCGGCTGCGAAACAAACCGTGATTAGGAAGCAAACCGCTCGTCTTCAATTGATGGAAGGGTCGGCACTACGAGCCCATCTTCTGAAGTTTGAGGACCTTGTTCGGCAACTCCGAGTAGCAGGTTCAAAATGTGAAGAAAGCGCTGTTTGTGCAGCGCTCAGTTTAACTTTTCCGGAGTCCTGTGATTCCCTTATGACTGCCCTCGGAACCTACCGGAGAATGAGTTGAACAACCCGGTTGCTTAGTGACGAGTCGAAGCGTTTGGACAAAGTTCAAGTTTCCGAAGAGTAACCTACAGCATTTTCTGAAGAATTTCGTAAAAAGCAAGGAAGCGAGCAGTTTAGCGGAAAATGTCACGACTGTGGTAAAAGATGCCACATGAAGAAAGATTAGCGGAAGAAGATCAACACCAGAGTTGCGACCTATCACAATCACGATCTTCAAACAGCTGATGGTAGTAACGCTTGGTACATTCCTATCAATGTGCTTGTCTAAGAACTTTCCATGACCATCCATCTAATTGACGAAAGAAGTAAAAAACAACTGGTGAATGTCGTCGTCGGTGATTATCCATCACCGATCTGGTCATTCCCGACAATCACAACACTCATCTGTGCTCGTTTTGAACCAGTTGCTGCTTTGCTTGCTTGGTACCATTATCGGAGTTCTTTCCAAAAATGCACCATCCAAGGCGCGTTTTTGTCGCCACGGGTTCGTTTTCCTTACCCTCACGTACTCGCAACGAAGTTAGAAGTCGGACGTGCTCTATCCCTATGATAATTCCCGGAGTAGCATCCTTATAGCTGCGAACCGGTAGACCCTTCAGGTGTTGATAGGCGCTCTGCAGATCTTCGTAGCACATCGTCTGTGTTGGCAAACGGAGCTCCTGTACTGTTCGCACGTTGTGGAGTTTGAACATCCTGCCTTCACCGCCGACCAGCACACTGACACGTTGAGATTCACTTTCCTCCCTCGATATGTTGCCTGTCCAACCCAAAGAAAATCCGTCGCTTGGCCCTTTGATATCTAAAGCTGACGCAATGCTGAACTCAAGCAGTGTAGAAGAAGACCCGTCGTCTAAGAATGCGTATGTGTTGATCTGCTGTCCGTTACCGTGAATTTTCACCGGTAAGTAGCGAAACAGGGAATATGCCACCGAATTGTGTAGATTCTGGTGTACTATAGGCTTTGGTTTCTCGGCGGACCCTGATGCGATGGCTGTTTCCTTTTTACCAACTGGTGGACTCCTAGTGGTGTGCAGAAGTTTAGGATGGTGCATTTGGCAACCGTCTACGCCACATTCCCTCTTAGTCTGGCATGGCCATTTCCGATGAGGCATAAGGCAACTCCTGCACAGGTTCTTCTGCTTAACTGCCTTCCACTTACCATCGATGTCGAGTGCCTTGAACTGCATGCAATCCGCAATCTCGTGGTTGACTTTGGCGCAATACAGACATGTTTTCTTCGACAACTCCGATCCGTTCTTCTCAGCGCTTGTCGATAACTTCCTTTCCGGTTGATCCTCCGAATGTACATTTAGTTTTGGCTTCTCCTTTGGTGATTTGTTGGGTTTTGAGCTCAAGGTGAGAGTGTCGAGTGGTAGTGTAACATCCGAGGCCATCATTACTAACTCAGACATGAAAGCGCTGAACGTCGCCAGGTTGACGTAGGAGTACCTACTTTTGTAGTAAGACCACTGCATTTTGAGCTGAGGTGGAAGTTTCTCGATAAGCTCATGAAGCAATGTCGGATTCCACAGATGATCTACGAGGTTGGCGATGGACATGTGATCCACAACATTCTGCAATGCTAGACCGAACGTGATCTGGGACTGCAGGTTGTCGGACTTCGGCGGAGGAACTGCGCGTAACTTTTGGAGAAGAGAGTGAGGGTCCACGAAGCACCGGCACAGTTGACTGTTGGAACTGTTGCCGTTGCGTGAACTGTTGTTGTTGTTGTTGATATGGACCAACTGGAGGAGTACCGGAGTATGCTGAACTCGAAACTGGTTGTGAAGCCGTCGTCTCGGGCTGAATTGGTGTAACAATGGTGGCAGGTGGCACCGAAATGTTAGAGGCTACCGGCACTCCGCTGTTGTTGATGACCCCCAACGAAGCTGCGGCTGGAAATTGTAGTCGTGTTCCACCCACACCAGTCCAGGTGAGATTAGCGTTGATCCAGGTTGGACTGCAACCTGAACTCAGCATTGGTTGACCAACAGCCGGCGCTGCCGAACTTGGATTTTGAAATGAATACGGATATGTTCCGGCGAAACGAGATGCTGCAGACATCGCAGGAGCACTCGATATACTTGTTGATACCAAAGGACTCGCATTTCCACTTTGAAAGCAGTTCCCAGCTGAGTTGGCAGCTACCGTCGTGTTGTTCACAGCAGACACACCGTAAGCCGAGTATGTAATTCCATACGATGGAACTCCAACCAAAGACGAGCTGGTGACGTGGTTATTCCGGAACACTTACATTGTGTGATCGACCCAACGCTGATAGTGGTACGGAACTGTTGCCGGGGATGAATGAATATATGTTACTAGCAGCCTGCGGAAGACTACTGACAACTCCTGCACTCAAAGACATTCTCGGCGCACTGCTTATTACCAAACTGCCAACGAACTTTGGCCCAGGCCGATGGAAGTGGAATTCGCCTTGTCACCGCCTGCAGGTGCACTACTGTCGACAATCGGAACGTTACTGATTACGATTGGCACTGTGCCTTTGGCGACTGTTTCCAGAGGCGGAACATGAGACGATTTGGAGGGGAAATTAATAACCGACGGAGGGGCACTTCTGTAGACTTTCGGTGGAGCCAAGTTTGGGGCTATCACGTTTAAAGTATCAATTCTGAACGGGAAATCCCATCTGAGAAACCGCGATGTACTTACCGGCGGTTGTTGGATTGCTTTTCAGTGCGAGATACGAAATTACCGGTTGATAAGGCTACAGGGCAAACGTCTGTCCAACAGCCTGTTCTTCCGAAATCCTCTACAGAATTCGATGTAGAAGTTGACGCTGGACCAGTAGCTACTATTGCAGGAATGTTATCTGCATTCATCGGAATCAACTTTGAAGATTTTATGGTTGATTCTGCGATAGGAATAGATGCTGGAATCTCCGACTGTTGAGCTGCTTCTGAAGTTACGATTGATGGCGACATGCTGCTGGGTGGTGCTACTGTCACTTGTTGTGATTCACCCACTTCCTGCCCGCTAAGCCATGAACGTACCTTCTCGCGACTGGCTCGACTGCTCAGCCTGGATCTCCTACTGGCACTATCTTCTGCATTGTCCGCTTCTGCCAGGAGCAAAGCATACTTTTGCTTCAGAAAGTTTTCCTCTTCCTCAGCGATTCTCATCCTCGCAGCTGCCTGAGCTGCTTCTGCTTCCAGGATCCTTCTTGTCCGCATGGATTTCTGCTCTTCTAGCATTCTCAGATTGAGATCTACCCTAGATGAGCGTTTGCTTGACCTCGAACGACCAGTTGACACTTGGGACTGTAACACATAATCCTCCTCACGGCACTGATTGCATCTCCAACTGCGATCAACTTCGGCTATGGAGTCTGTCACTCCCGCGCATC
Source organism: Ochlerotatus camptorhynchus (assembly GCF_037179485.1). Lineage (NCBI taxonomy): Eukaryota > Metazoa > Arthropoda > Insecta > Diptera > Culicidae > Ochlerotatus > Ochlerotatus camptorhynchus. Next base: position 1,981,539 of record NW_027040943.1, read on the forward strand.
CAAAATGCATCCATATCGTACAGGTATCACAACCGACGAGATTGTCTGCCGTATCCGGTCGATCGCATTTGACGCAATGTTTGCCTTCCATCTTTCGTTCGATCGACTTGATCCAAAAAGAAATCCTTTGAAGTTTCGGATTGGGAGAGAAACGCGTCCCGATAGCAGGTTGTACCCAGCTTCAAAGCTGTAATATATCAAATAAATAAATAATAATGTTGATCGAGTTCAAATAAATTCATCTTACGATTTCGTGTTCTCCTCTAATCTAACCCGAAACTATCTTCCGGATATGGAAATTATTTAATTCCCTACTTGTAACAAGCTGTGATAATAGTTTAAATAGATAGTTTAGCATTTTAAATTCACATTATATCGTATGTACTTAGTATTAAGTTTCTAATTTTAGGCAAAACGTCACCCAGTGCAAAGCTGAAGTAATTGCCACATATATCAAATTTAGAATAAGTATTTTTACCTAGTCACTTTGCATTTACTGGATCGTAAATTTATCTAATTAGCCTGATTAGAACATAATTAAGCGTTACTTTATAAGAATTTAACTTTAATTTTCCTTGTTTTTTATTCGTTTTTCCACGTTTGTGTTTCTTCTGTGTTAAACGATTTTCATGCTGCCTGTGACGGTTGAGAGCCACGTCACCCGTTGTACTCTGCCTGACGTTTTCGCTCACAGGTCTTGGGTGATACGGAACTCACCCAGCTACCAAACGAGACTGCCCTGTGGTTCCTTTACAGTTGGTGTGTTGTGAGTGAGTCCAACACCTTCCGTTTCATTTTGCCAGGTCTGTTTGTAGCTCACACAGTCACGCATGCCGAGACGAACTGGGAATGCGTAGGCATTGTTTTCATTGTCTCCTGACGTTTCGCTTTTTATCATCATCATACATATTTATGGTGAATTTGAACCACCATACACCACGAATTTGAATTCAACCATACAATCTCTTCGGGTCTCAGAGACAATCTTATGTTGGTAAGGAAGCTGAATTATCGAGTTGCTTAGCAAGTTTCTGAGCTTTTCCGAATTATTGATCAAAATTTTACCACCTTTTTTAAGCGCTGCAATAGGCTTTGGAAGTTTTTTAAAAAATTTTGTGAGCTTCCAAAAGGGTTAGGAACTCGAGTCTAATTTCGAAACATTATTTTCAAAAGTTTGGTTTACCAGGGCAGAGAATCGCTTTTTAATTTTTTTTTTTTTGCAAATCCCGCCAGATAAATTTCATGGCACGATCGCGTGTTTTTTATATTGCCTTCTGTGAACATTTTTCAGACGAATCAAGAGCTGAAGATCATCATCTATTATAATTGAATCGAATTTAACCTCGAATTTTGGTACTGAAGCAGATCGTGCATCAACTATAGAAGTAGTCAGAGATTCAAGAGCAAAAGACGAATCGAAATTACTCGATTTGCATGAAACTTTGTATAAATGTTTGTTATG